>NC_086333.1:64728002-65945169 GCF_032445375.1 Bacillus rossius redtenbacheri | reverse complement strand
CATTTAACTCGAAATTGGCATACACACCTGCTGAAATGTAATTAAAGATTAAGAGTCATCATTTGCCAATGTGATAAAGTATTACATTAACACCATTCTCCCTCACATTCACACACACACAGTCATACAGTAGGTGAGCCACGAAGTGATCTAGTTGAGCAAGTGTTTCAGAGATGTTTCTTCAGTCTGTGCTTGAAGGTTGCTACGTTATTAGTAGAGACCGGAAAAATTCGCGAATTCATTTCGCGATAGGCTAAAATACAAATAGTTATACCTCAGTGTTGCCTCTGCTATTGGCTCACAATTCACCTGGATGACTCTGGGACAATGAGAAACAACCAACCAAAGCTTTATAGAATCACAGGCTGCTACGTTGGGACTTCTCACAAGACAGCAGCCAATGAGTGGGTGACATTTGACCGAGTGCGCGTAGAACTATGGAGTTCATCCTACAGGTCATTGAACCCGCGAATTTTTCCGGTCCCTAGTTATTAGACTGCCTTGTCGCTTAGTCTATTCCGGACGTTTCAGCGTAGAATTGATCTGAAATGAACAAAGAGTTCTTCGTGATCTCAAATAACTGATACTCGTATGAAACAACGCCTGTTTCCGACTTTGGAGTTTAAGGTTTCGTTGTAAGCAAGGTAAACATTGGGCGTGGAAGGAATCTATATTTTTGCTGTATATTCAAGATATTGAATTTTTTGTTAATATAATTTAATTTGTATTTAAAATAACTTAACTCAGTACCATATTTTCGGAGAAAAACTGTACATTTTAGAAGAACATGGATAATTTGTAACCAGCATTATTCGTCAATTTAAAATGAAAAATTTCAACAGTGTGACCAATCGACAAATTTAAAAGAGCTATCGTGATAAATATACAGGAGTGACCTTTCAATGAAAGCTGTTTTAACCCAAACAAAACAAGACTTGCCTTGCGACACCTGGGCATTAATTATATCGTTATTAAACTGTACTGATTCGAGTCTGGTTTTTGACTTTTAAACTCAATGTAGTGTAAATGTTTCGCTTACATTTAACCAGCTGTACACACCCAAGGTCACATCCGTTGCAGATTAGTTGGTTTTAGAATTCACGAAAAAAATATTTAAAAGTCTCGACCACATAGTGTTTCTTTTTCGGAGTATCCAACCTCCTTTTTTTTTTTTACTTCACAGTCGCCAAAGCGCAACAACTGCTCTGGAACCTTGCGTCTACGGACAACAGATTTGAATTATTTTGAAGCACATCATAGCTCGTAAACATGATTGATCATTATGGGAATAAAAAGAGCAGGGGGATGGGGGAATAAGTGCGGAGAAATGCGTCGCAAAATATAGCAAGAAGTTAGTTCGCAATCGCCAAATCGCAAATCCCACCGAGCCAGTGTGTATTATTATTTCGTTAAATCTCACTGGCTCAAGGCCAGGAATGTAGAAGTAAAACGAGAAGGGCTACGCGAAAGCTGGGTCACCATTTGGGCATTTTGGTGACGGGCGGAAGGGGGAATGAAAAGGAATTTGGGGGGAGGGGGGATAGGCGTTTAGTGGACTGTAAACAGAGCGATAAGGCGCGTTGAGACCGTCTTTTGTGCACCGCGGGGAAGCGACCGGCGGCGGAGAAAAAGAGAGGATCGCAATCCAGGCGGAAGGAACGTCGTCCTGGAGGTATTTGCTGACGGTCTTCCAGATGCGAGGCTGGACCAGCGAACGACAGCCGAAGAGAGGAGGCTCAGTGGAGTGGCAGCCGGCTAGTTGGGACGAGCCAAGAACAGCGCCCGAATGCCATTGGGAAGAGGACCCATGTTTAAGGACACCTGTATTTCGCGAATACATCTCGTGTCAGGCTATTTCACACATAACTGTAGCTTTTTTCTTAGCGGTTTGGCGAATTGCGGGCGTGCAGCAGTACGGTAACTACGTCCTCATTGGCCCTGTCAAGTGCGGGAAAACAGCCTTCACCGACCACAGCCAATAATTACAAGAAAAATCTACAGTGTTTTGTAAAATACCTCGACACGAAATGTATTCGCGAAATACAGGTGTCCCGACCCATGGTGTCTTCAGCAGGCTGGTCCGTGAGAGCGGAGAAGCGAGGACGAACCAGCGTTATGTATGTTTCTTTCAATGTTACATAGTATGTCCACCGTTATGTGTGTGTAACAAGATGGTGGCATAGGATTCTCAGGACCATTACTTTGTAGAGTTATGTTTAGAGACCTGAAAAATTCGCGCATTCATTTCACGATACGCTAGAATCCAAAATGTATGGAATTTTTGCTTCTTCGGTGATTGGGCCACAGTATATCTGGAGGACTTTGGACCAATGGAAAAAAAAAACGTAAACAAAGCAAGTAGCGAATCACGAGCATCCCAGTTAACAGGTGCTGCGAGTCAGTAATCAATGAGCAGATTCAATTCGCCCGAGTGCATACACAGAGAAAAAGGTTTGTTTGAATCAAATAAATATTTGTTTATATATGGCGAAACAAATATTTACTTGGTGGGGACAAAACATTTTGTTAGCTTAACCAAACTTGGTAAGTAACAACATTTATTTTTTACACCTTACCAAATATATATTTGAGTTGACATAATCATTTTGTTTGGTCAACAGAATCTTTCCTACAAAACAAAATATTTGTTGAATTAACAAAATATATTTATTTCGCCATACACAAACAAATATTTTGTTGAGGCAAACAAACCTTTTTCTCAGTGTAGATGATCATGGAGTCCATCCTACAGGTCATTGAAATCGCGAATTTTTCCTGTCTCTAGTTATATTTCATTATCACAAGTTTTTTTTACATTTTTTCGGTCTACAATACAACTATTTCTTCTTATCAAAGATGAACCGCCTTAAAGTGATATTTTTAATGGTTCACAGTCTTTCTTGTAGCTGTCTAAACCAATGCGAACCGAATTTACGCAGGGATACAAAGTCTATCCCGACGCAAAATGAATCCATGTAATTAACGAATCTACGTGTGTACATAAAGTCTTTTGTTGGATCTTCTTGAAGGAGAAACAAAGCAATGTGAATTATTTATGACGGCGTTTGTGTTATTGTATTTCATACTGTTTTCATTAGTAACATCTGCATTATGTGGGTTGATCGAAAAAAGACGAAAATAAACATAAAAATGAAATAAATTATTCGTTACTAGTCCCTACCACTTAAAATTTATGAATTATTTTTGCTATGATTTCAATTTCAGAATATATGTTAACATTTTTGGCATGAAAAGATGCAGTGTGATGTTTAGTAACAGTGCCTAACCACCTGAATAAATAACTAATAATTTAAAGCAGGTGATTACAGCTGTCATAATAATCTCCCCGGTCCACCAATTCCAACTTCAGAAAGTGTCCAAAGCTGCAGGTGCTATACCATGTCGAGTTTAAAGCAAGCTTTTATACGGCAGATGCACTGCACTTTTCTGCAAAATATTTCAAAACCAGAGAGGCGTAACCAGCTTGTGTCACTAGTTACTTGTTAAATCAGTTCATGAACTGTATACGAATTTTAAAAGACTTTAAGAAGATAACAATTAAAGGTTATGAGCCGGTGATATATCCATGTTAAAAATTGGTTTTAAGCAAATTTATTGGCCATGCTATTTGTTATGAAGTGTAGTATTTTAGATATAATTCGTTATTTATTATGGATCAGCCTGCCGTTGTCATGCTTAATGTTGGAGTTTAAGTCAGTTATAATAATTTCTGAAGGTATTCAAATTTGCAGTTGGAACTTGAATAGAGTTATTCCCACTCGCCTCCTTAATCTATTTGTTTGGAATTCTCTGATTTATTTAATTTTGCGAACATATAGTTGTTGGAACAACGAGTTTTCTATGATCAGAATTTATTTTGGAAATCAATAAACGCTGCTCCGAGCTGGATGTTCAAATTGTTATCAGTGCCTGTGATAGTGGGGACTGACGACAGTGGGTCTTATAACTCCTTTAACCCTATATCACGAAAAAGAAACGTGATATCTCGAATCAAAATACGTTTCGAACCAACAAAAAACGGGAGCTTCAAGTACGAGATGAAAAATCCTGAGAAATAGTGCGAATATATTTTTCTTTAAGCTCTTCCTTTTATTCTGGTGTTCTATGTCAAGTGCGTAGGCCTATGTGGATGTGGCTAGGCGCATGGGGGAAATAAGCGGGAGGGGGCAGACAGTACCGCAATTCCTCCCCATTTTACGATCTCGTTCTGCGGGGCTCGCGACAGCGACGTACGACTCTAATTACGACCGTTTTTTCCCCGTCAGGTTTTCGGCGATGGGTTGAGGAGGGCACCGGGAGGAAAGAGCCGGGAAGTCGAGAACTACCCTGCTTGAGATTCTTTATAGCTCGAGCGGCTCGCGTTCTAACCGTCGAAGGACTGCAAGATCTACGCGAGCGTCGCTTTTCTCCTCTGCACGCGCGCGGAATCAGCGACGTTATTGGTCGGCGTAGTAACGCCCAATGCTCCAATCGCGCAACCCTGTGATTTACGTGACATTGGGAAGGGAGGGGGGGGGGGTGGTGTTCCGAGTAGAGACCCCGCATGGTTGTAGTAACTTGGAAAAGGGGGGGGGGGGGGGAGAGGGAACTACCTGGAATTAAAAAGCCCATCAGCATGGTGGTAATTGTAACTTCACGGTTAGAATTTTTTACCAAACGAATAATTAGGAACTGGAAAAATTCGCGGTTTGAATGACCTCTAGGATGGACTCCACGATCCTCTATGGTACGCGGGAATATTACACCAGCTCATTGGCTACTGACTCGTGACACCTGCTAACTGGGATGATTATGATTCGATACTTCTTACGTTAAAGGTCATTTCATTGGCTCACAGTCCTTCAGGCAAACTGTGTTCCAATCACTGAAGCGGCAATAAGTTTCACGCACTTGGATTCTAGGCTATCGCGAAATGAACACGCGAATTTTTTCCTGTCTCTACTAATAATTAACCTCAAATAAACGAAGAGTTCATTTTAGACAGTTACTGTGCCGTGTATGACTTTGAAGATCTTTTTTTCGATACAAACAGCAGGGTTAACACACATTTGGAAGAAATAAGACTGTCATTGCATTGGTCTTAAAAGTTTTTGAATGTTTTACACGCACACTAAGAATATTTCCTGTTGATTCATGTTTTCAATAAGTGAACCTAGTACCCGTAAATTTTCGAAGATAAATATTAATTTACGAAGATCCCTGGATAGTTTGTAACCAGCTTTATTTGTAAATTTAAAGTTCAAATATTTTACAATAATGTGTAAACATTATGACTTGCGTAAAAAAACGCAAAAACTTTGTTTAAGCCTTAATAACAGCATTAATAATTACGAAAGTTAGTAGTAGCCTATACAATAGGCAATTATGGTGCATCATTCAGGCTGAGGAGCGAGTAGTGGGTCAACGACCGGCCACCATCTTGGGTTTTAGTGACTTTAACCTTCGAAAATTCTCTTTTTTTTATTAAAGGTTAATATCCTGACCCAAAAGCTTTTAACTTTGGCCAATTTAAGGAATGTAAGCCTCTGTGATGAGAATGGTCCACTTCGAAATAGTTTTATGGTAAAATAGGAAAGTTTTCCCTAAAATAAAAAAAATCTTCCAATGCAATTTTTTTTCGATTTTTTTTATAGGGAAAAAGGAACATCTTGAAGATTTAAGGACACCGAAATTCAAAATGGCAGTTGTCACTGACCTGCTTATCGCTCAGCATGAAGCCTGTACCAGACTCGGCTATTATACATTCAAGACAAAAATTTAACAGAAAAAAGTTTCAATTATTTTTACATCATGAATATTTAATACGCAGCAAAAAATGAAGATTGAATTTGATTAAGCTGTTAGACTTACAAGGCTAACGTGAATGTATTGTTGTTCTAGCTAGAGTGTGAACTATTTTTGCCAATTAATCACTAGGCAAATTTTTACTTATACCACCTGATTTTGATTCCGAAGACACTGTCTTAGAGAAAACTTGATATAGCCTAGTTACGAAAGATTTTTTTTATAATTAAACATGTTTGTTAAGTATAAAAACTAATTTCTTGAACGCAACTTTAACACTGTTTCGAAATATTAACCTGCAGAACTTTTGTGATTTGTGAAACATGTAAAACTAATGAAAGTTAGTTTCATATTCACCAGAATGAG
The DNA here is from genome assembly GCF_032445375.1 of Bacillus rossius redtenbacheri. Taxonomy (NCBI): domain Eukaryota; kingdom Metazoa; phylum Arthropoda; class Insecta; order Phasmatodea; family Bacillidae; genus Bacillus; species Bacillus rossius. The sequence goes on along the minus strand of NC_086333.1, from coordinate 65,938,998 downwards.
GAAGAGAGTGAGAGGAGAGAGAGAAAATAGAGAGAAGAGATAAGAGAGAGAGGAGAGAGAGAAGAGAGAAGAGATAAGAGAGAGAGGAGAGAGGAAGAGAGAGAAGAGATATGAGAGAGAGAGAGAGAAGAGAGATGTTTCCATAGAATGAACGTTATCTTAGTTGCTTTCAAATTAAACAAGTTAAGCTTAGTTGAAAAAGTTCCCTTTCTAATCCAAACAGTACAATTTTTCACTAAAAATATAATAATTTTAAACGGATACTTAACAGAAGGGGCCGCAATATAAACCATTAAGAGAAATATGATTACAAAAAGCATGTAGGTTCAATTTAAAGAAGAGTTTGATTAAGCGGAATATTGGGGTCAGGATATGGAAAGTATATAAATGCTAGAAAAAAAAAGGGGGGGGGGGGGGAATTAACACACGTACATGTCAGAGTTATTTTTTTTAATAAAACGCTTACTATCACAGATGTTATTCCAACAATCTAATTTGCTTATAACTAAACGAAATTTACACAGTTCGGCAGTCGACAATTTTTTTTTTCCCTGCCATCATGACTGTTTTTATGACAGTTCAAACAACGATTTTCACTGTTTGTCTCACGCACTTCGATCGCTGTAAACACCGGGTAATGGACATTCCAATGTTTCATAACCTTTATTGGTTCACTCAAGGGGGAGGGGGGAGGGGACGAACGTGCAAACACAAACCGTTACAACAAATGTCTTAATTTATTCTGTCCACAACTGAAACACATCTGTTTGGGGGGAAAAAAAGAATTGGTACCCTACTCTGTTCATTGGTTCGTCATTGACTTTATTTTTGTGGGGCTGGTATGTAGTGTTCGCGCATCGGCTACTCTGCCCCGCGCGGGGCGACAGAGCGGGTTATCGCACTGTACTGTAAGGTCGGGTACAAACACAATAACGACACGACGTGGCAATTTTTGTCTGACAGTAGTTGACTTTCACGTATTTATATACAAACAACACACACGGGATCAGACACGAGGCGACAACAGCGGATGATTGTTCCAACTTTTCGTCGCGATCAGACTTGTCTGACGGCGCATAAGCGAGTAAAAAAAAAAAAAAAAAAAAAAAAAAACCAACAAAGGTATGGCGCAGTGCTTTTGTTACAATTCGAATTTTTTTAAACCTTTTATCCCAATTATTCGGCATGACAAGACATAAATCATATTTACTGTTTTAGCTCTGGTCTTTAATCGCAGCGAGGGAAATAAAATTACTTCACTGTGACGACAATCGAATCAGCTCACAAGAGTTATAACTTCAAGTAGCCACATACAAGTACTATGTCATGCCAAATAATAATTTAAAAAAAAACGAGCACGGAAGCTTTGTTGCATAGAGGTATCCAAAATATTTGAAATTCCAAAAAAATGGAGAGGCCTAATCCCCATTGAAGAATGTATTTTTTTCATTGTTACTTAAATTTTGAGATAAATATTCACTTGTAAATTATTTTAATTGTTTGCTCGGCATGGATCTGGACGCATAAGAACAGGGCAGCCAGGTTACAAGTCATCAGTCCTTGGAGGAGTGCGGCTTCAGGAGCGCCTACAGCCCGGTCCTCGCGGTGCCGTCCGCCGCCGGCGACTCGAGCGGTGGCGGGGGCGGTGCCGGGGGCGGCACGGGCCGCGGGGGCGGGTACTCGGCGAGCGGGTAGAGGTGGCGCTGCGCCGCCGGGTAGCTGTTGGGCAGGCGGCCGTTCTTGTCGGCGGCGGCGGCGGCGGGCGGCGGCGGGCTGGCCGAGCCGTCCCCGGCGCCGCCCTGGGGGCGGCCGGGCTTGTCGCGGCGGTAGTACACGCCGGCGAACACCAGCACGTTGAGCACGAGCAGCGAGCAGCCGATGGCGACGGTGAGGCTGAGCGCCGTGGAGTAGGCGGCGAAGCCGTCTTCGGGCCGGCGCGCGGCGGCGGGGGGCGGCGCGGTGGTACCGGCGGCGGCGGCGGGCGAGGGAGCGGTGCTGGCGGCGGCGGCGGGGGAAGGCTCCGCGGGGGCGGGCGGCGGCGGGCTGGGGCTGGGGCGGTCGCGCAGGTCCAGCAGGTGGTGCGAGGGCGGCACCTCGCCGCCCCCGGGCCGGTGCAGCTCTGGCACCAGGCTCAGCCAGAAGGACAGGCGGTGCGCGCGGTAGTGCGACTTAACCCGCGGCTTCAGGTCTGCAACACACGCACCGTCTGCCGTCTGCAGCAGTCCCACAAACCTCTACAAGAAGGCGTACATATTTAGTGCCACGGAATTTTCGCGCATTCATTTGGTCGCAAGCTAGAATGCAAACCTCCACTCTGCCGCGCTGTGTTCATGATTGGACCGCAGTTATCTGGACACGCCCCTTCTACGACCGTGAGCGAACGATGTCCAGCTAGGAGAGAAGTAAGCGAATCAGGTAGTGCCAAATAACAAGGAAAATAATGTTCCCGCTAAGAAATCAACCAATTGGAAAGTAAACATGGGTCGAGCACACCTATAACTTTGAATTCTATCCTGAGGCCAGAGGAATCCGCGAAATTTCCGGGACTCTATATATATATTGCTTTCGTGTACTTTATAAAATCATAACTTTCTTTAATACGTAATGTTATAATTTGTAGCTATACAAATAACTAGAGACCTGCAAAATTCCGCGGTTTCGATGGCCTTCAGGATAGACTGCACATAACCCCTGTACACTCGGGCAAATAACGCAAGTTCATTGACTGCCGACTTGTGAATCGTCTCGGCCGGTTTGTCTGTTGATTCGATCCTTCTTTGGTTGAGGGTTTATAACTGCTTGAGATTCGTCCAGACGAACAGTAAGCCAATAGAAAAATTATCTACGAGGTATATGTGTTTGAATTCTGGCCTATCACCGAATGAATCAGCGAATTTTGCAGGACTCTAAAAATAATTAATGACAACTTAAAGAAATACGTCAGAATCCTGGAATTACAACCCTTAGTTTAACATTGAAATGTAGAGATAGCTCAGCGTTCATCCTACTTTAGAAGCACAATAAAATTGTTAGCCCATTTCCCTCACCGCCCCCAAATAACTGATTAAAAATGATAGTACATTTGCGGAGTTTTCACAAACTTAAGGATTTTCATAGTTGCAGATAGGCAGATAGCTGGATCTTCGTGGTAACTATGTGGGTTTCTGACTTCCGAGTTCTGTGGACTGGACATACAAATGCATAAAGAAAATGATTTTTTTTATTAGACTTATGTATTTTTGAAAGTTTTTTTAAAAAAATACTCAAGATGGGTAATTTTAAGAAGTTATCAGTAAATTTACGAATATATATAGTTGATTTGTAACGAATGTTCTTAGTAATTAGTATTGGGCTTAGTAATTCGCGGGTAAATTTTTTTTAACAGTGAAGAACTATGGAAACACGATACCTGGTGCATGACGTTTCCGCATTGCACTCCTGTAAATTTACGAAACGTCCTGGCTGTAGATTATAGAAAGATATTCGTGAATTTGCGGGCACTGAGGTAACGCACATTGAACACGAACTTGCAAAATTTATGGGTTTATTAAAAAAATGTAAATTTTCTAAGCCTTAAGAAAAAGAACTATATTATTCCACCCATGACTACAGTGGCTTCGCGGGGACCTGATATTTTTGAGATGGGTTTTACCAGAGGACCCACGTATATAGACACTGCGATTTGTGGGTCCTCCACAGAACATTCTGAAAAATAAGCCCTTTTTTTCCCTCTAAGATGGTTTTGCTAATTTATCTTAAAAATTTGTGATATTATTATTAAAGCATAGTATTTAATTTAGTGTAATGCCTGGTGATAACAGGAACTGTCTGCTACAAATAGCTTCCTCTGTGAAATTACTGGCGTTTACTATTGAATTAAATTTTCGGAATTACTACAACGTTAATGTCGTTGTGTTTTAGTCTTAAAAAATATCTTAATGTGTAATCTCTGTCTTAAGAACGCAATTTTTCGATATTTAAAAGGGGGAATAATTGTTACGACATAAACACTCTTAAAACCAATATGGCTTCTGTCTGGTCCTAGCTCCACTTCTTAACGGGCCCAGTCAGGGGTGTAGCTACTTGTGTTAGTGAGGGGATGATAAGCGCGACGCTCGCTGGTGCTTCTAGAGGGGGACGCACCACAACGCCGAAATGACAAATTGACCACAACGCCGAAATGACAAATTGACCACAACGCCGACAGCTAGAAAACTGCTGTGTACCACAACGCCGAATTACCACAACGCCGAAATACACTAACGCCGAAAAATGTCATTGCAGGACTGCCACAAAGGTTAGGTTAGGTTAGACTAGGTTAGGTTAGGCTAGGTTAGGTTACGCTGGCTATGATAGGCTAGGTTAAGTTAGGTTAGGTTATATTACGCTAGGTTAGGTTAGGTTAAGTAAAGTTAGGTTTGATTGTGGTATTTCGGCGTTAATGTACCTTTAAGAAACACACACAAATTCATTCAGTTGTTTTTTCGGCGTTGTGGTACACAGCAGTTTTCTAGCTGTCGGCGTTTTGGTCAATTTTGACATTCGGCGTTATGGTATTTCGGCGTTGTGGTAACGACCCTTACTCCTCTGAACTGGCGCGCATTCTTCTCGTCGTTCATGGGACAACTATGATATTCGAGCCGTAACCATAACATTATATGCCAGATAAATATAGATAAAGGAGTAATATGAGTCCCTTGCGTGCTTTTACAAATTTTTTACCTGGTATTTCATGCCTAAAAGTTATTTCGAAAACACGCGTTTTTTCAATTTTTAACTACGCATTCTAAACGATACCGTTTGAAAAAGGAATACGGATACAGAACGCTCATCCGCCCAGCACAGCGTAAACTTAAATAATTTCTGTAAACAGAAATCACTCGGGGTACCTTGAGCAAATTTAAAATCACGTGTTTTTTTCCCCCTGAACACACCGTAAGGGTGCCACTCACACAGGTAACAATTATGCACGTTTACAAAAAAAAATCCTTTGGAAACCAGTTGCCAAGAAATAGTTTGCTATACTACAATAAATATATCGTAAGTTTGTAACAACACATGGTTATGGCTATTTTTGCATATATGAAATACGTTTTTTCTAGAGTATTTATTACGAAAATTGGCACAAAATATTATATTTCAATTGATATTTATTCAAGCGTTATTTTTTTTCAAGCCATAGAAAAAAATATATTTAATTATTTGAATTTATTTTGTTTTATTATGCTTTAAAATGTGCGCAGTTAATACTGTAAAGATTTTCCAGGAAATTGTTTACAAATAACTTTAACTATTGGAGGTACTGGAAGAAAAAACAAACAAAAAAGCATAAAAAATACCCGGGTAAAAAATCGATATTACTGCGAACACTGTTTTGTAGTGACGTATGTAGTTGTTTTCATGTACAAACTGACAAACATCTGTAATATTACAGGGATATTTCTGTTCTATTTACGTGTGTGTATATACACACACACAGATATATACATAACTTCTGATGTAAATAACGTATTATTGTTATTTCATTGATGAGAATTAAATTAAAATTGACAAATTTAGCTATTATAATCTTTTAAGTGTCTTTCGTCATGTGTTTATGTTTGTGTTGTCCCATTTTTATTGTACCATTGTGTTTTGTGTATGTTATTGTTATTTCTTTATGTAACATTATTTGTTAAGTGCCCACCTGTTAAAGGCTTTGACTGTTGGTAGGAACTCAAATAATAATAATTATATATATATATATATATATATATATATATATATATATCACACGTAAATGGAACAGAAAAAATCCTGCAAGATTACAGATATAATCTGTAATCGTGCAGGAATATAGGACACACACACAGGGCAGGGTAGACGGGGCTGGGGACAGTGGAAGGCGGACCCAGCGGCGCACTCACCCAGGCTGAGGTACTTCTTGTGCACGGGCTCGTAGGCGGGCCACTCCACGGTCTTGAGGCGTGCCTTGACGCGGTGCGCGCCGTGTGGTTCGGGGTCTTGCGGCTCGTTCGGGTTCCTGCCGCGCGCACACACACACACACCCTCCACGTCACGGGCGGAGAAATGGGGTCGGTTCCACAACGCCGAAATACCATAACGCCGAATGTCAAAATTGACCACAACGCCGACAGCTAGAAAACTGCTGTGTACCACAACGCCGAAATAACAACTGAATGAATTTGTGTGTGTTTCTTAAATGTGCCTTAATGCCGAAATACCACAATCAAACCTAACCTTACCTAACCTAACCAAGCGTAATATAACCTAACTTAACCTAGCCTATCCTAGCCTAGCCTATCCTAGCCTAGCCTAACCTAGTCTAACCTAACCTTTGTGGCAGTCCTGCAATTACATTTTTCGGCGCTAGTGTATTTTGGCGTTGTGGTAATTTGGCGGTGTGGTGATTTGGCGTTGTGGTACACAGCAGTTTTCTAGCTGTCGGCGTTGTGGTCAATTTGGCATTTCGGCGTTGTGGTGCGTCCCCGGGGAAATGTTACCGTCATTTACAGTTTGCTTTGTTGAGGCTGAACTGATTCAGCTCTCAAGCGGGAAAAACACATGCGGGTGTCCGTAGAAGAATGTCCCATTTTCAATGATACGTTATAACAGTTTAATCGAAATTGAAGGTAAAATAACCTAGTTTTCAATATGCGCTCCTTTAGTTGTACAGCACACATCCAACCTGAAGTCGAATTCTTCCCACACTTTGGTTAATACATCCGTAGTAGTGGAAGCAATAGCCTCGTCAATTACGGGTCTCAACTATGGGAAATTCATTAGGTAGCGGCGGAACGTCAACACGATCTTTCATAAAGCCCCAAAGAAAAAAAATATAGCACGGTTTTTATTAATGTGAAAGTGGAGGCTAGCGAAAAAGAGCTCTGTCGTCTCGACCATTACGACCAATCCAACGGTCAGGAACTTCGACGTTCGACCGCTCTCGTACAAAGAGATTCCAAATGGGGAGGGCTGAAATAACAGATTCATTCTTAACAAATTGCGAAACACAAAAAGCTTTACGGCCACAGGAGTCGCCATTTTGCTTAGGTGGCACTGCAAGTGAGGAAACAACAAAGTACTCGCACATGGCGCATATATTAAACTGTTTGAATTACTATGTGAATTGTGACCTTGAACAAAAACTCTCTATAACGATCACAGTTGATATTATTAAAATTTATAACTCGGACATTCTTGTATGGACGTATTATACTTAGGCCTGTTCTACAAAGACATGTAAACAGAGACCGATCTTAAAGGAACATAATAGCACGCAGACGGAGACGGACCCGTACGGATCTGCTCGGCAATGCTTAGCTCTTCCGTTTACGTTACTCCGTGCGACCAATAGAAGCCGAATACTTGGTGCGCTGGTAACCATGTTTGTTTATGTTCTAAATACGTTAAAAATATTTCAAGTAGGTACAAGAATATATATTTTTATATTATTACTTTGTCATTTAGTTTTAATATACATGGAAAATTCTTCCTATGGTATGATATTGAAGCATATTTTAAAAAATTGTATTAATATTTCGGAACCCCGAAATGCAATTTAATTAATTTCCATTAGTTAACTTTTCCGTGCATTGTGTAAGCAGTGTTACCCCAGATGTTTTTAAAGAAATAATTTTGCTACAGCGACAATATTCGCGGGCGGTGGTTGCAAAACATTATTCAATTAAACATAACCCAGACGTTCAGTGTTTCATTTTAAATTTAATTATTATTTAAACATAAAATGTTATTCAGCCCCAACTTGGAAAACGTATAGGCTACCTACCAGCCGTGGGTAGCACTTTAGACCATACATCTACTGTTCAGTTGCGGAAATTTAGTTTTTTTTCCGGCACCATTGTTTTATCAGCCGCACGAACGAACCACGCGTACCGGACCCCATCTTGGATTCTTGAACGCTACCCGTCCAAACGGAACAAATGTCCGTCACGCCAGTGGCGCCACCAAAAGTCGGGTGACTCGGAAGTTTTACGAAACAACATATTCACACCCGAGATACCGACGGGATCACCGTACACGCACGGATATTTTCAACCGGTTACAGTCGAATTCAGACTCACCCTGTGTAAGTTAAGGTTCTGACCCCTCCTCCCACCCTCCTAGCCAGGGGCGTTTGATAAGCGCGACGCTCGCTGGTGCTTCTTATACGGCATTGGCTCTGATCTGGCGCGCAGTCTTCTCGTCGTGCGTGAGATAGTCTATGACTCAGATAGTTGAGAAACAAATGAAGGAAATGCAGTGTGGATGTAGTGAAGGCACTTCAAGTTGTAAAACTTTCACAACCTGAATTTTCTGGCAAGTGCCTGGAAGCAGTGTGGATGTTGTGTGCAAACGTTGATTCGGAACGCTTCTTGTCACAATACAATAATGTTCTCACTCACAAGAGAACTAATTTGAAACAAGAAAATTTAGCTACAATGGCTATTTTTTTTCATTTGAAAATTAAATGTTGTGTCAAAGTACTTTGGTTCCGAAATTATTGGGTTGACTTAATTTTGAATCTGAGTTCTTAAACGTGTGTCTTTTTAACCTATATTTGTATAATTTTAAATTTATAATGTTTCAATTGATGGTGCGATTATATAACAAAGTTCTCTTCATATTTCTTACACTTGAAATCGTAAAAATAATAAATAAAAACAACCCACATTTTGGTAAAAATGACACCAATTTTAAGGGAGAATAACACCACTTTTCATCACAAAATAAACACACATTTTGCATGTGTCTAGATCTGAGCGATAAACGTACGGAGAAAATGGGTGCGTGTACTTAGGTACGCGCGTGAGAAGTTATACTTCTTTGGCATCATTAAAAAAATAGTTTTTTAATTGCAAGCAAATAATTCTCCATGGAAAGCGTTATTCTCCATGGTAGCGTTAAACGTTTAACGCAACCTTGTTGGAAGTCGCATTAGAAGTGTAACTTCAATAAAGACAAATATGTAATGCTCTGAAGGATCTCCAACACGCAGTGCAGGGCGAGGGGAGCGGCGGCTGTACCCGCTCCAGGCGAAGCTGCTCCAGTAGGTCATGACGGTCTCCGCCAGCAGCAGCTCGGCCTTGGTGTAGTTGCGCGGGAAGTGCGCGAACCCGCCCACCAGCGGCGCGCCGAACAGGTAGGCCAGCTCCTCGCCGTGCACGCAGCCCTGCCTCTGCACACGGGCACACAGTTCCGCCGCAGCTTCACGGCACTGTCAACTACGAGACCGTCATTGCCACTCTTCCGGCGTTCAAAAGAAGACAAAACCAATAGGCGAGTTTTCTGTCTGGGACTCCGCTGTGCACTTGTGAAGGGGGGGGGGGGGGCAGATTTGAGTTGCTATCAACTACGAGACTGTCATTGCCAATTTTTCGGGCGTTCAAAAGAAGACAAAACCAATAGGCGAGTTTTCTGTCTGGGACTCCGCTGTGCACTTGTGAAGGGGGGGGGGGGGGACAGATTTGAGTTGCTATCAACTACGAGACTGTCATTGCCAATTTTTCGGGCGTTCAAAAGAATACAAAAACAATAGGCGAGTTTTCTGTCTGGGACTCCGCTGAGCAGACAATGCAAAGCCAGCTATGGGAGATGTCCTTTGTCCATTAAGAATTAGGATGGAAAACAAAAAAAAAAAGAAGACCTTGATACTAAACAATTCTTGATGCATGGGTTTTTTTAAACGTGCAAAAAAATTAACATTTTAATATATTTTTTTCCTTACAAATGTGTGTTGTTAAACCTTGCTGTGTTCAACAACGGTCGAGCCCTAAAACGGATGGATCATGTCTGTACGTGTTTGTTTCGCCTGTGACGTCATCGTGCCAGTGTAGGCACATGCGCGTGAGCTGTTACGAAATTAGATTCGGTGTAGCGTGGAAACCCGTTAGCTAGGACATTGATTCGGGGTGTCGTTGTGAAGATCTCGCGGGGAACTACTATGATCCAAAGTGAGACAATAAAAATATATTCGCCGGAATATAAGTGATAATCGGTATTAAGTTAAAAAATAAATAAATATGTCGTCTCATACAACTCGTAAATATGCTCAGAATGCTAGAAAACGCAAGTCTGAGGAAAGCTCATGTCTAAAAGGAGTCCAAAAAGACCTTTAGAAGTCCGGTGCCGAGCGAATGTGAGAGCTACGGCAGCCGCCGCCGCCGTTTCATCATATTGCCAACCGGGGCAGTAAGCGTGGGTGAGGCCAGAAACCGAAGTTTCTATAACTCGCTAAGTGCATGGTAATTCAGGTGCACCCCACACTGGTGAAGAATCATTTGAATCGACGGCGGGGGTGCGTGTTTTGTGGGATAGGTTTGGCACACGGGCCTGTGTGTGCGCTGGTAGTGTTGTGTAATGCTATAAAAGTTACGTGTACCTAATTTGGCGGGGGAGTGAAGCTCCCCACCAGTTAGATAGGCTAACTGACGTGATGTAATGTGTTGGTGTGCATTAGAGGCTAGTCGGTTTTTTGTAATTTCAAGTGACCTAGTTAAACTCGGGCAGCGTCAAGAAGGAAATGAAAAGAACGGCGCAAAGCGATTGCGCAGCTGTGCCATCGGGCGTACAGCAGCCAGCGGTGGTCCAGACGTCTACGGATCATGTGCAGGCGTCGTTGGAAGGCAAAACAGAAAACAGTAATAAAACTCTCAATACTTTTCATCATTTTATCCCTTCATTTTCACGAAAAATCTACGACGAGGACCCGAATTGCGCATTTATCTGCATTTGTTTTTCCTTTAAAACCGCTAAACTGCAACGTTAAATACTCAAAAGTCGTTGACACCTAACGATCAGCATAGTACTAAATGTTTTTCAAACTGACGAAATTATAATTTTTTTGTATTATTTAAACATTTAAATTAATTAGTATAGATGACTAAAGTTATTATAATTTTCTTAAAGTGCGAAAACTTTTTGTAATTTCGTGTTCTTCGAACACATTGTTCGACAGGAAAACCTTGATATGTGAATGATGCTTTAATTTATTTAACTTTATTCAACCTTACAATACGCATGAACAGCGTGTCAAGTGTAGAAATGAAGTTATATATATATATATATATATATATATATATATATATATATAAAATTTTCGTCGAATTTTATAACTGAGACAACTGATTTTATTTATTTTTATTATTTATTATTATCATAGGAGGCAAATTTTAGCATACACACTATATGCTCTTCACAATAACATTATTTTATTTTTAGACCCACACTAGTTTACAATATTTCAGCAAATACGCCCAAAATCAATTCCTGACATTTAAACCACTTCCTTTGTTCACAATAAAAGGTTTGTTTAAATATGAGCAAATGGTAAGTTATTTTACTACAAATAACAGTTATTTTTGATACGTATAATTTCATTTTCATTAAAAAGTGCAAAACCTTTCTAAATGATTAAGTTGTTTAATATTGCTTTAAAGAAAGTTTGTGTTACCCTACTGTAAAATAAAAATAAATAAATTGATGTTCAAATAAAAAATAAAACAATTTATAGTAATAGTTTGATGATATTAAAAAATATTATATTTGATTAAATGTAATACTTATTAAATCTAGGCAAAGATTATATATGAAATATTTTCTTTGTAATAAAGAACGTGGTTTTACATTGTGGATGTTATATGCTATCATGACAGGAAAGAATGCGACAAATAACCTTTTTGTGAGTCATAAATAAATATAATTTGTTTACTTATATAATAAATACATTTTTGACTTATATTAGACAGTTCGAAGCAATGGGTGTTAAGTTTATCCATAAATTTTTGTTATTTAAAAAAAAATATCTAAGAGAAAAGTAACGTGTATTTCATCGTCAAAATGTTGACGCAGTAATTTATAAAGGTACTCGCTAGTAATGTATAACATTTGACCTTGTTAAAGAGGAAATTAATGTGTTTTAATGATGCAAATACACATATAATACGAAACATGAACACGCAATTTAACATAGAATTCTTAAAATAATCCCGACCGTGATAAATATAAGTACTACTTTTCTGGACACGAAACACACGTACTTTCCGCACCCACCGATAGAATTCTCTGCCGGAGCAGCTACGTCACCTATTGAATCATTCGATTTTCATTGCCAAATGTTAAACTATGTAATAAAACGGCTTCGATAAAAGCGAAAAAGACTTGAAATACAAAATCCCGGCTTTCGACACGATTTTCGACAAGTAATTTGATTAAAATACTGCCCATCTTGTTAAATTTCACCAAAAAATTAATAAAACTTTTACCTTTGTCATTGTGAACTTTGGAATAGATACCAGCACCGTTATTACACATTTCTGTCGCATTACTTCCATCGCATTCACGAAATTAATCCCAAAAAATGCCGTATCCTGAGATCTAAGATGTTACACATCAAAACACTTTTCATAGTGTATTAGTGTATTAATATTTTACAGTTTATTGGAATGATGAAAAAAGTCAGGTTTTCGGGTTACACATTCTCAAGCATATTTGGTGGCAGTTAAGAATCCTCAGTACCAGACACTGACTAAAGATAGACAGAGTCACGTGCTCAGACTGCATATTAATTTGGGACTCCAAACACTGAAATGCCTATTTACCAAAAGAACTGTCGAAGAAATGCCATAGTAAGAGACCCTGTAATTTCACGAATTGGCATCATGATAAAATTCAAAGCCTTATATTTGTGTAGCAGACACTAGACCGAAAGTCATTTTACCGAAATTTCGGAGGAACGACTTTCGGTCTAGTGATTTTCACCCTACTGCCGTTTCCCAGCTCTACCAACGTTTGCTTTCCAATTGGCTGATTTCTTAGCGCGAACCTTTTTGCTTTCATTAATTGGCACTACCTGATTCGCTTATTTTACTCCTAGCTGGCCAACGTTAGTTCACGGTCGCATATGGGCGTGTCAGAATAACTGCGGTCCAACCATGAACACTGTGCGAGAGTACAAAGGTTTTCATTCTAGCTTGTGACCAAATGAATTCGCGAAACTTCCGTGCCTGCAGAAATAACCGGCGCATTTTTTTTTTGAATTTATAAAATCCTATCGCACTTAGCACTTATGTATTTCAAATTGATTATGCGTTCTATGCTTCTTTAGTATAATTACTTTTACGTTATACGTAAAATTTCTACCTTATATTAAATTATTTCAACAAAAATGTGTTGTCTGTTGGAGTGGCATTTGTAAAAATAACAGCTCATGACCTTTTTCAGGTCACCTAAATTTGACAGCTGTGTTGGCAAATCGTAAGCAAAATGTGGGACATTTTGCGGAGAAGGAAATACAAATACGGTAAGGAATCAGTAACATAAATGTCTGTAATAAAAACCCGAAACAGTAGTTTATATAAGATAAAATTTTGCATGTTACCAAAAACACATCAGATGACTGTAACGGTATTATCTATATACGCCAATTTTTTTATATTTTATACAAGTGGTCTGAAATTTCGCATCTATGTACAAAGAAATTTCAACTGATTCAGGTCCGTACATGGAAAATATTTTCAAATTGGTGTTATATCCGTTAGTAATGAGTGTAATACGTAGGCCAAAACAAAATTTAAAAAAAATCATCCATCTGTTAGATTATTTCAGCTCCACGAAAAAATATCCAAATGGATCTTGATGAAATTTAGCTTGATGATGAAATATGTAATAAAGTAAAATAGGCGAATTTTCCATCTCGATAATTTCAATGGTTTCCAAACAATGCGCACCTTTCTTTTCGTGTGCATCGCTCTAACACTATTTCACTTAACTGCTAAGAAATAAACTTAATTTACATAACGTATTAATTTTGACTAATTGAATAACATCGTTACTTTGTATGCTAATTCAATTTCTAGTAAAAATAATTGTTTTAATTTAAATTTTTATATATTCTTAAATGAAAAATATAAACTAAAATTATGACAAAAATAATATAACCATATAAGTAAATGTTACACCTTATACTCCATGTATGTACTACAATAATAACCAAATGATTCATTAATGTTTTCACAGAGTCTGAGATGACATTAGGAAATTTAGGAAAATTTAACACGTGACTTAGCAATATATTTTATAATATATTCCTGGATATGAAATATATTTACAATAATAGGCTGTAGGAATCTATGATCTTCAATGTTGATATATAAATAAATAATTAATTATATATTGTAGGTGAAGTAGGCCCTCGTTTACGTTGCACAATGTCAAAATGATTGCGATAGCAAGAAAAGAGGAAGTTCCAATTACTATTGCCACGATTATTTCGCGAATTAATTGGTAAACAAAGTAAACTTGAAGTACGCTAACATCTGCTTTACGTTGATGATTGGACTAGAGCTCACTTGACCATGAGTCAGATAAAAACCACGGGAAGAAGTGGTTACTCAATAATGTGTAACACTCCAAAGAATATGGCCTTGTTATCCTAAAGAGTATTAAAGATATATATATATATACACACACACACAATATATATTCTAGTCTGGAGTTAAATAATTGCGCAAAGATGAATCAACTCTCAAAGAAAAAAGTCAAAGTTGCACTAAAATTTCACTGGAATAGTAATTATGATCGTGATGACTTATAACATAAGGCTCACTATGCATTTTAAAGGGTAACGTGGAAATAGACCTTACTAAATGACGGAATGCATTCATGGGTTATCGAGAAAAAAAAAAAAACAATAAAGACCACGTTAACATTCGCCATATTTCCCAATTGGAAAAATACGTAAAGAATCGAATCCAGATGGCCTCGAAGAGCGGAAGACGTCGGCAAACAATCGACCCAACAATCGCACTGCGAGGAAGGTTACCCGATCGATACTACTAACAAGGTAACCAGCGCGAGGTTCAACTTTGCGCCTGCCAACGCCCAGTTAGGCTGCCATCCCAGCTCGTGTGCACCGGAGGTGTGCTGTTTGCATACCAAATATTTTGCAGGCGCTATGTACGGGTGGGCTTACGTCACAAGCCCACGCCAATTATTTAAAAAAAAAAAAAAAAAAAAAAAAAAAAAATCTCACCAATGTCACCAAGATTTCTGAAAATAAAAACTAATATTTATTTTAGATGTTAAAAAGTTTTCGTGTCATTTCAGCGCTGACTCCGAGATAGAAAATAAAACACAGGGAGAATTGAAACGGAATTATAACACACAACTATTACCTTTGCCCTCTACAGCGAAAACAAATAAAAAGGATAACACTTTTTTTATGCACATAAACAATTAAAATAACAGGGCTTTCAGAATTTTATATTTATCTGGCCATTATTTCGCTTCAAAAATAAGTCTTTGGGCTTGATATTATGACAAACTTACAATTTGTTTACCCACTATTATGTAAAATATTTAAAGTTTATGTTGAAAATACAATTTGTTTATAGTTTGGTCGTAAATATATGAAGTACTGATACTACGATACCTGATGTGAACACTAATGGTTTTTATTGTGAAAATGTTCATGATCAGATGCACATGCGTTACAAAATTTGGAAATTTTTGTGGAAGAATATTTCAATTACTTAATATGGCCGTGTAAGAAAATGGAAACTTGTGTAAATAGTTTTACATATTTGCGCAGTTACAAAAAGGTTTTTCAGGAGAAAATAACACAAAAGCAAACGTGCGTTGTTTTAAGTACACCGTACATAAAAGAAAAAATTAAAAAAGAAAAAAAAATTAAAAAGAAAAAAAATTGCCAAAAACAAAAAAAAAAATTATGCTAATTTTAAAAGAGATAATGATTTTTTTAATTGTAAAGTATTTAATTGATTCAAATTTGTTAAATATTAAAAATCACAATAAAAATTAAAATACATTTACATATGTATGTTACCAGTGATAAACTGAACCCTACTTAAATTTAATCATCATTTAGAATTATTCAGCCAACGATGTATTTATATTTTTTGTTATTTGAAACTGAAAAGTTTTATGATTTCAAGATGAATAGCTATACAATTATTGTAAAGATATCTGAGAAATGGTTTTATGAATTAGAGGAATAGTAAAAAATTAATTTTATGTTCATGACGTGTAGGAATATTAAGAGCCACTATTTAGCTAATGTTTACTTATATGCATACAATTTATTTCAGCTACAATGTACCTATCATTTTTAATATCGTAAACTCTTAAAGTTTCAAACAGAATAAACGGTGTGCCAAACATCTCTCTTAGGAGTGTATCTAATGCAGTTCCCATGCGAGAAAAATTCGCACACACCCACACTAACACATGTTTTGCCCCAGAGGTTGCAGTTATGGCCTCGTCAATACGTGATCAACCCTGAAGCTAAACGCGCTGTTTTTTTTCCAAACATTATGGCCATATTTTAGTCATAAATTTTTATTAATTGTACTATGTATCAGGACTTTCTTAGTCTACAAACGTTGACAGAACTCAATATTGCACCTCGAAATTGATTCTCTTTTTCGTTAAATTTCTCCTTGAAAATTTTATTAATATAAACTTTATTATTTGTTTAATGTACGAGGAATTTACCAATAACGTAATAACCAACAACATATCTGGTTTTCTGCAAGAGGTATAGCTTTGAAACTTATGTTTTACTAGATCTTGCTTTGCTGGTGAAATGTTGAGAATCTTTATGACAGATTGCTGGGCATGCTTAACAATTATTTATTGAATAATGCATTGAGCCATTTAATCTCAAAATATCTTCGATAGTGCCTAATGAACACAAGCACTACGTTGCAAGTAGCAAGACGTTTTTGACAACTTTAATGAGTGCACACACATTTTGCCATAGTGACAGAAATCTCTCAGATGGATTTTTATAGGCATGGAACGATATTTAGCTTATATACTGTAGGTGATGGAACGCACTGAAAAACAAGTGATACATTGAGAAATATTACAACGAAGACAACACTTCAATGAAGAAAATATTATTCAGAAATATAAATCAGCTAAATAAAAATGGCTTTATGCTAAAAGTCTCAAACTCACTAGGTGAAGTAGACTTCAATTACCTATATTTGTAAAAACAAAAAGACTGAAAGATATGTTGTAGAATATTTAATTACAATTTTTTATTACGTGAAAACTCATATCGAAAACTTATGTTGAAAAAATCACCATGAGAATAAGCTGCCGAGGCATTTGCTCAGATGAAATGATCACATTACATTAAACAAATTTTTCAAGTGCATAAAACAGATTGTGGGACTTTTGTCTGTTAAAAAAGCTGGCTCACGTTTGAAAAATTTTTCACCTACGTGTTGTGAATGTGCGATTTCTTAAAACAGGATATTTCAGGAGGAAATTAATAACAAGGCATTATTAAAATCAAAGAAGGAAGGAGCACGAAAATAGTGTAACTTATTCTGAACACACCGTCGGAAGCAAGGATCGTTTAAGTATGTCACAAATCTACGTAAGATAAATTATATTATTATGCTGTACGTTAATACCATAAATTCTAACCCAAAATTCATGGCATATATATATATTTTTTTTTTTGCGGGCTAACTTACAGCAGTAGAAAATCTGTATTGCTGTCACCGAAACCGGATTTTTTTTTCTTGGGAGAGGGGTAGGAAAACAAAATCATAAATACAAAAATATATTTCAAATACTTGTATTAAAAATTAAAAGCAATTAATTTTAATATTGAACCAAACACACTGACACATGTGCCTTCATAAGTGGCCGTAGTCGATGCGGCTTTTCACACAGTTGTAATTGCAGGTGTTGTAACAGCTCACCGTGCATCGCACACAATGCCCCACTGATAGTTTGCAAATATTTTCCCGAATTCGGAAGAAAGATGGGTTATATATCCCCCTATACCTCCCTTGCGTCGGCGACTGGTTGTTACCACTGTTTATTAACTATTAAGGTAAAGTTTATTTTAAAATATTAAACACCCCTCCCACATGACAATACTATTTTATAAAACACAGCTGTTAATAGCCCATGATTAAATAGTTAAATAAAACCTTCGAACTTCACCTTTCAAAAAAAAAAAAAAAAATACATAGTCCAAAATTCACCTGACTCCGGAGATAACCGGATAGCAAAGCAATATTTTTTTTTGCCGTGTGATTGTACAATCTCTTAAGACATATTTATGTGAAACGTGGACAGTAACAAAATCCAATTTGAAATGTTGTACGTGCAATACATTTGTTTTATACAAGTGACCTTTTAATAGCCAGCCATCCGTGAAATAACTCAGAAGTTCTTCCAAACGTTTCAGCCATTCAAAATATCGCGGATTACTTCGTTTGAATGTGGTTTTTACGAAAATTGCTAAAACAATGACATATAATGGTAACAAAACATTTTGGGCACAGAATAAGAGACATAACTACAAGCTTTAACCACACTCCTGTGCGAGAAAATATATCAAACGGTACCCAAATAGCCGTAGGGGAAACAGCCGCGCTGAAAGATGGATGGAAGGGATAAATCGAGCGGATATATTCTCGATACCGAGAACTGCGGTCGTTTGGAGTAAACCTGGTGAGTTAACGAATGGCAACGGGAGAAAAATGTAATGTTTGAAACCGCGCGTGTATTGCAGGCGATAACAGACAGTAGCAGCAAGGTAACGACTGAAAGTTTGTAATAGTTTGATGGACATTTTATTTATTGATGTGTAAACATCTTAGCTCTCGGTATACGGCATCTGGTAGGAGTAATGAATGAGACAGGAGTTGAAAGAACGGAAATGTGTTACCACGATGCTGCGTTTGCATCGAAGTCTCATAAAGAGACCTGAAAAATTTGCGCATTCATTTCACGATAGGCTAAAATCCAAAAAGGTTGCAATTTTCCTGCTTCGGTGATTGTGCCACAGTATATCTGAAGGACTTTGGGCCAATGAAAAAATGTAAACAAAAGAAGTAACGAATCACGAGCATTCCAGTTAACAGGTGCTGCGATTCAGTAACGAATGAGCAGATGCAATTCGCCCGAGTGCCTAGAGGACCTGTAAGTAGGGACACCTGTATTTCGCGATTTCATTTCATTTCAAGGTATTTCACAAAACACTGTAGCTTTTTCTAAGAGTCATATGGCAAATTGTGAGGATGCAGCAGTACGGTGACCACATTCTCATTGGCCCCGTTAAGAGCGGGACGACACCTCTCACCGACCTCAGCCAATAAGCACAGGAGGAAAGCTACAGTATTTTGTGAAATACCTTGACACGAAATGTATTCGTGAAATACATGTGTCCCTACCTATAGGTCACTGAAATCGCGAATTTTTTCGGTCTCTACTCATAACTCTAGAAAAGATGGCGGAACCGCGTGATTTTTCTGTATCTATATATACTTATATATACACACACATATATATATATACACACACACACACACACATATATATATATATAACTTTTTCCCTACAGCTATTGGGAAAGTACTTTTTATTGTTTTCGTGAGTCGCGATTAATTAATTATTTATAATTATTGCGTGTTGAAGTGTTTTAGCTCGTTTGTTGTGTATATTACCTGCATTTAAACATAAGTCCTCCGTTTATTATATTTTTTCACGTGTACATTTAATTTTAATTTTTGACTCTGATATGAATTTGCAAGTACCTATTACTTAATTCTTACTTCCGAAACTACTCGAAGCGCATCAGATGCACCGACTTGAGAAAAATTCTAGGGGGAAAAATAAAAACAAAATTTAGCCTAACCTAACCTGAGTTGAGATGGGTTGGGTTCGGTTAGATTAGGTTATTACCAACTTGTTGAACAGAACTTTGGTTAGGTTTTAAAAAATGGGAAAATGTGTACAGTTTTTTTTCCCTAAAATGAATACTTTTAGATTTTTAAATTTATTTGCGACATGAGATCACGTGAATTTGCTCGTGGTTATAAGTTTACACATCACTGGCCAGTAGAGAAAGACTTACTATATATTTTTTTTTTACTTTCTTACCCCTTCGCTGTCGGTTGTCATGCCAGAGTGTAACTGGGTTCGCAGAAGGTAAAACATATAAACCGCCGTCACCTGGGGATCTGCAAGGGAGGAATGGAGTTGAGCATCCCCACACATAATGACGCAGCACGTGATTATTCAACCACCCGGGATGAGCCCCGCGAGGTAAATAATCCAGAAAAGGAAAAAAAAAAAAATAGACGGGAGCTGGATATACTGCATTTGACGCGCCGGCGAAAATTTCCCGGACAGATGAAAACAACAACCTCATCAGCATCACACTGCCGTCGTAGAAATTTCTCGCGGTTGTGTGAGGAAGTGCGGGGGGGGGGGGGGGGTTTGGGACGAGGCTGTGAGAAGACATGTGCGGTGGCAGGAGGGGTAATGGTAACGTCATTCACACCTCTTCCCACACACACACACACACACACACTTGTACACTCCCCTCCAACTGCAAAGCGCTGATAACACTACGGCCGACACATCCCACCTCCCCCCCCCGGGCCCACAATTATACAAAACTGCCGCTTCGCTGTCTGCGACAGACATCGGTGCGCATCCGGGCTTAAACACTGCCATCTCTCTCTCTCTCTCTCTCGCTCTCTCCTCTTCATCGCACGTAGCTTCCTCCGACACTCCTCTCTGTCTGCTGTTTACTCGCACTTCACTCGCTTCTAACCCGGCCCCCTTTCCCCCGAACCTTTCAGCAACAGAATTCTGACTGCAGCTACACTTTCTCTCTCCCTCTTGTCTCTGCCATTTCCACAGTTCCGGCGTTTAAAGAAGACAAAAACAGAGGCGAGTTCTTCTGTCTGGGACTCCGCTGTGCGGACAAAGCGAAGCCAGCTATGGGTGATGTCTGATGTCCACCAAGAATTAGGATGGAAAAAAAGACCTTGATAGTAAACCATTCTTGACGTATAGTTTCTTTTAAACGTGTAAAAAAAATAAATATTCAGCTTAAACACCATTAAAGGACATATATATTTTTTTCTTCTGGTATTTTACACATATAACATGCGTATATACATATGTTCCCCGTTACAGACCTGGTTTGTATTTCCAAGATGTAATATTAAAAATATGTAGTAAAATAGTGCTGAACATGATTATCCAAATGAATGATTTCGATTGGTTTATAAATAAACGTCGCATGAGTCTTTTCAGTTTAGTATCCTGACAACGTAATTAATAGAGACCGGATAAAATGTGGACTCATTTCTCAATAAGATAAAAAGTTATTCCTTGTGTTGATAATACTATTTGTCCACAGCTTATCTGGAAGACTCTGGGCCAATGAAAAAGACCTTCAACCAGAAAAGTATCGAACCACAGGTTACGTTCCCAAGTCGGCAGCCAATGAACAATTAACACTTTATCGAGTATGCATGTGACAGTGGAGTCTATCCTGGAGGTCACTGAAATCGCGAATTTGTCCAATACCCACTAATGAACTAGAAATACTTTGCTATAGCCTTAAACACTCATATGTTCTCAATTAAATACGTAAGTTATTGTTTCGAGTACGTTGGGATTTAGTGGTGGTCTAGAGTGATAACGCAATTTCGACAATGAATAATCTGCGATCAACTAGAAAGAGTGGACTAAGGCGTATATTAGGGAGAAATATGACTTAAATCACTTTGTATGCGAGTATCACGAAGCTAACTTGATACGAAATAAGTAGGGGCATGCATATTTCGCGAAAGGATTCCGAGACCAGTAGAAAGTTAAAACACTGTAGCATAATCTGTGTTTCGTGATTGGGTGAGTTTTTTTCCGAGTTATGTCGATCGTTTCATAACCAATCGCAGCAATTCAGTGCGGAAACAAACGCTTCCTGAGTGGTTCGGTCAAATATGGCAACGACTTCTCTCGCAGACGGCTGCCAATCACAGTTAGAAACCGCTAATGCGGGTACACTTTTTTTGCAGTCTATTAAGCGTACCGATTTTTTTGCGAAAATTGTCTGCCCCTAGAAATAAGCCCTTGCTGGGCAGTTAGGCTCAGAGACCTTGTGTATAATAATCTGGCTCATAAACTATCAGTGTCTGATTATGGAAAATAACTTACGGCTTTAGCTTCCGCGAAAAGATTCCGCGACTTACTGAAAATTAAAACACTGTAGCATCGCCTGTGTTTCGTGATTGGGTGAGATTCTTTCAAGTACATGTTGAGTGTTACAACTCCAATCACAGTTACTCAATGTAGAAGCAAATACACCCTGAATGCTCGGTCAAAAAACCTAACGACTTCTCTCGCCAATTGCAAGGAAGAAAGCGCTGATGCGGATATACCCAGTTGCAATCTAACAGGAGTTTAGATATTGCGCGAAAACTGTCTGCCCAAACTTATGGCTAAGGGTCACTGGAACAATTTCATTCCTAATCTATTTTATAAACCATCAATTTTGTTCATAGCAACAACATTTACAAAAAAAAATCCTTAAACATGTATCACAAAGCCAGCGCCTAACAGTGCATCTCAAGTAAACTATGGCATTGCAATAACCCTAAGCATTGATAAATAAAATTTGTAATAAAAATGTGATTAGTCTAAATTTTTCGTTAGAGTTTTCTATCCCACGTTATGGTTTATTCGAAAACGTGTTCGAACCACTAACGCCGTTCATTAATAGCAATAGGTTATTAATTGATCAGACAAAAAATACGCCTTATTTATTGCCCTTCGCAAAACACGCCACAACATCGTCAATGAAAAAGGGGAAGTGCACAGATATTTTGTAAGTTTTAATTCATGTAAATCACGATACTTCGCAATGAAGAGCACGGTTGTTGTTGTTGTTGTTGTTGTTGTTGTTGTTGAACTCGGGGACCGGATTCACGGCCTGTTGTGGTGTTCCCCACTGTCGTGCCGGTACTGAGAATAACGAGTCTCCTCAGGGCAAGGACGGGTAAACTCGCTGATGATTGGGGAACCCGTTGCTGGCGATCAAACCCTCACTTGGTCCATCCTGGGAACTAGAAGGAAGGTGTCCCGTTGTACGTCAATTATTCAGCACGGCATTCCACGTAGATGCAGGCTTTCTCCGTCACCGCCGGCCTGGTCGGCTCGACTTGCAGTTAAGGCCCTTGCCCACTCTGGCACACACAAGGTGTGTAGGGCTTCGGAAGAAACCACGCCTTTTGAAAACTGCTCAACATATCCCATTGGTAGAGACCTGCAAAATTCGCGGATTCATTTCGTGATATGCTACAATTCAAATAATTATACCTTAGCGCTGCTTCTGCAATTGGTTCACTGTTAATCTGGAGTAATTAGGGCCAATTAGAGACCCTCGCTAAAATAAGTGTCGAATCACAGACACTCGGTCGAGACGACTCACAAGTCAGCAGCCAATGAACAGGTGGCATTTGTCCGAGTGTGTAGAGTGTAGTAGAGTCTATCCTGGAGGTCATTGAATCCGCGAATTTTGCAGGTCTCTACCCATTGGGGTCTGTTTGCGGAATGCATTTAAGAATACGCTGAGGGATGTTGGGTAGCTCTTTTTCCTTGTTTCGTTTTCGAGCTGTATTTTTAGAAGAGTAAAAAAATGGCTAAAACCTGCGTTCTCAGAATAATTTCTAGTCACGAAACACCTGCTAAAAATTCTTGAAAGCACCCTACAATGTATTGTTTACCACTCAAATCTCATAGTTGTCTTAGGCACGACGAGAAGACTGCGCTCCAGATCAGAGCCCAACAACGCGCTAGAAGCACCAGCGAGAGACGCGCCTATCCATCCCGCCTCACCAGACGCGTGTACACGCCTTATCACCGTCTTCACCGCGATGATTCTCCGTGCTTCGCTTGTCGCGCTCGTGCGCTTCACGCCGCCAGAGCGCTCTGGTGTCTTATTGGTGACGCCAAGGATGGCGAGCTGCTTATCCACAGCTTCTCTGTCCGTACATTTGATACAATGTTGCAGGAGATTGGCAGACGAGCCAAACGCTAGACAGATTTTTTTAAATGTTGTACCTTCACCATCGTAATGCGGAAGTCAACAATATACCATCGCGTTATCATCATGCAACAAGCCTGTTCTCATCACGCGTATGTTACATTCGAAAAAAAAATTACATACTCTTCGTCTGAGTTAAAATTTAAATACGTAAATAAATGTGGAGATTTTTTTTATTTTATTCACTCATGTAATTTTAATATACTAACGAATATAGCTTCGTAAAAAATTTTACTGTTTACTATATTTATTCACATATGAATATTTGATTTACAAAAAAAAAAACCAAACAAAAATGAGTGCCCAGTTCAATAAATTACTTTGACGTTCGGACTAATGTGCTTGTTCGACGAGAGACATTATAATGAAACGCACGCCCCATTTTCGTGTCCGTTGCACTCCAATCAGTTCAGCTTGTTAATTAAGTTTTCGGTAGATGCTTTCATTACGCGTTAATTTACTGAACTCGTATTTTTTTTCTCATCCACGGACCACAAATCGATTCGCGTCTGCCGAGCCCCCACGTTGAGCGAACCGCCGTCGAGTTCATGGTCGTCCTCGTGAGCGCGCGTGATTGACCAGCCAATTAATGGCATTACCGCAGACAATGCAGTTAACGACAAATAATCGCGGATGTTCCAATCACTGGCCAAGTAATTACTTTAAGTGGCGCGGTTCTCACTTGTTGGGACGTGAAATTATTATGATGCACCAAGAAGCCATTAAACGTTTTGTTGTATATAATTTTTCAAGACTGCTTTTTATGAACCAACATATATATTTTTTAAAATCTAAAGTAGAATTTACCTTTCATGAAATTAAAAATTTAGGATTTAAGTTGTAACACTGAGCAATGGATAATGTTTAGTTGAAATGATTTCTAAAACCACTCCAAAATATTTTGGTGTTGTAAAATGATTTTGTTTTGAAAGTATTATTGGGAGTGTCCACATGTCAGAAAAATGCATGGGTAACGAAAGGAGCTCCACCTCATTATTATTAAGATTAATTCATTTTACGAGGTCAACAAGAAATTGCACTTGATGTAAGCTTTTGGACATACGCCATTGCTAAGCACTTTTTCTGTAGAAGAAAACTAAAAAACTAAAAATTACCCAAAAGACAAAAAACACAAACTAAGCAAATTGCTGTTGTCAACAGGATATAAACACCACATAATATTCCATAACAGGAATATAGTCAACAAATAAAGAAAAACAAAGAAAAATGAACTAAGAGAACGAAAAAACCCCCACGAATGATGACAGTACAAAAATATTGAACCCAAAAAAATTCAGCACAACAGTTGGAACGAGACAAAAACACGACAAAACGAAAAGACAAAACAAATACAATAGTATTCCAAAACAGAAGAGAACGAAAAAAACAGCCATTTTTTTGCTTAATTTGTGTTTTTTTGTCTTTTGCGTATTTTTTAGTTTTTTAGTTTTCATCTACAGTAAAAGTGCTTAGCAATGGCGTATGTCCAAAAGCTTACATCAAGTCATGCACTCCCATTGCACAAATCTTTCAAAGATAATAACAAGAAATTTGTTTGGTTAAAAATGATCAAGATTCTTAGCGTTCTATCTTAAATACTTTTTCAATCATCTGCAATATAAAATGTCAGCTCCAACTTCAAATATGTATACCGGGCTTGGGAAGCATTTTATGTCAAATATTTTGTCGTAATAAATCTGCAGCTGAAATTTCGTTATAATTCTGACTTCCGCTTGGTTTGCTACGGCTGTTTCACACGTAGGGCAGGCCAATATTTGAGATAATAACTAATTTACAGTATAGAGCATGATTCAATATCTTTCAATCTTTAAATTATTGTCAAAACTAGTTTCACCGAAATAACATTAGATATATGTTCTTAATTTGTAAGTAGGTACCGGCGAAATAAGCAATAGTTCCCGGTAAAAGTTAGTGACTAAATAAACTTGTATGGAATAAAGTTGACTTCATCTGTCTATTAACTGCTACCACTGGCCAAGATGCGCGTGATATTTGCCTTCATGATTTTTGTAACTTTACAATCAGCTCCTCCTCCAAGTAGGCGTCAAATTATCCGTAAACTAATGATTAGAGAACGGAAAAATTTACGATTTCAATGACCTATAGGATGGACTCCATGATCCTCTATGCACTCGGGCGAATTGCATCTGCTCATTGGATACTGACTCGCAGCACCTGTTAACTGGGATGCTCGTGATTCGATACTTCTTTTGTTTACATTTACAAGTCCTTCAGATATACTGTGGCCCAATCACCGAAGCAGCAAAAAAGCAAATTTTTGGATTCTAGCCTATCGTGAAATGACTGCGCGAATTTTTCAGGTCTCTAATAATGATAAAGTAAATTCAAGTGTCAAATTATTTGCAGTCAAGCCAATCGCCATCTGATAACGAAAATAATGCTGGCCCATAGTTCGACAGACCAAACAATCAAGAAACCGCATTTCTTCGCCGTGTTAGTGAATGACGAATAAATCCGTTTCAAAATACCATTTTTTAAAATGGTTTCGAACACAAACACTATCATTAAAAATGTTGAGAATATTAGAAAGCCCTAGTCACAGATATCTCGGAGATTTCTATTTGTATTTTTAGTTATTTATTTTAATTTTTATATGACACCAAATAGTCGTATTTCTTAGCTTGGTTATATTTTTTTGCTCTATTATAGTCGTGCAGTAATATTGAATACTTAAAAAACTGGGGAAAAAAATTGTGGGTACAACAATCCAGGGTGCACTGCATGGTTCTGTGAAAACTCAGAGTAAATGTTACCTGCACATTGGCTGCTAAATAATGAGACGTCTAAACTGTATTTAATTTTATGGTTTCTCATTGGCATACAGACTTCTGAATGAATTGAAGGCCAATGACAGAAGCAGCACAAAGGGAAAACGGTTTGAATCCCAAGCTATCGCGAAATGATTGAGAAGTTTTCCTGTCCGTATCTATAAACACTTAAAACTTGTAGAAAATTTGAATTCGTAAACTTTATCACATACTAATAATTGAAAATAAGCCTAAATGTATTATAAGAAAAATTAAATTACTGTATTTTTCCAGGGACACTAATGTAAACATTTCAGTTTTAATGTATGGTTTTTTGAAGGCCTTTATGGCAGTTTTTTGGGAATGTACACGGTGCCAAATTTATTGAGAAAATATAATATATATTTTTTACTGATACCCAAAACTGATTGTTGACGTACTCAAATTACATATTTATAACATTACGTTATGTCATTTTGTGGTCTTTTAGAAAAAAAATTGTAATGACTAAAGACCCAGAAATTGGTCTAGCGTCAGGGTAGAATACAAAGTCATATGTTTTCTCAACTTATGTTTGCTTTCCCATTGGTTGATTTCGTAGCGAAAAATGTTTATCCTCGTTAATTGGCACTACCTGTTTAGCTTACTTCTCTGCTAGTTAGGCATCGTTGGCTCACAGTCGTAGAGGGGCGTGTCCAAACAACTGACGGGCCAATAATGAACACAAAGCGAGAGTGTGAAGGTTTGCTTTCTAACTTGCGACTACACGAATGCGCGAAATTTCCGCATCTCTAATCATTACGGAATCATTAGCAGGCTGGATGTTCTCAAACAACGTCACGGCAGTCTTCAAACTGATTGATCGGCGTGGAAGGTTGTTGGGCGTTAACATCCTATCAAAATCACGTCACCGATAAAAGTAAGCAAAAGAAGAAAAAGTCGATGGAGGAAAGACTCGATGGGTGGTCCGCTTTAAAAGGCTCGCCTACCCGGACCGACAAAACCGCGACCAGATCTTACCCAACCACAGAAAAAAAAATGCAACAAAGATTTAACACACAGCTGATCTGGATATCTTTGCGAAAATAAAACATGCATGTTAATACTCATTGGTAGAGACCTGCAAAATTCGCGGATTCAATGACCTCCAGGATAGACTCTACTACACTCTACACACTCGGACAAATGCCACCTGTTCATTGGCTGCTGACTTGTGAGTCGTCTCGACCGAGTGTCTGTGATTCGACACTTATTTTAGCGAGGGTCTCTAATTGGCCCTAATTACTCCAGATTAACAGTGAACCAATTGCAGAAGCAGCGCTAAGGTATAATTATTTGAATTGTAGCATATCACGAAATGAATCCGCGAATTTTGCAGGTCTCTACTCATTGGTAAATAACAAGGCTACATCCTTTGGCAGGTTACACAATTTCTCGACGAATGCTTGTCAGGAGCACTATAGTCCAATAATCACAAGTGAAGCAGATGTCTATGTGCTATAAGTAGAGACTGGAAAAATTCGCGAGTTCAATGACCTTCAGGATAGACTTCACTATCCTCTGCCTACTTGAGCAAACGGCGCCTGTTTATTGGGTGCGGAATTTTGAGGCGTCTCAAGTGGGTAACTTGTGATTGGATACTTCTTTGACTGATGGTCTCTAATTGGCCAAGAGTCCTACATATTAACAGTGAACCAAAAGCAGAAGCAGCACAACGGTATAATTATTTGAATTTTAGCATATCACAAAATGAACCCGCGAATTTTTCCGGTCGCTAGCTATAAGTGAACTTTGCTACCAAAATATCCGCGAAATGATGGTGGTTCTAATGATCGTCTACCGGATAAAAGCGGGTGTGTAAATAAGCCCGATAAAAATGTGAGCCAATATGATTATCAGCTAGTTATACCAGATGGACGCTCCAGTTGATAATTACTGCTCGTAACCCGGGTCAAGAGTGGAGTCGGATTATGCTGGTCTCCCGCATTCTCGCTCTGATGCAGCTCATTAGAATCCGTCGAAGACTGAGGCTCGTCTAATTAGCCAACCGGTCTTCATCCTCTTGTTAGTGCACACTAATTAACGCACGTAATCAAGATCATTTGACCAACATAGCTACTCACCTTGTTATCAGTAGTAGTGACGAGACCAGATTTGGAGGATAGGTGAAAAAAAAAACTGGGAAAAAATAGTTAATGTTCAATTTTCAGTTAATATTCATAAATGATATACGAGTATATACCTGCTAAATTGATTTATTATTTGGAATGCATACCCCTATACGCCGTAGGTAGTTTTGACAAGCCCAGAAGGATAATAACTCGATAACAAAATTACAAAATCCATATAACCCAAACACATGCAGTGCGGCTAGAAGGTATAAGTAGCACCGGTCAATGGAAAATAGACACCGACCTTTTAGTGTGCAAGTGTATGGAGATCATTGTACCAGAAAAGGACGAACATTTTGAAGGTTTCTTGATATAAGTTAATTTATTTACATACTGTCTTACCCGTAGTTTGCGCGTTAGACAACGGTTACGATTTACGGCATTATTATGGAATCAACAGTGGAGTAAGTTAATATTTAACGTCTACACCGCAACACCCCTAAAAAAGAACTGCTACCTGTTTGAAATAATGTAATATTATTTTGTAAGGAAACAAACCAAACTGAAAAAAAATTAAATAACATTTTAAATTAGTTAAATTAATTACTATATGGAAATATAAGAAATAATTTTAACATTCCGGATGTCCTTTAGCCAATATTTTTATGTCCAACATCGATAAATATAGCATTTTTGACATAATATAATGTTCATAATAAATATCATCACGGTAAAAATAATATTCAGTCATTTTAAAATAACGACAAAATGAAGTGGAATTGGTGGTGCACTTTGACAACGAGAACCTAATTTTAAACGAGACTATTGAAGTGATAGAACGGCTAATCAAACAAAAAAAACTGAATTATAGATAAAAAAAATTTCAGCTGATTTACGGTATTGTCATGCACAGCACCTTATCATTACAGTGTGCTTTAAAGTATTGATTAAAACAAGTTTCGTCTAAAACTCTTAACATCTGCATCAAGGGGCAGGTATAGAATCAGAAAGGTGCCAATTAGTTTCAACAGTTCTTGGACCATAATGATTTTTTAATGGTTTAATTTTAAAAAAATTGACTTCTTGAAGCACAACACTTAATTTAATGGCATGCCTAAAGTAAATAGTGATTGGTTGCTACATATATTTTTCCCTGTGAAGTCATTGGCGTTTAAAATTGAATTCATTTTTGGGAATGACTTCAACTGAATAAATATTGTCACAAGACACTATTTCATGGTTTTCAAAAACCTTTTAATGTGTGTTCTTTGCCTTAACGAAATAAAATTTGCAGAATTAAACGTTATGAAAACTGTATGAAAATAAAAAACCAGTTGAAATCAAAATTACGTATTTGTATCTCTTTTCATTTTATAGTTATTATTTAAAACACATCGCAGACAAGAAGTCAACTAGGAAAAAAAATTGTTTTAAGTGATAAGATATTTATACTTGGCTTTGATTGTAGCAACTACACAGATTAGAATTTTAGGAAAGCTATAAATCACAAAAAGAAAATCTAAAACTTTATTAAGTATACAAGTGCAGTAAATATTAATAAGTAGATTTATAAAATATATACATACATGCGATATTGAGAATTTTTTAAAAAATAAACTACAGTAAATGAATACTGAGCCAATGTATGGGGGGGGGGGTTAAGATAAGTCATCTTTTCGAGTGCTTATTATTCTTTGAGTTAATTATGCAAACCACCCGCCTCTCCATTCAGGCAGATAAGTTCGAAGGCCCGACAGTGGAGGCGTTAATAGGTAGCAAATTAAATTTCTCCGCGGCGTGGAAGAGTTCTTACTGGTTCGGCAGAAGACTGAGAAGTTCGTCTTTACGCCACTAGATGGGACTCGAGTCCTGGAGCGATTAAAGCCATTGTTCTGTCGCTTGCGGCTGGAGTTCCGGTTTCTAAGTGGTAATTTCGCTTCTGCTACAAAGTTCAGTTTTACGTTGCAAGGTTGAACAAAACGTGAAAGTTGGTAAAAGTAACTTTTTATTTATATATACATATATATCCGTCATTAAGTTGAATACAATGGTTCACGTTAGTTGACATAAGTTTTATACACTTATAATTACACATCGAATCATAAATGTTAATAAACGATACCGTATTAAAAAAACATTAAATATAAAAATAATGTAAAATGTAAAAACGCATATTCACGCACAAATACTTATAGGAAAGTCGTCTGTGATTTTCAAAAATTTCCGAGAAAAGAATAGGTATTTTGAACCCAAGCCAAGGGGAGGTGCATAATTTTAAGGGGAAAAATATATCTCTGTATGTATGCAATGAGGTTACCCAATAACTCAAGATATCCTAACGGTATTTAGACGAAACTCTACCTAATTATCACCTTAAAACACACACAATAAAAATACACAGGAGACATTGGTACCGAAAATTATCTTAAATACATTATAATTGATTTTGTTTGTTTGAATTATATTTTAATTTGTATCATATAAATAAAATTATATAAAAATACCGAAACATTTTAGGGATGGCTGATAAGTACAAAGTAAGACAATACATTAACTTGATGATGTGCATCAACTCTAAGATAAAGGACAATAAAAACACGAAAATTTATGTGTAAATATGTGTGTAGAAGAAGACACACTACTTTGAAAGTAATAAAAATTATGTGTTTTAAACTCTTTTAAAGTTTTTAAACATTGTCATAATAACTGCAGTGTAACTACATATATTAAAATTAATATATAATTATTGAAGTATATAATTTTTTTATATTTTAGCGGGTTTAACCTTAGTCAGTTGACTTGAATTGGTCTATAATGACTAGAGACCGGAAAAATTCGCGGATTCGTTTCGCGATACGCTAAAATTAAAATATATCTACCTTTAAGCTGCTTTTGTTATTGGTTCACTGTTCATCTGGACGACTCTGGGCCAATAGGAAATACTCAACCAAAGTAGTATCGTATCACAAGCAAACTAGTTGAGACGACTCGCAAGTCAGCAGCCAATGAACAGGCGCTATTTTCCCGAATATACTGAGGACTGTGTAGTCTATCCTGAAGGTCATTGAAACCGCGAATTTTTCCAGTCTCTAATAATGAAACACTTGAATCAGGCTTCCTTTTCATCTGAAAGTCCCAGACATAAAATAATTTATAATTTTTCACCCTTGTACGGATGAGGCTGTCAAAACGATCACTTAAATTTATTTCTTTTCAAAAGAAATAGTGTAGAGTTTTGTTCATAATTTGTGCCAGTGATTTTTCTATCTACCTCTATGGTAAAACAGCTTAGTCTGTGTTCGTGATTGGTTGATTACTGTCGGCACATTAATCATGTAGCCTTTCGGTATGGAAGCAAACGCGTCCTGATTGGCCCAACCAAATAAGGCAGTAGCTTCGCTTGCACACGGCCGCCAATCAAAAAAGCAGAACTTGCTTGCGCAGACATACCGTATTGCAATAGGTATATCGAGTGATCAGAATTTTTCGCAAAAATATCACTGCCACTGTTAATCATTTATTTCAGGTTATCAGTCATTTACAGAATGCAAGAAAGTACTACTGAATCGATTTTTTAAAACAAAATAATATTCTATTGAAAAGTTTATATAACTTAATTTTGTTGCCAATACTGTTAAAATATTTGCAAATTTTGATAAAAAATTGAATTAAAAAAGTACATATTTTAAGTTGCATTTTCTTTTAAACTGAAACGTTACAGTTTCGTTATCCTTTAGATCTTCCCGAAGGCAGATTAAAGAAAATGGAACTTTGGCAGCTAATAATAGGAAGTAAATGCATAGTATAGATAATATTTAGAGACCCGTGAATTTCGCGGATTCATTACGTGTTATGCTAAAATTCAAATAATTATACCTTAGTGCTGCTTCTGTCTTGGTTCTCTGTTAATCTGGAGGACTGAGGGCCAATTAGAGACCCTCACTCATAGAAATGTCGAATCACAGGCCACCCAGTCGAGACGACTCACAAGTCAACAGCCAATGAACAGTTGGCATTTGCCCGAGTGTGTAGAGGATACTGGAGTATATCCTGGAGGTCATTGAATCCGCGAAATTCACGGGTCTCTAATAATATTTAGAGTTAAATGAATACTATGTTGTTTGAGCTCATAGGTGTCAAACCTGCTCAATGAGCCCGCCTACCTGTAGATCAAAAAATCCCTTGAATTAAGGTTTTACATAAAATAC
Organism: Bacillus rossius redtenbacheri; assembly: GCF_032445375.1. Classification (NCBI taxonomy): domain Eukaryota; kingdom Metazoa; phylum Arthropoda; class Insecta; order Phasmatodea; family Bacillidae; genus Bacillus; species Bacillus rossius. The sequence continues at coordinate 65,906,000 of NC_086333.1, read as the reverse complement.
TTTCACACTCATTTCAGTTACCTTTCATGACATCACTTTAAAAGAAAAATCACCTTCGTCAGTGCAGAGAAGAACATCGCTACACCAGGAACACTGCGAAACATTTATCCCAGGCTCGTGTTTCTGAAGGTTTTATCACAGTTTTAATGTTTGACCGTTAGTAACACAAAACTGAGATACTTCTTTTTAAAACTATGTAGCGCCGTTAGCCTGTTCACGTTGCGCAAGAGGTTCCTTATTTTAAAGCGATGTCGTGAAACGTGGTTGAATGGCGTGCGAAACACTGTGTAAGTGCAAGACTGGATTCCAAGGTGGGCGGGGAGACAGAGTTACTTGCGGGGGAATCCACATTTATCTTTGAAACATACCTACCACTTAGAACAGTCATACCTTAGGATTCTTGAAGAATTCCACGTAACATAGAACTTTCATAACTTAGAAAAAAATGACTTTAGAAATATCGAAAACTTAGAAACACACAATTTGGAACTGTCATAACATAGAAACACATTATGCTGAAACTCACAACTTAAAACTGTCATAATTGGAATTGTTAGAATTCTTGAAACTTCTGCATAACTTGGAGACATTCAACTTAGACCTGTCATAACCTAGAAACACTATACCACATGGCTTAGAACAGTCATACCCAGGGCCGGATTTAGAAGTCTGGAGGCCTCGGGGCAACAGAGGAGCGGAGGCCCCCTGGCCCCAAATTATTTTCCAAATAAAATGAACAATTTTTCAGTCGAGTTTTCCATTAAATAATTTATTGTGAAATCAAGTAGATTCTCTTAGTATTTAAAAAACAGACATAAATATAATCGGATACAAGTATTATATGAAATTAAATTTTAGTGTTAATGAACGGAACCCTCCATTTGTGGAGGCCCCGGTTGCTCTCCCCTAAATCCGGCCCTGAACTCATACCTTAGAATTCTTGAAGAATTCCACATAACATACAACTTTCATAACTTAGAAAATAATGACTTTAGAACTATCGAAAAATTAGAAATACACAATTTAGGAACTGTCATAACTTAGAAACACACAACTTAAAACTGTCATGATTGTTTGAAACATGTGCACAAGGTGGAAACCCGGAGCTCAGAGCCGGCACGCAGAGCCGGCATGCGGTACCTGCGGGTAGTCGCCGTACTTGGTCTGGTACTCGAAGACGTAGAGGTAGGGGCGGCGGCGGGGGGCGGCGGCGTGAAGGTCGGCGGTGCGCACGACGGGCGCCACCACCTGGGCGTCACCCAGCGCCTCCATGGTCTCGTCGCGCACCGCCACCGGGTGCTGCACGGGCCGCTCCCAGTCCGTGTACTCGTTCACCACCGTCGCCAGGATCTCCGCCTGGTGGTAGCGGTAGGCCTGCTGCACGTAGGCGCGCAGCACCTTCCGCCCAAACAACAACGTCCGTGCGCCAGTGTCCCTCCTCCACATCGCCTCCCAACACCTCCTCCACATTACCACCCAACACCTCCTCCACATTATCACCCAACACCTACTCCACATCACCACCCAACATCTCCTCCACATTACCACCCAACACATCCTCCACATTACCACCCAACACCTCCTCCACATTACCACCCAACACCTCCTCCACATTACCACACAAAACCTCCTCCACATTACCACCCAACACCTTCTCCACATTACCACCCAACACCTCCTCCACATTACCACCCGACACCTCCTCCACATTACCACCCAACATCTCCTCCACATTGCCACTCAACACCTCCTCCACATCGCCACCCAACACCTCCTCCTCATCGCCACCCAACAACTCCTCCACATTACCACCCAACATCTCCTCCACATTTCCACCCAACACCTCCTCCACATCGCCACCCAACACCTCCTCCACATCGCCACCCAACACCTCCTCCACATTACCACCCAACACCTCCTCCACATTACCACCCAACATCTCCTCCACATTGCCACTCAACACCTCCTCCACATTACCTCCCAACACCTCCTCCACATTACCACCCAACACCTCCTCCACATTACCACCCAACACCTCCTCCACATTACCACCCAAAACCTCCTCCACATTACCACCCAACACCTCCTCCACATTACCACCCAACACCTCCTCCACATTACCTCCCAACAACTCCTCCACATTACCACCCAACACCTCCTCCACATCGCCATCGAACACCTCCACATCACCACCGATGTATCTCCTCCACATTCCCAACAACACATGGCTAGAGACCTGCAAAATTCGCGGTTCCGATGGCCTTCAGGATAGACTGCACATACCCCTGTACACTCGGGCAAATAACGCAAGTTCATTGGCTGCCGACTTGTAAGTCGTCTCAGCTGGTTTGTCTGTGATTCGATCCTTCTTTGGTCGAGGTTTTATAACTGGTTGAGATTCGTCCAGATTAACAGTAAGCCAATAGCAAAATTATCTAAGAGATATATGTGTGTTGAATTCTAGCCTATCACCGAAATAATCCGCGAATTTTACAGGTCGCTACACATGGCTAACGTCAGAACGACTGCCGCATGATCATATATTTAAATGTATGTTTTGATACAATAGAAAAGATAATCGAATAAACCCCGAACATCTCCTCCACATTCCCAACAACACATGGCTAGGGACCGGAAAAATTCGCGGGTTCAATGACCTCCAGGATGAATTCCATAGTTCTGCGTGCACTAGGTCAAATGCCACCCGCTCATTGGCTGCTGTCTTGTGAGACTTCCCAACGTAGCAGCCTGTGATTCGATAAAGCTTTGGTCGTGTGTTTCTCATTGGCCCAGCGTCATCCAGGTGGGTTGTGAGCCAATAGCAGGGGCAGCACTGAGGTGTAACTATTTGTATTTTAGCCTATTCGCGAATTTTTCCGTTCTCTACACATGGCTAACGTCAGAACGACTGCAGCATGATCATAAATTTAAATCTACGTTTTGATACTATGGAAAATATAATCGAATATTCAAACTATTCGACTTTATTTTATTGCATAATGTTTATTTACGTGCTCTGTTAAATCTACCTCTCTACTATTGGAGGTACTGGGACAACACAAAGCACAAATATGCCCGTGTAAGAATTCCGAACCCAGCATTACCGCGAGCACTATTTTTGAAGTGATGCATTTTTTTTTCATGTAAAATGTGCAGATTTACAAATATTTTGTAATTTTAACGTGAATATTTCTGTTACATTTACAAAAAAAGTTAAATTGTACGTAAGCGACTGTGTATAACGATGAAAATAATGTTTCGTACTTGTTAACCACCATCAGTCGTTGTCAAAACTCCTTTTTCCGCAATATTTCTGGTGTTGCAATACGACGACGCTGACTTAGAAAAACACTTCAACTACAATAGGTACAGCATGCAGTTTCCTGACGATACATTTATTTCATAAACCCTTCCCCACAAAGTACACAATTAAAACAAGTCGCTTGGTCGGGCCTATGGCTTGGTTTCAGGAACTACCTAAGCAAAAAACGTAAACCTGCAAGAACGCAGCACCCACGTGACACTGAAAAACTTTGGCCGTTCGTAAAATAGGGCATCTTACATATTCAGAATGCGAGACGGAAGAAAAACGTTTCTTTAAATTAAAGCCACTAAACACACCATATATTTAGTAAAGAAAATTGAAAATGTAAAAAAAAAAAAGATCTTTTTGGTTATCGGAACTCCTCACATGATAACTGGAGCATAAATAAAACTGAAAGTTGACTCACCCTGTGTTATGATTTGCGTCACTTGCTCTGCTTATAAACTGCCGCTAATTATGAACTGTGCATTATAAAATTAGCTAAGAACTGCTCAGAAATATTTTTTAAGAGAATCTAAAATTTAGTCTGTGTAAAGTATACATTCTCGTCAACTGGGAGTGATAATATATATCCTCAAACAAATAAATTTTACTTTAAGTTACCTTAAGTGGTTCTTGACGAAGTGGAATCAATGAAGGAAAGATTACTGATTATATTTGGAGTAAATAAAAATTTCACAGCTGCATGGGGTGTCATCGTAATTCGCATGGTACTACAACGATGCGCACATAACGCACCAATGTGAAGCGCGCGTTGCAGCATTCGCTGGCGGTAAAAAGAACTGGAAAAATTTGCGGTTTCGATGACCTTCAAGGTAGACTACACAGTCCTCTGGAAACTCGAGAGGATAACGCCACTTCATCGGTTGCTGACAATGATAGCAGTCTCAACTGGGTTGCCTGTGATTCGATTCTTCTATGGCAGAGGGTCTCTCATTAGCCCAGAGTCGTCCTGATTAACAGTGAGCCAAAAAAAAAAAAACTGTTCAAAGGAAAATGCATTTGGATTCTCGCCTATTTCGGTCTCTATACATGAGTGAGAAATACAAAAAATCGCATAGTTCACACAGCGCAATGCATTGCCGCCGAAGGTGTAGTGTCGAACAGCTTTTGTAAAAGCTGATAACGTCAGTTATCAGCTCCTTATTTTTTCAACTCTCTCACAAATAACCTTGTATAAGGCGAAGTAATTTTATAATTTATTTATATTTTATTTAGTTCCATTTTTTCCATATCATTAATCTAATCACACCAAGTTTTACAAGAAGTTCAAAACTCACAAAATCAAGCTGGTGTGTTAGTGATTCTAGTTTGTGCAGTATTTTAATTTATTAAAAGGGAAAAAAGGGAAAGGGGAATGGAATCTATTTCATAAATTTTTATGTCATGACAATTTTGTGTCTTCTAATAATGAAACTTTGCCTTCTTTGATGCAGAGATTGTACTTTAATCGAATTTGAAAGACCATAATATAATTTATGTAGATTGTAGTATTTGTTCCAAAAAATAAATTAAATAGTAAATAAAAACGCCAACGACTTCACAGTGGGACTTTTTTTAGCAGCCACTTACTATTAACATAAGGTATTTCCCTAAATTATAAACTATGCTTAAACGAGTAAAATATTGAAAATTAGATGATAGAAAATAGCTATGGCCAGAGACCGGGAAATTTTGCGAATTCGTTTGGCGTTAGGCTAAAATTAAAGCCTTATGTTGGCTCTACCAGCTTTTGCTCTTGTATTGGGTGATTTCTTAGCAAGGACCGTTTTGTTGTTGTAAGTTGTCACTACCTGATTCACTGCTCTCCTAGCTGGGCATAGTTGTCTCACATCTTTAGTCTTAGATGAGTGTGTCCAAAAAAAATTGCAGTCCGTTCATGAACACAGTGCAAGAGTATGTAGGTTTGCACTCTAGTTTGCGACCATATGAATCCGCAAAATTTCCGTATATCAATCAGATTTTAAGTAAGTAATATTGACGCCTTCTCCAGTAGGTAACGAAAGTAGACATGATGATTTATAGCAAAAAAATGTTTCCGGTACAGATAGCTTACAAAGTAGCGTAACTTCTTCGTAATATTTGGGTTGGTAAAATTTTTGTTGTGACATGAGGTAATTTTTAGATGAATCTAGGACTACTGCAGTTAAACAGCTACATACTCATTGGCCCATGAGAGAGCCACCGTATTTCACCAGGCAGAGCCAGAATATTAATTTATTTTAGATATATAAAATTTTATTGTATTTTAAATAACAATCTAATTTTTACGCAATACATTTAACCCATATTTACATAAATATAAATATTATGATGCATTTTTAGTATACTTTACCAAAAACTAATAAATTAAATTTATTTTATTAAGAAAGGATAATATTTAAATTATAAAATAGGCCTAGAATACCATTCGCTTTACCACGGGAATCATCTAGCCCAGGGGTCGGCAGACTCTCCAGTCAGATGAAACAAAAATTAAGTAAGCAGATTCTCCAAGATTTTTCAGAGAACCGCTACTCACATTTTTTTTCCTGTATCTAAGACGATATAAAAAACATGTTTAAAATCGAAATATTTTTACCATAAGTTCAATATATGAAGTCTTAAAAATAAAGGCCACTTAAAAAAAACACAAAAATGTAAAAAAAAGGGTAGTCGTTAGTAGAGTTCTACTGATAAAACAAAAAAAAAATCCAAATTGTTTTTATTAATTATTTAAGAAAGAAAAAAAAACACGTGGACGAGTGTTGGCGGGCGGTGGGATGGTAGGTGCGAGCGCAGGTTCAGGACATGCGCTGTGATTGGGCCGTTTGATTTTGATCGGCTTTTTGACGTGACAACGTCTAATAAATCGATGAACGCCGGCTGCATGCACGAAAAAGTGTCCCGTTACGCACATTGTCCCATTACGCTGTCTCCCGTTACGCTCATTAAACGCTTGCGCCGCATCTTTCTCTATTCCACTCGATTGGAACAACAATCGATTTGACTTATTCAAGGCACATTAAACTTGAATGTCTCCCATTCGTTTCCTACTTTTCCTATCATCGTCCTATCCTAAAAGAATAAAACAGATTGGAAGAAGTTAAATAGCAAACATGTATAAATGTTATTTTCGTTAAAGCAATAAACATATTTGAATTAATGAGTGCAAATAAAAGTAAATTTATCAATTAAATTGTCGATTTCATTTCACTCCTTCATTTGTATCCATAAAAAAATAGTGATAATTCAATAAAAAATGATTCAATTTTATTCATAAAGGTATGCAATCGTTTCATCAATGTTTTTTTTATGACGTTGTCACTTTGAATTGTCTTCCGTAAACCGACTTTACAGACAACCAATTTTTTGTTATTTTGCGCAGTGAGTGGGAGCGCGGTGAGTTGCCGAGCCGCGGTCTGCCGACCCCACCCAGGACTGGCCCAGGAGGAGAGGAACAGGTAGAGGTACCACCTTGGCGCGGCGCTCCGGCTCCAGGCCGTACTGCACGTCGTCGGCGCTGAAGGCTGAGTAGGCCTCGGCGCGAGCCACGCCCAGCAGCAGGTGGTAGCGGTTCAGCCGCGCCACGGCCGACTTGCGGAGCAGCACGCTGTCCAGCAGGGCGCTGCCCGTCGTCTGTTGTGGCCCCGACGCCTCCGCCCTGCCACACACACGTGACCGGGCTCAAGATGGCTGAACTTCAGGTGGAGTGACAGGGCATGGCACTCTCTCTCCTGCCACACACACGTGACCGGGCTCAAGATGGCTGAACTCCAGGTGGAGTGACAGAGCATGGCACTCTCTCTCTCCTGCCACACACACGTGACCGGGCTCAATATGGCTGAACTTCAGGTGGAGTGACAGGGCATGGCACTCTCTCTCTCCTGCCACACACACGTGACCGGGCTCAAGATGGCTGAACTTCAGGTGGAGTGACAGGGCATGGCACTCTCTCTCCTGCCACACACACGTGACCGGGCTCAAGATGGCTGAACTCCAGGTGGAGTGACAGAGCATGGCACTCTCTCTCTCCTGCCACACACACGTGACCGGGCTCAAGATGACTGAACTCCAGGTGGAGTGACAGAGCATGGCACTCTATTTCCTGCCACACACACTTGACCGGGCTCACGATGGCTGAACTCCAGGTGGAGTGACAGAGCATGGCACTCTCTCTACTGCGACACACACGTGACCGGGCTCAAGATGGCTGAACTTCAGGTGGAGTGACAGGGCACGGCACTCTCCCTCCTGCCACGCACACGTGACCGGGCTCAAGATGACTGAACTCCAGGTGGTGTGACAGAGCATGGTACTCTCTCTCCTGCCACGCACACGTGACCGGGCTCAAGATAGCTGAAGTTCAGGTGGAGTGACAGGGCATGGCACTCTCTCTCTCCTGCCACACACACTTGACCGGGTTCAAGATGGCTTAACTCCAGGTGGAGTGACAGAGCATGGCACTCTCTCTCCTGCCACACACACGTGACCGGGCTCAAGATGACTGAACTCCAGGTGGAGTGACAGAGCATGGCACTCTCTCTCCTGCCACACACACGTGACCGGGCACAAGATGACTGAACTCCAGGTGGAGTGACAGAGCATGGCACTCTCTCTACTGCGACACACACGTGACCGGGCTCAAGATGGCTGAACTTCAGGTGGAGTGACAGGGCACGGCACTCTCTCTCCTGCCACGCACACGTGACCGGGCTCAAGATGGCTGAGGTTCAGGTGGAGTGACAGAGCATGGCACTCTCTCTCTCCTGTCACACACACACGTGACCGGGCTCAAGACGGCTGAACTTCAGGTGGAGTGACAGAGCATGGCACTCTCTCTCCTGCCACACACACGTGACTGGGCTCAAGATGGCTGAACTTCAGGTGGAGTGACAGGGCATGGCACTTTCTCTCTCTCCTGCCACACAAACGTGACCAAGTTCAAGATGGCTGAATTTCAGGTGGAGTGACAGGGCACGGCACTCTCTCTCCTGCCACACACACGTGACCGGGCTCAAGATGGCTGAACTTCAGGTGGAGTGACAGGGCATGGCACTCTCTCTCCTGCCACACACACGTGACCGGGCTCAAGATGGCTGAACTTCAGGTGGAGTGACAGAGCATGAGAATCACACACCCACTTTTTCCTGCCACACACACGTGACCGGGCTCAAGATGGCTGAAGTTCAGGTGGAGTGATAGAGCATCAGAATCACCCACTCACTCTCTCCTGCCACACACACGTGACCTAGCTCAAGATTGCTGAACGTCAGGTGGAGTGACAGAGCATGAGAATTACCCAGCGACTGTCTTCAGCGACACACATGTGACAGAATTAAAGATGGCTGATCTTCAGGTGCACTTTTGGATATTACTATATATATAAAGACGTCAACGAAGAATATATTTAATAATATGTGGCCGGCAGGGCCACATTTTTACTTGTAATTTATATTGTTGTTGGTCTCTAGTTTTATATGCTTTTTTATTTCACGTATTTTTACGCCTTTTTTAATTATTGTTAATTTATCTGTAATTTTTTAATTATATTTGTTTCTGTTAATTAGTTATACGCCGTTTGGTAGCTATGGATTATAAGCTTAAGAATATCGATTGTGTTTCACGTAATTACCACTTGGCGAGCGTCCGGCGGTTGGCTGATGACGTCAGACATTCGGCTTGCCGGGAGTGGAAAATCAGCTGGGGCCGCGAGAAGTGGTGGCCAGCGACCGTGGAGGACAGAGCTATGTGACGGTGCGGGCTGGTGTGCCGGACGGCAACGGGCGACGAAGAGTATTGGGATGGAGGATCCACGCTGGGTGGCAGGGCAATGGATTGCCCTGTGATACAGAAGAAATCGAGGTAAAGAGAGGCCGCAATTTTGATTTTTACCCTCGTGGTGCTGCACTGGTTTTTGGCAAACCTAGTGAACTGTGTATTTTCCCATACTAAATTTTATTTGGACGGAACTTTTATTAGCCTGTTTGGTGAAGAGGCCCATTTGTTTCACACGTTGTTCCAGTGTGGGATTTTTTAAAAAGGTCGCCCGTTTGCCTGTTTGCAAGAAACGAACATTTTGCAATTTGTTTTTGAGACTTTGTCTTCGGAATTTGCATACTTAAAGTTGGCTTTAGCTAATATAATCAGCTTGTGCAGTATTATTAAAAGTATGCGATCGATATTGCACTACATCCGCAGTCTGATTTTCGTTGGTGCGGCCATTCTACGTTTTTATGAAATCATTGGCGAGTTAATAAAGAAGTAAGACTTTGTTTGAAGTAGATGATAAATACTTCTGTGGTAACATAGTTATGTTACGTGAAGAGTTTTTGCTACATTTCCCTTAAAAATAAGATAATTTTTTTTGATCATCGTTCACGCCTTTGTGAATTCGTACCTATGGCCCGGCGTGGCATTAGACTCTGGAGTTGGTGAGGAAGGTCAGGAAGCCAGCGCACGCCTAGGATATTAACTTTGTTTTTTGGCAAGTCTTTAGCAACGAACATCTGAAGAAAGACTAAACCGTTGATTGAGAGTTTAAGAACTTTATTTAAATAAATTTTTTGTACTTCAGTATTATTATTGTAGAATTTTTTTGTATTTATTTGTATTGGTTGTCTTGTTTGATTCTTGGTATTAGGGCAGTCAGTAAATTTTGATATTTTATAGTGGCCACGCCTCACGCCCTTATATATATTTTTATACTTGTTATCAGTATTTATATTTTTACGATTTTTTAAAGGTTATTGTTAGTATCGCAAATGGGGATAAGATGCTGCCATTATTAACGTCAGCTTTTGTAACTAAGCTTGTATGGTTATGTATAGTAAATACTATTTTTGCGAATTTCTATTTTTTAATAACATACGTCCAAAGTCTTGCCTCTTGTTTGTTTAATGGTTACTCTGCTATTATATCCTTTGATGTTTTTGGCCTGACCCCTGGGCAGTGGTGTGGGGAATTTATATTGTTTAGCTTTTTATGCCTGGTTTTAATATTTATTTTTTCCCTTCGCGCCCAGAGTGAGTCGGGGACGCAACCCCTCTTCCAATTAAGGAGGAAGACGGGTTTCAAATAAAGTAAGATTTTTTCTTAATTCAAGTTATTTGTGTCTTCGTATAAACTACGCAGTATTTAAACTTTTGTGCTCTGTGTTACCTTACAAACAGGGTAAATACACACGTGGCGGACACAAAAGTGTTTTTCTAGTTAGTCTTTACAAATTTTTTGAAGTTTTGTTGATATGCCAACGTTACTTTTGTAGAGCCATGCGCAAAGTGACTCAACTTAGTAAGCGCAAATTTACGTTTTTTGTAATTGTAAGGTAGAACATTTTTAGAACATTTGTGGAATGAGAGAGAATGATAATTTCTCCCCGCCCCCTTTTTCACGACTACGTCCTACGAATAACATGTGGTGGAATGAGAGAGCGTGAGAGTTCCCTACCGACTCCATCTAGCGACACACATGCGGCAGTGTTCAAGATGGCCGACCAACAGAATGAGTGATAGAGCATGATAATTCCTCGCCGAATGTTTTGCTTTACTGGCTAAATTCTTTCTGTGGAATTCCATACTTGCTTGCTTACAATACTTTTACAATAGATAATCTCAGCATTTATTTTCTGTGTTTGGTCACGTTCATCATTGTAGGTTTTCCGAGACGGTCAAATGTGCCACGATGCCTCGTGTTTAGAGAGTTGCCAGATTCGCACTGTTATTTGGCGATAGACAGAATTGATAAAGTTTGTTCAAAGAAATTTAATTTTTGGATTTTTACAAAAGATTCCTTTGGAAACCAGTAGCCAAGAAATAGTTTGTAATACTACAATATAGATGTAACTTTGTACAACACCTGGTTATGGTTATTTTTGCATACATGAAATGTATTTTTCGAGATAATACTGTGTATTTCCTTCGAAAAGTAGCACATAAATTTATATTTTAATTGATGGTTCATTCAAGCATAATTTTTTTAAACCATGGAAAATATAATTAAATATTTAAAATAATTCACTTTATGTTATTTTATCATTCTTATTAATGTACGCAGTTAATACTGGAAAGCTATTCAGGAAAGGGTTTATCAAATAACTTTAACTGCTGGATATACTAGGACAAAACAAAAAATAAATGCCCAGGTAAGATTTTGAGCTCAGTATTACTAGAGCACTTTTTTTTAGTGATACAGTCGGTTTCATGTAAATTTACAAATGTACAAATATCTTAAATTTTATATGGATATTTCTGTTAAATTAAAAAAAAAAACGTTACCGTGTATAAATAAATGGTTCTTACCATTGGATCACAAGTTTTATTGACATGACCTGAAGGAATAGAGTCAATAACAAACACCTTTAAAAACAGTTGACCAAATCATGTGAGACAAAGAGAGAAATAAAATTTTATTTTGAAATGGAACTCAAATAATCAGGTAAAATCATACGTTTTTGTAAATTCGTACCATTTACACGAAATAAATTGTAATGTTACAAAAATGTTCATAGTAATACTGGCTTCCTTCTACTGTCTTTTCCATAGTTTAAAAAATTTATGTTTGTACAAAACATCAATAAAAATTTAAAATTATGCGCAGTTTTTAGTAAGCGTGACAATAAATATGCAGTTTTGTTAAAAAAATTCATACACACAAAAATGACTAGCCTAAACCATTGTATTGTTCGAATTCACAAAATATTTACTGTAGCATTAGCAACTATTTCTTGGCAAATGGTTTCCAAAGGAATCTTTAGTTAAATAATAAAGATTTTTTTTTTCTGTGCAGTAGCCATTTATTCATTTATTATTCATATGTTTGAGGAATTCAGTCTGGCCAAAAAGATAATGTGAAGTTCAAAGGTCTCTCTACGTATGCCCATAAAATCTCACCGAATTACCTACTCCCAGTTCAACAAACTTTCTAACAAAACAAAAATTTCAATGCACGAATTATACCCACGAGAAGTTATAGTACTCGTCAGAGAAGCCTCTCATTTTGAGATAAATACCGTACTAACATGCCATTTCTCAGTCAGTCACGTTATAGTCACGAACAGTAAACACCGTATTAACATATACAATTTCTCTGTCAGTCACGTTATAGTTAAGAAAAGTAAACACCATACTCAAATTTCATTTCTCAATCAATCACGTTATAGTCACGAACAGTAAACACCGTACTGACATACCATTTATAGTTCAGTCACGTTATAGTCACGAACAGTAAACACCGTACTGACATACCATTTCTAGCTCAGTCACGTTATAGTCAAGAACAGTAAACAACGTACTGACATACCCTTTATAGCTCAGTCACGTTATAGTCACGAACAGTAAACACCGTACTGACATACCATTTCTAGGTCAGTAATGTTTATAGTCGCGTACAGTAAAACCAGTTGAAATGTGTTTCGACGTCAAAAAAAAAAAAAGAAGGAAGGAAACAGAACCGTTTGAAGTGCGGCGCGGGAATATTTCAAAGACGCAATAAACGCGGGAACTGCCGGAGATCTCTCGACGCACGAACCAGAAAGGACCTTTGAAGCTCGTCGACAAAAAGGGGGTGGGGGGGGGGGAGGGAGAGAAGGGTGAGCCACGAATAGTCGCCGTCGACCCAGTATGAAAAAAAAAATATTAAAAAAAAAATTCCCCGCGCGGAGATCCTCGACTAACGCAAAAAAAATTGTCAAGGAACGACGACAGCTACGAGTAGCGTCGGAAGGTCTTGGATTGGGGTTGGAAAGGGGGAAAAGGTTGAATGGCGGTAGAACCAGGAGACGATGAAGTGGCGGAAGAAGGAAAGAGACGAAATTTGGCGAGACGGGAAAGGAAGAGGGGGGTTGGGGAGTTGTCTCCGGCACTCGAAAATTCCGTCGGGAGGAGTCCCCGGCGCGCAGCGATGCGGTGATTCAATCTCACGGCGGGTGGGCGACGACGACGGGTTGGAGAGTCGTCGACGGCTTCGTCGAGGTGTCGGCGAGGCCTCCCTCGAGACAAGCGCGGGAGCCGGAAGTAATTAAACGTGGCGCGAACCAACCGCCGAGACGGGCGGGCGTCCGCGAACTCGGGGTCGGACTTCGCGGCATCGGAACACACAAAAAAAAAAAAAAATTGGTTGTCTTGTAAAGTCGGTTTACGGACGATAGTTCAACGTGACAAAGTCATAACAAAACATTGATGAAACGATTGCACACTTTTATGAATAAAATTGAATAATTTTTATTGAATTATCACTATTTTGTATGGATACAAATGTAGGAGTGAAATGAAATATACAATTTAATTGATAAATTTACTTTTATTTGCACGCATTAATTCAAATACGTTTATTACTTTAACGAAGATATTATTTTAACTATAACTTTTATACATGTTTGCTATTTAACTTATTCCAATCTGTGTTATTCTGTTAAGGATAGGACGATGATAGGAAAAGTAGGAAACGAATGAGAGTGTTTCAAGTTTAATGTGCCTCGAAAAAAGTCAAATCGATGGTTGTTCCAATCGAGTGGAAGAGAGATAGATGCGGCGCAAGCGTACAATGAGCGTAATAGGACACAGCGTAACGGGACAATGTGCGTAACGGGACACTTTTTCGTGCGTGCAGCCGGCGTTCATCGATTTATTAGACGTTGTCACGTCAAAAAAAATCCGTATTTATACAAAAGATTCTTTTGGTAACCAGTTGCTAAGAAATAGTAATAAACTACAAGATTGATAATTTAACATTACACAACAATATGTATATATTCGCATTTTGTACTACGTTTTTCAAGATTCTTAAGAAAATTGGCACGCAATTTCGTATTGTAATTGATGGTTCTTTCAAGCATATATATTTTTTTCAAACAGTGGAAAAAGATAATGGAATATTAAACAATTTGAATTAATTTTGTTTTTATCGTGCGTATTATGTGCGTAGTTAATACTGCAAAGTATATTCAGGGAACGGATTACAAATAAATTTAACTATTGGAGGTACTGGGACAACACGAATCATACATGCCCGGGTGAGAATCCGGACCCAATATTAATGCGAACACTGTTTTGTAGTGATACAGTTGATTCCGTGTAAATGTACAAAATTTAAAAATATCTCTGTTTTTACACGAATATTCCTTTTCCAATAATAAAAAAAAATACAGTGTATGTACCCAAACAACCTCAACCGACATTTGGTAATGAAGTGTGAAAGTGCGTTTACACCGGCGCAAAATTGCAGGAAAACGGTTAGAAAATTTTCTACCAACAAATTGTACGCATGTTGGCGACAACTGTTGACAATACAGGGCGTTAAAAACTAAAAATTACTGTTGTCAGAACACTGTCAGGATACTGTCAGAGAAATACGTGCTTCTGGCAGCCGTAGCAATTGTAGTAATTTTTATTCAGCGTTTACATAGACGTCAAAGTAGATTTTGGGTTCGTCCTTCTCTTTTGATTCACCGAAAGTATTCTAGACGAGATTTATTGAGAGATCTAAATTTTGATGTCTGTAGGTTATTTGTAAACGAGAGAAGATTGGGTGCTATTAAGAATTCCAAAAGAATTTTTTTTTTTTTTTTTTTTTCAGATTTTGAGTTGATTATAAAACCACCTCATAAAAGCGCATGATTAGGAAGGTGGATGTAGGGGGGAAGGGGGGGTAGGGGGCGACCGCCGTTCCGGAAAACACGTTCACATTGGCCGTGAGGTCGCTTTGCTGCACTGCCGGCGTTTATCGTTACTGTTTTCATTCCCGTTCAGCGTTTCCTATTTTCAGCGGGATACATTTCACATTTCACAGACACATTTCCATAAGAGTTTTTTTTCTTTAAAGACCAACGCATTAGTATGTACATGAGGTTCCTGTTGTAATTTTATTCTTATGGGACTACGATTTTCTGGTGACGGATTGTCAATCGTCAGGATTCGGCCATGCTCGACCGTTTCCGCCTCTTGATGCCTGTGATCGGGACCTCTTCGGACCATCTTCGGGCACATTTTGCCTTTTATCATCCTCGCATCCTGCACAGTGGTTCGCTAGTTGTGCTAGTGTTACCTGCGAGGTGCAATACAGTCGTCAGCGGGGACGCACCACAACGCCGAAATACCACAACGCCGAACGTACAATACCGCCGAAAACCATAACCCCGAAATGCCAAATTGACCACAACGCCGACAGCTAGAAAACTGCTGAGTACCACAACGTTGAAATACATTAACCCCGAAAAATATCATTGCAGGACTGCCACAAAGGTTAGGTTAGGTAAGGTTAGCACACAAATTCATTCATCAGTTGTTTTTCATTTTGCTCCTGTGCTCCCCCCCCCCCCGCAGGGGTTACTGTATTTCGGCGTTGTGGTACACTGCAGTTTTCTAGCTGTCAGCGTTGCGGTCAATTTGGCATTCGGCGTTATGGTATTCGGCGTTATTGTACGTTCTGCGTTGTGGTATTTCGGCGTTGTGGTAACGACCCGTCGTCAGTCACAATATTTTGATTTTGTTTCGCTACTGGCTACTACGATCGTAAAAAAAATATGAAATGTAACGCTGTAACTTTACATGGAGACACGGCTTGAAGGGGGGAAGGTTGGCACACCTGGCGGGCGGCTGCACGCCGGCCCCTGGAGGCTCGCCGCTGTCCACCACGACGCCGTCGACGCTGGGGCCGAAGGCGGGCGAGTAGCGCGGCGCGCGCACGGGCGCCCCCACCAGCAGCTGCAAGGGCCGCTCCCGCAGGCAGCGCAGCAGCTGCGCGTGCTGCAGCTGCGCCGGGCAGCCGGCGTGGCGAGCCACCTGCGCCGCGTAGCGCGCCGGGCTGCGCACCAGCGACCAGGGGCTGAGCGCCGAGCCGCTCATCAGCACCGCGCGGTGGAACAGCAGGCCTGCGCAACCCCTCCCCCGGGTCGCCTTCACCACCTTTCTTCAAGGAGGGGAGGAGATGAATTGTTGCCCCTTTGGAAGGGCAGCCCTACAGGATTTTTCTGACAGCGGTTAGTTTAGGTTAGGTTTGGTTAGGTTAGGTCAGGTACTTTACTAACTAACCACTGTCAGAAAAATCCTGAAGGGCTGCCCGTCCAAGGGGCAACAATTCAGGCAACATTTCAAAAACACCACTGTTAAAGATATCCTGATGGGCTGCCCTTCCAAGGGGCAACAATTCAGACAACCTTTCAAAAACACCACTGTCAGAAAAATCATGAAGGGCGGCCCATCCAAGGGGCAACAATTCAGACAACATTTCAAAAACACCACTGTCAGAAAAATCCTAAAGGGCTGCCCTTCCAAGGGGCAACAATTCAGACAACCTTTTAAAAACACCACTTTTAAAGATATCCTGATGGTCTGCCCTTCCAAGGGGCAACAATTCAGGATTATATTATTACAAAAATAGACACATTTTAAGATACTGGAAGGGCTGCCCTTCCAGTCGCTTTACAAACTAACCACTGTCTGAAAAATCCTGAAGGGCTGCCCATCCAAGGGGCAACAATTCAGACAATATTTCAAAAACACTACTGTCAGAAAAATCCTGAAAGGCTGCCCATCCAAGGGTTAACAATTCAAACAACATTTCAAAAACACCACTGTCAGAAAAATCCTGAAGGGCTGCCCTTCCAAGGGCAACAATTCAGACAACCTTTTAAAAACACCACTTTTAAAGATATCCTGATGGTCTGCACTTCCAAGGGGCAACAATTCAGGATTATATTATTACAAAAATAGACACATTTTAAGATACTGGAAGGGCTGCCCTTCCAGTCGCTTTACAAACTAACCACTGTCTGAAAAATCCTGAAGGGCTGCCCATCCAAGGGGCAACAATTCAGACAATATTTCAAAAACACTACTGTCAGAAAAATCCTGAAAGGCTGCCCATCCAAGGGGCAACAATTCAAACAACATTTCAAAAACACCACTGTCAGAAAAATCCTGAAGGGCTGCCCTTCCAAGGGGCAACAATTCAGACAACCTTTCAAAAACACCACTGTCAGAAAAATCCTGAAGAGCTGCCCTTCCAAGGGGCAACAATTCATACAACCTTTCAAAAACACTACTGTCAGAAAAATCCTAAAGGGCTGCCCTTCCAAGGGGCAGCATTTCAGTCGCCCCCCTTGAAGGAGGGGTGGGTTGGGGGAGTTAAAAATATAACAAATAAAAAACTAAAATACACGTATTAAAAAACAATTATCACGTGACCGGGTCTTTCATCACTCGCCAGAGATGTGTAACAACACTAACCTCTGTGACGATAAAATTCACGTGTTCTCATTTTTGCAAAAAACACATCTTACATACGAGGGATATTCCTTAACGTAAAGAAGCCCGTTCGGTCATTTTTTATTAATAGCTTTAGTTCACTGGATAGCTACTTCAAATTTTCACGTAATTGCCATTCTGTTTCCAAGAACATTTCGTAACGCTTCACCAAGTTTCACTCCACACAGAGGTTCACCGCCTGGGAATGGAACGGACGCCTTGACCATAGGCATCATGGACTTCGAATACGCAATGCGTGTAGCCTAAGTGCAGGCGCTGGTTAAACATCTCCTGAAAACGTTGACGCAATATCCGTACTCGAGTCGAAAAAGGACGGCTACTAATTTTTTTTTGGGACAATAAGGGTGAAGTTGTGGTTGGTTTCATGGACCGCGGGTCTAAAATCACAGCTAAATTTACAAAATTACGATTGTAATCTATTTTAATTCCTTGGCGGTGAACTTCTACATATGCAGAAGGGTTAAATAAGCTGGTGCAGCGTTACCAAAAGTTATTGGAACTAAATGGCAATTAGGTGAAAATGGGAAGTAGGTACGAAGTAAAATAAAACTGTAAATAAAAACTTTTTCTCACGAGTTATTTTTTTTAATGACAAAAACAGACCTTACTTTAAGACTATCCCACGTAATGCAAAACTTGGACAAGAAATTTAACTTTAGAATCCTTTAAAATAACGCCGGATATTCTTGTTAAAATACTTTAAAGTTTCCCTTTGGCTTTGTGAGGTTTTGTTCACGACATTCACCACAGATGGCAGCGCCGTGGTTACGCTTTTCCCTGCCATGCTACTTCCGTCCCTTTCGCGAACTACCAACCACCGTATACCGAGAGATTATATGTTACACATAAAAAAATTGGTTGTCTGTAAAATCGGTTTACGGACGATAGTTTAACGTGACAACTGTCATAACAAAACATTGATGAAATGATTGTATACTTTTATGAATAAAATTGAATCATTTTTTATTTTAATAATAAAATAATAAATACTTGAAATTATACCAGTAATCAGATTTTTAAAATGCAAGAATAATTAACCTTTATTGCCAGAATTGTTGTTGTAATAATCAATGAAAACCACATTAACTTTTCACTTCACTTTATAAACAGTCGACGAAACAGTTCACGTGTAGATGACTTGTAATTAATTTTAAAAACTGGCATTTAGCTATAAAATTTAAATATAATTATGAACAAGTTTTCATATAAATAAACTGTAATAAAATATCTATCATCAATTATATGAATCACCATAATTTTTTAGTCAATTGTAACATAACCTATTATTACTGCACTCGCCGACAGCGTAACGGAACACAGCGTAACGGAACAATGAGCGTAACGTGACATAGCGTAACGGAACAATGAGCGTAACGGGACACATCGTAACGGAAAATGTGCGTAACGGGATATTTTTTCGTGCGTGCATCCGGCGTTCATCGATTTATTAGACGTTGTCACGTCAAAAACTTACATCTCTATTGACACTAACACACTGACACATGGGCCTACAATAGTAGCTGTAGGCGACATGGCTTCTGCCATCGGTAACATACCATCTTCACTGATATTTTGAAAATTTTTCATAGCTTCTGGGGAGGGCATCATCCCTCCCTATCCCCCCTCCGTCCATCAATGAACACCAAATGAACTGTTCACTAATCTTTAAAGGTAAACTTGTCAATAAGTTAAGGCAGTAGCTATTTTCAGAGCTATTCACTATGCCTCAAGGGGACCTGGTCGCGCATCCAACTGACCTTAACTTAATGGCTGGCTTGAAGGTGTCGTTAACTCGCTAATGACTGGTTAAATAATACACGAAACACAAAATTATAATGTAATGTTACTAAAATAACATTCAGAAGTTTATTGTAGAGTTCAAAAGGGCGAATTTTTAAAATGGAAGTTCTAATTGATTATAAAATCAGGAAAATATTTATTAATGTAATGACACTTATATAATATTTATTAACACAGCTTGGTGATGTTTACAGCAGCAATAAATTTCAATAATGATTTTTTATATTGATATGCGTATGTAGTAAGGAATATAGAAGTAATACATTACTTTTAATTTCATATTATTTTCGATAAATTCATTGGTAGTTCTCAATTTGACTTAAAGTATTAAAATGGCAAAGATTTTATACACCCTTAATTCTTACTTCAGTGATACATAATGGCTATTTGAGTTTACACCCGCTGGTCTCATTCCAGCTGAGCGATAGTCACCGTAATAATGCATGCTCAGAATTCTCAAAATTTCTTATAAGGTAAATTTGTTTGTGTAGAACACGTAATAAGATGAAATTATGGATTTTACTGGAATTATTGTGTCATATATGCAGCGAACAGACAGTCAGCTCCATGTGTGAGAGTAATCGTGCATACACAATATTTCTGACGTGTCATCAAGATTATCTGATTTTGTAATAAGTAAATAGCACTTCGTAACTGGCTATCTCAATTAGCAATAACTACGGAAAATTAGAAATGCACTGAAAGAGTTAAAAAGTTAAATAATGTCTCTAAAATCTAACATAAAAAGTTATATTATTAATGTTTTAAAACTGCAAGGAAAAAGCCCACTTTTGATGATTTCAGAAAAGCACTGTAGCTAAATATGCACTTATTTAATTTTTTTTTCCAAAATGTAAATAATCTTGCTTTAGACTAAAAAATTTTGTTAGTTTATTCCTCAACGTCACCTTGGAAATTTTTGAGCAAATATTTGAATTTTAATATTCTGCATGACTCACTGGAAATGTGAGAAAAATTGTCTACGGCATGTTAAGAATAGTGTTAGGGTAAGTCCGGGGTAGATGGCCATAGTTTTTTTAAATGCCCAAATTAAATAAATATATTAGGTAAAATTCCTGATTTAATTGGTAAAGCATTCATTGTATACTAAATTTATGAAGTAATATTTTTATGATAGTCCCAATTGTATAGTTTAGAAGAAAGTTCATTAAAATATTTTTAGACAACCTGGGCCATCTCACCCATAGTACCGGTAGAGATGGCCATATGCTTCAGGGACAGATGGCCAACCAAAGAGTCTGCCGAAATAATCTGTAAAGAACAATACATACACATGTTTAAAGACATAAATCAAGTGGAACCCTTTTGCTAAGTTATGAAATGAAGTGTGCTGATTGGTAACATAAAACATGGACGAAAATTAAACTTAAAAAACACCTACAGGTTATTATAGCTTTTCCACAGTTGTTGCACACATCAGTAAAGTTAGTACAGTTTTCGTGTAACCAACGACGACAGCGAACACATTTTATCCAGTCACATGTCAGTACTGTAAGGTTGTAGTCTTCACCACAACCGATGCACTCCTCGTCTTCTTGATCAAGATCGTCACTAGATTCGTCCTGCAATGTTACTTCCGATTCTGATCTGCTACTTGACGAAGTATTTCTTCTGGGTCGAAGTACTTTCCTCTGCTTTGATTTTGTGTTATATGCCTGCATAGGCATAGCCTTCTTTTGCTTCCCTAGAAATATTTTGTCCATCTTCTTTCTTTTCGTTTTCAATTGTGCAATATTTTCAGGAGATGTTAGAAGAGTAGCTTTCTGTTTTTTACGTTTCGGCGTCTGTTTTGATGTTTTTGGAATGGGCAAAATCTCAGTCAGGACTTTGGTAGGCGAGATAGCATCGGCACCACAAGTAGACGGTGAAGTAACGTTTGTAGTCATGATGCGATCTACAGTTGTGCTAAATAAGCATTTGTCTGCATTCTGACATGATGTACCGGGATCTTCAATGGCTGGGTAAGTGTCAATCTGTTCTATCTCCATGTTACTTACACCGGAAGGCGAATTTTCCTCGGTATCTTCGTTGGGAACACCAGAAGAATTTCTGGAACAGCCAGGTTCTTCTAAATTAGTTTCAAGCAAACTATGTGTTGCATGTTCACGATTTTCATTGTCTCTAGACCTGGAGTTTACAACAAAAGCATAGTCTGGAATAGCATCCACGTTGAAAGGGTAGATTCCAGTGGCTCTGAAACCTGCTATCGCATTTTCAGGTGTTGCTGCTTTTCTCCAAGTTTCACTCAGAAGCTCACCAAACTGTATCCTAGTTATCTTTCGGTTCGGATGGTTTGTTAGCCACTTAGAACAAGCAGTGTAGAAGTGATGTTTCAGAGATTTAAATACAGCACGGTCTAGTGGCTGTAAATAATGTGTTGTATGGCTAGGGAGACACAGTAATATGATATCATTCTCGTCTGCGAATTCAAGAACTTCCACAGAATTGCAGTGAGAAGAATGGCCATCCATAATCAACAGTACTTTCCCTGCAGGTTTGCGAGGAAAAAAATGGTTTTTAAGCCAATTAAAAAAAATAACTGTGTTAACATAGGCAGATTTTTCAGACATCATTACAATGCTGCCTGGTGGCATGTTATCCTCCCATTCTGGTTTTTTGTTTTTCCCCTTCATTACCGAAACTGGAGGGAGGAACACGCCCTCTGCATTACAGCATGCTATGACTGTTATTGTCTCTCCTTTTTCTCCTGAAGTAATAGTGTGAACTACTTTGGAACCTCTCTCAGCTAGAACTTCACCAGGGCGGTTATTCAGCTGCAAGCCTGTTTCGTCCATATTGAATATCGCTGATGGCTTATTAATAAGTTGGTTTTCCTCCAAGATAATTTTCAAAAGAGAAAAATATTCTGCCACTTCATTACGGTCCATACCTTGAACTCTAGCAAGTGAAACACCCTCAGACTTGCGCACAGATATATCTGGATGTCTCGAAAGAAATAGTTGCAACCAGTCATATCCGGCCTTCTCGTTTTCATTATTGAATCTATGATGGATTCCTAACTGAGTAGCAAAATTGTATGCTAAACTACGAACATCGTCTCTAGTCAGAGGGAAGCCACTCATTTGCATTTTTTTTATGTGACGCACAAGTCTTTCTTCATTGTCTTTGCCGAAACAAGAACTCGGTCCCATTGACCCTTTTGTTATATTTCCTTGTTTTATTCTTCTTTCAAGAGTTTTTCTGGGTATATTAAACATTGCAGATGCTTTGCGGACAGATGTACCACTTTCGACGGCTTCGAAAGCGTGTTTTAAATCCTCTGCTTTCCATCTACCACGAGTACTCCCCACCTTAGGAGTGTATTTATTTGGCATCTAGAAAGAAAGAACAAAAAGAAATTGCAATAATTACACGACCCTTCCTTGTTTACCAGAGTATACTCGGCCACTACCGACTTGGTGGAATATAACTACCCAAGTTATTTCGCGTGAAATATTTTTCTGTTACATACTTTTTTAGCAGAGCTAAATCGTTCTTTTAAAGTAGTTCAGTATTTACACGACAGATTGGGCTGCAAGACAGTACCACGGCGCAGTTTGCCTTTATATTCTACACTACATCATAGATAGCACCACGTTCAAAGATGACGAGTGAGCAATCACATAGACTACATCTCGACTAGGTATCTCGGTGGCAAGAGTAACGAATTTCGTTGCTTTTAAGTATGTAGGTAGATTTGTTACACCCTACTCTATCTGTAAACTATTTACAGCATTTTGTGTTTTAAAAAATGTTTCTTTGGTGAAAATATTTTAAGTGATGATGTGCGTGCACGGATTTTCAAATAGCCTATATTATAAGCGAGAAAATTCTTTTAAGAAATAACATATTTTCATTATTATAATTGTTAAAATTTGTATTGTTTTTCCTTACATTTTAAATTTTTTGTTAAACAGTTTTTAACATCAACAAAAGTATTTTTACACAAAATTAATAAATTAATATAATAAAACAATTGTATTAAAATATATGGGTGGCCAAGTATACTTTGGTAAGAAAACCATTTCAGTAAAATAAAGATTTCATAAATTTAAAAAATGTAAGTTTTTCGTTATTCCATTAGACAGATTAAAAATTTATTTTCATAATAGAAAACGCAAGAGGTTAATGGGTGGCCAACTATCCCGAATAAAACATGGCCATCTATCCCGATTGTACGGGTGAGAGGGCGAAGGAGCATAAAAATAATGGCGAATGATGCTTGGAACCTTCAATGATTACATATGTCCGGGAAGGTATAAAAAGACCTACAAACAAGTTTATCCCTTTTTTTTACTTATTATCTTTAATTTTCAGGCCAAAATTGTGACTAGGAGAATTATTTTAGACAGAAAGTAAAAAGAAAAAGGCAAAAATACTCACAATTATAGCGCTTTTCCGATGCGTAAACAACACCTTCCACGTAACTCATCACCAACTCAACACACAGTGAATTGGGATGCATTCTAGCGCCTGGTTGCCGAACTATGACGATTGGCCATCTCTACCGTATGGCCATCTACCCCGGACTTACCCTATACATTAGCGTATGAAAAAAAAGTTACAGCAATAAAGCTTCGTTGCCTTTTTAATGTTTTTATATGTGAATGGTATGGAAGGGAACGTTTCTACAAGCAAAGCGAAGTTGAGTTAGTCCAAATATCGCAACAGGACAATGTGAGAAAGTCTGGAAAATTAGCATTGGCGAAGCGCGAGACAGTTTACTGCATTTCTTTCAAGCTATTTTTACACTCCACACCGCTATATGTCACTGCTGATAACTGGTTTCACGCACTTTGAAACATAGGTACACTCCACACCGACCAGGTACGCTAGCATTATTGGCTAGCGTATTCCTTACCATTTTTCCATATTGTCCCTATTACAATACTTGGTTAGTCCTACTATGAACGTACCTCTATAACACTAATTCATACACATTATGCTAAAACCACATTAGCGGACAGGCGTGACGGGGAAAAAATTATTGCGTTATTGTAAACACGCGGTATCCACCCTAACGGCAATCGAAAATGAACTATTTAAATTGAAATATTTCTTGAGATTATATACGCAAAAAAAACACGTAATCAAACATAAATGTTTACAGGTTTATTAATAGAAATATTAAATAAAAAATAAATAAAAAAACTTTGCATATACATATTTCCAAGATTTCTGAGACAAAAATTAGTAAACGAAACCATAAAAAAAATGCGAGCGAGTCTTTTAGTACTCGCCAGAGATGTGTAACATCTAACTTCGATAACACGCAAATTCTTGTGTTCTAGTGTTGCAAATACACTTATAATACGAAACTTGAACACGAAATTTAATGCAGGATTCTTTAAAAATTAACGACGAGCGTGATAAATATACGAAAATTGTGTTTTCTACTACATTTCTGGACGCGAATCTCACGTAGTTTCGGCACCCGCCGCTAGAACTCGCTGCCGGAGCAGCTACGTCGACTATCGAATCATTTGATTAGCAGAGCGAAAGGTTTAAACTATATAATGAAACGGCTCCGATAAAAAAAAAAACTTGAAAAAAAAAACTAAACCCCAAGTTTGAACCTGATTTTCGAAAAGGAATTTTATTAAAATACTGAGCATATTGTTAAAATTAATTACACAGTTAATACTATAAGTAGAGGACCGGAAAAATTCGCAATTTCAATGACCTATAGGATGGACTCCATGATCCTCTATGCACTCGGGCGAATTGCATCTGCTCATTGGATACTGACTCGCAGCACCTGTTAACTGGGATGCTCGTGATTCGATTACTTCTTTTGGTTACATTTTTTTTTTCATTGGCCCAGAGTCCTTCAGATATACTGTGGCCCAATCACCGAAGCAGCAAAAAAATGCAAACTTTTTTGGATTCTAGCCTTTCGTGAAATGAATTCGCGAAATTTTCAGATGTCTAACTATAAGTAGAGACCCGGAAATTTCGCGGATTCATCTAGTCGCAAGCTAGAATGCAAACCTTCACACTCTCACACTGTGTTCATGATTGGCACGTAGTTGTTTGGACACGCCCCTCTACGACCGTGAGCCAACGATGCCCAGCTAGGAGAGAAGTAAGCCAATCAGGTACCGTAGTGCCAAATAACAAGGATAAAAATGTTCTCGCTGAGAAATCAACCAATGGGAAAGTAAACATGGGTCGAGCACACCTATAACTAGGGATAGGAAAAATTCGCGGGTTTCAACGACCTGTAGGATGAACTCCATAGTTCTACGTACACTCGGTCAAATGCCACCCACCCATTGGCTGCCGTCTTGTGAGACGTCCCAACGTAGCAGCCTGTGATTCGATAAAGCTTTGGTTCGGGCGTTTCTAATTGGCCCGGAGTCATCCAGGTAAGTTGTGAGCCAATAGCAGAGGCAGCACTGAGGTGTAACTATTTGTATTTTAGCCTGTCGCGAAATGAACCCGCGAATTTTTCCTATCCCTACCTATAACTGGAGACCTGCAAAATTCGCGTATTCATTCGGTGATAGGCTATAATTCAAACACATATACCTCTTAGATAATTTTGCTATTGGCTTACTGTTCATCTGGACGAATCTCAACCAGTTATAAACCCTCAACCAAAGAAGGATCGAATCACAGACAAACCAGCTGAGACGACTTACAAGTCGGCAGCCAATGAACTTGCGGTATTTGCCCGAGTGTGCAGGGGTATGCTCAGTCTATCCTGAAGGCCATCGAAACCGCGAATTATGCAGGTCTCTACCTATAACTTTGAATTCTATCCTGAGGCCAGAAGAATCCGCGAAATGTCCGGGGTCTCTAAACTCTAAGGTTTGCCCTTAGCTTTTGTAAGGTTTTGTTCCGCGCTATCCGGCACGGATGGCAACACCGTACGCCGGGAGCTGAGATGAACTGGCTCAGTGTCACCAGCGGACCAGAGCAGACCGACAGGAGGTGTGTGTGTGGGTGGTAGCGGTCACTCACCGTCGGGCACGGCGCTGGACGCCATGAGGAAGTGCAGGCAGGCGGCCCCAGTGCCGTGGCCCAGCACCGTCACGTTGGACGGGTCGCCGCCGAACGCAGCGATGTTCTCCTGCACCCAGTGCAGCGCCGCCACCTGGTCCATGAGGCCGTAGTTGGCCGGCGCGCGTTGCCGCGGCTCCGAGTTGGCGTTCAGGAACCCTGCACAGTCGGAGCACAGGCTCATGCGGCCATTGCCGCGTCCGAGGCCAACAACATCACCGAAGTTCCGGTCCGAAGTTGCAGTCGCCATCGTCGGGGTAGCAGTAGAGACCTGAAAAATTTCGCGGGGTTCATTTCGTGTTATTCTGAAATGCAAATAATTAAACCCTTAGTGCGGCTTCTGCCATTGGTTCGCTGTTAATCCGGAGGACTGACGGCCAATTAGAGACCCTCACTCATAGAAGTGTCGAATCACAGGTTACCCAGTCGAGACGACTCACAAGTCAGCAGCAGCCAATGTACAGTTTGGCATTTGTCCGAGTGTGTAGAGGATATTGGAGTCCATCCTGAAGTTCATTGAACTCACGAATTTTTCCGGTCTCTGGGTAGCAGTCACCTACTGAGATTACATATATAAATTTTAAAATTTTTTCCCTAACCTAACTAAAAAACTAATTGTGTTTTGGGAGGGGTCCGGGTTAGGGAGGGACTCTTAAGTGCGTCTCAAGCCGAAGCCTGTAGGTAGGGACACCTGTATTTCGCGAATACATTTCGTGTCTAGGTTAGGTACATCGCAAAACACCGTAGTTTTTTTTTCTTGTAGTTATTGGCTATGGTCGGCGAGATGTGTTTTCCCGCACTTGACGGGGCCAATGGGAATGTGGATACCGTACTGCTGCACGCACACGATTCGCCATTACTCTAATAAAAAGCTACAGTGTCTTGTGACATACCTTGACACGAAATGTATTCGCGAAATACAGGTGTCCCTACCTATAGGCTCTAAGCATGCTGGGTGTTAGCCATGCAGGAGAGGTAGCATGCATCATGTGCTAGGAGGGCGATTGGCCAGCCATGGCAGCGATTGGAGCAATGACTAACTCCTCCCCCCCCCCCCAACTGACTATTCTAGATTGAAACTAGATAAGTTGAGCCCAGGTGAAACCTGCATAGACACGGGGAAAACCCTGGGCACTTACATGCGGGATGCGAAAATTTCTTGCATTAATATCAAGCAGTGTTGGTTACGGGAAACAGAGGATGGTTCAGGAAGAAGAGTTGGACAGAGTAGAAAAGAGTCTACCCTGAGGTTATTGCAAGTTATCCTGCATTTCAACGCTCTCGCCTGAGAGGGGGAGTGATTCCCGATTGGCTGCAGCTCTGGGCCAATCAGAGCCTTCATTTCTTCTGGTTGGCCAATCAGAACTAAGCTTCTGTGTTTGGCTGGGAGTGCTGGCCAATCAGTGGCCTCATCCTTTATGCTTTGCTGTGGTGTATGAGAAGAGAAGAGGCCACCACTGATTGGCCAGCACTCCCAGCCAATCACAGAAACCCATGTCCGATCGGTCAAACCGAACAGGCCAACCAGAAGAAAGGAAGGCTCTGATACAATTGGGAAATACTCCCCAATACTGGTAAGCTATTCAGGGAACGGTTTAAAAATAAATTTATCTATGGGAGGTACTGGGACACACAAAGCATAAATTCCCGGGTAAGAATCCGAACCCAGTATTACTGCGAACACTATTTTGTACTGATACAGCTGTTCTCATGTAAATGTAAAAAAAGTAGGTATATAAATATCTGTAATTTTGCATGAATATTTCTGTTCCATTTACAAAAAAATAAAATATTGCAGTGCTACAGATGCAGCGTTTTGCAAGTCGGGAGCGCCACTTCAGCAGTAGGCGTTTAGCGTGGAGGTATCGCTGTCGGTGTTTGGCAAACAATACGTATGCGTGCAGTTGATTACCTCCATGGGTTCACTCTGAGCCGACCTTGTACAGAGCTCCCCTGTTGAGTTTTCCACATCATTTCAGCGAATGAGTGTTACAGAACAAATTTACTCTCGTAACACACTAATGCCTCGCCCGATATGTATTCTAGGGTAAAAAAAAAAACCCACCAATACGTGTCAATATAATAGATTTCAGGTAGGTGTTTGCGCACATAACTAGATACGTGTTTGCTTAGCAAATGTTCCCGTTGTTTGTTTACGTGCTTCGTACAGTAGTTGCGGCTGTACCGTTTACCAATAATGCTCATGGCAACGAGATGCAAGAGTAACTGTTAACGTAGACGAAAGGTTTCAATAACGTAAAACGATTAAGGCCAAACACGGGTTCTATGCAAAAGACTTCAGTAGAAAGGGTATTTGATAAACGCGTGTGCATAAAGATAATGGGAAAAAAACTTGATTGTATTTGTGATTGGCAGAATTAGGTTCAAGTTTTCAGTTTGTGTGTTCACGAAAATGGCGAGCTCGAGTCAAATATTTATTTTAACTGCGAACGTAATCCAGACTAATTTGGCTCTAAACCATTTTATCAATACATATGTGCCTAGCTGATTAGTAAGTTCCTAAAAGTTCTGAGAATACGCAGCTTAAAGTTACGTATTGTAGGCTAATCGGAGGTATACGAACTAATTTTTGATTTAACACAATATATATATATATACACACACGTAATTTCGTAAAAGAAAAATTCAGAATCATGATATGGGATTTAAGGATTTAAATAGAAAAAAAAACAATTTTCAAATATGTAAGGATAAATTCCATTTGTCTAAGTCACATATTCGCTGCCTCTGTGGTTTAATCTCTAAATAATTTAGTCATTTGAATACTATGTTTCAGATTAACTCACTCATAAATACAAATATTCACCATTAAGTTTTAAACTTTTTTTCGTAAAGCTGCACCAGTTTATTTAACCCCTCTGCATAGAAGTTCACCGCCTGGGAATGGAACACTTTCTGTTTATAAGAATAGATCTTCTTAAAATATCTTTATTCGTAAATGAACATTCTTCTGAGACATGCCAGCCAAAATTTGAAGTCGATTTAATCAATCTAAAAATTATCACTATAAAAAAAACAGTACCTTTATCTCTAAATATTGGGAAAAGTAATTTTGATGAAACAAAATGTTGAAGTAACTAGGAGTCTAATATACCTTGAAATAATAAGGTCTGTACTTTTTCCTAGAGACACATTACGTGGTAAAGTCTGAATGTGTGAGAAACTTCAACACAATGTGTTCGAGTTTGCAATATTTATTTCTTTATTGGCAGGAAAAATAAATTGTCATAGCCTACCAGGAGAGTATGAAGAAGCTATATAAAATCTGATTTTCGGATAGTAGGACTGCATCCATTACTGATGAAGCCTTAAACAAATTGTATTTTAATATTAAGGCTGCGTCTGGCGAGAAAATACCCTGAAAGGAACCATACAACCATTATTCGGAAGATAAAAAAAAAAAAAAAAACAAGGTCGACCGCATCTAGAGCTTGGTCTCACAAGCCATTTTGATATCTCGTTCATTCTCTATTCATTTATGTTACTAGAGCACTATTTCTGAGATAATGACACGACACCTCCCTTGGATTTGTTGCCCTGTCACCAATATTTTCAACAGATAGTTACTCAGCTATAATAGAGGCGCGGTGGTTTAATGGTCATAAACAACACTTGCGTCCCACCAAGGCATCCCGGTTAAGATTCGCGGTGGGGGTAAAATCCGTTAAATTACACAACTGTAGCGACTCTTACAAACTGCAGGGGGAAAAAAAAGGTGTAGCAATGGCCGAATACAGTGGATTTTTAAACAGCTGCCAGAACCACGTGCTCTGAACGCACGAAATAGAATAAAGAAAAAAAGGGTCATCTGGGGATAACAACAAAATTTTGCTAAACGTTTGCTAAATCATAAAAAAACCGCTCTAAATTATAATACAATACAAATTTTTTTTATAATTTATAACAATTCCTTTTTAAATATATTAATTAACTTGTTTAAATACATTAATTAAAAAAACACATGTTTTACTGTTTAAATATATTTAAATTCTTTTAATTAATAGTTCAATATAACGAGAAATAAAAAATTTAAAAACAAAAAAAAAAATGGTAGCAGTGTGTATCAAACCCGAGCCGGCACCACGGCGCTGTCATGAAAATTCACGAACTATATCCCTCAAACAAAACTTAAAAAATTTTAAGAGCGAGATATTTTAGGACGTTGAAAGGGACGTCTACTCCCACAGTCTAAGCCAAATCGGCAAGCCCCCCCTCAGACCCCCCCCCATCATATTTCAAGTATAATACAAATAACGGGTGTGACCAAACACGCAAGTAATAGTAATTACGAACACTTGTGCAACTTCTTACATTCAGTGAAAATCTGTTGAAAATATTTGTTAAAGAACAACAAAATGCAAGGCCAAAATATGGGCATGGTTTCAGAAAGAGGCCTCAAATAACAATGATGACCAGAAAATGAAAAAAATTTCGAAATGACGTGTGAGACTTCTCCTTAAGGTGCATATATCAAGCATCCTCAAAGCTAAAAGGTCCGTTAAGGTGTTGGTACGTGGACAACAGCCACAGTTTATGTTTTTTTTTTTTTTTTTTTTTTTGGCAAATATCGTGATTGATTTTATACAGGGCTGTTCGTTATTTTTTTCGTGTCGGGTTTTGCCCGCGGCTGTGTGATGTCGACGAGGCCTGCGTCGCGCCATGCAAGGAAGGGGAGGCATACATTGTCTCGGCAACCCCCGCGCTAGACACGGTCGCAATCAGAGAAGCGCTTGTATCGACCAGCTTCGGGGCGAAGATGCGCCCTCAGCTTCGCCGGCCAAGTTCGGCGTCTTCGCAATAACGCACCTCAGTTCCGGAGGGGTCAGGGGGTTTGTTGATGTTGGGAGGGGGGGTTTGGGGGTGGTAGGGGTGGGACACGCCCCCTTCAACCCCCTTTTCCACCCCTCTCGACAGACCCTCGAAAACTAACCGCGCGGACTCTGGTGGATGGTCGGGGTACCCCCGTCTTCGACGGTAGTCTCGTGCGGCGGCCCCATCTTCCCGCCTTCACGGCAACACCCGGGCCAAGTTTCCCCGAGGGGAGGGATTACCAACTGTTACGCCGATACCTCCCCCTTCCCGCCCCAACAACAACCCCCTCCTCACCCCTCTCGTCCCACTTCTTCGCGCGTCATCAAACCCCATAGCGCGGGTAGGGTCGCACCCTGCGCAACTTCTGACGCTGCCCCCTGCCCCCTTCCTGAGACCTCGTTGCCCCGAGGTTAATGGCCTTCCTCAGCAGATATCACCACCAATTAGCGCTCACAGACGTGGATGCAATAAGGACTCTTCCTACACAAGCGTAGACGAGATTACTCAGGAACTAGGCTTCAGTTTTTCTGCTCACGAGTCCGTATTTTTCATTATTTTATTGAATTTTTTATTAAGGCTTCCGTCTGACTGGATCATCTGAAGCCAACATTAATTTCTCTAAAAACTTGTTTATTTAAATGTTACTAACATTAATTCTATGACACTCTAAACGTTCGTGTACAGGTTTAATCTATTAGTTTTGATCTTATATATTTTATTTAGAGAATAAATGCCTGAAAATAGTGTCAATTTTTTACATTATCTTTTTTTTTAATTTGTGCTAGGTAAATAAACTATAACGCGGTGTTTGTTTTCTCACTACGAATTGGTTTTCTCCCCAATTGAAGTCCCAAGGAGGAAAAGGAGACGAAAAAATTAACGAAAATGCGTGGACATACAATATATTTATATATGAAGTATCACATTTTTTGTAAAAACAAACACAAATTTTTGTGGTGCTCAAAATAAAATACTTTACATTTTCCTGCAGGTTCCTTTGGAACCAAAATAGGTTTTAGCATCAGTATGATAAACTTAAAAATGAAGGCAACAATGCTTGATTTTTACGACAGCAGACTAAACGTTTAACTATGAATATGCAGCCTATGCCTACTTCCTAGTTGTCTTATCATAACAAATGATTTAGTCCTCAATATTCTTTTTCTGGGGCTGTCTGGAATTTCCTGGTTTTATGGTGTCAGAAATTTTTCTAATGGGTTTCTTTAATTCAGTTAATTAGCAGCTTCAACATTCAAATACCCATTTGTTATTGAAAAATGTCTTTTTTATTCAGTAAAATAGCGACCCGCCCCGGCTTCGCGCGAGTGCAATGCTGATACTAATAATACTACAGAAACGCGCGCGATACTTCTAAAATTATGAGTGTTTCTCTACTATATGATGCATGTATTATACATATAAACCTTCCTCTTGAATCACTCTATTATCTATTAAAAAAATTGCATTAAAATCCGTTGCGTAGTTTAAAAGATCTAAGCATACATAGAGACAGACAGACAGCGGGAAGTGACTTTGTTTTATACTATGTAGTGATAGTGTTGTTCGAAATTCATGTGGACTATTTTAACCGGAAACATATTTGTGATATGTGAATTTTTTTAAACCTTTAATGAATTCCACCATGATAATTTTCATAAACACATATTCTCAGAGATAAACAAAATCACACTTTAAAAATAAATATAGGCATTAAGGTAATTACTCCCGTTGCATTATTTTACTTTAAGAAAAACCAAAATTCTATCAGCAGAGTAATAATCAATGGGTTGCCTCCTGCCCGAGGAAAGAAGAGACGATTCTCAAATATGAGAAACACAATCTATCATAAATATGAAGCTGTATTAAAAATGGCATAAAAATGTAATAAGCCAAAAAATGACCCTACTAAAATTTCCTTAATTGCATCCGAGGCTACTCATATTTAAAAAGCTTCATTTTCGTCTTTAGTTTCTATCAAGACACCGGAAACTTGAACGTCAGAAAATGAATAATACATAATTACATTTCTATGTTGTCTTAAACATTAAGTAAAAGTTTTTTCCATGTTCGCAGCATTCAGAATATTTAAGGTTTTGCAGCATAATTATGGAAAAAGAGATTAAATTTCTTTACACTTTGGGGAGGAAACTTTTATAATAGCAACAGAAGCATTAATTGACTTCACAAAATCAGGTTCCTTCAGAAGATTTACACCTCAGGCGTTAATTAAAATTAACATATAAATAAAGATCATTTGGTGATACTCTTTCGTGATGAATTCATAATAAGTAAATATTCTTTGCATTTAAAGTGGAATATAATTTAAAAAAACTTTAAATTACAAGTCCAAGGCAAAATGAAAATTAATTATCACAGTTACATTACCAAAAATACTAATTGAAATATTTAGTAATTAATTTTTTGAAAGCGAGTTTTCGTTATAATTTTAAATACTAACATCTGCATTTGAACATTTATATTATGCACACATGGCACATTTTTAAACAAAAATTCGATGAGCCGCAGTAGACGACCTTAAAAAAAATGCTTGGTGTGTACTTTATCGATTTGAAAACACATTCACTTGCTTGACTTAGTACATACTAAGCATAGTTAAAGGTAATTTTTTTTTGAAATTATGAGCTTGAATTTTATCACATGCTCTTTACATGGCTCAATTCCCACACGTGATACCATTCAGCTCGCGTATTTACATTCCTGCGTAAGAACGTGTGGCCACCAGGCCACATTTATATTATTTCATTTTGGCTTTTCTGATTTTACTGATTTATTTCCATTTTAAAATACCCTTTTAATCTGTAAAAGTCAGTAGCTATATATATATATATATTTTAATTATTTAATTATTGTGATAAGTTCTTTTATTGGTTATTATTTGTTCGGTTTCTTTCAAGTTTCTTAAATACTTTATATATCGATTTTGTTTCCATGGCCGGCTACTGGGAGCGGTAACTTCGCTTTGGCGGCTGACGTCACCAGCGCCTGAGTGCCGGCGGAGGAGTGAACTGTGTGAGAAGAGTCTAGCGACAGCAATGCTACCTTCCTGCAACTGGCTACAATGCCGCACCGCTCACGCTCGTTCCGGGGCCGGCGGCATGATTATATATGTCATCTGAAACTTTTATTTGTCAAGCATGGCCTCGTGGCTGAGTGTTCAGCGGCGCTATTATTCAATCGTCAGATTGACGGTTCGAATACCGGCTGGTACGGTTTTTTTTGTACTTGTAAAAATAAATACGAGCACGTAAAATATCAAAATTAATAAATATATTTGAATAATGAATGGAAATAAAAGTACATTTATTAATTAAATTGTAATTTTCAGGTAAAGACATGATAACTAATGGTCAATTAGGTTAGGTTAGCTACATTATAAATACTTTAAAACTTTGTGGACGGTTTATTTGGTTAGGATAGTTACATTAAAGATACTTGGAAATCATGTAAACGGTTTCCTAGCGCTGGATAGCTACCGATCGGCCAACTTCGGAGAGGATCGGCATTTGCAGCCAGTTGCAGGAAGGTAGCATTGCTGCCGCTAGACTCTTGTACTGTGTGCCGCGGAGAGTGTTGGACTGCGAGTCGCCGCGCGCGGACGTGTCGAGGAGCTCCGCCGCGAGACAAGTGTAAAATGCTTCGACTCTGCACCGGGCAGTCCACGCCGGGATCAGCATGCATGGGGCCGTGCCTTGGACGGGTGCATAACGAGCTGCCACGCTACCGAAAACTACGATAAGGTAAAGAGGCGACTCGTAGTATTTGTTTTCTGGATTGGGACGAAAACGAATTTTCGTAAGAAGTATACTTTTGGAACGAACTCCCATCTATGGAGCACTATTACATTTGGCATGTGCTGATTAGACATACTTGTTTGATATGCTGAAAATAAACGAGTGTACGCTCCCTATTGTTACGTTGAGTAACGTTAAGTGGTGCCGCAATTTTGTATGACTTTACGTCAAGATTAATTGAAACTTTGATTTTGCATTTCCTTTTGTCTACGGAACTAAATAGTTTGAGTGACGCCCCCCGGCGTATACTGTGGCAATTTACGCCGCTTTTGACTGCACTGTCATTTATTCGTGAAGGTCGTGGCAATCAGCTGTTCGTCTATAACCAGGAAGACGAGAAACCGTGTACTTGCGTGTACAAACATTTAAATCCGGCCCCAGTAGGACTCATAAACTATATATATATATCAAACGTTTATGAGTCCTACTGGGGCCGGATTTAAATGTTTGCACACGCAAGTACACGGTTTCTCGTCTTCCTGGTTATAGACGAACATCTGATTGCCACGACCTTCACGAATAAATGACAGTGCAGTCAAAAGCGGCGTAAATTGCCACAGTATACGCCGGGGGGCGACACTCAAACTATTTAGTTCCGTAGACAAAAGGAAATGCAAAATCAAAGTTTCAATTAATCTTGACGTAAAGTCGTACAAAATTGCGGCATATATATATATATATATATATATATATATATATATATATATATATATATATATATGAGCAGGTGAGTTGCAGAACTATCCTTATCCACCAGAAGTGATTTTTCAGGAAATAGGAAAAATTCATAACTTAGGTAATTTTTCATATTATATGCAGCTTCATTTTTCTGGAGTAAGAGTACAATAATATTAGTTGACTAAAGAAATATTTTAAAAATCCAGATAAACCGCCCTGAGTTATTCGAGATTGTAATATGGAAAAGGACAGTTTTGCAGCAAACTAGCGGAAAACGACAGTTTTGGTATTAAAACACGTAATTAAATTTAATATAAAAGTTGAAATAAATAAAAGTTGTGCTTTTTTTGTAAACTTCACAAACTTTGGTACTATGTACATAATGTTACACATAAAGCGGAAATGTTTCATCTGGAAAGAATAAAAGTCTACACCACTGGATAATCTGCTTCATCCACGTTGGTGCACTCTTAGATTGCACGACTTCTTGAGCATCAATAACATTTCGGTAGTATTCTAGATGTTCCAAGTCTCACCAGTTCTTACCAAAATGTTTAGAAAGAAGATTATTGACACCTTTCAGTTTTTTTTTTTTACAGGAACTGAGTGTAACAATGGTTCTGTATTAATATTGGCCACAGTCATGCCTCTTCTGATGATAGATGAAACAGTTGCACAATCTACTTCATAGTTGATTTCGCCTCTAACATGGACGGCACCATTTTTAATTCTTGTTAGAATTATCCTCTTGCACATAAGTTTTCCAGTCAAAAACAGGTTCTTCCTTTCCAAGTCTCTTGACTGTTCCGAATAACTTGAAAATGTCAATGTATTCTCCTGGAACTGTTTGCTACCTTTGCCCGATAAGTCCTCTTTGGAGCCATCTGGGAAGTATACTTCAAAATAAAGCTATCTTGAGACACTTTACGAGATGTAGCATAAAATGCCTGATGGAAACATCTCATATCTTGCATGGCTAGAGATGCACATTTAAGGGTCTTCGTATCATGTCCGCACTGCGGCTTTCTCGGCAGTGATTTTGATGTATACCTGAAACAATACGAAATAATAAAAAAATTATAAGTTACTGGTATGTGTAATCTTTGTATTATTGCATGCATGCAACACAGTATATTGCAAAAATGCAGGAGTACTGTAGCATGTAGGAAGATTTGCTTGCCACAAAGTCATACGGTAATTATTTTAAACTTATGAAAATTTTGAAGGACAGTATTTCACAATGGAAACCAGAACTAACAAAATAGCATGAGTAGTTTGTTCGTTATCACAGTATAAAAATATTTTACATTCTAATTTCACAACCTATATATTGCATTAAAATGAGAGGTTATATTGCTGTTACCTTTCTCGTTTCGATTTTTCTCGAGTCCATGTTTCCTTTCGCCGTGTCCGTTTCCTGCCACTTTCTGTAGTAACTTCAGTCACATTACTAAAATTTTCTGTGTTATCCATCACAGGCAATAACAATGATTCGTTTGGTTATTCCCACAAAACAAAAAAGGTTACAATGTAAACATCAAAGTTAGTGATTATTTACATATATATGCACATAAATGGTAACCAATTGCATTATATTAAAACAAACATTATAAATACTGCAAGATTAAAAATAGTAAGAAGAAAGACATAAATTTATGCATAACATTTGTCATAGAAACATATGGGCAGTGTTACAGATGGTTTTCATACATCATGGTAAAACATGTAGGATAAAGACAGTTTTGAAACTAATTGTAACACACTGGAAAATGACAGTTCTGTAACTTACTGGCACTTGGAAAAGGAGAGTTTTGCAACGAACTACATTTTTCAACTCAAAAATATCAAAGGAAGACTTTAAACTAGTGATGGCCCGATATTCGATATCCGATATCGGAGATCGGTAATATCGGCACATTTTTCAATATCGGACATCGGTAAATACTTGCGATATTTTGATAACCGATGTTTGCTCTCGCCAATAATACTTCTCACATAACCTTAACCGTAATTCCAAGCTTATTTTCCGCGGGCGTAATTTATCTATCTTCACGTCACCATATTACCTAGTAATTTCAAGCATATTTTCCACAGAAACAATTTCAAGCCTATTTCTTCTTTCTGATACTGCAATGCATCCCGACGGTACAATTCTTCCATGTGTACACAAATCCCAGTCATTAGTGCATATTTATTCGTTTCAGATATTCGCAAAATGTTTTCGCTTGATGAATTTTCGAAGTTCACTATGTGTACATAAATTGAAAACATAAACGAAAATAATTACGATATTTTATTTAATAAGTGGTGTAGCCGTAAGTAAACATGAAGAAGAATAAAGTTGCTGCTTGATATAACAGACATTTTCTTTCCGTGTCGTTTCACGGTCGCCAACTGCTGTTCTACACAAAAACATTACGTAAGTTTTTACAAAAGCTAAAATATGAAACGTGTTTACGTAGGGCAAGTTGCAGCAAAGGTATTATGTTGGCTATATTGAGTGCATTGAAAACAACATAAATAAAGATGTGTGGTTTTATAAACTCTGCAGTAAGTTTCAAAGTTGTATTGAAATTACTTTTCACGTATTTTTAACGTGTTTTCGCACCAATAAATGGAGTGATACACTTGAAAAATGGTCACAAAATTTACTACTTGAAGACCTTCCTTTCTAGCGTGTCGTTTACCGTGATGAAATTTTACAAAGGGTACAAAAGTTTGATGTTTTTCGGCGGTAGCCTACAACTCATGTAGTTTAGGTTCCCTACCACGTTCGTGCAACTTCGGATTTCTCTCAAAAATTGAAATTTAAAAAAATCGAAGTGTTAGGTTATGTTAGGTCAGTCACAACATGCTTGAACTTCTGATTTAGCGGCTGAAGTGGCGTTAATAAACTTCGGAAATCTTCGGAAATTCTTGCAGGGAACCGAAACTACGTGAATTGTGGGCTTCTTGTTTTTCGGACGGTATTTTTCGTAGATTACAGTTGAGACACTGGACTCAGTACATGCAGTGGC
The DNA here is from genome assembly GCF_032445375.1 of Bacillus rossius redtenbacheri. NCBI lineage: Eukaryota > Metazoa > Arthropoda > Insecta > Phasmatodea > Bacillidae > Bacillus > Bacillus rossius. The sequence continues at coordinate 65,867,266 of NC_086333.1, read as the reverse complement.
TTGTAATTCATACATTATAAGCAAATACACTAGCGACTAATACCGGACAGCTACAATATTTCTCAACATTTCTTCACAAAAATCTGAAATTTGTTTCCTTGTAGTTACAATATGTTTTTTTCATACTGTAGGTAATACCTACACCAGAATATTGCTTTATCTGGCCTTGAAAAACAATTTAAATTTTTAATACCTTGAATTTAGAGAGCTTATTTGTAGGCCATTATGATAAATTCATTATTAGCTTTCATTTAATGTGAATTTACTATATTTTACATTTAATAAAAATAATATACATTCACATATGTATGTTTTATTAATATTTAACATTTTTCATTATTGTCTCTAACAATACTCCAGAACCACAATTTTATAGAATCAGTGTTAGAAATGAGATAGGCCTATTATCAGAATATCGGAATATCGGGTATCGGTTATCGGATCGGTAAATTTGGAAATATCGGAATCGGTATCGGTATCGGGTTTTTGGATATCGGGCCATCACTACTTTAAACACACAACAATTCTGTCTATACATGAAGGGGAACTCATAGTTCACAAATTCAATGGAATCTGGATTTATTCAATTTATGGAAAAGGGCAGTTTTGCAACTCACCTGCTCATATATATTGTCTTATTTATTCATATGGTATCACTAGGTATTCATTTTGTAATCAGTGCTGACTTATAATGCTCAATGAGTTTCTATTATCTTTATACTTCGGCAATAAAATTTTTATATTAGAAGCAAGTAACTGCCATAAACATACATCTACAATATTATATGAAGTTTTGAGATGAAATTGGATTTAGTAAAACTCTGCTTATTTGTATTCTGCTTTTTCATTATATTTTGCCAAAGACTAACCTTTAATTTGTCTGAATATAGTTCTATTTTTGGCTCGACCACTTGAGTATATTTTCTGGAGCTTTTTATGTATTTTAGGTATTCCTTGTTATTTCTAATTACCCAGGGTGTGTCGGGGACGCAACCCCCCTTCCTTTTTGGTCGGAAGGCGGGTTACAAACGTTAAGTATATAGATATAGGAATTACAACATTTTTGCTAGAAAAAAGCCCTTTTTTAGTTTCGGCTTGGATGCTAATTAAATAACCTATTTGCTAGCCATTGTATGGACACTAATAAAAAAAGCTCTTTTTAAAACGAAACAGCAATAAAAGAACTTTTGATGTTCATAAAAATATCATCACTATTTGGATTTAAGTAACCTTTAAAGGTTTATTTTCAGGACTTTTTGATAATATATTCCTCCACGAGAAAGTAAAAGTATTTCGTAAATTTTTAAAACCAATTTGTATACAAAATAGATTTTTCATATATTCATTTGAGGTAGAAAATAATTACGAAGCTAATTCAAATTCAAATCTAAAATGTGTCAGTTACGCAATGCATTTAGTTTTCCTTTGAAATATTAGAAATAGGGCTTTGAAAAAAAATTGCGCAAACATATGCTTCGTAATTTATTAAACCTCATATTATACCTTAAATAAAAAAAAAGTAGAACAATTTTCTTTTACTGTATTTTTTATTGTAAATGGAACAGAAATATTCATGTAAAATCACAGATATTTGTAAATTAAAACAACTAATAACTACATAATAGTGTTCGGACTATTACCCGGGCATATATGCTTTGTGTTGTCCCAGTAACTCAAATAAACCGTTTCCCGAACAGCTTTCCACTATTAACTGCGTATATTAAGATGCACAGTAAAACAAATAAATCCAATGATTGAATATTTGATTTTTTTGTGGTTTAAAAAATTAAGATTGATTGAAACATCAATTAAAATATAAAATTATATGCCAGTTTTCCAAAGGAATATTCAGTGTTATTTCAAGAATTTTTTTTTCATATATGAAAAAAAAAACAACAATAGCAATGTGTTGTACAAAGCTAAATTATACAAACAAATTTTAGTATTACATACTATTTCCTGGAATTTGGTTTCCAAAGGAATCTTTTGTAATAGTACAGAACAATTTTTTTCCTATGATATACTTTAATTAATGTTAAGTACCGATCTGACTGGTGCCAAACATCTTCCAACGAGTCCTTCTCCTCTTTAACTTTCTCAAGGTCGCGTCCAGGGCTTCCGGCCGCGACCTTGCCCGGCAGTTCGCAGCATCGGCGCGGCGTCTGGACCACGCTCTGCTACCCTCCCCGCTCTACCCTTCCCTCCTGCGGCGGACCAGGGCCCGACCTTTGAACTTTGTGACCGTTTATACTCTCCCTCTCCCACACCTATTTCCTGCCAACCTCCCCACCACCCCTTGGCACTGGCAACTGTGGGGGGGGGGGGGGGATAAACGTGTCGAAATTTCGGCTCGCCTCCTCCGGCAGGCTGACCCCAACAGCTGTCGACACGGCCGGTTTCGGCTGGTCGAACCCTTGCGCCGATGTTCGCGGAAATTCGGAGGGGGTTGTGGGTGACAGGAGAGAGAGAGAGAGAGAGAGAGAGAGAGAAGGGGAAGAGAGACGGGATGGAAGGGGAAACAGGGATTAACAAAGCTGCGAGTCCGCCGCCGGTGAATATTCAGAGAGGAATTTCGCGCCGCTTTGCCGATTTAATCGCTCCCCGCGGCCTTTAGGGCCCCGTAGCGGCCGACCCGGGCGCGGTCTCAATTTGCAGAAGGACGGAAGGGCGGGATCCGCAGCGTGCGAAAGGGCTTTCACCGATCCCCCTTCGCCAGAATTTAATAGTCCTAACGCGTATGTTCTGCTCTGGGGGGAGAACGCTCGAAGCTTCCTGTCCAGTCACTCGTTCTCCTTCACATGGGAGCAGCTCGTGAAGGTGATTTTCATAGCCGAAAAGTTTCTCCGGCGCCAACGATGATGTCGAATTTTTTTTGACGTGAAAACTTCTATTCTCTCGTTACAGTGATAGTCGGTCGACAATATACCTTCAGATTTGAATCGCTAATAACTACGAGACTGATAATTATTGCGCCCAAAAACGGATGTGTCATGTCTGTACGTGCTTGTGGGACAGTAATTTGTTTTGCCTGTGACATTATCGTACCAGTGTAGGCGCATGTGCGTGACTGTTACTAATTAGCTTTGTGTAAAGTTATAAATTGGTGTAGCGTGGAAAGGCGTTAATCAAAGACATTGATTCGGGGGTCGTTGTGAGGAACTTGCAGAACAATTTTTCTAGAACTCCAAAGTGAGACAGTAAAATTATTAGCAGGAATATAAATAAAAAGGTATTAAATTGAAAATTACAAATTAATATAAGATGGTTCTAATATGGCTCATAAATATGCTCGGAATTATAGAAGCGCAAGTCAGAGGAAACTCGCGTCTAAAGGAATTCAAAAAGCCTAAAATGTCCATTGCCGAGCGAATGCGAGAGCTGCGGCAGTGTCGAAAAGGAAATAAAAAAGTATGATTTTATCCTGACGTTCTCACAAAAAATCAACGGCGCGGACCAAAACTGCATCTTTCTGTTTTTTTTAATTAATTAGGATTTTCAATAAGAACAAAGAATTTTATAAAATATGTGTAAATCTCTGAGGGGGCATAACAGGGATTTTATTTCGCAAATAGGAAACATGGCGGACGTTCCCAGTGAGGCGGTAAATTTAATTTTCGTATTGGCACTCCCGTATTTACCCCGAACGTTCTTTCCGTCAATGATCCATCCTAATCTCACCACTCTTCATCGCCTGTAATGTCCGTTATCGAAGAGACGATAAGTCCTAATTCATTCACTCTAATGGGTCCGAAACAAAATTTATCAGTCCAGTGGCCTCCGAGTAAAAACATTTCCACTTAATACACGGTGACTTGGCCTAACATTATGTGGCCGACGTTTTTGAGAACAAAATGTAAATAATTCACTCCACCCAGCTGCAAACATTAAATCGGTCTCACTCGCAATGTCGATACGAGGGATATCCGTAATGAAAGATCCGTTTGGTCACTAAGAAAAGCTAGTGAGGAAAAGTTTTTATTGAAATTTTTAGATCATTAGATAGCTACTTCAAATTTTCACAAAATCGCCATTCATTTTCCAAGAACTTTTCGTAACGCTGCACCAGTTTTTTCTGCATAAAAGCTCGCCGCCTGGGAATGAAACGGACGCCTTGACCATAGGCATCATAGACTTCGAATACTCAATGCGTGTAGTGTAAGTACAGGCGCTCAATAAACATCTCCTGAAAACGTTAAGCGATCACAGTACTCGAGTCAAAAAATGATGGCTACCATTTTTTTTAAAAAATGAAAATTACCTCATTTTGGTTAATTTCATGCGAAGAGGGTAAAAAATTTAAGCAAAAATTACAAAATTACGACTGTCAACTGTTTTAATTTTAGTTTGCTATTAATATACGACTTTTCCTGCAAATTAATTATAGATAGTTCTTTTTGCATTTATTCATAGTGTTAGGTCACAAATTTTGTCACCAGATATTCACTGAACATTCTTAACTAACTGTAAAATGTCACGCAATTGATTATAAGTATTGACAATCGAGTGACTATTTTTAATGCTATTAGATAAAATTTATAAAATATTTGGTTACAAAAGTTGTGGCAAAACATGGAAAGCTATGGATGTATCGTTATAAATATAAAATGGATAGCTTTCAACCAATAGTAGCGATAGAAACCGAGCTTTAATAGGCAGTCATATTTCTTTTAAGGTTGGTAATCACTATTGTACTGGGAACATATATCATGCAATCCAGTACCTAAGGGCGTTCATTCCAGCCTGTTGTGTGAAGCGACATATGAGCAACAAATACCTCATTACTTTCAAACTGCTCAAATGCTTTTAACCTTTCAATTTTTTTTTTCTGCCTAGCACGACAATTCAGGGGCTTACATTCTAAAGGTTGCTTTCTTTTTGGAGGCACCATTATTTCCTTATCTTTTGCGACAAAAATAATTACTTTTTTTTTCTTTCACTTCTGTAGATGCTTGTAAGCTGCTTTCCAAGATAGAATGACGTCAAGTTTATTTTTTATTGAACAGCAGTAACGACTTCCGGGAACGCGCACAGAGGCTTCGCCCTGAAGCAGATTCCAACCACGTATTCTCTCTAAACTCGAAACAGTTAAAACTACTGCGAATCAGTGGAATGTGACTACAAATTTGGTGAGAGACTGCTTCACTGCTTCAATGGATGCCTACTTTTTTTTAGTAACTAAATGTAACTGCTCTATCATGATTTTCCAATGAAACCACTCTTTAAACACAGATATACAGAAGTCCAGGGGCGCAACAACTAAATTTCCGAAGGGGGGGGCAATATACCTTTTTATAAAGAATCATCGATCCCCCCTATTGAAGCGGGTGGTCCGGGGGTCCTCCCCCGAGAAAATTTGTATTTCAAGGCGGAAAATGGTGCTATTTAAGCAGTTTTACTATCTAAAAAATTGATTACACAGCACTTTATTTGCCCCCGTTTGCCCCCACTTCAAGGTTTTAGAGGGGGGGGGGGGCAAAATACCCTTGCCCCCCTGTTGTTGCGCCCCTGCAGAAGTCTACTGATTTATCAGTCAGTAACAACTAGAGCCAAGATTATTTCGTGCTTTTATTTCACTCCAGGCTGGACTCAACTTGCCTTTGTATAATCAAGCCTTGCTGAAATGCTCATTGGTCGATAACGAGCTCGCATCATTTAGTGGGTTGCACGTGATTGAGTTACTTCTTATTCTCCTTGTGTATGACTGGTTCAGGGTTACCAAGAGCTGTGAAGAGCCTGTAATAAACCGTCAATGTGAAGCAATATATATGTGCTTCAAGTCCACTTCATCACCAAATGAATGTGCGAAAACTAATCGTAGCTTTGTGACAACCCGTTAGCAAAACTTTCAGCTACTTTCAAGTCACTGATTCAAATCATTGATTTAGATTTAGAGTTCGCAAGTCGAAATTAAAACGGGCCTAGCCTCACGGAAGCCTTCATATTTTTCAGTGTAAATAACGTTTGGAGAACAATAAAGCGGATTGCATATTTTTAACGGAAGAGAGCTGTACAGTTTGAAATATGTTGTTCAAGGCTAAATGACCGAAATTAAATATTAATCTATAAGTTTAAATAATGTAAATTTTGGGTTAGTGTTTGTTTCTGAATTTGTTTGACCTGCGTAATTGACCGCAGTTTCCCTGGTCATTTATTTCCACACACAATTAAGGTTGTTATCCCGCATGACTATAGTTTGGGATCCAGTTATATGTTAAGAAATGGGGTGAAGGGGGGGGGAGACAGTAATATCATCATATGTCATAGGTATGTGTGTAGCATAAATGTGTAGCACATTTACATATATCTGCAGTGTGTTTCGATTATCCTGGTTAAACAACATACTATCTTAATAACATTAAATTAAGCACAACTAAACAACAAAACATAAATAATATCTTTATTATATCTTGAAGAGAAAGTGTATCAACTACTGGGTAAACCATGGAGTAATCGTTTATTCTAAAATTGAAGTCACCAAGAAGAGCAATTGGATCGTAAAACATACTGTAGCTGTTTAAGGCTGTATGTCCCCTTCTAAGTCATTATTTTATTTTTACGTTTAACACGGTTAAAATTGTAGACATTTGGAGTTGAAAAACTTCGAAAAAATGAAAAAAATATATATATAATGGGAAAATTTTGCATGATTATCTGGAAAAGTTGAATTGTTATATTTTTTTTTTTTGCATTGTGGAGAAGGAGAACCAAATAAATAACTGAAAAATGTTGGTTTTCAAGGACATGCAGATGGCAACTACATACATGGTAAAGTTTAAAATCGCTTCCAGAAAATCTTTTTAAAATTTTTATGCTTTTTAAAAATTATAATAATACTGATGCTTTTTAAAACAGAGGTAATATTAAATTTTTTTTCTGAAATAAATTAAACCATATTACATAGCAGTAAGTAATATTGACTTTAAACCTAAAAATTTCCAGTTTTATGTTATATTTAATTCTTATTATCCACACTACACAAAAATGATAGCCACCGTACTACTTTACCAACTAATTATGCAGAATGTGTACGGTATGTATATGCAATTTTGTGAAACTGAAGCCACTCAAAAAGTCGGCAAGTTTAACCGCGTGTAACTTAAATATGAAATAATGGCCTGGAACGGGACATACACATCTAAGGGATAATGCTAGACGTTTGGTTAATAGCTTGGAATGAATTTGCTGGGAAGAATCGTGAGAATGACGTCATGAAGTGAGTATTGTTAAACAACGAAATAAACAACACATCAGCAAGAAGTAAGTGTTTAAAATTGTTATTAATATTAAGACTATCCAGATGGAAAAAAAATGTGTATGTATGTATGTATGTATGTGTGTGTGTTGGTGTGTGTGTTGGTGTGTGTGTGTATGTGTGTGTGGAGGAGGGTTGTACTTATGTATATATACTCATACACCTACTACCTGACTTCTTACCTAAATGGGCTACTACTAACTTCTAACTTCAATGATTTGCTTGATTATGAAGCGATTTGATACCCTCCCCCCCTCTCCTGGTTTGTCCGCGGACGAACGAAAACAGAGACGTAAAAATGCTATCCAATTCAGTGACTTTGTTTTTCAATCCATTTGCCGGTTGTTTTCGCAGCGTCCAGCATACATGCATTTCAAACGAGCGTTTGTTCAGTCGGCGCCTGGATTTGTTTTGCGAACTGTAATGTACACACATCATGTTTTTTTTTCATCCAAAATAGCTAGAAAGATTGTTGTAAACAACGCTACGCACGTTTTAAAAAACATTTCCAGTTTCACAAATGGATTTCTTTTCTCGCACTAAGTATAAACTGTTTTTTTAGGTTCACGAAAGGCCTAGAATTATTTTCAACCACAAGAATTTTATTACAAAAAAAAACGTGAGTGAGACTTATAGTACTTTCCAGTGGTGTGTAAACGTCTAACCTCAGTAACGAGCAAATTCACGTGTTCTCATGTTGTTAATGTTGCAAATAAACTTATAATAAGAAACACGGACACGAAATTTAACGTACAAATATTTTAAATAATGCAGAGCGACATAAACACACTGACAAATAAAATATTTTCTTTTCAAGTTAACAACATTAATTGACGCGAATCACACACGTAGTTTCTGCAATTACCGCTAGAATTCGCTGCCTGAATCGAAAATTTGCTTACCACCATCACGCGCAGATAGCAGCACGAAACAACCCAAAAATTTCAAACTATTCAACATTGCTCCGATAAAAGCGAAAAATACTTAATAACATCCTAACCCCCGGATTTTGACCTGGTTTTCTACAAAAAAAATTTCAAATACCATCCATCCCCTTTAAAATCACAAAAAAGTTACTACTATAAAGTTTCCGCACACATTAGTAGTTATACTTCCATGGCTTTACTAAAATATTAACCTGAAACATTTTAAAAACACATATCATAACACTAAGTACATGTTTGTATATTTGTTTTTTGCTTAAACGACAGAAATCAGAGTGTAAATACTTCCTACAAACAAACGTTAACTTATTGAGATGTTTCAACAACATGACTATATAATATTATTTGATAATGTCCGCTCAGCTGTTCCTGTTCCACGAAACCTAGGAATGATTCTGGCAGCTGGGAGATGCTTGCCCAATACGTATGAACAGGGCCTTCATCGGACGAGCCAGGGGGAAGTCCAAGTGAGAGACACCTCGGGGGAGTATGATGCTATGTTGCTCCAAGACACCGCCAACGCCGTTAACTTGTCTAAACTCTTAATGCCATCACTTTGACTGAAAACTAGAGACCCGGAAAATTCGCGGGTTCAATGACCTTCAGGATGGACTCCAATATACTCTACACACTCGGGCAAAAGCCAACTGTTCATTGGCTGCTGACTTGTGAGTCGTCTCGACTGGGTGGCCTGTGATTCGACACTTCTATGAACGAGGGTGTCTAATTGGCCCTCAGTCCTCCAGACTAACAGTGAACCAATGACAGAAGCAGCACTAAGGTATAATTATTTGAATTTTAGCATAGCACGAAATTAACCAGTGAATTTTCTGGGTCTCTACTAAAAACACAACCAACTGGACTTAGAAAAATTTTGGTGAGTGGCTCAAGTGTGCTTTTTTTAACGACGGAAATAGAGACAACACCCAGTAGTGAGGCGCTTGCACTTCGTCTTGAATAAACAATGCTCGTGAGTGCTGAGGGACAGAAGTTATGACAGCAGGCAGGCAAGCGAGTGAGTGACGGTGAAGTAGCGTGACGTGAGTGACGTCAACTGAACTTGGACTTTGTTACCTCACGGCATCTTGTGACACGACACGGGTCTTTCCATTCGGCCACTGGAATTGTACGGCGAATAGGCGAGAGAGAGAGTTTCTGTGCGCGTGTTCCGGGGTCGCAAACTGAAAGTAAAGACTCGTGCAGACCCAAAAAGACCTGGCAGCTTCCCGTGACGAACAGATGGGAAATTGAATGCGAGGTGAAAAAATTAAAAAAAAAAAAAAAACTTTGCCTTTCGAGTCCAGGTGGTCATCTTTGAGGCCTGCAGGATACGAGCGAAGGGCAAGTAGAGCTGGACTGGCGGTAAGATGAGATGTTCCAGTCCCGTCAGCGGTCCCCAGGCGCTGTTGCTAAAAGCATGGCTGCAAGTTCCTGCCGGAGAACGTTCACTCCGATAGGCGAAACATCGCAGACGTTGTGCTGATGCATTTTGCTGCGCGACACAGGCACAGAGTATATAAGTGAACCAGAGACGAAATAGAGGCGCGGTCTCTTTGATCTTGGCGAACTCGACAGAAGACAGTCGAAAAGTTGGCCGCCATGTTTGTGGCGTGTGCGCTGCTCATAAACACATGTTGAATGCTACGTTTTCCTGAAGCATGGATCATTATTCCGTAAAATTTCTACTCGACACGTAATTATATTCAATTTGCCATTAAGGTTTAATGCGTGGACCATACGTAACGAATGCATTCAGTTACGATTCATGCGTTGATTGGCTAGTGGTGAAGTATTATGAGACGGTGATTTTTTGTTGTGTTAGAGCGTGTTTAATTAAGTGACGAGCCTATTTGTCCATGTGTGACGGCGTGTTTGCATAGGCAACTTACGAAATATTTTATTTGCGTGAAATCAGAGGTTATGCACCACACAATCCATGACCATATCTGCCGCGTGGATTGGACGGGGCTGCAGACACAAGAATATTGAGACGAGTAAACACGACGTCCCCGCCAGCAGTAAACCGCGGAGAATACTCTTTCTCTCTTCCCTGCAGTAGACAATTTAAAATAAACTGTTTTCTTGTACAGCTGCTACATACTGCTGTTAACGTAAGCTTTGAATTACCTTGATGAGCAGCGGAAAGATTGTAAATATTTTTTGTATGTTTCATTTTGTACGTAATACTTTGTACATAGTTGTGAATAATTTGCATAGCATATTATTTGTAATTCATACAACCTGAAATTTGTCTGATGTTAATGTTTACGGTTGTAGATTTGATAGTTTTAAATATGATGCAGTGCTGGTACGTTGTTAATATTTAGGCTTTTATTGGTAAATTAAATTTTTTGCCTCTACTTATTGACGGTTTAGTTATACAAGCACTGCTGCGTAATCAGAACGTGCTCGGTTGAGCTCAATGTAAAATATGCATTATATAGTAGACGATTTATCATTAAGGGTATTGTGAGATTTGTATTAAGGCTATTCTTAATGCTGGTGTTCTTATTGTTCACATATGCCTTACAAGCATTCTTATAGTCCGTCCCAAAATATTATTATTATTGCACATTGTACGTACCAAAATTTAATATATGTAATTATAATGTGTTAATAATAAATGTGCACATTCAAACACTTGTTACTCACTGCCGCTAACCAAATCTCCTCTTGTCATTACTCCCTGTCATTTATGGTGGGGGGAGGTAACAAATGAATTAAAAAAAATTGCCATTTACGAAAATAGAGGTGCAATATGCACGTATTCTCAATAAGCCAACTCTTTACCGAAACATATAATCCATCCAGAACCATTTAAACACATAATTTCATAAACAATCATACAAATAAAAATAAAAATTAATAATTTTTCCAAAGGCTTTCCTCTTTGCCAAACAACGAATAATAGGAAAGTTGCGTAATCACTTTTTTTATTTGGTAAATGGTACTTTCAGCTGTTGTCCTCTTGCAACAAAGTTTACTATCCTTAAATAAAAAAAATTAACAAGACACAAGTACTTTAGCACCGACTGAACAAATGTGGAAAACGGTGTCACAGGAAGTCATTCAATGTCATACACAGCTCAAAACTCAAAACGGATGGGGTGAAGGGGCACAGTTTTTAGAATTAAACCTCTCCTTCATGTGGTAATAATGTCCATAGCGCCATAAAGTAATAAAACATGAACAAAATAACACCATTTAATTTTAAAAAAAAATGTAATCAAGTATTTCAGTACTCGCCAGAGATGTGTAACATCTAACCTCAGAAATGGTAAAATTTATGTGTTCTCATGTTGCAAATACACTTATAATACGAATTTCGGACACAGAATTTGACGTATAATTCTTTCAAACAATGCCGAGCGTGATAAATATATAAATACCCAGAAATTTCGCGGATTGGTCTAGCGTCAGGGTAGAATACAAAGTCATAGGTTTTCTCAACTTATGTTTGCTTTCCCATTGGTTGATTTCGTAGCGAATATTTTTTTATCCTCGTTAATTGGCACTAACTGATTCGCTTACTTCTCTGCTAGCTGGGAATCGTTGGCTCACGGTCGTAGAGGGGCGTGTCCAAACAACTGACGGGCCAATCATGAACACAGAGCGAGAGTGTGAAGGTTTGCTTTCTAACTTGCGACTACACGAATGAGCGAAATTTCCGCATCTATATAAATATATAGGCAAATTGTGTTTTCAACTTCATTTCTTGACGCGAATCACACGTAGTTTCCGCACCCGCCGCTACCGGAGCAGCTACGTCGACTATTGAAACATTCGATTTCCAGAGCGAAATTTAAAACTATATAATGAAACGGCTCCGGTAAAATCGAGAAAAAGAATCGAAAAAAAAAAACCTAACTCAGGCTTTGGACCTGATTTTCAACAAGAAATAAATTTTATTAAAACAATACCCATTATCTTAAAATTCATTGATAATATAAAATTGCTTTGTGAACTATGGTTTGCGTAATCCAACACAGGTGGCAGCATAGCTAATACACATTTCCGTTCCATGCGATCCCTTTCCCATTCACGAAATTACTCCCACCAAATGTCGTACATACCAAGAGTTAAATTGTTACCCAAAAAAAAATATAGATGTTTTGAATATTAGTGTTTATGATGATTAGTTAAAATGTACTATATCTGGCTTTTTCATAATTATTTTTCTTCAATGTGATAATATACCATACAAACAACCTGTAAATAAATTTTTTACAAATTGGTGTACACACACACATATTACTGACAAACTTTGGACTCAGGTTAATCACGACTTATAGTCAAAAGTGCTTCCCAAGTTGGGTATACGTCTTTAAAATTGGAGTTGAAAAACATTTTCATTGTAAATAATTGATAAAGTATTAAAGATTGTACACTAAGCGTTTGTATTGAGTTTAATTGAACAAATGTCTACAACCACCGCAAATGATTTCATAAAAAAAAAATAATTGGATGCAACACCTTTATTTAGCACATATTTTCATGACATGTTACTTCTTCCAATTATTTCAATGAAATAATTTTTACAACAGTGAAAAAAAATAATTACGTACAATCTAGATTCATAAGGTTCTATGTTAAACACCTTCTCCATCACGTGCAATGACATTGTTGTTGAACCAGGCAGGCCAGACTCCCCCACCCCTCGGACACGACCTCGCTTCCCACCCGGAGGCGGGGACTACGCGGCACCGATCAGGAACCGGAAGCCCTCTGAGAGGTGCGCTCGTGCCGGAAAGCTCTTCCCGCGCGAGGGGCAGGATGAAAACAAAAGGAGGCGAGGCCCCGGCCCATTAAAAATAGTCGTCAGTTTTTAGTCGGCGCTCCGACCCGGGTCGATAGCGGGCGACTTGGCCCACGAGTCTGTCTCCGGAGCGGGACACAGCGCCCGGTCGCTGGTGCTTCTAGCGCGGGGTCGCCTCTGGACTGGAGCGCAGTCTTCTCTCGACGTGCACACGACAACTGTGACATTGTATGGAGGAGAAATGAATATATAGGTGTAATGAAAGTCTCTTAAAATGCTTTCAAGAATCTGTATCAGTTTTTGAAGTGGCAACGTCTAATAAATCGATGAACGCCGGCTGCACGCACGAAAAAGTGTCCCGTTACGCTCATTGTACGCTTGCGCCGCATCTATCTCTCTTCCACTCGATTGGAACAACCATCGATTTGACTTTTTTCGAGGCACATTAAACTTGAAACACGCCCATTCGTTTCCTACTTTTCCTATCATCGTCCTATCCTTAACAGAATAACACAGATTGGAAGAAGTTAAATAGTAAACATGTATAAAAGTTATAGTTAAAATAATTTCTTCGTTAATGTAATAAACATAATTGAATTAATGAGTGCAAATAAAAGTAAATTTATCCATTAAATTGTAGATTTCATTTCACTCCTTCTTTGTATCCATACAAAATAGTGATAATTCAATAAAAATATTCCATTTTATTCATAAAAGTATGCAATCATTTCATCAATGTTTTGTTAGGACGTTGTCACGTTAAACTATCGTCCGTAAACCGACTTTACAGACAACGAATTTGTTTTAAACTAAAAATTACTCTTAAAACACGCAATTTAGCCATTTAATCTCTTAAAAATACAGTTAATTATCCGGAAACAAAACTACTTATCGGCCTTCAGCGAATTCTTGAATTCGTTGAGTAAACTGACCCCCTTTCGGATAACTTGGGTTTTCTTTTCCAGTCACGTTGTTTTTCCTGAAGCTCTGCGCACAGTGTATGACCCCGGGTAGGCGGGGGCCTAAATGTGGCCGCCTGGCTGGGTGCAACAGCTCTGAAGTGCGGAGGGCGCTAAGGGCGACACTGGCCCGCACATTACACGCCTCCTCGCCTCTACGCGCCAGGCACAGAGCTGACGCGCAGTCTTCGCGTCGGTCGCCTCTAAGGGACTTGAAGCCGTGACCCTAGCATTTTATACTGGAATATTAAAGATAAATGCTCCCTACACTTCCTTATACCACTTACAATACTGTGTGTAGAATGTTTCATACCTAAAAATTTTCCGCGAAAACACCTGTTTCAGCGTTTTTCACTGTCAAATAAATACATTTTAAATACGATACCAAGAAGCGGAACTCATACAGACAAATGCAATGGCTGTTATGTAGATGCTATTCGTTTTCACATTATGTCATTAAATCTCGAGCAGTTTTTAAATGGCGAGTCAACACCTGGAACTCTGCACACCCTTAAGGGACCCGCTTAGTCAAAGGTGTATGTGTGTTAGTGAGGCTTGATGATAAGCGCGACGCTCGCTGGTGCTTCTAGCGCGGTGTCGGCTCTGAACTGGCGCGCAGTCTTCTCGTCGTGCATATGGAAATTGTAAGATAAAGGTGTAATGCAAATCCCTTGAGTGCTTCCAAGAGTCTATACCGGGAGTTCATGCCAAAAAATCATTCTGAACACACGCGTTTAACTATTTTATCTCTCCTAGAGATATATATCAAAATCGAAATGAGGGAAACATAACAACTTAATTGACCTCAGAACGTTCTAAAAAGTTTCAGATATATCAAGCAATTTTTAAATCGAGTGTTTTTTCTCCTTCTAAAACCGGTACACCGTTTATGTTTATAGGAAGGCGGGGCCACCGCCGATTCTTCTCACGGTGTCCCTGACACTTGCACTGCTGTCGAAAAGACGCTAATCCCGGGGGAAGCATCGAGATCCACTGAACTCCCCGATAAGCCCCCCCGCACACATCCGAAAGTTCGCCTCTCTCTCGCGCGACTACGCGTTCGGAATAAATAAAACACCATCTAGCGAGAGTTTGTACTTTTTCCACGATTCTAAAGTGTTTTGAATGTCGTTGAAATAACCCAACCAAATTTTTGTTTTCAGTTACGATCACCTAGATGTTAGAAAATAAAACCTAACGGAAGAAAAAGTAAAAACTAATATTTGCTGGAATTTCATGTATGTATCACACGCAAGAGCACGCCCAACGGCGTTTGAGTTCGTAATATGTACACGAAAAAACAACGCACACAGATATTCTAGAAACCAAAGGAAACACACAATGCATTTAAAATACACGTCAAAACTGCGCGTACACACACACACACACGCAGAGAAAACAGAAATTTTAATGAACATAGGTCCGGAAATGCTCCTGTATATCGATAATGCCGCTGGCGTACGCAATGATATACATTGGATCCCTGTTGTGTGGGATGCCTTAACACGTGTGCGTCCGTTTGGTCTGGTGTTCATGTCTACTGGCTGGTGGGCCAAAAGTTCCATGTTCGATTACCAGTCTTTTGGGTATTTTTTTGACGTGACAACGTCTATTAAATCGATGAACGCCGGCTGCACGCACGAAAAAGTGTCCCGTTACGCACATTGATCCCGTTACGCTGTGTCCCGTTAAGCCTATTGTACGCTTGCGCCACTCGATTGGAACAACCATCGATTTGACTCTTTCGAGGCACATTGAACTTTAAACACTCCCATTCGTTTCCTACTTTTCCTATCATCGTCCTATCCTTAACAGAATAACAAAGATTGGAAGAAGTTAAATAGCAAACATGTATAAAAGTTATAGTTAAAATAATCTCTTTTTTAAAGTAATAAACATATTTGAATTAATGAGTGCAAATAAAAGTAAATTTATCAATTAAATTGTAGATTTCATTTCACTCCTTCTTTGTATTAATACAAAATAGTGATAATTCAATAAAAATGATTCAATTTTATTCATAAAAGTATGCAATCATTTCATCAATGTTTTGTTATGACGTTGTCACGTTAAACTATCGTCCGTAAACCGACTTTACAGAAAACCAATTTTTTACCTGTGAATTAAATTCCATTTTCGGGTGTTGCCAACCTGCTCCGTACTGCCGAAGTCCGTGGTAAACCTCTGCAGAATCACTCTCTCTCGAGAAAGCCAGGTGCATCGCTGCTTACAGAATCGTGCTGCTGCCTGAGGTCACCGCGCACGTGATCGACCAATGAGGAGCCCGTCTACACGAAGTGTAAGGGTGAGACGGGTATGGTCATCGAGTGTACTGACCGTCTTTACGCGCAAGGCAGCGTGCGGGCGTACATCCTCATCCTCGTACTGCACGCAGCTAGGACGCTTTAAAAGAGATGACCCTGAAATTTTATCGTTGGAAATAGTATTAAAAAAAACGTTCCACGCATAGGTACTCCTTGGGTGGACGCGTAGATATTCAGTTGGAAAGTTTTAAGAGACAGCAGTGTGAAACACCAACATTTTGTAACCATCATATTCGTCGTCATTATCAACACCATGAATACTATCGTTATCCCAGTCACTTCATCATTAGAGCACACTCACTGATCTCTTAGACTTCGACACATTCGCACGTATCATTATATTTATGGTTACATTCGGTGAGAGGTGATTTTTTCCCGCCCATAGGCCAATGAGAACCCGGTTGGTACATCCCTTAGCGTTCACGATTCGCTATAATGACCAGTTGCGACATTAGATTTCAGGCGTGATCTCGTATCACAAGCTGGTTTCATCGTGATTTCACCACATTTTCTGTTGCACCACTCAGTTTTGGTCATTGGGAACTTCGAGACGAACCGACAACGGTGGTAGTTCACGTAAATGATCTCGGATGGACACAGCGCGAGCATACATTTCCGGTAAGTTAATTTAATCAGAGGTAAATAAGATAGCGTTATTTACAATATTACAGATCATATATATATATATACACTAGCTGCAGTACCCGGCTTTTCCCGGGCTGAACACCGGGTGATATATTGTCCGCGAGTTACAGCAAAATGGATAGCGATATGTCCAGTGTGTTGGACATTAAGAAATGACACATAATTACTGTTTGTGTATCTGTGACCTATGGTTTTCTGTTTACCCATGGCGATCGGTTGAAAGGTTTAGAAGTTGATGTGCTACAGCGCCATCTAGCGGCGAGTTACAAAAAAATGGATAGCATGAAAACCTTCTTCATGATAAAAACACTTCGATGTGCCAACTTTCATGGCGATCGGTCAAACGGTGTAAGAGTTTATCGACGTCATACATGCCAACATCCAATTATATATATTCTTTTATTTCGAAATTTTGGGGCTTTCACTTTTGCGGAAAGTGGATGTTCAGGACCTCGAACGGTTTAGAACACTCCATCTCGAAATAAATTATATTTGAAATTCCTGAAATTTTCGAGATTTTGGGGCTTTGTGTGATTTTGACGACCCTGAATGGCAGGGAAACACTAAAAATCGAAAGAGAATGATTTTTGAAATTTTCTAAATTTTGGGGCTTTTAACCCTGAGAAGGGGGGAGGGGGTTGTGTTGAGGACCCCGAATGGCTCGTAAACACTCCAAATCGAAAGAGAATAGGTTTTCGAAATTTTGGGAAATTTTTTATTATTATTGGTTCTTTGACTCCTTGTGGGGGGAGGGTAGTTTGAGGACCCCGAATGGCTCGGAAACACTCCAAATAGTAAAAACGTATACTTAAATTTAAGAAATTTTTGAAATTTTTCGTATTTTTGGGGTTTTGCACTCCCCCCCTCCCTCAAAATTGGGTGGGAAGTCGACTTTGGGTAAAGGTTCCACCATGCCCCAGACACTTTAGTTCGTAATGACTTAATTTTAATACAATTTCCTCCAATTTTTCGAAATTTTGTGGCTTTCACTTTTGTGGAAGGGGAGGGGGTGGAGGTTCAGGACCTGGAATGTTTCGGAACACTCCATCTCGAAATAAATTATATTTGAAATTCCTGAAATTTTCGAGATTTTGGGGCTTTGTGTGATTTTGACGACCCCGAATGGCACGGAAACACTCCAAATCGAAAGAGATATAAAGGAATATAAGAATGTAGGCATTTACTGTACTCCTATCTACCATAATAACAATATTGACAAATAGAAAAACTTATTACCTAGCTATGAATAATGATTTTTTTCTGCAAATTAAATTGTAATATACAAAAAAGGTATTGAAAATTGAAACAAATATGGCGACACTACAAACTGTCAAAATATTTATTTTTTTCTTACTCTCTACTTAGTTCCTTACAATAGAAAAACGTAACGTAATGGCTTGAAAGCTATTGCTCGGCAGGCATAGATGAATGACACTAACAGTTTGTATATCTATGATACACATTACATAAAATTAAGATATATTTTTCTAACCCGTTTAAAGATCATTTTTTAGACAAAATATAGCCTATGTCCATCCCCAGGATATAATCTATCTCCTTGCCAAATTTCATTACGATCCGTTCAGCCGTTCAGCCGGGAAAAGGTAACACACAAACAAACAGACAAACAGACAGACAGACAGACAGACAGACAGACAGACAGACAGACAGAGTTACTTTCGCATTTATAATATTAGTAAGGAAGTAAGGATGTAAAAAAAAATATTACCTCTTTTAGTGTTACAAAACACTTCTCAAATGACATACCCCATATGTGCAAAAGTTTTGAAATGCTCGTTAATTGAGCTTGATGTACAAACTTCAGTTCACGCGAGGGAAGATCGTGTAACTCCGGCATGTATTGGTGCACCGTTTAGAATGTTGATCCGTGGATCATTCTTAGGCTAAGATCATTGGATCGCAGATCGAGAAGCATAATGGTGCAACTGGCCATATGTCGTATTAAACATTATTCTGCCAAGCGCAACAGCAAGGGGGAAAAATACACAGGATTTTGAGAAACCTATTGACATGAAACGTTTTCGTGAAAGCCACGTGTGTCTAGTAATAATTAGGTGCCATGTATTTTCCGCGAAAATATTTTGAGACCAGCTGATTTTTAAATACTGTAGCATCTAAATGTGTTTCGTTATTGGTTGGGTTTCTTTCAGGTACATGTTTACTGTCGGTACACGATTCACAGTCATTCAGTGCGGAAGCAAACGCGTCCGGAATGGCCAGGCCATATAAGGCAATGGTTTAATTTTGCAGAAGGTCGCCAATTACACGTAAGAAATCACTGATGCAGGGATACATTTCCTTCAAAAATACCTACATAATTATAATGGCTATAAACCGTCAACTTAGCCGATAAATAAATAAATAAATAAATTATTATTTCACGAAATTATTTAACCCCAGGCTAGACTCAACTTGCCTATATATATAAAATCGTTTGAGAGTCTTCATTGGTCGATAACAAGATCCCATCATTTAATGAGTTGCACATGATTGTATAACCAGTTGCTAGCCTTGTATGTAACTGGCTCAAGGCCTTCAAGATCACTGTAATCCATTGATCAAAGTGAAGCACTTTGCTACCGCTACATAATCGTGCCTCCCTTGCTAGACCAGGCCAGGGAACACAACAGCGACATATATTTCCGTTTACAATTCGGCTTTATTCTTCTATCTCCTAGATATTATACCTGGCGTGGGAATGCTAGGAGTTATGTATATTCTTATTTTATTCCTTGGTCTAATACTGCCTTTTGGTTCTTGAATATAATACTTGTATTCTACTCGGGCTACGAGGTGTTTTTATTAAAATAATAATAATTTCCTATGTATCAGCTATACATGCAGCTATAAACACACTAATATATTTCCGTCATTAAAATTTAAAATATAGTTCAACTTAAATTCGAGACTGAATCACGATCTTCCTTCTGCAGCAGACTAAATCTTACTTCTCACTTCTTTCTCTTCGTACTCAATCTATTTCAGCCGAAGTCTTTTAACAATATTCTTCTTTCTTCTGCTTCTTCCATCTTCAAAACTGTATAAGTTGGTCTCGTCTACATACTTCATTTTCCTTAAAATGATCTTCTATCCTTTAAAAACCGTCTCCGTTTATCTTTCTTCATTAACAACACCGACCTGTGTAAGAATCTCGCAGCTGCGACGAGCGACTGCCGCTACTGTAGCACCGAG
Source organism: Bacillus rossius redtenbacheri (assembly GCF_032445375.1). NCBI lineage: Eukaryota > Metazoa > Arthropoda > Insecta > Phasmatodea > Bacillidae > Bacillus > Bacillus rossius. Next base: position 65,847,173 of record NC_086333.1, on the reverse strand, counting down.
AGAGAGGGAGGGAGAGAGAGAGAGAGGGAGAGAGAGAGTGTCCCTTCACGCACGAGAGACAGCGAAGCAGCCCCTCGAGGACGAGGCAGCGGGGGGATAGAAGGGGGGGTGGGGCCCCTCCAGCCAAATTAAAGCGGTAAATTCGGGGGCTGTCTCCATGGAGGCCCAGACGGGGCTTCGCTCGGGAGCGGGCTCGGAGGGGTTTGAAGAGTGGGGATGGGAGGGGGAAGGCGCGCGCGCGTCGCGGTCGAGAAGAGGCGTCGCTTCGGCGTCCCTGAACTGCGTCGTCAAGGGACGAGCAGGCGCCCGCGCACCTGCCCGGGGTTCCGCGGGCGTCCCAGTGGGGCGTCGGGGCGCCTGCGGTCATCTAACCGCGAGAGTGCAGGAGAGAGAGGGGGAGAGAGAGACATTCGCCAGAGACGGAGAAGATAAAGGGAGGGAAAGAGGAGGAAGGACTCTGTTTTTAGTAAATCACGTCACGTCGTTTCTTCACGCTCCAATCCTTTCTCGTTACCGGGCGTTATCCCGCTTGCTGGAAAAAGGGGAGTGGTATGGGAGTGGGTGGTGGTGGGGTTGTGTGGGGGGGGGGGGTCGAAGTCTTCGTTACCGGGCTTCCAAAAACCTCGTCCCCGCTAGCGGCAGCTATTTTTCAAATGCGAACCTCTTCTGGTGCAGGTACGAAGCACAACATTACCATCGATCACGATCGCGGGGATCAACTCCGCGAGAGACAGCAGCATCGTCGTCGTCGTCGTCGTCGTCGGAGACGGTCACTCACGCGCTTCAAGTCTCGTCGACAGCGGGTCATGAGAGAGATGTTCTCGCGAAAGTTAACATTTACGCGCGTGTATTTTGCCAACTTGTGTCCGCCAATGTTGACGTCTTCGGCGCGTGGCTGTAGCAGTTTCTGCGTGAATGCTCGTTGGACTTTCAACCTGGTTTAATTTCCGCTGTGTGATGCGCGCTTATTTCACTGCATTCCTGGTGCATACATACTTAAAATTGCACACTCAAAGCGCCTAAAGAAGTATAGCTTCAAAAAAGGAAGCGATGATAATTCCTGTCTCGGGGGGAAATGTCACATGATTCAGCGTTTAGGCATTTACATGCGACGCATTTGGGTGCTCCTATTGTTCGTCTAGCCCTGCGAAACCAACAGTACCAACTAGTTAAACAGAATTATAATTAGGTTTTAAAAAGAAGGGGGAAAAAATACCGTTTTTCCGTCAGATGAATTCGCTTTGAATATTTATCACGCTCGGAATTTTTAAAAAGAATTCTATGTTAAGTTTCGTGTCCGCGTTTCGTATTATACGTTTGTTTGCAACTTGAGAACACATGAATTTGCTCGTTACCGAGGTTAGATGTTCACACATCCCTGGCCATTACTGAAAGACTCTCTTACATTATTTGTTTTCGTGCGTCTGTTCGATGAGTCGTTCTGATTTTTGACATGATTCCTTTAGGTGCATTATTTAAGTTATGTTAACACAAACATTTCAAACTATACTAATTCTGGCTCGTTTCATGTTCTTGTGTGCACAATTTCCTCCACAGGTTTTAGCAAAAATTCTGAGAGATTTATTTTTTGATTGAAAAATTAATCATAAGAATTATCATAATGAAAAGCAAAGTTCTCAATAATTACCTAATGGTTGTAAAATAAAAATTCAAATTTAAAGCGGTCTTACTATCCAAGTATGTGCTTGATTTAAAAACACGCTGAGGGACAAAGATAGTTTCACTAGGGCCACTAATTATTATTAAACCCCCTCTTAAAGTTATAATATGTTACTACAATGTGTTGCGATGCCTCGCAGCCCTCCAAGGCTTAAGTAAACACACGGGTCGTCAGGCCTTGGGGGAGGATAACTAAAGACGGGGCTTCAGCAGTCGAGGGATGTTGACGTTTTCCGATATAATCCCCTCCCTGGTTGAAGGAGGAGAGGGGCGAAGGGGGGTAAGACGGGATGTAGTGATTCCGGACGAAGAAGGTTTACTCGGAGCAAACTTACTTTGCCACCCTTCCCTTCCTTCCCCCTTGCAGCTCTTCGTCAAGGACAACGTCGGTGGATGGGCGGGCCGAACCTTGAAGCACTCCCCCTGTTGTGCGTCTCTCTCTCTCTCTCTCTCTCTCTCTCTCTCTCACGCCAGCGCATTAGCGCATTAACTCCGAGTTAGTCGAGAGAAACGAGAGGAACCTTGAGAGAAGTCCCCAGTGCGGGACCCGAGGAGGATCCTCCATGGATGCCGAAGACGTGGGCATAGAGATAGAGAGAGGGTGAGACGGGGGCGGTAGGGAAAACGCGGGCGCCTCATTCAATTAGGATTCGTTTCTCTCGTCGACCCGGGGGGTTGAACTCGTGCCTTAGACAGAGCCCGAAGACGTCGAAGGTTCCATGCTCGGAGCCAAGGGCATACCCAGCCGTCTGCAAGACGGGAACCAGTCCCCCCCCCCCCCCTTCTTCCGATCCCCGATGTCTTAGACACGTTCTTTGAACGACTGTTGCAACTGCGAAGTCTTATTTGAAAAGACCTCATCGACACACACCCCATTTATGGTTTCGCACTGGCTGTCGTCGTAAACCTCTCCCCTCCCCCGTCAATAATGAACAGCAAAGACGAACACATAAACACACCGAGAAGAAGTCTAGCAAGGAATTAATCAAGTCAGAAGGAATTACAGCACTTGCACACAGTTGCAACATGAAAAGTAAAAGACACGAAGGGGAAAAAATGAAGGACAACAACCTTGGAGAACTCAGCGACGGATAGACGAACCCAACGGTGAAGATGAACAGATGAAAACAAAAGGCTTTCCATGACGAAATGCTGGCGACGATTAAGGAACATCACCCATGACTGTCTAAGATGATGAGTTAATGAACGACTCTGGTTACATATTATTAAGGAAGTTTTATTGACACCATCGTAAACAAACGGGTGTAGTATATCCAATGAACGAGGGTATTTTTCCGTCAGGTACCTTTATCAAAGTTTTGGGAAATTCATACAAATAAAACGTATTACTATTCTTTGTAATTAGAGATAACTGGATCTTCATATAAACTTCGGTTTTCTGTGTTCCTTTTTAAACAAGATAAACATGCAATTAAGAAGCGCTTTTTGTTATAGATTTAACGTATTTTAATTGTTTCTGTTAATACTCTAAGATAATTATACGATTTCATTTTAAAATTTAGTAAACTAAAAATCCGTTATTTCCGCTAGTTCACGAAGATCCCTCAACATTTTGAAACCAGTTTTCTTCTTTAATTGAAAGTAAAATATTCCACGTTTTAACATTAACTAGGTAACTATTTGCCATAGAACTGTCGAAATCAGATTATACAAACAACCAATCAAGTGTTCGTATTTTATTTGGAATTCAAACGTAACCGAGTTCTTTTTAAGAAGAAAGTTAAAATGAATTTAGCAATTAGACGCAGCATATCATTTAATGTACAACTTAGTAACTTACAAACAAACATACGGATTGAAAATAAAACGTAATCATTAGCTGAGATTTTTCCAAATGAAAATAATCTCATGGACAAACGCCATTGCTCGTTTCCGCAGGATGTCATTGAAAAACTACAAAAATGTGAAAACCTAAAGACGGTCGTATTTAGCTTGATAACAGGAGCAGACCAAGGGAGCATAAGACACTTCCCGAAAACGTCACAACTGGTTTGTCGTAGAAAAGCCTTTCGTGTTCATCCGTGCTGTGTTGTATCACTGGGTTAGCTATGCTGTCGGATTTTTTCCCTGTATTTACTAGGGATGGGCTAGTCAAATACTAAAATCCTCAACTACTATCAAATCCTCAAATCCTATCAAATCCTTAGTATTCGAATGATTCTATAGTCGAGGAGAAAGATTCAAAGAAATTATTAGATTAAATAAAGTAAATTGAAAAATTCAACACTGATAACGTCTAAAGTTTACAAGGTCAGTTTTTTTATACCTAACCCATTACCATTCCCCAAGATAATTGATATTTATTTTGATTTACTTGAGATCATAATTTTTTTTATAATCAAAAATATAAACTATAAGCCTACCTCGTATGAAATAACCAAAACAATGGAATGAAATATATAATTTTTTTTGTAAAGAAATTAAACTATATCACATTGACTTTAAAACCTAAAATGTTCCAGTTTATATATTCTATTTAATTCTCCTTTTCCATATTGCACGAAAACGTCAAAACATCCAACTTTGCCAGTTAATTATGCAAAAAAAAAAAAAAGAAAGGATGCGATATATATTTTTTGGTTTGTGGAAGTGAAGTCAGCCAACATGTCGGCGGGTGAACGTGAATGTCAAATGACGACATCTGCCCTGGAGGCCACTGGACCACCGGGATGATGGGGCTCTCCGCCCCTCCCCCCCCCAGAAAAAGACTCGTCGACGATCACTATGACCACAGAGGATCGTCCGAGCGCGACGAGACACTTCCACTGCCCAATAAACTGTCCGATGGTCTCGGGGCGAGGAACAGAAATAAAAAGGGGTCGTGCTAAAAGCACAACCATCACGGCAGCAGAAAAAAAAACATAGCTTTGTGTTTCTTGCCATTACATTCGAATCTCAGGCGTCAATGTTCACAAGTCTGTTTTTTTAAAAAAATTGATCTTTTTGTTTGATATTTAATAAAACTCCAACACTGAATTACAGACAACGCACAGACTAAACCGGTGAGTCTAGAAGCATTATATCTTGCATAGGAGTTCCTTACAGTACAAAGGTGAGCACTAAGAAAGTAATTTTGAAAGTTTTTCCCCTGAGGGGGTTAAATAGGGGGTAAAGTTTTGTATGGAAATTGTTTTTTGCAGTTAGGAATATGGAAATTGATTGTTTAGGCTTCTGTTTATAAATAAAAGTCAAGTGTATTGGCATATTTTTAAAAGAAAATAATCAAAAAATTATGATCAAATACTTTCCCATCGGGCACACGGCTGGTTTGCTAAGAAGCATCATTGTATTTCAACCTTTTAAAAATATCTCACAAACGAATTTAATGAACAAATTTCAATAATACGTGAAATATTGTATTCTATCCTCCAAGTTTAACCATCATTCGCAAAACTAAAAATCTGCTCGCACCCGCGACACGATGAAAAAAAAATAAATTCTTTTAAATCGGAAAGTCTGTCGCGTCCGCAAATATTTTCGCACTGACGTCAAAGATGTGTCAAACGTGATTGGTTATAAATTTTTTGATTTTTTTTTGCGTAGCTTGACGACGGACGCTCGTGGCGACTACTCGAGCGGGCCAATAAAGAAAGCGGGGTTGGTGTTGCGGTGGGGGAGGGGGAGTAGTAAAACGATCGTAGCATCCCCTCCCACCCCTCAGCCAAGAAACCATCACAAACCCCCACCCCTCCTCACACGCCCTCGCAACAGGCTCTTCCACTTTAACGAGCTGTGGACACCGCGACGAAGACGGAAAATCACTCGGAGATAGCGCTGCCTCTGGAAAAGAACGCTCTGCGGTTTCCGACCTCAACCGCAACGCTTTCCTTTCTTTTTTTATTGTTTTCCTACCGCTCGAGGGTCGTTTGGGAGGTGGAAATACTGCGGGAATTGAACCGAAGGATATATATATATATATACACACACACACAAACATACATACATGTACGACGACACGCTTCAGAATATCAGGACTCATCGCCCCTAGATTTTTCACGACCCGGGAGAGTCCAATTCTAACGCAAAAACTCCACTACTCATCTAGCAGGATGAACTATTTTCAGGTAGAACAAGACCTTCAAAGAATATATTTTTTTAAATGACTATAATCATATCGCGCGCTCATAAAAGGAAAATTATTGAAAGAAACCAAACGACTTTGCTGATAATACATCGGTCGAACTAATAAGGGGGATCAGACAAAAATAATTGGAGGGTTAAAACCCGATCCTTGCTGGGTTGTTTCGTGTTCCACGATCCCTCCGGATGAGAACACGCGGATCTGGATCATTAGGCTCCGCGCTGGCTAGCGACTCGTCGATCTCCAGTCACACTGACGATGATCCTGCGCCCTGTTGCTACGTGGCGCTCTCTTGTCACTGACACACCACGGGTCTACGAGCGTAGAGGCCGCCTGCTGGCAGTTCGAGATAACATACTGCGTCCTGTTGCTGTTCTCAAGGCACGCTGTTCTGCCCGCTGTTCCTACGGGCTGTCCGTAGTCGCTGCTCGCAGCTCATACTGCTGCCGACAACACATGTCGTCTGATACACTAACTAGTTTGACCAGTGTATGAAACAAAAAAAAATTTGTTGCCCAAAAATTGCGGTCGTGAACTCCCAACTCGCATAAAAACCGTCAAATGATATAGATACACTTTTATTTCGTGAAAAAAGTTTCACTTCAAATAATATCTATATAAAAAAGCCGAATAGATGTATCCTACTGTTGTGGAGAATCTTGAACATTCAGTATTTCAGTAACTGAGTTCTCATTGGCTCCGGTCTAGCGCGGAAGACTACCTTTCACCAAACACAACCAACGATAGAACAAAGTTTGTAGAACATTAACAGTCAAATTTTACTGGGAAATACAGCTGCATCTAATGATATATTCGTAGTTTATCTCAGAGAAATAAAAAAAAACACCTAATGGAAATACTTTGTTCGTAATTAACATATTGTCTAATCATGTCATAAATTCTTCTTTATATCTGAGTCACAAAAATGTTAAGAAAAACATAGGTTCAAAACTTTCACAGTTTAAAATTTTAGTATGTAGATGTTTTACAATGATTGGTTGAAAGAAAGTTTGTAAATATAACCACAAACACAAAACAAAATTATAAATACAAGCCTTGACATGTAGTTGTCAAAAAAAATTTCATTTACAGAATTTGGCAGACAGAATCAAGAAAGAAATTCAAAATCAACAAAATCAAAGAGAGAAAGAGTGGAAAAAAAAAAAAAAATAACGATACTTCTTTTTTTTGGCATTTAATCCCACGAAATTTAACAGACAAATTTATTTTTGGAAACTTATCAGAGAACTGATTAAAGTGTGTAAATCAGCTCGTTTGTCTCTAATGACCTTTTTAGCGATGAGACGTTCAAGTATAGTTCAATCCACACAATAATTAATTAAACAATTAATGTTATCATTATGGTGATGAAACACAATGTCCAGATAGTACGTTAAATAATTGGCACGAAATTATTTGTAATGGTAATAATTTAAGTGCTGATATGTTGTTTAAAGTCCTTGTTTAATAACATAATGAGATTTTTGCAATTGTTCATAGATAAAGCCTTAAAGCTATTTCTCTTGTTGCTAAATAAAATACATAAGGTACCACGATGTTACGATTAGTCCAAGATCGTATAAGTACAATATATTTTATTTTAAAATAGCAATTTGAAACTAAACTTAACAAAGGAACGTTTGTAGTTAAATATAGATAAATCACGCCGTATGATCTCAGCGCCATTCGATGAGTTGTCTTTGGCTACAAACATTTTTATTAAAAAATTGGTTGTCTGTAAAGTCGGTTTACGGACGATAGTTTAACGTGACGTCATAACTAAACATTGATGAAATGATTGCATACTTTTATGAATAAAATTGAATTATTTTTATTGAATTATCACTATTTTGTATGGATACAAAGAAGGAGTGAAATGAAATCTACAATTTAATTTATAAATTTACTTTTATTTGCACTCATTAATTCAAATATGTTTATTACTTTAACGAAGAAATGATTTTAACTATAACTTTTATACATGTTTCCTATTTAACTTCTTCCAATCTGTGTTATTCTGTTAAGGATAGGACGATGATAGGAAAAGTAGGAAACGAATGGGAGTGTTTCAAATTTAATATGCCTCGAAAAAGTCAAATCGATGGTTGTTCCAATCGAGTGGAAGAGAGATAGATGCGGCGCAAGCGTACAATAAGCGTAACGGGACACTTTTTCGTGCATGCAGCTGGCGTTCATCGATTTATTAGGCGTTGTCACGTCAAAACAATCCGGAGTAACCATGCTTCGCTACGGCAGTCTACATGCAGAGCGTTACACATGCCCCTCCTCTGGGGTAGCCACTGTCATTGCAAAAATAAAAAATAAATTCAATGATACTCAGAAGATATCAAATGTGGAATGGCTAAATTTCATCAAGAAAATTAAATTCGGCTTTAGGAATGGTTTCCTCGAAATATCACCCAGACAAGTGACCTTCCTCGTGTTTCGAAGGTCAAGTGCGCAAAATTTCATCGAGATCGGAGTAAAACTGTCGATTTGTATAAGAAACAAACAAACGGAAACTCACGGTACCTTTTAGGAATTCTTTCGAATCTTTTTTAAAACCTTTTTATATTTCGTGGTATAATTCAGATAAAATGTTTTTTAAGTCCAATCATAAGCTTTTAAACAAAAATAGATTCATAAAAATCGGTCAATTAGTTTTTACGTGATGCTTGAACAAAAAACAAAAAAACTTTTGTTTACAGTTTTATAATATAATAGAAAATCATGTTGCATAATTATGCATTATATTTCAATACCTAAATGACATGTTACCGCTTACAAACCGCCAAAATGAGAGTAAATTCCAGAGGTTGCAAGGCTCGCCTAAACTTGACTTATACTAAAAGTTTTAAGCATCCATATTGTTATTGATCTTAAAGGTGAGAGTATACCTCATATTAATAAAACACGATATTTTATTAATAAAAAAATGGTTCTACAGAAAACGCCAGCTCCTGCAGTTAGCGAATTTTACTTTGCGGTATAAAAAACAGAACGACAGAGTCAGTATAGTCGTAACTCCTCAAAATGACACAAAAAATGGTGTATAAAATAAAAATTGTGACCTGTTCATTCGTGAGCAAACACTGTGTATTCTTTCCTAAGGGACTGTTAGTGTTCGTTCGTTTCAACAAACAAGTACACATAAAATTCCATTTTTAAAGCTATCGTCGAATAGGGAACACTTCAAATACCAGGTAATGCATTTTTTTATATCTTTCATAAATAAATGCTTGGACATAGATACATAAATCCTCCATTTACGGCTAATATCTTCAAATGTGTTTGGTTTTCGAGCATATGTGGTGTCCTTAATGGAAAAAATAACGCTGTTAAACAGGGGGAAATAGTGGATACAGAAGTAACTCATAAGCAATCCCAGCAATATGCACCGTATTCAACGTTTCGAAAAAAAAAAAAAAAAAGAGCTAACCTTTCGGTACTTGCCAGTACCTAATGTGTAACATCTAAACATGGTAATGGGCAAATTTATGTGTTCTCAAGTTGCAAATACTTTTATAATACAAAACTCGAACACAAAATTTAACGCAGAATTCTTTCAAATAATGCCGAGCGTGATAAATATATACGAAAGTTGTGCTTTCAACTATATTTCTTGAAGGAAAACACACGTTGTTTCCGCACCCACAACTATCTGCCAGAGCAGCTACGTCGACTATTCAATCATTTGGTTAGCAAGGCGAAATTTTAAACAAAATGAAACGGCTCTAATAAAAGAAAAAAAAACAATAAAATAAAACTCCAAACTCCGGCTTTGGACCTGATTTCCTACAAGGAATTTGATTAAAATATTGCTCATCTTATTAATATTCATTAAACATTTAATACTTTGGCTTTGTGAACCAAGGTTCGAATTATCCGCCACGAATGGCAGCACCGTAGTTACACATTTCCGTTCCATGCGACTTCCGTTCCGTTAACGAAACTACTCCTACAAATACCGTACACTGTGAGCTAAGATGTTACACATAAAAAAATTGGTTGTCTGTCAAGTCGGTTTACGGACAATATTTTAACGTGACAACGTCATAACAAAACATCGATGAAATGATTGCATACTTTTATGAATAAAATTCAATCATTTTTATTGAATTATCACTATTTTGTATGGATACAAAGAAAGAGTGAAATGAAGTCTACAATTTAATTGATAAATTTACTTTTTTTGCACTCATTAATTCAAAAAGGTTTATTACTTTAACGAAGAGATTACTTTAACTATAACTTTTATACATGTTTTATTTTTAACTTCTTACAGTCTGTGTTATTCTGTTAAGGATAGGACGATGATAGGAAAAGTAGGAAACGAATGGGAGTGTTTCAAGTTTAATGTGCCTCGAAAAAGTCAAATCGATGGTTGTTCCAATCGAGTGGAAGAGAGATAGATGCGGCGCAAGCGTACAATGAGCGTAACGGGACAATGTGCGTTACGGGACACTTCTTCGTGCGTGCAGCCGGCGTTCATCGATTTATTAGACGTCACGTCAAAAAAAAAATCTTGGCTAGGATAGTGATGGGAAGAGAGAAAGACGATGTAGGACCATTGACAAACCTTCTCTTACTTCATCCTCCACCACCTGCAGTATTGCTTGAAATTGAGGGAGAATTATAGACCGTCAAACTCTATCCTCCTGTCACGGGCCGCGTTGCACGTCTCCAGAAGAGCGATACGACTCGAAGGCTACGAAAGGTTCGATTGTACCCAGTAAAGCGCTTCGCGTGTGCTCGAACACTGAGAAAAAAAAATCGAAAAAATGGGCTTCTTCAAGTTTTCGTATTACGCCAATCTTCGGATCGTAACGCACACAGACCAACAACCCCGGCATGATAGTAGTGGGGTTTGGTAGGCCCGAGCACAGGGTTGAGGGTGGGGTACGGGGTGCTGGCCGCCATCTTTTATCTTAGACGAAAAATGTTTTTTTTAATATGACCCCAAATTATATAAAATTCCCCATTTTCGAGGTAAATTACACGTACTGAGGTATTTCTTATCGTATTATTCCTCAAAACATTTGATGGATTGAAATTTTCGCAAAGCGGCTTGAATTCCGCAAAAAAAAAAATACTAAATAAAAATCATAGCCTCCGGATCTGAACCTTGACCTCTGACCTCTAAATACGATACAATTGAAATGTGACACCTTGTATTAAGTTTGATAGCTCAAGTTAAATTTGACACCTAGAATACATTGTTAAGTAAACAGAAAAAATATTTAAAAAGTCACGTAAAGGTCTTATTTAAACCATTTTGATAATTAGTCTTAATGGTAGGTGTCTGTTATAAAGTTTAAGCCAATATAATCAGCAAACTAACCGTAGCTGTATAAAGGTGAATTCTGGAAGTTCGTTTCTTAGATCAAGAGGAACTCTCTAGGAAGAATCGTAAGAATGCTTACATGAAGTAAGTATTGTTAAACAACAATGTTAACAAAACATCCGAAATAAATTAGCGTTAAAATTCATTATAAAAACAATTTTTCTATCCATATGGGAAACGGAGGGGATGGTAGAATGTACTCATTTTAATTTCAGCTATTAACGTGGAAAAGTTTACATTCGCCAAATCCCTAACTAATTTCAACCGTAATTTCAACTATAATTAACCTATAATGATAACCAATGAAGGAAGCCGTTTAAAAAAATCGTAGAAACTTAAAACTTCAATAATCCTCTTGAACCATAAAATAATATGTTCAATAATTCACCTGAACGATAAAAATAAACAGTAAAGTACACAACAGAGGTTCACATTGACCTTTCACTGTATTGTAACAAACGTGGCGACGAAAAGCCTGCAGAGGCTTCAAGTTGTCTAACTCTCTAATTTGTTCGTTAACCCCCCCCCCCCCCTTCCCGGTAAAAAAAATGGAGCGTCTCACTCCTGAAAGTTACACTTTGTCGTCACGTTCTGGTGAAACATCGCTTCGATTTACCCTACCAACTGTAAAAAAAAAAAAATTACCCTCAGGCTAGACATGATGGTGCTTTGTTTTCACGAGTCTTAGTCCCCTTGTTCATTTGCGCTTATCGTCGACAGAAGATATCCTAGTCTCGGAATGACCTGGGTTTTACAATACTGACTGTTATTGCAGTTGTTATTTTTTAAAAACTACTTTGGAGCGCTTAAAAGTGAAGGGCTACGCCTACCTCGGCACACTTACAGTTTTTCTGAGCCACAGAAAAAAAAAATCACACGATCTTGAAACTGTTAAAAGTTATCCAAGAAAGGCAGTTTAGAAACCCATGAGGGCGGATAAATAGTTCCGTTTCCGTATTTCGTTTTTAAATTATATATATACATTTTTTTTGGAGAACGAAAATGGTAGGAAGGAATACTGTTTTCTGAATAATCTCTAGCATGGAACAGTTTATTGAAACCACACAAAGGGACTTGCAATACACATTTTACCAATACATTTCTTTGCCAATTGATGTGGTCACCGCTCGTATCTCGTAGCACGACGAGAAGACAGCGCGCCGGTTCAGAGGCGACACCGCACGCACTCCCCACTGACACAGATGTCGCGAAACAAAACTAAGAAGACGCAAGTGTTCGGAGCTCGGCTCGTCGCTGGAAATGAACGCGGGTACCTGGCTGCATGTAGTGCACGGGAGGACCGCCGTGAGTTACGACGCGACACCCCCAGGTGGGTACCGCCGCTAACGGCCTTTTGTTCGCTGCCCGACTCGACCGGGGGTTGTTCGCGGCGCCCCGCGAGCCCTCCTTCAAGGGGGGGGGTCACACCCCCCCCCCCCAGTTCACCCCCCAAGTGACGCGCCAGCGCCGTGGGATCCGCCCGCCGCCCTCAGCGAGCACCATTAATATTAACGGTTTACCAACTTATGATCCATCATCCCCCTACCCCCTCCCTTAGCCCTTCCCTCCCCTCCCCAAGCGGGCAAGACTCCATCACTGTCACGGGCACTCCCTTTTGACGTCGTGTGAAATTTCCCAATTTTCTGCTCCTTTTTTCCCCCTTCTTTCCCCCCTCCCCCTCCCCTCACGCACAAGAAACTTCTTTGTCGCTGTTTCCTCTTCACGCAACTTGTTCTTTTATGTATGTATATCCCCCCCCACCACCACCTCCAATACCTATGGGATTGTTTGCAAATGCGGGAGTGAATGATGTTGGGGCGTCTCACGCAAACTCGGTTAGGTTGCACGCTTTTTCTTTTCTTCTTCTCGTCAAATGCGGTGGTTGGCCCCGCGGAGTCGTGCAACCGCCTCGCCGACAAACTACCGGGCACCACGAGGCCACTCCGGAGAAGTTGATTGGTTGCACAGGATGAATCAGAATCCGGTCTACAAACTTCAGCTGTATGTTCGTGTCATGTCAGGAATATTGCATGGAAAATAAACATGCTGTTAACTTACTTTATTTTTTAAAAAAACGAGCGCATGGAACTCCGTACATGTGATAAAAGTGAAACTTCTTTGGCAATTCAAACCTAGACACGTATTTATTTATTATGTCGTAAAGGATGTAGCGGCAGAGAGGGCGAGAGAGAGAGAGAGAGAAATAATACAATTGTCTAAATAAACATGAATTAACAAAATTATTACTCATTTCAAAATAAGCTAAAACCCCTTTGTGTTGCCCTCTTCCCAAACACTCCCTTACTAGATGCCAGCAAGTCGGGTGGCGTCAGGTACATGCGGGTCCCTACCGCCGCGACCCGCCTAACCCTGCAGCATGGCGGGGTTCAACCTGAGCCGCACGCCACCACGTGGAGCCCGCTCAAGGCATCAGGGCTCGACAAGTTCTCTGCACCGTCCGCAACCTATTATCCGTCCTTTTCACGTCAGAAACCTTTCACGTTTACACGAAAACGTTGCATTTAAATCCGACCTTGAAATTTTACTCCCATCGCGCCGAAAGAAAGTTTCACTTCAAAAATTATTTTACTACAACGAAGAGTTTTGCGTTGGTTGTAAAAAAATTTTCAATTAAAAATCATCCAAAAGCTTAGGGTGGTATTCCAAGACGTTCGAGTAAGGCAGCGAATAAGCACTGCTTGGTTGGGATATAACCGTAACCTAACTCACGGAACGTATTTCAGAAAGTCTGCAAACTGATTCCCAGTAAGGTCCCAGATTGTCAATGGTTTTAATAAACGGTTCCCCGCGCGAGCGTAGAAACTGGTTCCAACGCATTTTAACGGAGTTTTTGCAACAATCGTATATAATATTTTCTGCAAAAATACTAGAGGTAGCAGCACCATCGCGCAAAAAATAGAAACACCTTTCTAAATTTCTCAAGTACTTTTCAAGTTGCAATTATTTCTTGTTATGACCATTTAAGTGTAAAAAAATGTATTCTAGGATAGTTTCGCTATCATAAAGTTTTACTTGGCCCACAAACACACTTGGTACGTTCCCCGATGATTATAACAGTGACTATAGACGAGTTAATGGCACCAAACACGGGTCTGCCATCTGGACTAAATCAACGAAAAAGTGAGCTCTGCGCATGCACAAAATTTGGGCACCAGAACGGCAACGGATAGGACACAAAACTCTGAACTCTCTCGTGTGACAAAATGTCACATTTGAATCGCTAATGACTCCGAGACTAATAATGATTGAGCCCACAACGGAATGATCATGGCTGTACGCGTTTATCACGCAGTATTTGTTTTGCCTGTGACGTCATCTTTTCAGATTTTTTTACTAATCTACTTTGTGTACGGATATAAATTGGTGTAGCGTGGAAACGCGTTTAGCTAGGACATTGATTCGGGTGACATTGTGAAGAACTTGCAAAGCAATACTAGGACATGAAGTAAGAGAATAAAAATATTTGCAGGAATTCAAGTGAAAATCGGTATAAAATTAAAAACTACAAAATAATTATAATCGTATAATTATTAGGATTTCAGCATGTCACGAAATGAATCCGCGAATTTTTCCGGTCTGTGTTCATTATGCATAGGCAGAGTATGGTCTGGAGTGAAATGAATCCGCGAAATAAACACGTGTCCTCCCCTCCCCTGCGTAAAGCCCCTGAATAAAAGTAACGAGGAAAAAAACGGAAAAAACAAAATCCACACGGCTCGTGAGAACGATCCTTAAGGTTGTATGTCCCGTTTCAGGTATGTTTTTTATTCACGTTCCACACGGTTAAACTTGGCGACTTTTTGAGTGGTTGAACTGTCACAAAATGAAATAATGTAAATATCGCATACGTTTTGCATAATCATTTGGCAAATAGGCATTTTGAACTTTTTGTGCAGTAAGGTTAAGGATAATGAAGTTGAATATACAACTAAAACTTTATAGTTTTAAAGTCAATTTTACTGGCTGCTATGTAAAATAGTTACATTTCTTTCAGGAAATATATTTAATTTTACCTGGAATTGTACAATTACTAGAAATCTTATGATTTTAAAGGTTTATTAAACTAAAAAAATATATTATTGAAAAAATTTAATCCATACCACGCAGTAGCCACCAGCATTGAATTTAAACCTAAAAAAAATTCAGTTATTTATTCCATTTGGTTCCCCCTATCCATACTGCACAAAACAATGTTAAAAAAATTACTTCGATAGCTAAGTAGGAATGAAATTTATGCACTATATACAGAGACCGGAAAAATTCGCGAGTTCATTTCGCGATAGGCTAAAATACAAATAGTTATACCTTCACTGCAGCCTCTGTTATTGGCTCACAACTCACCTGGATGACTCTGGGCCAATGAGAAACACTCGACCAAAGCTGTATCGAATCACATGCTGCTACGTTGGGACGTCCCACAAGTAGGGACCGGAAAAATTCGCGGATTAAATGACCTCTAGGATAGCCTCCATTATCCTCTGCATTTCTCAAGTAAACACGCGTGTTCATTGGGTACTAAATTGTGAGGCGTCTCCACTGGGTAGCTTGTGATTCGACGCTTCTTTGGTCGATAGTCTCTCATTGGTCCAGAGAGCTCCAGTTAAACTGCGAGCCAATAGCAGAACCAGCAGAATTGTACACATGTTTGAATTTCAGCCTATCACGAAATGAATCCGCGAAATTTTCCGGTCTCTACCCACAAGACAGCAGCCAATGAGTGGGTCACATTTGACCGAGTGTACGTAGAACTATGGAGTTCATCCTTCAGGTCATTGAACCCGCGAATTTTTCCGGTCCCTAACTATATATATAATTTTTTTTATTGAAATACGGCCCTATCTAAAAGTTTAAAAGTTTAACCGTGTTGAAGTTAAAAATAAAATAATGGTCTTGAAACGGGACACGCACCCTTGAACACCACAATAATTCTTCCCCGAAGTGACCGCAGTTCCGACGCCAAGTCTTGCGCGGTTGCATTTCCTCTTACCGACGGCACTTGGCCGGTTGTTCCGCGGACCTGTACTTAGTGGTAAGGTCCATTTAGGCTCCTTTATAATGGATAAGCTTTGCTTGGTTTCCTTTCTTTTTCTTTCCCTCCTTCTTCCCCTTGGAGGCGTGACTCGGTGCTCTTAACTCCTCGCGTCGAGGGAAATAACATGTGGAGGGCCTGCTTCCCACGTGCCGTGCGTTCCAAAAAGACTTCCTTTTATCTTTATTTCAAACCCCCCCCCCTCGAAAGGGCGCGGATCTGATTTGTAAGGAATCGCTGGGCAACATGATATTTTATTTTACCGTGGCTACGGGAAGAATGATGAACGTGCGCAAACAGGGAGAGAATTTCGTTACTTCGCAGAATACCGAAACTGAAAACACAGCCGAGAAACTAAAACTTACGAAGAACCTCGCGAAGAAACCGACTGCAACATTAGGTCAGTAGGCCAAAAAGAGGTTAAATTAAGAGAATCTGGGTAAAGACTTATAAAAAAAGGGGAAGAACAGCAGAAAACAACACAAACATGAACAGGAAAACAGCTCTGAAGGATAGCACAGACGAACAGAAAAGCGAAAAATATAATTTATACGAAATTCACGACATGCAACGAAGACAAGGCAGGAAAACACATGTGGCTTTCTACAAAATAAATTCGTAGTTTTTTTTTTTGTATTTTTATCTTATTTTGTTCTGTTGACTTAATTGGTTCCTTTTATAAAATTGTCCCTGTTTTAACTAAAATGACACAATTTATAACGGCTTGTTCATTGATTTGTAGACAAATATTTTTAATAGAATAACCAGCTAAGTGGAAAAAGCCAAAAATTCGATGGATTTTCTCTGACGTTAGTTATAAATATTGCTGTAACTGACGGTGTAGTTTCTACTTTCTGAAATCACGAAGAACCCGTAGTTTATTTGAGAAGAAGTCTTCTTAGAAAATTCCGTAAGATTTACTGTAATTTACAACTGTGTTTATTATATAAATGTAGCTATATTTTCAGCTTATGATTACTGGAGTACCATAAAAAAAAATGGTTGTCTGTAAAGTCGGTTTACGGACGATAGTTTAACGTGACAATTTAATAAAGAAATATAACATAGCATATGTTCATATGGAATAATGTGCATCCATAAGAGGTAATTGTTTTTTTGGAAATCTGTCTAGAATCTTCAAAGTTTTCTTCTTATAAACAAATATGCTTGCACCCTTTCTGTATAAAATTAGTAGGCCCTATATATTATATTTCAGAAAATATTATGTCTATTAAATTTTAAGAACAAGTTGGGGATGCCGTGTGTTTAACGTGAAAAGTGCATGGCAGAGAGTCGAATTTAGCGTTTTGGATTGGAAACGGACTGCGTTCCTAATTTAATTCTGACATGAGACCGACACTGAACGGTACATTATGTAGGTACTTGCTGTGCTCGTGGCAACTGTCTCAGCGTCAGCCTAGTGGGTTCGTCCGTGCGGTGATCTTTTCCTGACTAGTTACTTCCACGAAATCGTCTGTGTTGTCTAAGCATGAAATATTTGACATCAGTTGATTTTTAAATGTTTTCTTTGAGTTTGTATATTAATGATTTTTTTCCGTTTGGATGAGGTTTCTCTATGACATAAATTACGAGTATAAACAAGCAAAAAAAAAAAAATACAAAAATATAATATATATAATTTTATAATATAAAAAATATTTAAAAACAATCTTCCCCATTAAAAAATCGCTCAAATATAGCAATTTTACAAAGAAATACATATTATCAAACATAAGAATTAAAATCAAAGAGGTTGTTAGTGGTTATTTAATATGCGAGAATGCCTTTAAATTTCGAAAATTTGTAGAAAACATACTATAGATAAGTTGAAATTTACGTGGCGTATTTAATAGATAATTTAAGCCTTATTGCAAAAAAAACGATACAATTATAACTGTTTTGAATGATTGCTAGGATTAAAAGAAAATTGCTAATTATTGCAAGTAAATGTTATGTGTAGGCCCCAGAGGGAGTGAGAACGCATACATGCTGCAATATAGACACAAATGCTACTCTAGAGGGGTCACGTCAATTCATACCTCGTAACTATTGTTGAACTGCCTAGAGCATGATGACTTTAGAATGTTTTAGTTTTTATACCAGTATCAATACTGACTGTAGTAGGCAGAATCATAACACAGTTCAACATAATAATTGTTTATAAAAAATAACACAACATCTGGGTTTCAATGCCGGTTACAAATTATCCAGGAATCTTCATAAATTTATCGTTATATTCATAAACTTACAGGTACTAAGATCACCTTCTTTGAACACGAACACACAAGATTAACACACTCACACTAATTTCTTCCACGCCTGCGTTTACCCTGTTTGAACAAAAAAAAAATAAATTCTGAAGTTGAAATACGGTGTAGTTTCTACTTTCTGAAATCACGAAGAACCCGTAGTTTATTTGAGGAGAAGTCTTCTTAGAAAATTCCGTAAGATTTACTGTAATTTATAACTGTGTGTATTATATAAATGTATATTTTCAGCTTATGATTACTGGAGTACCATAAAAAAATTGGTTGTCTGTAAAGTCGGTTTACGGACGATAGTTTAACGTGACGACGTCATAACAAAACATTGATGAAATGATTGTATACTTTTATGAATAAAATTGAATTATTTTTATTGAATTATCACTATTTTGTATGGATACAAAGGAGTGAAATGAAATCTACAATTTAATTGATAAATTTACTTTCATTTGCACTCATTAATTCAAATATGTTTATTACTTTAACGAAGAGATTATTTTAAACTATAACTTTTATACGTGTTTGCTATTTAACTGCTTACAATCTGTGTTATTCTGTCAAGGATAGGACGATGATAGGAAAAAGTAGGAAACGAATGGGAGTGTTTCAAGTTTAAGAGAGATAGATGTGGCGCAAGCGTACAATGAGCGTAACGGGACACAGCGTAACGGGACAATGTGCGTAACGGGACATTTTTTTCGTGCGTGAAGCCGCCGTTCATCGATTTATCAGACGTTGTCACGTCAAAGAGTGCTATCCGCTCTTATCTGTGAAGTTTCACGCCCAGGGCTCGTGGTGGCCACGTAGCGACGGCCAGGGGTGACCGCGCCGGAGGGTTTATCCCAGTCGGCGGCCCGCGGTATCCCCCCTCTCTCCCTCCTGCCACCACCGCCTGGATGGTGAAGCGAGGCGGCGGCGGTGGCGGTGGCTTCTACCGCGCCGTAATGCGGGGGAAGGGGGGCGGCTAAATGCCCCGCATCGTCCTGCCTCGTCGGCCAGGCCACAGGCCGCTTGACGGGGCACACCCCGCGGTCACCCCTGCCCGTCGGCCCGTCTCCCGTCGGCGTGTTTCATTGCGCCCCGATCCGCACTCCGACGAGTCGGGCCAAGCGACTTCACGGAGCAACTGTTCAAGCTAACGATCACTCTTCTGAACGGCCTAACCAGACCGTTTAACTAGCTGTTGGGGGGGATCACGGATATTGGAAGCAGTCACGACTATCGTTTTCATATCGATATACGTACGTCCTTTGGAAATATTTTATTAGAAGGCATTGCAGTTTCTGACAGAAAAAAAATTAGGTCGTATAATTGACAGGAATTTAAAAATTGCATTATTATTACATATATGTATTTTTCTACATGAAATTATAATTTTTTTCTTCATAAATTGGCCGTAGCCTAAGGGTTGAATAATACATTTCGGAAATTTTTATTAATTTGATAATGAAATGACAGTATTGGTGGAGACTTATAATTTAACATATTTAAATAAAATTATTAATTCAGTGAACTTTTAATATATACATTTGAACTACCATTTATTACGTTTTAATAAAACCAGAATAAATTTTTCCGGTTTCAAGAACTATTGAATATTTCATTTAGTGTAATGCAGCACTGGGAGTGGGAGCAGCTCGCAGCGAGGTCCGCACGCACGTGTCTATGCGCGCTGCGTCCAAGCGCGCCTCGGGATTGGCGCTGGAGACCGGCGTGAGACCACGTGGCCGTCTGTCGCCGGCGCGGCGGGCGGTTCGCGCGCCTGGACTCGCGACGTGGCGGCCGCCGGCGATACCCAGCCGCGCGACACGTTGCCTACATCCAGGCGCCACGTTAAACGGCACCGAAACGGGGCGCCACAGATTAGTGCATGGCTTCATGAATGTTGCTTTCTTTCACACCTTTTTGAAACCCATTGCCAGCAGACAGATAGAAAGATAGAGAGGGAGAGATTTGGACATCACACAGGAGTAGGATCGGTGTTAGAATCCTAGTTCGGCTATAGTGATTCTTGTTTTTTAATGTTTTTTTTTTAAATTCCCCATGGCTGCTTTACCATCTAATACCTTTGATATTGCATTTTTTTCACTTAGCATGAACTTTAGACCGATGATAAATAGTTGAATTAAAAAACAAGCCTTTACTGCACCATCGAATTGACTCAATTTGTTAAGCACCGAGTTGGTAGTAAATTTGTTCCTACACCTGTTCAACCAGTGAACTGTGCGGATAAGTCTCACGGAGCTAAACTGTAACGTAACTAATCGTGTCTGATTAAACAGCATAATAAACAAAGAAATTGCCAATGTTCCGAATGATGATGTGTGCGATAAAAAATAATAAAACCCTTGTACAATTATTGTTCTTAAAAAATTTGTGCCACTAAGAAATTCGCATTAATCTCAGTTCTGTCTCAAAAAGTTCCACACGGTTGTTTGTCATTAATTAGTAACTTGGTGGCTTTAACACCCAGTTTAGTTTTGAATACACAGTCCGCTATATTTTTTCATACAGTAGGGCGCGCATGGAACTGTATTGTGACTCGATACTAGCAACGTAATAGGAAAATATTACAAACAGATATATAAAGATTAATTAAACTAAAAAAACTCGAATATTTATAATACGGCCCTAATTGCACCACATGTTCTCGGACATACAGGAAGCAAGAAGGATAACATGACTAAGAAAATTAGATGAAGTTAATATTGAGATGACTTACAAGATAATATGAATATTATAATGAGGATTAGATAAAGATGAGAATGGATGACGATGTGGATAAATAGATATATTAAGTTGAAGATAAGACCAAGATATGGTTAAGGCTTAGGATTAAGATAATGATGATGGCGATGACGAGGACGATTATGATATCAGGAACAGCAATGACTAGAGACCGGAAAAATAGGATAGACTCCACAACCCCCTACATACTCAGGCAAATTCCACCTGCTCATTGGCTTTTGACTCGTGACACCTGTCGACTGGGACGCTTGCGATTTGATACTTTTTTGGTTGGAGGTTTTCCAATTGGTTAAAAAGTCCTTCAGATAAACTGTAAGCCAATCGCAAAAGCAATCTAAAGGTGCAGTTGTTTGGATTCTAGCGCATCGTGAAATGAATCCGCGAATATTTTTCCGGGCTCTGGCAATGACATGTGAAGGTTCCAAGTACAAGGCACAGCTCCAGCCCCTGACCCATGATGGTTCTGCAAACGGGGCAGCGCTCTCGTTCTCACCCAGCACGCCCAGGCGGTAGTTGACGGTGATGACGACGAGCGAGCCGTAGCTGGCAAGGACGGATCCGTCGTAGGGGTTGCCCGAGTTCCACTCGTAGGACTCGCCGTGTATGAACACCAGCACCGGGTACTTGGGCACGGCCGCCTCCCTGCTGCCGGCTGCACATGCATACACACACCCTCGCGTCAGTGACAAGCCCAGCTCCTCCACAGGACACATCGCTGTATCATCTCACACGAGGCAGACCCTGGAGCTCCGCCACAGCAGGCAGGACACATCACTGTATCATCTCACATGAGACACTGTAGCTCCTCCACAGCAGACAGGACACATCACTGTATCATCTCACACGAGGCAGACACTGGAGCTCCTCCACAGCAGGCAGGACACATCACTGTATCATCTCACACGAGACAGACACTGGAGCTCCTCCACAGCAGGCAGGACACATAACTGTATCATCTCACACGAGGCAGACACCCGAGCTCCTCCAAAGCAGGCAGGACACATCACTGTATCATCTCACACGAGGCAGACACTGGAGATCCTCCACAGCAGACAGGACACATCACTGTATCATCTCACACGAGGCAGACACTGGAGCTCCTCCACAGCAGGCAGGACACATCACTGTATCATCTCACGAGGCAGACACTGGAGATCCTCCACAGCAGACAGGACACATCACTGTATCATCTCACACGAGGCAGACACTGGAGCTCCTCCACAGCAGGCAGGACACATAACTGTATCATCTCACACGAGGCAGACACTGGAGCTCCTCCACAGCAGGCAGGACACATCACTGTATCATCTCACACGAGGCAGACACTGGAGCTCCTCCACAGCAGGCAGGACACATCACTGTATCATCTCACGAGGCAGACACTGGAGCTCCTCCACAGCAGGCAGGACACATCACTGTATCATCTCACACGAGGCAGACACTGGAGCTCCGCCACAGCAGGCAGGACACATCACTGTATCATCTCACATGAGACACTGTAGCTCCTCCACAGCAGGCAGGACACATCACTGTATCATCTCACACGAGGCAGACACTGCAGATCCTCCACAGCAGACAGGACACATCACTGTATCATCTCACACGAGGCAGACACCCGAGCTCCTCCACAGCAGGCAGGACACATCACTGTATCATCTCACACGAGGCAGACACTGGAGATCCTCCACAGCAGACAGGACACATCACTGTATCATCTCACACGAGGCAGACACTGGAGCTCCTCCACAGCAGGCAGGACACATCACTGTATCATCTCACGAGGCAGACACTGGAGCTCCTCCACAGCAGGCAGGACACATAACTGTATCATCTCACACGAGGCAGACACCCGAGCTCCTCCACAGCAGGCAGGACACATCACTGTATCATCTCACACGAGGCAGACACTGGAGATCCTCCACAGCAGACAGGACACATCACTGTATCATCTCACACGAGGCAGACACCCGAGCTCCTCCACAGCAGGCAGGACACATCACTGTATCATCTCACACGAGGCAGACACTGGAGATCCTCCACAGCAGACAGGACACATCACTGTATCATCTCACACGAGGCAGACACTGGAGCTCCTCCACAGCAGGCAGGACACATCACTGTATCATCTCACGAGGCAGACACTGGAGCTCCTCCACAGCAGGCAGGACACATCACTGTATCATCTCACACGAGACCGACACTGAAGCTACTCCACAGCAGGCAGGACACAGCACTGTATCATCTCACACGAGGCAGACACTGGAGCTCCTCCACAGCAGGCAGGACACAGCACTGTATCATCTCACACGAGACCGACACTGAAGCTACTCCACAGCAGGCAGGACACATCACTGTATCATCTCACACGAGGCAGACACTGGAGCTCCTCCACAGCAGGCAGGACACAGCACTGTATCATCTCACACGAGACAGACACTGGAGCTCCTCCACAGCAGGCAGGACACAGCACTGTATCATCTCACACGAGGCAGACACTGGAGCTCCTCCACAGCAGGCAGGACACAGCACTGTATCATCTCACACGAGGCAGACACTGGAGCTCCTCCACAGCAGGCAGGACACAGCACTGTATCATCTCACACGAGACCGACACTGAAGCTACTCCACAGCAGGCAGGACACAGCACTGTATCATCTCACACGAGGCAGACACTGGAGCTCCTCCACAGCAGGCAGGACACATCACTGTATCATCTCACACGAGACCGACACTGAAGCTACTCCACAGCAGGCAGGACACAGCACTGTATCATCTCACACGAGACCGACACTGAAGCTACTCCACAGCAGGCAGGACACAGCACTGTATCATCTCACACGAGGCAGACACTGAAGCTACTCCACAGCAGGCAGGACACAGCACTGTATCATCTCACACGAAGCAGACACTGAAGCTCCTCCACAGCAGGCAGGACACAGCACTGTATCATCTCACACGAGGCAGACACTGGAGCTCCTCCACAGCAGACAGGACACATCACTGTATCATCTCACACGAGGCAGACACTGGAGCTCCTCCACAGCAGACAGGACACATCACTGTATCATCTTACATGAAACACTGGAGCTTTTACACATCAGACAGGATACTTCACTGTATCATCTTACACGAGGCAGACACTGGAGCTCCTCCACAGCAGGCAGGACACATCACTGTATCATCTTACATGAGACAGATACTAGAAAATATAAACGCATTATAAAATATTTTGATAGATAATTATTTTAGTTTATTAATATTTTTTGGTTTATTTTTGCATTTTAGAACGATTTTCTGTTTAGAACTATGCTTTGAATATAAATAACATAAGTGGAAATTGTCCCTTTCGAACACCATCTCTCAAATATAATTCTAGACATCAGCTTCAAATATATCCTCTCCTGCAGGTGGACATGACGAATACAAGTTGAAATGAAACTGACAAGTCCTAGGTGTATGTAACAAAGTATTTTGGTCTGGGATCTGTACATGTTGATGTAGCGGATAAGTGACGAACACTATGTATGATTTTACATTTTGCTCCAAATATGTGGGAATTTTCGGAAAATCGTTAACACTCTTCTATACTGATCCATAATGGAGCAGTTTGGACAGTCATTTAATCATTTTTCACTAGATTGAAGTAGGTTTAACATTTTCCTATTAAGAGTAAACATAAATCTTCACTTATTAGAACCTTAAAATAAATCAGTTCCTCTCCCTTTCATTTAAGATTTTTTTTTATTTCTGACTCCGAGGGCAATGAATTAAGCAGGAACGATAACATGTTTACCACCTAAGAATATTTAAACGAAATTCTACTAAAAAAATACTGTTTTGATTGATAAAGATGAAGGAAATACATATAAAGTGTTTTTTGTTGTAAAATAAATAGTAGGTATGTAAATAAGACTCTCATGATTTACACGCATAGTTATTTTAATTTTAATCAATTAATATATCCTAAAAGTTTAAAATGTTGATTAGCTAGTTATTCTCAGGTAAATATCATGCAATTACTATTTAACTCAAGAAACTTACAAAGTGTCTTATAGTTAGCATACTTTACTAATACAGACATTGATAAGAGTTAAACGCCACGTTATAAGCAATTTTGAACTATAATATGTGTTACATAATATGTACTGCAAGCTGTTGCTAGAAAAATCTTACATGGCAAGGAACCCATTTAGAAATGACAGAATGTAACATTCCTCCAGTCATATGGGGAAAAAAACAGGAAGGTTTGAAAGAAAGTTCATCGCAGCCCTTAGTAAAATATTAAAATTATTTTGACTTTACATACAGTATTTTAGATTAAAATTGCTTAGCAATAACGAAATTGAAAACTACAACCAGCAGAATGGGAACACAAAAATGTCGAAAGAGTGCATCGTAATACTCAAGAAAAAAGAGAAAGACCAAATTATTAACACTGCAGGAAACTAAATATGTTACTTTACCATAGTTACATTTAATTTGAATTATTGTGTTGTCATTATACGCGGTTAGTTTCTTACACAGATAAATTAAAAATCGGTGAACAGAATTTTTCATACTTAAAATCGTGAAGAAGCCAATGTTAGCAATTTTTCCGTTCAAAAGAATTCATTAGTGAAATAAAGCGAAATAATAAAACTTATGCCTAGTCACACATTAAAAAAAAACTGAATGGTTACTGTTATTTAATATTAAAAATTTCAACACGGTTGAAAAAAAAACTTTTGTTTTTATTTTAGTTTGCGTGCAGGCTAGCCAACTAACAAAACACAACGGAAATGTCATATCTTCTGGTAGCATAGGTATCGATATTCGTCATTTATCCCCCCTTCCCCCTATACAGCTCTTTCCATTGTCTCCTGATACCCAGTCCCGCATCCAATATCGAGGGAAGCGCAGGGCCAATTGACAACGAAGGCATTATTGTGTTCGGTCCGTGGAAACCAAACCTCGGCTGTTTGGGGGCGCGGGAGTTCAGAGGGTGCTGATGAGGTAAACAAGGCCAGACGTCAGTCGAGCTATTGTCAACTGTCCCTAATTTCCACGGTGTCTGGGTTCCTGGCAGGAGTGGGATTTCGGGAAGGGGGAGGGGGTGTGACGAAGAAGGTAAAACGTGGGTAGGAGGAGTGAAGAGGGGGTGGGGAAGAAGAACTCCATTATGTTCCATTAGTTGCCAGGGGTCTCGCGTCGTCGTAGTCCCCTACCACCCCCTCCCCTTCGCAAAAAGACGCTCGCGCGTCCATTGTCCCAGAGACATTAATCTGGCTTGTTGGGTGACTAATCCAGTAGTTCCGCAACACCCCACTCCCCAGCGTCCTCCGGGAGGGTCGTATTTCACGGCGCCAGCCAATAGCAGGAGACAGCCCGAGTCGCACGGGCGAACCCGCGGTGTCTTATCGGAGATTAGGACCGGCCGTGATTTACAAACACGCCGCCCTCTCGCCTCGCCGCTTCAGGCTCGGCTCGCAAGACTACGCAACGAACGCAAGAAACACAGGACGCAAAGAAAAAAAAAAGTCCATTAACGACGTTTGCAAATACTCGTTTATGAACATCGCCAAGGCTTAAAAAAAAAAAAATTCTTTCGTTTTCGGCTTACGTTTTCGCCTTCCGTATTTGAAGTGGAGTGTTACAAAAGGGTTTTTTAAAGACGCTGACGTTATGTGCATAAAATGCCACGATGTTACTTTTTATTTTAAGCATTATATTTACACTTTTTTAACTTTAACAAAGTGGAAAACATTATTTAAATTCAGATATATTGACAATATCTTGGTAGTTATGAATTATCAGAAGAAGCTGAGGGCATAAATTTGTTTTCTCTTGTTTTGAATTTTAAGTTATTATAAACCCGGTCGTAGACGGGGACGCACCACAACGCTGAAATACCACAACGCCGAAATACCACAACGCCGAGAATACAATAACGCCAAATACCATAACGCCGAATGCCAAATTGACTACAACGCCGACAGCTAGAAAACTGCTGTGTACCACAACGACGAATTACCACAACGCGGAAATACATTTACGCCGAAAAATGTAATTGCAGGTCTGCCACAAAGGTTAGGTTAGGTAAGATTAGCACACAAATTAATTTAGTTGTTTTTTTTCATTTTGCTCCTGTGGCCCCCCTCCCCGCAGCTACATTTTTCGGCGTTACTGTATTTCGGCGTTGTGGTACACAGCAATTTTCTAGCTGTCAGCATTGCGGTCAATTTGGCATTCGGCGTTATGGTATTCGGCATTATTGTACGTTCGGCGTTGTGGTATTTCGGCGTTGTGGCAACGACCCGTCGTAGACAGCTCCTCGCGAGCGCTAGCGTCACGTCCGACGACGCTCGAACCTGAAAAACGCCGCATTTCACGTCAATAGGTTTTTCTCCGTAAGATTCTACACCGTGCAATTACCAAAAGCTTTCAAAATTCGCGCTATTTTTTTTGGACAGAAACTAGAATGCATGCCATTTTACACTTGAACTGATTTCTAACTGGACTTAAGTAGCAACAGGGAAAATTCGTGGATTCATTTCACGGGAGGATAAACTCCAAACATGTATACCTTCAAGCAATTTCGCTATTGGCACGCATTTTGCAGTGAATACTCTTAGCAAATGAGAAACCCTCAATTAAAATAAACACTTAATTACAGGCTATCAAGTTGAGACGTCTCACCAGTCGGCAGCCAATTAACAAGTAACATTTGCCCGAGTATATGGAAGACTGTGGAGTCTATTCCAATTTTTTTTTTAAGTTTAAAACCAGCATTTTTTTATTACGTTAGTTAATTTGGTTCTCATCATGTTCAAATGAAAAACATACAACATCCCGCTTTCTGCCTCTCACGTTAAACCAGAAAAGTTATAACATCAAATAACTGAAGTCCAGCAAATCTGACTGATACTTAACCACAGAAAGGTTTTTTTCCCCACACGAGGAGGATTCTCCATAGAATGGGTGTTTCCCACAGAATGGGGATTTACAGTGAAGTCAGGAATTTCCCACAGAAAAGGAATTAACTGTTTAAAATTTTTAATTTTATATGAATATTTAGCTGGGTACAGTTTTTAAACTTATTCAGATAATTTAGATGATAAGATCTTGATTATATATTATTTTTTGTTCATGTAAATCACAACAAACATTAATGTGCGAACTTTTGTTGTTATTAGAGTGGAATTAGACCTTTCATTTGATTTTTTTTATATATAAAAACACTTGGCTTAAGCCGTGGTTCAAACCATTTGGTTTAAAACAGCCAACCCTGGCGTGCGTGGCAAAGATTAAGTAATTAAACAGCATCGCGGGTCTGCAGAGAACACATTTTCCCCCGGGCTGTTTCGGGACGCAAAGAGAGCGCCTTTTGCTACTCGAATGGCGTCGCGTCGGTTCGTTTCAAAGTCGCTCTTGCGAGGTGGGAATGTCGTCTTCTTGTTCGCCCGTAGTCGCAGAGGAGCGGAAGAGGAAAGAGACAAAGAGGAGACCCGTTAGCGCTTCTGATGCCCTCTTTGTACGGCGTGACTGGTGAGAATTCCCCGCTTCCCACCCCCTCCCCATCGAATCCCCTCCCCCGAAACAATTTCAGGGAAAAAACAAAAACAAATAATGCCGCGAGGACTCTTGCAAGACGTCTTTACGCTCTTTGTCCCGTGAGTGGCATCAGCCATTATTGTGACGCCCGAATAATGACCTACATTTTTTTTTATTTGTTTGGGTTTCTTCTCAGACAAAAGGTTTTCGTCGCGGAGAAACGCGAGAACGAATTAAAACACAAGAGAGCTGCGTAGGTCTCGTTGAAAAGACACTCTTGAAGTTTATTTCTTAAAATGCTGTCGTGAATAATTAAAAAAAAACTCAGCGGTCCTAATTACAGCTTGAGATGTTTTTACGTGTTACGAAGTATTCTGAATTTGTGCAATTCTTGTACATTGTTTAAAAATAAATTGTTTCCATTCTTCACAGCGGAGAAAATAACTCATCGTAAGTTTTGTAAGGATTGCTTCCATTTAGAACAGAAACGCTGCTAAAAAGATTATAAAATTAAAGCATTCTCTTTTCTTTTTTTCTCATCGCCAGATGCTTACATTATAACTATTTTTGGCTGGCATATAGTCGGAAGCAGTTTTCAGTCACCTTTTAAAAATGGACTTTGCGTTTTACGAATATCACAAAACGCTTTTGTAATTCGAAAAAAGACTAAAATTTAAATAAATCGAAGAATTTGTTTCGTATTTACAATAAACACAATATGTAAGCGTGCGGATTAACAGAATTTTCAAATATAATTAAAGCATATTTTCTTAGCTAATTTATTATCATAGTACTAGATATAGACGATAGAAAATAGGTTACGGACACAGTTGATCATTTGCGACTGTAAAATCGCCTTCGTGTAAAATACACACTTCGACTGGCGAAAAATTTACAAAGATGCTTCATTTGTAAGAAAAACTTTCGTGTTGCGTAACGATATAATGTTCACTCTGTTACACATATTTAGCATACTTAAATTATAATCACGTAATTCACTTTTTTTTTCAGATTACGCATACGAGCTGTGGCAGAAAACATATCTACATATCAATGTTATAGGAACATAGTTCATGTCGATAGTTAGCATATAGTCGAAGACAGAATGGAGTTTAATCCCAATATTGAGCTAAAGTAGTAGTATTTTAATGTGATTTTTTTTCGATACAACATAATAGAAGCAAATAAGCTCTGTTTAGTAGATGACACGTAAATCATAATTTTATTGTGTCCTTTAGTTACCCGTGTCGTAGGGGCGATTAGATCCACTATGCGATATATATTTAGCTAGATCTGAGTTGCTTGATCCTTGGTTCTACTCAGTGTAGACTGTAGAGTATTAATTTTGGTTTTATTACATACATCATATTATGTTAGAAATAATATAATTCTTATTTCACTCATAACGTTTTAAAAGGAAGTACTTGATTTGCAAGCGAAGACGTGTCATTTTTGTTGTTTTATTTGCCTACATGGGTAGAATGTGAATTTTTTTTTTAGCATGGTTCTTTCAATAAAAAGGTTATGGTATATTTCTTTAGAAACGAATATCATATTTAACCTCGTGCAAATAATCAACAGAGAACATGGGAAACATAATTCTTTTGTAATATCTGGAATAATTATGAGTGGTCACCAGCCAAGAATTAACAACAGTCGAGTCCACTGCACCTACTAGAGCGCGTCTCAGCCTGATTGGTCGGACACTCGTCCAATCACGGCCCCACCACAGGAACTAATCACAGCTCGGCTGTGCATATTCCTGAATAAATACTGTGTCGGAACGGCAGTCGATGAAGTTGGCCGCACAGAAAAGGCTTTGGCCGAAACGTCGAGGCACTCCATAATTTCCAAGAAGACAACTGAAATCGAATTATTTAGGGAGATTTTGTATGAAATATAATTGGGCATCTCTAACCACTAGAATTTTTTTAAATAAAAAAAATGGTTGTCTGTAAACGTCGGTTTACGGACGATAGTTTAACGTGACAACGTCATAACAAAACATTGATGAAATGATTGTATACTTTTATGCATAAAGTTGAATAACTTTTATTGAATTATCACTATTTTGTATGGATACAAAGAAGGAGTGAAATGAAATCTACAATTTAATTGATAAATTTACTTTTATTTGCACTCATTAATTCAAATATGTTTATTACTTTAACGAAGAGATTATTTTAACTATGACTTTTATACATGTTTGCTATTTAATTTCTTCCAATCTGTGTTATTCTGTTCAGGGTAGGACTATGATAGGAAAAGTAGGAAACGAATGGGAGTGTTTCAAGTTTAATGTGCCTCGAAAAAGTCAAATCGATGGTTGTTCCAATCGAGTGGAACAGAGATAGATGCGGCGCAAGCGTACAATGAGCTTAACGGGACACAGAGTAACGGGACAATGTACGTTACGGGACAATGTACGTTACGGGACACTTTTTCGTGCGTGCAGCCGGCGTTCATCGATTTATTAGACGTCACGTCAAAAAAAAAAGTTGTTCCGCGGAACCCTGGTGTTCCATGGCAGGGTCACATAGGTTCCGTGAGTCAGGACGAATGTCACATGAAGCAGGCACAATTATGGTCAAATAACTTTCTTTGAAGGAGTTGGGGTTCCTCCAAATTAAGTCGATCGTGGGAATCCCTGGCCGGAAAAATAATTGGGAACCACTGCATTAGTCCATAGTGGTCACGCGGTATGATTTACTACCCTACCACACCGTTTCAGGCCTGTTTTACCTCCGCTGTGCTTGTGTTGCGGTAGCGGCTGGCCTCTTGGCCAGGCGGGATGATTAAAAAATAATAACAAAGAACTTGTTAGTCATTACTAGTTGATTAAACAGTTCAATTGTATACACAATTGAAGAAGTTCAAAATCAATAAATACCCCAACCATTAACATATAAATTCAAATGATGCTTAGATTTTCATAATGCACCACACTTACTTTCAAAGGTAACTAACCAATAATTTAAAAAAAATAAGTTGATAGTGGCATTAGTGCTCAAGTATATATGTATACCTAACTTGTATAATGCATTCACATGAATCGGGACACTTTAATTCAGATAAATAAAAAAAATATATTTTAAAACTCGGCCTCCACAGTCACTTAAGGATTTTTTATTGGGGTTTTTGCCTATTTCAAATATCGATTGTACGCATTGTCTTGTTGTGGAAAAAAAAATTAAATTTCAATGAATTATCACGAAAAATAAGCCAGGCAAATATTATAACTATTGTTTATGACCTGGCTTTTTTTTGCAAATTACAGATAATTAATGTTTAGAATTAATGTGGGGCCAGAATTAATAAGAGCATATAATATATGCTGATTTCGTAGCGAAAATCCGTAGGAATTGCATTAAAACAAAAATAATTACACAACAATTTAATAGTCCAACAAGGCCAGAAGCTATCTCATTTAGAAGTTTAAGTCAATGACTCTCTACAAGAGTCAATTTGGTTTTATATCCTACCATAAATTCTAACTTACGTGACCTTAACTCTGTGTTTAAATTCATCTCTTACTCTACATTATTTCTTGCACACTTCGGCTCATGCTGTAATTCAAATAGCGCGCTGTACGCGACGCGAAAGTTGGGATGCGAAATCAAAAATATCGCGTTATCGTGAACATGCAGTTTTTACCCCAGTGTAAACCAAAAATAAACTAATAATATATAAACTGTTTCTTGAAAATATACACATCCCAACATATGGCAGCCATTAACAAACACCAAAAAAAATTTTTAGTTGACAATTTTCGAGAGAAATAATGTCTAATCCAAATATAACGTTCATTCGGGAAATAATCACCATGCGTGAACAAAGATTTCGCAAATAAATTTGATAGTCAGAACCTTTCAAAGTAAACGAGTAATAACATCACCAATTCAGCAGTCTGACCAACTTAAAAAAAACTGTTGCTTATTTTAGTGACGACGTGCCGGCGACGGAAAATAGCAAACCTTCATGATCGGAATGTATGTCGCGCCTACGACTTTTGTCGCGTCGAGGTAGAATGTGGAAATGATTTAATTCGTGTAGCGTCTATGTCGCCCGACGCCCGACATGATGTCGTGTTACAGCCTCAGTCTCCGAACAACACGTGGCGTCCAAACTTTGGTTATGTCCCATTACAGTAATTTTATTTACGAAGGATAATCCTTGGAAACTCAGTTTCCAGCAATATCACTTGTAAAACTGCAAATTAAATAAAGTTCTACCTTGCAGTTTTACAGTGGCATCGTTAGCAACTGAGTTTGCACAAAAAAAATTACAATGACACGAACACACGTCATAGACTTGTGCGTCCGTCCATCATCTATCCTTCGTCATGAAAGCGACAGTGACGTTCCATTTTGACGTGACAACATCTAATAAATCGATGAACGCCGGCTGCACGCACGAAAAAGTGTCCCGTTACACACATTTTCCCGTTTCGCTGTGTCCCGTTACGCTCATTTTATATTGCTCTTTGCTAACATGAACATCCTAGCATTGCGACCGAGTCTGTGGCGTAATTCTGTTTTCATGCATTTCAATGTAACATTTTAATTGCTCTTTGCTAACCCGTTCCTCCTAGCATTGCTGCAGAGTCCGTGGCGCAAATATTGAATTTTTGACTGCATCTTGGTGTTGGGTAAGCCATTTTTCTTCACATCATCCTTGAAACACACCCATTCGTTTCCTACTTTTCCTATCATCGTCCTATCCTTAACAGAATAACACAGATTGGAAGAAGTTAAATAGCAAACATCTATAAAAGTTATAGTTAAATTTATCTCTTCGTTAAAGTAATAAACATATTTGAATTAATGAGTGCAAATAAAAGTAAATTTATCAATTAAATTTTAGATTTCATTTCACTCCTTTGTGTCCATACAAAATAGTGATAATTCAAAAAAATTATTCAATTTTATCCATAAAAGTATGCAATCATTTCATCAATGTTTTGTTATGACGTTGTCACGTTAAACTATCTAAACTGACTTTACAGACAACCAATTTTTTACTTATCGTATCACACCCGAACTGCGTCAAAACATCATTCTAGGTAGGACTCGGATGCCTTTCGTCCGTTCCAACTGTTCCGAACACTCCCGCGACATAGTCTTTACTACCGACACTCCAGCAATGTAACATGCTTGTTTTTAAATTATAAACCCCTGTTCGTTACATAATACAAACGTAATCTACACATGATATCTACTTACACTGACATACATAGCACAGCCTGAAACGGTGGACCTAGAGATTTGTATTTTGGAGAAAATATTGCTCGAGTAACCTAAGAGTTGCTCTAAGGAAGGAATTTTTCAAATTCCTTCCCTAAAGGGATGAAAATGATTGGTAAGTTTGTACGAAGAAAAATTCACGTTTTTGGTAGAAAATCACCATGGCGACGGCTGTTGCGTTGTTGATGCTTCTCTCGTCTCCGTTAAAATTATGCGGGGATGTTAAACATAAATTATCCCGTTTTTTTTTTAAATATATGTCCTAAAGACTTGAAACTCGGCAGTGAATATCCTTTTATTCAACTGAGGATCAGCTCCCAAAAGTGGTTTAGCCCGAGCAACGCTGAGTACTTCAGCTTACATACATAACTATACATATATGTTTTTTTTTGTCGCGTATACATTCCCTACACCATTCATCCCATTGCGATGAAACTTTGGTGAGTCGTACGAACGCCCGCAAATGTATCTGAATCAGTACAACCATTTAACAACAGGCGGCACGCGAGTCGCTTCGTCGAATGTGTGTATTTCATTTAGTTTAGCGGCAGTTCACGTGTTTTCGGCGTGTGGGCGCGCACGCATGACCGAATTTAATTTAATCAATGACATTTCAGGTCATGTATGACATAAACAATAGGTGGCGCGCGAGGCGTTACAAGTATGTGTACTACATTTGGAAAATCAACGCTACTCACATGGACATCTGTATGTGGCCTGCTAACGCGTCGGAAAACCATGTGATTTATTCATGCAAGCACCAGACGAAAAAAAAAATTTATCATATATCCAAAAGCACTTCAATAAACAAAATTAAAATACAAACACTTTATTTCATTGAGTGGCATTGCAACGCATGCCGGAGACTCGCTATATGTATAAAAATACATATCATATATATATATATATATAAATTTGCGTTTCCGTTTGTTTGTTTCTCATGCAAATCTAGTTATATTCTGATATCGAAGAAAATGTTCACGGTTGTCCTTCGAAACACGAGATACCACTGTCTACAGTGTGAAATTGTGATTTTTGTTTTGTTAAGTTACACATTCGATGTTATAGTATTTTTTTACATTTTTGTAGTGTTACTCGTAAAAAAACCCACAAACCCACAGTTTTTATATTTTTACACATTTCTTGTGCAAAATTATTACTACATCGTGAAATTTTATACCAAACGTAGTTTTATATCCACAATGTCCTAATAAAATCTCATCAACATAAAGTGAAATAACACGTTTTGTTTTGATAATAACACACCTACGTAGAGTATGCAGTTTTTAACAAAAAAGCAAATTTGATGACACTTGAAAAATTATAGCGGTTTGATTTATATTTCTTCCCGTTTATATTAAATTTAATGATACAATTAATTAATTGATTTAAAAAAATTATATTTTATTTCGTTCGAGGCGCGTCAGTAGCGTATCCACCAATTGGACATGCGTGTATGTATGTATGTACGTATGTATATATAAATAAAGTAGTATTTTTGTAAATTTTCAGTTTTCTTCACAACCACGTAACCACCTTCCACTCGCAGTTGCGGTGGTTGATAGCTCCTGGTCTACCATTTGACTCTGAAAAAAAAAATCTGGCTATAATAGAAAAATAATAAACAACTACCATACTTAGCTCTCCAAAAGCACCATCATTTCAAGGCCCTTCCTCCCTTATCAATTCTCTCTCTCTCTGCGATGTTTTAGTTGAATCGGCATCGTGATTCACCTCGCTGTCTGCATAATCTCCTCAAAACCCCAGTATATATACCCTAAAAGATCCCCCCTCTTCCCTCCTATTTCTCCTCGATCCTTTGGGGATCCAGAACATCGGAGAAGCACCCATAAACTTCTATCATATTCTTCACTTTTATGTATGTATGTACTATAGTAAAAACAATCGATACATAGATGAGGCTTCCGCTTTTATTATTCTTCTGCTAAGCTCTTTACCTATCCGGTAGGTACCTCTGAGTTTGTTTGGTCATGTCGACAAGACAAAATGTTCACACATACCTCTAATTAGTCAATGAATTCTCTGCAAGTTTACCGTTTTTGAAGCACAAAGCAGTACCTACCCTATTTATGACTCGTTGATGACGACACATGTTTTGTTTTCGCCACACCAAGTCCCAGGTACTATGTGGCTCACTACCCTCACTACCGAGTAGTGATTAAACGTTCCCACAGACTACTAAGACAGCGTCTTTCATCAGTTACAGCCATACCTTCCAAAAATCAAAAATACAAAGGCCGCATTACCATACACAGCTGTACTTTCACCAAATGGGTGTGGGCCAAAATAAAATTATAATTCAATTTCAAAGCAATAATTAAGAGCAATTTAAATTTTAGGAATGTTATAGTGATGGCATTACCAATAAATAGAGACCTGCAAAATTCGCGGATTCATTCGGTGATAGGCTAGAATTCAAACACATATACCTCTTAGATAATTTTGCTATTGACTTACTGTTCATCTGGACGAATCTCAACCAGTTATAAACCCTCAACCAAAGAAGGATCGAATCACAGACAAACCAACTGAGACGACTTACAAGTCAGCAGCCAATGAACTTGCGTTATTTGCCCGAGTGTACAGGGGTAAGTGCAGTCTATCCTGAAGGCCATCGAAACCGCGAATTTTGCAGGTCTCTACCAATAACCACAGTAGATTTCAATTAAATTTAATAGTAGTGTAACATTCTAAATGACAAAATTCTAGCAGTACAATGACAGTGAAACACACACACACACACACACACACACACACATATATATATATATATATATATATATATATATATATATATATATATACACACACATATAAAAAAACTCCATGAAGCTAACTACTAAAAGATTTTTCTAAAACTAAATTAGAAAATACAACGAATCACAAAACTATTTGTGTGAGGCACGTCACAAAACCTTAACTCTCTATTTAACACATTTTACCATATCAAAAATAGGTGTCTTGCTTGCCAACAAAAAATTGTTTAAACAAATGAATTATTTAAAAATTTCAGTATCAAGAACACTCTAACAAAAATGTTGCGCAATCGTGTAACATTTTCCCTATAACTTTAAAACTTTCTTGGGCCATATAAATTACGTAATTTACACCAACTTTAATATTCAATAAAATTAATACTGTACAGTTTTATAGCAACTTCTTCGTACAGTCACTAGTGATATTTACATTCACAACTGTTGCGTGCACGGATTACTTTAAGAGGGGCAGAAACTGCGAGACGAGCTGTGTTTTCTCAAATTTCTGTCTTTAACGATGACAAACGTGTCCAAAGTAATATACATCTTATAGCACGTAGAAGGCGAAACGTTTTTGTTGTGACGAGGCAAACACTTGCTTGCTCTGATGCGACGGTTACCTCCACCAGACCAATAGCCGAGCGGGCACAATTTCTACCCCACTTAGGCATAAACTAGTCCAAGGTAAAACTTGGTAAAATTGCCACACTTGGTTTCCCAGCTGATTATTCCATGCTGTTCACTTTCTCTCTCTCGCTTTTTCCTCCTCTCCCTTGCTACCTGCCTTAAATAATACATACATATATATGTCTACGTCCAGAAATATAATTACAATAATAAGAAAATTTAAATCACCTATAATTTCCTTATTAATAAAATAGAAGCTTAATATATTAGACTGACAGTTTTTTTATTGTATCTCCGCCATTCTAGCCTTTCGTGACTGTCTTTTTAAGTCCGCACCAACTATCACATAATATCACCAATGATATTATTGATTTTTATATTACCAGACTCTTAAAATAAATTGAAAAACCTGTAAACTTAAACTAGAAACATAATAAAAATATTAACTAAATAAAAATAGATAAACACATTTAA
The DNA here is from genome assembly GCF_032445375.1 of Bacillus rossius redtenbacheri. NCBI lineage: Eukaryota > Metazoa > Arthropoda > Insecta > Phasmatodea > Bacillidae > Bacillus > Bacillus rossius. Next base: position 65,809,334 of record NC_086333.1, on the reverse strand, counting down.
CGACAGGAAGTGACGTAGCACTGACTAGGTCAAAATTATTTATTACATCCTTAACGGTTCGTAGTGTATAGACATAAAAACAAAATATCGGAAGCGTCACATGACCTTGCACATAGTCACAAAGTTGGCCACCTTTAATGGAGAGAAAATACTGTAGATTTTGTAATTAAAAATCCTACATGGTGTAAGATTGGGTATGAATGATAAACAAATAAACAGGTGGTGACTTTCTATAAATCCAACAAACAAAACATGTAAAGTTTTAGAGTAATGCAGTTGTTGCTCCAAAAACAAGCTATACGGTCATTATAAAGCTCAAACATTTCGATTGCCATATGATTGCATTTTAAAACAGGGTTACTTTCACACATACACACACACACATGTAGGACTAATCGAATAATGTAACTGCTCAAAAACTATAGTCGACTCGTGAGTAATCCTACTTGAAATAAACAAATTAATATCGCTGATATTTTAGTTTAGCAAAAATGTTTTAGTACTTTTTAAAAATATAGTCCATTGGCTTTGGATACCACAGATTTTATTAAAATGGCTTTTAAGAGTAACCAAAATCCTTTTTTTTTTCTTAAGTGGCTACTAATGACTGTGCGAAATAAAGCTAATGAACGTTGTCGCACGCTATTCCTTTTTGCTTTCCTTCCTTTGAATCGGTAGAGAACTCTTTGTGAATACAAGAGTAGGCGAGAGAACGAGATGACACACTTTTGGCGAATTGGAACAAGGTACGAAACACGGCGCTGTCTTCACTTACCAGAACTACCGCATAATTTTATTTATATTGGCACAAAGTAAGCTCTTGCACGTTACCCGTACATCAATTTGTACTTTTGCAAACATCTTGCTTTTAGGAGAATAAAACTTCAACAGTGATGTAATGAATCTACTTTTCTCAAATACGAATCTCAAGTTCGATTCTTAAAAGAGCGCGTCGAAAACCCGAGTCAGGAATAATGTAATATATGAGAAAAACTGCAGTTAAATTAAGTTTCGGAACAACATTCTACCAAAAAAAAAAAATCTTAATTTTTCAAAATAATTATTTTTACGCGTTTAGGACGTAAACAAATGTTTTATGTGTCACCTACGTTCCGAATGCAGTACCAAAGAAATATTATGTGTGAACTGTAGCTGCTGGTAAATACAAACTTTTTTTAAGAGCTTATGTCATATTTAAATAATGTAGGTGTTCCAATTTTTGAACTTTCCTTCCTAAAATATATTTCTTCGAATATTTGCCTTTGAATTAAATAATATAAATACGCTCATCACTCACTCACTGACTGACTCTGTAACGCTGAAAGATTACACAGAAAAGAGGTTCTTTTAGGTGGATTTAGAAGAAACACTACCTATTGTAGCCGTTACCATGGAGCGACCTCCAGAAAATTTTTGTACAGATTTTCGTTTCATGGTCGATAGACCCCAATACCATCGCTAACTCATATATATAAACTTATATATATAACATTTGCAGGAACATGATAACTACCGTAATTTTTCACAAATACCTTCCAAACTGATAAATAAAATAAATTATTGGAAAATATTGATCGAGTTCATTAATGGGCAATATCAGACCAAAGGGGTAGAAATGGTAGAGGTTCGTTGAAAAACAGAAAAATCGCTATAACTCACAAAATATATTATAGATCACATCAGTTTGAATGTATTATAACTCGTAGGGGCAATACCAAGAACTTTTGTCTACATATATTTTTGATACGACCAACTGCAAGGGGTGAAAAAAACAAGGGTCGGAAGACAAAAAAATCAAAACTCCTTTAGTAAGCACACTATCGAATCCGTTTGAATTATTTGTAAATGGAATAATTTTAATGTAAAATATTTGTTTAAAACAATTTTTGATTAAAAACAAACATGACAAAAAGGGATAAAAAAAACAGGAACAGAAATTAAAATATCTTAAATTCCGTACCACATACACTATCAAATCAATTATAATTTATTTATTGTGAAACCATTTATTATTATCTAAAACTTTAGTCTGAAAGAATATTTATACGAACATCTATTACTGCAAGGGGTGGAAATTAACAGGGGTGTAAGTACAAAAAATTAATAACTCCCTTAGTAATAACGATATCAAAACCGTTCAGATTGTTTAAAAACCTTATAAATATTATCTAACACTTTTGTCTGAAACAATTTTTGATACAACTAACCATTGATGCAAAGGGTGGATAAAGAGGGATTAAAATACAAAAATAAATTCACAACTACATTACCATAAATTCCGTTAAAATTGTTTGTAAGTCTTATATTTTTTATCTAAATCATATATCTGAAACAATTTTTGATAATATGAGCCTTTGCTTCAGGGGTAAAAAAAAGGAATAGAATTAAAAATAAATCCATGATTTCAGCACCATGTACACTATCAAAGTCGTTTTAATTTGTTGCAAAACCATGAATTATTATCTACAACTTTCGTCTGAAATAATTTTTAATAATAAACAGAGGTTAAATTACAAAAAAACATTCATAACCCTTTTAGTTGACACACTATTAAATCCGTTAAAATCTTTTCGAAATATTACAAATATTACAAAAAAAAAACATTTGTCTGAAACAATTTCTGACACAACCATCCACTGAAAAAGGTGGATAAAAAGGGATTAAAGTACAAAAATAAATTCATAACTCCCTTTGTAAGCACACCATCAAATCCGTTCGAATTGTTTTTAAATATTATAATTTTTGTCTAAAACTTTTGTCTAAAACTTTTGTCTGAAACAATTTTCGATCATACAAAAAATTATTGCAAGGGGTTAAAAAAATCTGGAGTTGGAATATATGTTGCATACATTAGTTATTAATATGTTACATAATTTTATAGAAGTTTCCAAAATATTTCTAAAAGAAATACCTAGGTACTTCGAAATCTACCTACGCATATAGGTTGTGCCGAAAGCGATATTTATGTATAAATATATACATATCCGATACATACACACACTTGCTCACTCGCATGATTTCTCACACACATACTTGTTCACTATCATGATTCTTCACAATATTAGAAAAATTTGAATTTGTAATAAATATTCCGTGTATGTTAAATTAGTGTTTGTTATCTTCATAATTTGCAACCGGCGACTTAGGCGCTTTATAACTAGATTTAATAAAATATTTGAATACTAAAGATTTAAAGTCATTTGAAGATTTGATTGGACATTTTTAACATTTAAGCTTTTTTTTGTAAAAAACATTTTTCGAAGTGTGTTTTTTACAGGTCACACGAACACACAAGCCTTAATAAAACCGAGCAAGTCTACTGAAAAGTTTGTAAGTATCTGCTCATGAACGACAGGCAAAGTGCCAGGTACAAATATGTTTTAGGGCCTAGCTATACCGGCCAACGTCAGTTCATAGAACATCATCTTCTGTACTTTTACAAAACATTCCTTTGTAAACCAGTTTCCAAGAAATAGTTTTGTAATTCTATAAAAAAATTGTAACTTCGAACAACATATGGTTTGGTTATTTTTTCATAAATGAAATACGTTTTTCTAAATAATAATGAGTATTTATTTTTAAAAACATTGGAACGTAATTTTATACATTTTTTTGATGTTTCATTAAATTATTATTATTTTAAACCATGGGAAAATATCGAATATGAAATAACTGGGCTCTTGTTTTATATAGCTTAATAATGTGCGCATTGGTTTACAAATAACCTTAACTAATGTAGGTACTACGACAACACAAAGCAAAAATTCCCGGGTAAAAATACGTATCAAATATTACTGGGAACAATATTTTGTGGTGCTACAGCTGTTTTCATGTAAGTGTACAAATATCTGTTATTTTTCGTGAATATTTCGGTTTGATTTAAAAATAAAATTACAGTGTAGAAAGAAAACCTGAAACGGTTCTCTAAGATAAACTTTAAAGGCACCCACGCACTAAAGCAGGCAATAGTATTATTTATTTTGGTTGAGTCAAAAGTAAACTAAACTCAAAATTTCAATTGTTTTTACGTTTTGCTACTTAGAGAAGTAAGAACAATTGAAAATCCCACAAACACGTACATATTCAGGGCTGCACGTCGTTGACAACGGAATAACCGTTTGATTTCCAGAATGCGAGGCGAAAACAGATAATTCAGGTGAAGGAGTTGGCGCGAATGTTTGACCAGCTCCCGTGATCACGAGACCGTAAAGTTTATAAGCCGCGTGGGAACCGAGGGTGTGACGCTGTTTGCGTTATGGAGGTCGGATTACCCGTGCGTTAAGTCAAACAGGCAGATGTGATTCCAACTTTAGGGGGTAGCAAATGCGCGCGGAGGAGAGATGTCAGTTTTGGCAAAGTAGGCAAATATGTGGCTGCAAATTCAAATGTCAGAGCGAAACGCAAACCCCAGGTTGAGAAACATCGACAGACGAAAAGAGCTAGAGAGAGAGAGAGTGTGTTCGCGAAAACAAAAAAATAAAATACTATTTGTGTCGGTGGTCGATACCGCTACATTACTGTATTTAATAATGGAATTTGTATATGGTTAAAAGGATAGATTCCTATGGCAGGTCATAATGATCCAACTTTAATTGCTGAAGATAATCTGCTATGAAAGAATTCTCAGAAAAATGTTTATAAAATCAATTAAGAGATAATAAATAGAATTATTTCTCATCCTAAGCTGTGCTCTTGTTTACTTCTTGAAGCTAACTGTTTAATATTAACGTGACTGAGAGAATTTTAGTCAAATCTAATCTTATCACATTTAAACCAACGAACTACCATAATTTTTTAAAATGTTTATTTTGAAGATACGCCATTGCTAGTTTGCACTGTACGGCATAGAGAAAAACCGAAAAACCGACAAATAAAGATGAACACAAGCTTTTTTTTCCCGTGTGTTTGTGTATTAATCTTCTCTTTTTTTCCGTTCTTCGGGTTTACTCCATGACACACAGTGCAAAATAGCAATGGCGTAGGTACAAAATAGTGATTAAAATCAATCTCCCCCTTTGAAATAATCATTCAAAGAACGTAGGCATAGAGCAGATAGTCTCACAGAAGAGGAATGACGTGGCGAATCATTTCGTGGCAGCGGGCGCACTCGGTCGGTGATTGGCCGCGCAGGACTGCGCGCGCATCTTTGTACCTATCTGATTGGCTGCGCGAGATTCCCTTGCGCGCGCCTATTGGCAGGGGTGCCCCCCCCACCATACAATGATGGTGGCATATCCTTCCTTAAACTAACAAATGCATGGGGCTAGGATAAATTATTTTATACTTTCATGTAAGTTTTAAAAACGTGGTACATAACAGTTATTTTCTTCTTTTTACTCTTATACATGTGAAATTTTGTACTCTATTTTAAACATCTTGATAAGATAACAGAAACATTTGGCAAATTTCAGATTCACTTCAGTTTCTCTTCACCTGATCATATCTGAAATATAAAATTGTTATACCTACCTACCTACCAATAATACATCGGGAAATTAGTTAAAAATCGGTAGCAAAACGTTATACCGAAAAGATAGACAAGAAAGATACGTTTCTAACAAAGGTTAATTTTTGTGAGGTCGCGTTCGAAGCAGGTAAATTCGATGCTCGCAAGTTTTCGCATGCAAACTGTGTGCACGCTGGTTCAGGTATTAGAGGGAGGAGGGGAAATTTAGGGATGGAAGGCTGAGGCATGAGGAACGAGTAATTATTTCTGGATGGGGCGTTACTTCTAATGCGCTCTAAGTGGGTCATTAGTTACGGCGTGCCTAACCCTCCCCCCACCATCCACCTAATGAGCTCTCTTAGAGTACTGGGTGGTTCTCACGTGGACCGAGCGCTACACGTACAGAATGTGACGGGAAACCCCTTACATCTTCTTCCTTCAACGGTGTTCAGAAACTGATTGTAAATACAAAAATTACAAAAAAATATATAAAATTCTTTATACGTTTTTATTTCAAAACATCAGATTCACTTCTCCCTTATGTAAATTCCTGAACCCATGACGTTCAGTAAAAAAACGAAAATGTAATTAGTTTTCAAAAAAAAAAAATGAAGGGTGGATTTAAAAAAATAAACATTTTATTTTTTCACTTTAATATCGCAGGGATTTGCTTCGTAATTACGCTGCGTGGCTGGAAGAAAATACTGGATGATGTACACGCAAGGCGAGACAACGAGGGGGTACCCCTACCCCAGGCTGTCTCTGCAGGGTGCGTTCCAAATTAAACCAGAGTTCAGGGGAGTCTTGCGCAACTATTGCGTGCGCGCGTTAGTAAACGTGCAAAGAAGAATACTGTCGGCGGGACCAAATTCGCGGGGATCTCGGGCATGAGATGAAAAAATTAAAATAATTTTATTGTTTGGAATAGCCTCTCATCATACGTAATCAACACAAATGAATAAAATCTAATTATTTGACTCTGATTGTGGAATTAGTACATATATTTTTCCCAGTCAGTGAACTAGGTACCTAAACTAAATACTTACAACTTTATGAAATAGTTATCTCAAAAAACTACTGATGATAAGACGTCACGGAATCTTATTTTTTTCTCATACTGCGTAGGCCTTTGCTGATAAACTCAATATTTTCAATTATAATTATTTCATAATTATAATATACTTCTATTTCTACCGGTTATGAACGAACTCGGATTAATCTTAAGCATGAGATGGGAAAAAAATTTAAATAACTCTCATCCTAGAAAAAAACCAAACAAATTGATAAAATCGAATCGACTGTGTGCACTTTTGAAATTATTACATATTTTTCCCGTCTGCGAGTTAGATACCTAACTAGACCAAATATGACTAAGGGCTTTTATATTTTAAACGAAATAATTTAACTCAAAAACCTTTTACACTCTGAACTTGAAATTGAAGAAAGTTTCAGACAACTCAGGAATAATACAATCTTTAATTTTTCTGATTTCTCAAACGGCTCTGGAGATATTATAATAGTTGTAATCCATAAATTGATTTCCATAAAGTATTACAACGTGAAGTCATAACTTCAATGAATCTTGTTTTTTTTAACACACACTGTTTACGTTAATAAAATCAATATTTTCAATTATTACTTTTATTATTTATTCTTCTATAATTACTGATTGTTCGAAAAATGTAAAACCGTTTAGATATCAAGGACTTCAGTCATACTTAAAACTATTCATTTCAGTTCAAAACAACCATTTCTCATTAATTATGTTTTTTTAATAATTATTAATTAAGCACACGGGAGACCTTTTCCATAGAAGGCATAGAATTTAATACATTTGGATTCAACTTGTAGCCTATTTTCGAGATTATAATCCACTGAATTGTTTTTGCTTGCTCCTCTAAGTAAAACCTAAACAGAGCTTAAAGGGATGCTTTAGTAAAACTTTAATTTTAGTGGACATATTAACATCTACTGTCCATCTTTTATGCCTAAATAACCTACGTCAATTATTCTGTTACACTCTGTCCGTGGAACAAAGTCGTGAGCACATTTAGAAAAAAAGAAATTATCAATAGGTTTATTTGTTTCGCTCATTTCCGCGGTGATATAGTTTCCTCGGTTATGCAGAAAAGTAGAGGTGAAAAGTTCGTTTCGGGTTTTTATTAAAACTTATAACAAAACATCAAAACCTATGGTAGACGCATCAAAAACAATTTTTAATTGAAATATAATCAGGTAATTCTCTGACTACTGGATTCGTTTAAGCTCCGTGACGAAGAGGAATTATACTGCTCCACTCCGGGGCTTGACGAGAAGGAACCGCGAAGATCTTCGACACCTGAACGGCCACCCAGGTCTTCATACCATGAAGATCAACGAAGATCACCACAGCTTGGATATGATGACCGACTGCCACCAAAACAAGCCCCTAGTTGAAATGGATACTGCACTGTTGATTGAGAATCAAAATTAAAAACATTTCTTAAGTAAATTTAAGAGAAAATACACTTAATACATATGTGTGAGTGTCAGTATATGACAATGTTTCTAGAATTTAGTCTTCTACATCTCTTAAATTTTTATTTCTAACAACTGTTTGAAATATATTTTGTTGTTTTTGTCGTCTTGGCCGACTACCAAGTTACTCGAACTGTTTCCTTCCTCCTTCCATTGTCCAGCTCTGCTTCCTTTCTTGAGTCATTGCCCAGAAAAAAATTCTGTACCTTCTTAAAAAGAAAACCTTAGAAACCAGTTACTAATAAATAGTTTGTATTACTACAAAAAATATATTGTTATTTTTTTTACAACGCATGGCTATAGTTAGTTTTTAATTTATGAAATACGTTTATTCGAGATAATACTGAGCATTTCTTACAAACATTGATTAAAATTTCATATTATAACTTTAGACCAACGAAAAGATAATAGAATATTTGTTTTATTATGGTTATTAATGTGCGCAGTTATACTGGATAGCTATTCAGGGAACGATTAAAAAATTAATTTATCTATTTGAGGTATCGGGACAATAATTGCCCGGGTAAGAATCCGAATCCAGTATTACTGCGAAAACAGTTTTGTAGTGACAGAATTGTTTTTATGTAAATGTAGGAATTTACAAATATAATTAATTTTACGTGAATATTTATGTTACATTTACAAAAAAACTAAGGTGCTTCTTGCCTGTCCTAAGATAAGGTTTTTCTTGGGAACTCTCGTGTGCTTTAGGTTTAATCTTAAGGGGTTCACGCTCTCCAAAATAATATTGTACATGTATTTCCACCTCAGTGAACCAGCCCCTCCCCCAACCCTGTTTTTATTTTCTAGAAAGTAGGTAAAGATCTCTTTGTCAGTCTCGTTGGGCTTATTCGTGCTAAGCGCAGTGGTGCACTTGCCTTAAGGCCTACTAGGCCAAGGCCTAGGGCGGCCGAATATTAGGGGTGGCCAATCTGTACGATATCTGGCCGGCAACAGAATTTAAGGGGCTGCTGGTACTAAACGGCCTTGGGTGGCCAAGACTGCTAATCCGCCTCTGGCTACGTGATCATAAAATGCAAAACCTCCTCCTCATCATCATGACAGTTTTTTTTCCCACATGTGTGTAGAGTTCATGGTTTTCTTTGTTTTCTTCAACCAGGCCTAAGATTTTCTTCAAGATCTTTTTATCCATTTTTTTATAAACCGTTTTCCATGCATCGCAAGACACTCTGCAGCGTATATGATCTCCGATCGCCATTTAGATGTTATTTAGAGATTTTGATCTCTTGCTATAAATGCTCTTCTTGGACGGTTCAGTTATATATTAAAGTTTGTTTAGGGGTTTGGCAGTGAAGTTTTTTGATAAATAACAAAAATTAAATTTCTCATGATTTATCGAAACACTTGTAGTCAACACACTGTGGCGTTATTAGAAAAAGGCTGATAGGTCCAGTTTATTATGTTTTATATTATCTAGGACAAAGAACTATTTCTTAATCTGAAAAAATAGTCATAATGTGCTGACCATATTAAATGAAGCCATTTTAGGTATTAACGAATTTTGCAAGCAACTATTTTATCTCATCGTTGACATAAAATCAGCACTTGTACCTATTTTTATTAATTATCAGATATACCCAATAAACTCACGATTATTCTTTTCTTACAGCTTACAAAATCAGTTTACTGCAGGGTGAATTCGCCGAGCCCAATATTTTCCATTATGAGATTCTGAGATTCTACCGTGGAAAGCAAACACTTTGTGAGACAATGCTTGACGTAAATTATGTGAATTTTAATTAAGTAGTGTGTCGTTGTTCTTGATGGATTTCGTGACGAATCACGAAGCCACAGAGAAAATATTTTCAACGTTTCTTTCGGCTATTTCTCTCAACATGTTTTATATAATTCTGGAAGGCATAATACGAGCTCCGTTTTGCGGAAATCTATTCATAAAATGTTATTGTTTGAACACTAAGAGAAGATTAAGAACAAAATTTGAGCTGCATTTTTACACACCGTTTTACAAAATGGTTTACATGCAGATGTCAGTTGTAAAAGAATAAACAAATAAGCGATTTAACTTGCCTGATGAATTTCAGGCTTCTTTTGATTTTAACACTATTCTTCTGATGCACTTTTTAAACACACTTCTCTTAAACGAATCTAATCGCTTCTTATACGCAGTAAATTAAGACTATCTTGTAAAGGTTTAAGTAAAAATTTTGCAAAAAAGAATCAAATTTAGCTGAGCGGTGGTCGAACAAGGACCGACCCCAACTCACTGCCAGCCACGCGAGAAACCCCAAGATACTCTGATCCCTGAGTGTACGCTCATCCTCGGGATTGTTTATGCCACTGTGAAAATAAAAGGTGTGATCTTTGAATTATTCTTGCAATGGGGAAGATTGATTCAAATCACGAACTTGTGATATCACTACTTTGCGATGTGGGTCACACAGCAAAGCCGGAGAAGAGAGAAAGAAAGATAATTACACAAAAAACACAGAAAACAAACCAAAATCAGCCAATGTCATGTGTTCATTTTATAAATAGCTCCTGTGGAAGGAAATAGTCAGAACAATGTCACAGCACAGACGAACACAGTAGAATGTCAACAAAAAGAAAGTTGAAGAAAATATAAACTAAATAAAGAAAATCCACAACCTTGGACAACACAGCGACATACAGAGAAACCCAACATATACTCTGGACAACACGTTGATAATACAGAAACGCACCAGCGATGAAACAACACAACGAAAGACAGCACAGAAGAACACAGTAGGCTTCCCAGGACAAAAGTTGTGACATTTCGAAAACGGAGATCTTTTCCCTTCATCAGACATCGGCTGATTTTTGGCTTGTTTACTGTGTTTTTGTGTATTTATCTTTCTTTTTCTCTTAATCGGCCGTATTGTATGACCTACATCGCCTGTTTCTTTGTCCGTTTTTCGGTTTTTATCTATTACACACAGTTCAACATATCAATGGTGCCATGTCCAAAATTATGATTTAAATTAGTAAAAGGTGTGTTGACTCTGTTACATTAGAAAAATTCTCGCAAAATTTATTATTTATATTTTTCCACGAGAATAAGATTTCACAAATCTAGATGTCGTATGTCGTAACTAAATTAAAGATATCAAACAAACTTAAAAATAAATAAAGATTGTAGACTTTCGCGGCCATTGTCTGGAGTTTCTTAATGTTTTTTTTTTTTTTTTTAAAATTCCGAGCGGTGAATTTAGGTTGTGTTAGGTATAGATCAGGAGTCAGTGAACCATAGTCTTCTAGGGGAGAAATGTTAAGTGGAGACACGTATGCAGGCTCATTGGTTGTGGCAAGATGAGGCGGGAAATTCGTAAATCCGCACTTTTCGAAGATAATTTTATTTATTTATCGTGAAATGTAAGTTTTTGATCTGTATAAACACTTGCATAATTGTTTGTTGGTTTAAAGTTCGTGAAGTGCTATGAAGAAGTCTGCATGCTCTCCATTGTTGTGCAACATGTAACAGAATAAATCTGATTAAAATAACGTGTTTTATAGTCCTATATAGTTTTATAGCCGGGCTATTATCTTCTGCCGTACAACTTGTTGTTATGTTTAACTAGGGCATCATCTTTGGCTGACATAATGACAACGGTAGATCAGTGACGTGAAGTAAAGTGCCAATAAAAATGACCGTCGTTTGATGGGTATAAAATATTAAGAATGTGTTCAACCTCCATTCACTTAATTTAAAAATAATTCGAATAAGCTAAAGATAAGAATTTACTACAGCTAATAAGCAATTTAAACCATTTAATTTTCATGTAGAAAAATAGTTTATTTAAGGGTTTGGCACATTTTTAGATGATTATCATTTACTTGAACGATTTAAATCCCAGGTTATTTTTCCTCTCGCGTCGTACAAATAATTTATCGAAATGTATTTGGAACGGCTTTAAAGTTCGCGACGACGCTCGAGTCAATGCCCTCCAAAGGGCATCTGCAAAGGGAAAAAGGACCAAGATAACGGCGCGCATGGCAGGAGACCTGGAAAGTAAAGAGAAGACGGAAGTCGCGCATGTCATATCCCAGCAAAACATTTTAGTTTCCTTCGAGGACGTCTTCCCCCTCCCCCCCCCCCAGCCTTTACCCATCCCGCAACCCATCCTTGCGTCTGTTTGCTTCCACGAACAACGTCTGCTTGTTTTCCTGAGATATTAAAGCCTCAACTTTATTGGTCCATGAGGTTCCTCCCCGTGGGGCCTTTCTCTTTCGGGGCTTTGCGCGCCGGGGATCCACCTGTGGGAAGTGAAACCCCTGGCGAAAAGTAAGCAATATGCAGCGGAAATTTCCCTTCCTCGCGGTGTGTGCTTTCCGCGCATTTATACAGCATTCATCCGTCTCAACCATTCACCACCACCGAGCCCCGTAACACTACATAATGCGGCAAGTCCTGCGGGAACGTGGTAAAATCGGCTCAAAAATGTGTTCGTAAATATCCCCTAGCAATATATTCGCCCGGGTTAGTAAACACGCCAGTTACTAAAGTTATTATTTTCTTTTTGGTTGGGCAGGGTTACGTCACTACTACTTTAGATAATTTACCTGTGTTTTCCCTGTTTTCCCCTGCCTGAACGAATAATTTCCCTGTCTCATCAATCTTGCGAGATAAAATTAAAATATTCAAGTATCAACTAATACGTACTTTGGGAAACAAATATCAACTACACATGAAATATCAAATCTGCGATTAAATGTTTTCCCTCACAATAATCAGTTTGCACTGTCATCATTTTACGTCAGTTCTGCGCTATCAACGCTGCCATTCTGTTACATAAAACAACTTTATTTGAAAAGACTTAGAAACAATACATTATGATCGCGAGAAGGAAAATGAATATTGGCATTTGAGCGCGCTTTCATTCATTAAATCAACACACTGTTGATTCATTGTTTATCTTATAAGTTATTTATGCGTCAGTAAAATAGGGACTGATTTAAGACATCAAGCAACCCTCTAGTTTCAAATCTTATAAATCATAACAGGATGATTTAGTTTGAACACACGGGCGTAAGACATACTGGTTGCCAGTCACAGTCAGTGCGTTGCAAATCTGCGCCACTCTGCTACTACCGGGAATTGCTATTGTGTTTTTTTTTATTTTTTTCCCCATATTTTTCGCCACATCGTCTTCAGAAATGACTTGACACTTGGAGTAACCAGCTCAAGAAAGCCACAATAAATGAAAAAAAATGTAAGAATAATTTGATAATCATATCTCCGATCTAAATTATTAAGCATGGTAAAATATTTTGTCTACCAATAATAAACATATGAAAACTACCAACTACAATTTTACCATTTTGCAAAATTCCCGTTTTAAGGTGTGACAAAGGGGAGAATATGGTTTTAGACTTCGAATTTAATCAAGCAGAATAAAAAAATGGGTACTAATAATACACATATAAAAACTACCCACCACTGTTCTACCATTTTCCTTTATTCAAACTCTAAGGTTGGTATAAGGGGTAGATGTGATTTTTTACAAAGGAACATTTTCAATTCAATTAGAACTAGAAGATACTAAAAAACCTTCATCTGAAGTTACGTATTGCTTTTTTTTTGCTTTTATATTAATTCCGCTTTTAATGGAGTGATAATGGGGGAAGTATCAATTTATTTAAAAAATCGTAGCTACAAAAATTAACCAAGTTTTATGTAAATTAAATGGTAAAACTATATAACTAAAAATAATTTTTTTACTTAATAGCAAGATTCATCCCCTAAGGGGTGTAAAGGGATAACGTTAGGAGTAAAGGAAAAAAAAAACATATTTCCGAATTTATTAGACATAAGGGGATATTAAGATTTACAAACAAGCACATAGAGTTACGCATTGTGTTTTTTCAGTTTTTCCGGATTTCGTATTTTAATGCTTGGGAAGGGTGAGGAGGAAGTAAGTTATGTTTTATCATAAAAATTTCATAACTCTATAACAAATAAAGCTGGATGTAAGAAACTTAGCTTAAATAACCTAAATAATTAATTATGTAGTGTTCCTTCACGTTTTTCCGATATTCTACCCTAAAGCCAGTAAAATGGGGCACGATAGTTTTTATAGTAGTAAATCATATATAAAAACAAATTAAGATGAAGGTAAAAAAACTGAGCAAGTATAAAGTAAATATTATGGTATAATATTAGTTTTAAAAATTATCGTTTTTCTATATTAGACGCAAAAGTGGTGAACAGGTAGTTGATATTTTTATTGATAAGTCGTACCTCTGAAGCTAATCAATGGGGTTTAAGTTATGTGGTATTATTTATAGACATGCAACATCTACCAACTCTTTCTTACAACATGCTGAAGTTCTACTTTTTAAAAGGTGAAATTTTGGAAATAGTGTTTTAACATTAAAAAATAATATGTTTTGAAAAATGAAAATTAATTTAAGAACAGGAAATGTTTAGTAAACATACCTTAACATACCTTCTCGTATTCAACATTTATCTAAATATCCCCTCTTAAGTTGTAACAGGGGTTAATATTGTCGCGGGTTGAAATTTTGCAGGGTTGTTGAAATCAAATTTAGGGACTTTACTGACGGGACTCTGGGCTGGCTGCTCTGTTCACTCGTCAGCGCAAGTGGCGTGACCATGTAATTGGGGCACGGGGCCGGCGCGGCGCGCTGCGGGCTTGCAGAATTTTGTTTGTTTGTTTGGCCGCGCGCTGGCGCAGCCACGGGCCGCAGTTACTGGGGCGCGCTGTCGTAACAAGCCGCGCGGTGTGGCCTGCACATTGGGGTAGAGGGGGGGTAGTCTTCCCAGATGTTCTAGTTAGTTGTTTAGTAAATTTGACTTCAATAACGAGCTTTTGTTATGGTAGGCGCGGCAGGGCGCGCGAATTTAAGCGCAAGTGAGTGGTGACTCGGGGCTCACTCAGGCGGAGGCTATGCGTCTCACCTGTGGTCACGAGTTGTTAGTTCGTTCGTGATGTAGGAATTCAGGCTCACTCAGGCGGAGGCTATGCGTCTCACCTGTGGTCACGAGTTGTTAGTTCGTTCGTGATGTAGGAATTCAGGCTCACTCAGGCGGAGGCTATGCGTCTCACCTGTGGTCACGAGTTGTTAGTTCGTTCGTGATGTAGGAATTCAGGCTCACTCAGGCGGAGGCTATGCGTCTCACCTGTGGTCACGAGTTGTTAGTTCGTTCGTGATGTAGGAATTCAGGCTCACTCAGGCGGAGGCTATGCGTCTCACCTGTGGTCACGAGTTGTTAGTTCGTTCGTGATGTAGGAATTCAGGCTCACTCAGGCGGAGGCTATGCGTCTCACCTGTGGTCACGAGTTGTTAGTTCGTTCGTGATGTAGGAATTCAAGCTTTCGGGCAGAAGCTATGGCCGACGCCAGAGGCCACGAGTCGTTTAATTTAAGTTAGGTCATAATGTAGTCATCTTCAAGCTTTCGGGCGGAGGCAATGGCCTTCGTCACTAGTCGTTTAGTTATAATTTTTAAAATGTAATGTTCGTTCGGGATTTCAAGGGCAGGAGAGGCCCCTACGTTATTTTTTTAAAGTAATCGATCAAGAAAGGCTTTTCGGAAAATGTGAGTATGGACTTATCTTTGTTTTAATTTTAAGTATTAATTATGATTTGAGGTATTCGGAAGGACTAGGGAAGTGTTTAGTGAAGTTCTCTCATTCTCTCTCTTGTAAGGTCGTTCAATCGTTAAGGAAGTAAAGAGATTATTGTTTTAAATTGTAATCCCGCTATTTAAATGTTCTTTAAAATGATGTTGAGTATTTGACTTTAAGAATAAAATAATTTTAATTAAGTATTATGTTATTTTGCAAAATCTCCTTAGTTCAGCTCTCACCAGACATCCTGTACGGGATGACGAACCTATGATCCTAGGTACAGTAAAGTATTTTATGAAGTTAAGACTAGTTGATGCCAAGCGAGTTGTTTCTATGTAAAGAGCTACGATTCTCTCCCCCCTCTGAAAGTGGATCGTGACAGAAATGGCGGTGGCACCGGCTAGGTGCACGTGACAATATTATTAAAAAAAAAATAAAAAAGTTATGGAATACATAAAATAATGCAGGAAAAGTTAATTTTAATTAAATATAAATTTATTATAATTGTTTTAGAGTTCACATATGCGATTAAAAGAAAGAAAATGGTTGATTTTGGTCTTTGTTTGGTTAATAAATATTGCCATATTTACTTAGTTCTTAATTATTACAATGGTATCACTATGGGAAAAGAGGTGAGGTGTTAGAAATTTGGTGATTTTGTTTGAGTAAGACTAAGTAAACTAAGAGTCAACTAATATGTTGTATAATAAATTTGATATCTGTATGTTATATTTCAAATAAAGATGTGATAGTATCAATTATCCTTAAATAATGGGAGTATTTGTAAAAAGGTGAAATTATTTAATAATTCTAAGAATATCCCTAACCACAGTACATGAAAGTTTCGTTGTAAACTTTGGCATAAACTTTGTTAAAATAATTTTGGTGCGAGTTTAAGAATTTCTTTTGTTTTCGAAATTGCATGCCTCATGAAATGAAAAGGACGTTAGTGGGATTTCATCAAGGTAAAATATATCTTCGAAAACTCTGAACTTGAAGTTTTTAAATCAGATGATTAATCGATACTAAAAAAGGATCTACGCATAACTAGTCCAAATACATAATTCTTAAAATGTTATGAAATAAATATTTCATGCATATGACAATTTATTTTGTCTATTTATTCAGTAAAAATATTTGGAATTAATCACATAACTTTTTTTTAATGGTAATATTTTAGCAATACTATGAAAATGGTGCGAGCGAAGACACGGGTTATAAGTTAGTAAATGAATATACTTCCCATTACAAATACTTTTGATATTTCAGAAACTAAAACCATAATTGCTAGTTCGAACGCTATTTAATGATATCTAATACGAATTAAAAATATTAAAATGGTCATTTATATAACGTTTCGCTGAATTTCAAAACGGCTACATGCACATTAGTACAACCAACTGTTAATAGGCGGTGAGAGCAGTTGACGTATTCTGATATCTCCCATCCATGTGAAATGTATCCTTTTCATTATGCCCGCATTTGCGAAGGGGCTTAGGCGTGTCTGCACTATGGAAGTTTCCAAAAACCAAATAATGAAGTGTTCGCAAGACGGGTCGAAGGCTGTCATGGAATCTGGGTCCAAGGGCTTTGTCCGTGGAGGTAACATAAACAAGTATTCTCACCAGACGGTATAGGTCTATACGCATGCAATAAGCGGATCACGTTTTAATGTTCAAGAAGTATTCCTTAAAACATAAGTGAGACGCAATTATTACATTTATCATTCCCGTTTCACAGTTACGGTTGCCGTCTCAGTGAAGAGTTTTTGTAATTACAGAGAGACCTGTGCCTCCTGCCTACCCCCTTCCTGAAGATACACGCACACACCATAAAATTATTTTGAAAATGGAGCTGAAATATTCATGTAAAATTACAGATTAGTGTAAAGTTGTACATTTACATGAAAGCAACAGTAACGCTATATATATATATATATATATATATATATATATATATATATATATATATATATATGTATGTATGTGTGTGTGTGTCTGCAGTAATACTGGGTTCGGATTCTTGCCCAGATATTTACGCTTTATTTTGTCCAAGTACATACATTAGTTTGTAAACCGTTTCCTGAAATGCTGTCCAGTTTTAACTGCGGACATATGTATAAAGCATAATAAAATAAAATAAAGTCAAATTGTTTAAAATTGTTTAATATTCGAATAGTTTACTATGGTTAAAAAATATTTGCTTCTTTAAACATCAATAAAATTTTCAAATTTATGTGTCTATTTCCGTAAGCAAGAAAAAAAAATAATATTTATCATTATTTTTAAAAATCATAGGAAATGTTTTGTACGAATTTACAATATTGTTTTGCTGTAGTGTTAAAAACTATTTATTTTTAGCAATTGGGTTCCAAGGGAACCTTCTATAAAAGTGCAAAAAAAAAAAAAATATATATTTTTTTCTCAGTGCACAGACGTATCACTTTCCGTTCGGAAACATCCAGTGGTTTTGGGGAGAAAACTTTGCGGAGGGTGAACTGAGTGGGATGGTTGGGGGGGGGGGTGTACGGCTCGTTTAGTGGGCGGAGTGAAGAAGGGGTTGTAGAGTTTGATGAAGGGGGGGGGGGTGGAGAAAGGGGGTGACGTCTGTCGACGGGGGGTAGAGGGCGCGTTGCGCCGGCTCCAGACTTGGGATTTAATAACGCAAAGACGGCTCACCAGTCTCACCTCCGTCTCCGGCGCCCCCTCACGCGAAAAGTGATTTCACCTCTCGGGCGAAGGAGATGAAGGTACGGCGAGAGGAGCATTGTGAGGGAAAAGGAGGGGGGTAGGGAGAGGTGGGGATGAAAGAGGATTCGAACAGAGCGCCATATTATTCCGCAGGAAGCAGAGGGATCCGTGTTGGGCCCCGGAGCTCTGGCCCGGTCGCAGGAGGATGCATCCACGAAGAGAGGAGAGGTACGAACCCAAAGTCGCCATTTTGGTTTCAGTTGTTTTAAATGCATTAAATAAGTTATTTATGTCTTAATACAATTTTTTCCGGACATGCAACATTAATTATTTTTTGTCATGGAAATTTTTTTTTAAAGAATGCAAAAATAAGAAAAAAAAAATGAAACCCACAGAGGAAAAGTCCAAATCAGCTGATGTCAAACCCAACGATGAAACCAAAGAGGTATTATTATGGACAACACCACGACTAAAGAACATACGAACACTTTCAGATTTAAAATATGAGACAGCACAATAATTTCGTGGAAGGAATTCAGTCATGAAAAAAAAAAAAAAAAAAAAAAAAAACAACAACACCGACGAACACAGAGGGCTAACAACGACGAGATAGTTTCATCAGGAACAGTAAATGCAAACAGACAATAAACCTATTCTATCACAGTGATGAAAATAAACAGGTATTATGGATAACAAAACTACGGCAGCACCGACGAACACAGTATAATGTGTTGTACTATTATAAGCTATTTCTTGGAAAATTGTTTCCAAACAGAATGTCTTGTAAAAGTAGACACTTATCTCTTTAGTTGCAGCAACACTGTCATGCACGTTAAGGGAAGCATTTGCGAGCGGGAAGGATGGCACAGCACAGTAGTAGGGGTGACCTTCCCGCGATGTAAATGCTCGAGAGAGAGAGAGAGAGAGAGAGAGAGAGAGAGAGAGAGAGAGAGAGAGAGAGAGAGAGAGAGAGAGTCCGGGATACGAACGCCAGTTGCACCACCCTGATGTCAGGTGATCCGCGACAAAAGCCTGGTTCGTGCCTCTCAAGCGCGCCGCGTGTTCATGTTCCTCGAGCGAACCGTTCTTTTACGTGCTTCCGTCCCCAACGACCCCCTCCCCCTCCTACTCCTTCTCCTCGTCGAGGCACAAAGCACAGGCGAATCGCTTGAGCCCGACTGCCTCTGAAGCGAAGCCTCTGAAGACATCGTGAAGTGACAATGTGTCCCGTGTACATCCTCAAAGCACGCCGAGACAAGACAGCAGCACCTAAGAGGCGCAAAAAAAAAAAAAAAAAAAAAAGACGAAGGTACGGTTCAATGTCTTCCGGCAAGTCACAGCGGTTTAACGGCGTATGTCCTGTTCTAGGTCCATAATTTCATATTCACGTTCCACTCGGTCAAACTTTCCGACATTTTGAGTGGTTGAACATTCTCAAAATAAAAATAAAAATGTATATTCCACCCTTTTTTTGCATAAATAGCTGGAAAATTTGCATTTTAAACGTTTTCGCGTAGTATAGATAAAGAGAATGAAGTGGAATATAAAACTATAACTTTATTTAGTTTTAAAGTCAATTTTACTGGCTACTACCTATGTGATATGGTTTGATTTCTTTCAGAAAATAAACATGATTTCACCTAGCCATTTATAATCTTCAAAATTTTTATTTTTTTAAAGACTTAATAAAATGAAACATATTTCGTCTGAAATAAAATATTTACACTGCGCAATGCAGGAACCACCAACATTGGCTTCAAACAGCAAATTTTTAATTATTTATTCCATTTGTTTCTCCTTATCCATACTGCACAATATTGTTAAAAAATCAAATTTGCCAGCTAATTATAGAAAAATATGCATTACAAGTAGTATAGGAATGGGGCTTCTGGCACAGGCTTCCAGGCTGTGGTGCCTGTGGTGACACCCGCCATCTTGGATTGTGACGTCACGGCGGCCATCTTGGATGACCTTGACCTTGACCTTTGACCTTGACCTTTAATTTGATCCTCAAAAATCGCCAAAATCCGCCAAAATTGGGCAAAATTTGCCCAAAATTCCTCAAAATTCGCCAAAATTTCCATTTTTGTGAAAAAAAATTCCGCCAAAAAATCTCAAAAAATTCCACAAATTAAAAATTTCTCTTTTCGAGGGAAAAATTTCCCGTTTCGAGGGAAAAATTCCCGTTTTTAGTCCTTAAAAATCCCAGCGGCTGAAAATTCCTAAAACTGGCTTAAGCATCCTTAACTCAAGCCTCAGTTAAGCCATTTATAGGATTATGACGTCACCGTTGCATTTTCCGTTACGCCCGACATCTTTAACTTTTTTATTTATTATTCGATTTTAATGAAATTTTTTTAAAAATTATAAAAAAATTAAATTAATAAAATTTTAATATATATTTTTTTAAAAATTGTACTTTTTAGACACGGAGTTCGGAGTCCTCGGTTCGAACCCGACGAGGGCAAAAAAAATTAAAAATGGCGACCGATCCTTCCTCACAGTGGCTGCAGGCAGACTGACTCCCAACACTTTTTTTTTTTCAAAGCATATATAACGTCACCTAGTATGACGTCATGTCCGCCATCTTGTCTTCATTGCTGGAGACCACCATCTTGTTTTCATCGGCGAGAGTGCGCTGATGCCATGTTAGTTTAATTCGTACCCGCCAGAGTGCAGTAATCATTTATTACTGTGACACCCACCATCTTGAAATTTGGACGCCATCTTGAAAATCCGTAATTATTTAGCTAGAAATTCGGGAAAAATTCCAAAATTCATTAAATAAATCACTCATTAATTTACATATTGATTCGATCGATTCACGTCCTCGGTTCGATACCTGATCGATGCAATAATGTTTAATTTTATGAAAAAATAATAATTTCAATAAACCATGTTAAACTTTCGTAAAGAGACTTTAAATCCTCTACTACCATCATCCTATCAGACGTCAAGACTACCATATTGGAAATTCGTAATTTTAATGCTAGAGATTCGGGAAAAAGTTCAAAATTCATTAAATAAATTTGTAATCAATATACTGATTGATTGGATCGACTAAGGTCCGTGGTTCGATCCCTTGTCGATACAAAACAACATTAATATTTTAAAAAAGTACCACTAAAGTGTAAGGTTTGAGAAAATAAAAAACACCGCAAGTTCTTTTAAAAAAACTTTTATTTCATACATACTACACTACTACAAGAACAAAAAAAAAAACACTGACAAATTACTAAAGTTTTGTGGATTTCTCGATTCAAACAGTCTTCTTATTGTACGGACTAAGCCTTTTACATGACTTTAAATGTCTATACGATCCGTTCATCACCACAGCCAGAGACGGACTGAAGTTCATATCACTTATATAGTCTCATTAGACGGTTCAACACATGAGTCGAAACAATAACCATGTTCATTATACGTCTCGGAGCATTTTTTATAATGACGATGTAAGCTATCGAGACGTGAAATTAGTTTATTACATTTTATACACTGAAATTGTATTCTTTGAACATTATTAGAACAACCGCTCCTTTCATGTCTGCGCGCATTTGAAGTTCTAGTAAATGATGCGTCACAATATTTGCACTGATGCGATGCACGCTCTTCATGAATTGAAGTCTGGAATGCAGATGGTGAAACTTCAGCTGATGGTGGAACAGCACATATCGAAGTCTCCTCCAGCGTTGTCAGAGGCGTTGCCAACGGGATCTGCTCCAACATCGTCGGCGCCGACGTCATGGTTCTCGTAGTCGATGGTACATCCTCCATCGAGTACGACGTTAAAGTCGGTAAAGATGCCATCGAAGTCTCAAGAACAGGCAATTACGCGACTTATACACCAGAAGAAACAAACTAGGTGATCCGTACACCGTCAACGGCAGTAACAAACTAAGCGTCCTGCTGTATAGGACTCGTTTATATACATTAACCGGTTTGAATAATACGCTAGTCAAATCAAGAACAATTTACTAAAATACTAGAGTCAAAACAACATTAAAAAATAGAAGCACCATCAACAAAAAAGGAAGCACATTTGGAAGCACCTTCAAAAAAGGAAAAACAATAGGAAGCACCGACTACGAAAAAACAGCACATTTGGAAGCACCGACAACGAAAAGGCAGCACATTTGGAAGCACCGTCATCGAAAAGGCAGCACATTTGGAAGCACCGACTATCAAAAGGCAGCACATTTGTAAGCACCGACTACGAACTGACAGCACATTTGACAGCACCGACAACGAAAAGGCAGCACATTTGGAAGCACCGACTACGAAAAGGCAGCACATTTGACAGCACCGACAACGAAAAGGCAGCACATTTGGAAGCACCAACTACGAAAAGGCAGCACATTTGGAAGCACCGACAACGAAAAGGCAGCACATTTGACAGCACCAACAACGAAAAGGCAGCACATTTGGAAGCACCGACTACGAAAAGGCAGCACATTTGACAGCACCGACAACGAAAAGGCAGCACATTTGGAAGCACCGACTACGAAAAGGCAGCACATTTGGAAGCACCGACAACGAAAAGGCAGCACATTTGGAAGCACCGACTACGAAAAGGCAGCACATTTGGCAGCACCGACAACGAAAAGTCAGCACATTTGGAAGCACCGACTACGAAAAGGCAGCACATTTGGAAGCACCGACTACGAAAAGGCAGCACATTTGGCAGCACCGACAAAGAAAAGGCAGCACATTTGGAAGCACCGACTACGAAAAGGCAGCACATTCTTAAGCACAGACTACGAAAAGGCAGCACATTTGGAAGCACCGACAACGAAAAGGCAGCACATTTGGAAGCACCGAAAACGAAAAGGCAGCACATTTGGTAGCACCGACAACGAAAAGGCAGCACATTTGGAAGCACCGACAACGAAAAGGCAGCTCATTTTGGATGCACTATCATAAAGGCAGCACATTTTGGAAGCACCATCGAATAAGGAAGCACATTTGGAAGCTCCATCAACAAAACAAAAAAAAAAACAAAAAAAAAAAGGCAAAAGGATGCAAAATTTACGAGATCTAAGTCTTAGTTAGAAATCAGAATACAAGAAATAAAAACATTAAATTCTTATAATTTAAATTATTTATTTTATTTCTTTACATTATACAAATGCAAGTAAAACAAGCCATTATTGTATGTAGCCAGCTTCCCTCAGTTCCTTGAGTATGAAGGATATTTCTTTGATGCACGAATAGTTTCCTGCACAAAGCGAACCATGTAGAAGTCTTAACCGGTCAACCAATATGTTTGGATCTTTCCATGATGTGTAATCATTCTCTTCTATCACCATCTTCCTTGCACCTTTATAATAAATATTATGGTCTCTGGTGTCTTCCGTTTTACCACCAACCTCAGGGTAACTTTCATGTTTGAGACGGTGATCATCACAAGCTTGATCAGATTTATTTAATATATCACGTCGTTTCCATCGTATCGGTCTCAGGACACCGCCACATTCTTCGATCTTGGCAGCTTTAGGTGCTTCATCATAGGCTATGTCTTTGTCAGCAGCCTCAGAGTCACTGTAACAATCACCGTAGAAGGAATCGTCTTCACCCAATTTACCATAATAATTCGATGTTGATGATGTTGAAGTGTCTTCATCGTCTTCATGCTTCCTTTTTAGGAGTCCATCATTTTTACAAAGTAGGAAAGAACTACTTGAATTCGGCTGGAATATATTCTCACTTTTCACGTTAAGGATTCTTCCATTGTCTTCATTCTTCCGTAAATCATCATCCTCCTTCAATTTTAGTTCTTTGTCGAGATCGGAAGAGCCAAGAAAATTATTGTCGTAATGCAGATCACTCTTCCTTAGGCTAGTAGATTCATCGTTGTCCTCTAGCTTGTACGCAGGCTTGGCGCTACAAGTTCTGCCATGTCTTTTTAGGCTCTCTCTCCGCGTAAACGACTTGCTACATCGAACACAACTTATCATATTGCGCAGTGGATTTTTAACACAGTCATTCTTCTCGTGTTGTCTTTTATTCTTTCTCAAGATAAACTCTTTACTGCAAAACTTACACCTATGTTCTTTCGATACAGCGTCAGATCCCAAATCGGAATTCATATTAGTTACTGAGACTAATGTCAGATGCAAACTAAGAGTTTTAAATTAGATATATTACTTAAATATAATTTTTTAATTATTTCATCAGCGATAATTAATATATCTCATGCAAAAGTACTTTATGCATGTAGTTCTGCTTTTCAACAACAGATGTCGACACATGTTGCTTGCAGGTAAATAATATTTAGTTCTTTTATGCGGGATGCCTGATGCTCACTAACGATCGCAAAAGAAGGATGGCTTCGATAGACTCCAAGGAAAAGGAAGTTCGTCTTGCATGTTGGTGCTTCACAGATGTCTCATGGCGTAATATTAATTTGACTGAGTAATGATATTTGTCAATTCCACCTGATAAAAAAAAAATTGCAAGTTTTGATTTAGTAGCAGAAATTATCGAATTAAATGTAACTCCAATTAAAATGACATGTCTCATTAGACAAAAAAAAAATCCATGCAGAGAGCGGTTCCTCATAATAGTCAGAAACACTTGAAGAAACCACAGGAATGATTGCAAGAACACGAGAAAAACCATCAAAATATTGACATTAATAATCAGGAGCACACGGAGAAAACCATCATAATATTGGCAAGAATAATCAGGAGCACACGGAGAAAACCATCATAATATTGACCAGATTAATCAGAAGTACTCGGAGAAAACCACCACATGTTTTCCTTGATATCATAAAATTACAGGAAAAAATATTTAAAAATAAAAATAAATTAAAAAAAAAATAAAAAAATGCATAAACAGTTTCTGATAGCTTGTAAACTTATCATTGTTGAGCAAAGATAGAGTTCTTGTACAAGCCAGAAATTTATGAATTTTTTTATTTTTTTTTAAATTTATTTTTATTTTTAAATATTTTTTCCTGTAATTTTATGATATCAAGGAAAACATGTGGTGGTTTTCTCCGAGTACTTCTGATTAATCTGGTCAATATTATGATGGTTTTCTCCGTGTGCTCCTGATTATTCTTGCCAATATTATGATGGTTTTCTCCGTGTGCTCCTGATTATTAATGTCAATATTTTGATGGTTTTTCCCGTGTTCTTGCAATCATTCCTGTGGTTTCTTCAAGTGTTTCTGACTATTCTGAGGAACCGCTCTCTGCATGGATTTTTTTTTTGTCTAATGAGACATGTCATTTTAATTGGAGTTACATTTAATTCGATAATTTCTGCTACTAAATCAAAACTTGCAATTTTTTTTTATCAGGTGGAATTGACAAATATCATTACTCAGTCAAATTAATATTACGCCATGAGACATCTGTGAAGCACCAACATGCAAGACGAACTTCCTTTTCCTTGGAGTCTATCGAAGCCATCCTTCTTTTGCGATCGTTAGTGAGCATCAGGCATCCCGCATAAAAGAACTAAATATTATTTACCTGCAAGCAACATGTGTCGACATCTGTTGTTGAAAAGCAGAACTACATGCATAAAGTACTTTTGCATGAGATATATTAATTATCGCTGATGAAATAATTAAAAAATTATATTTAAGTAATATATCTAATTTAAAACTCTTAGTTTGCATCTGACATTAGTCTCAGTAACTAATATGAATTCCGATTTGGGATCTGACGCTGTATCGAAAGAACATAGGTGTAAGTTTTGCAGTAAAGAGTTTATCTTGAGAAAGAATAAAAGACAACACGAGAAGAATGACTGTGTTAAAAATCCACTGCGCAATATGATAAGTTGTGTTCGATGTAGCAAGTCGTTTACGCGGAGAGAGAGCCTAAAAAGACATGGCAGAACTTGTAGCGCCAAGCCTGCGTACAAGCTAGAGGACAACGATGAATCTACTAGCCTAAGGAAGAGTGATCTGCATTACGACAATAATTTTCTTGGCTCTTCCGATCTCGACAAAGAACTAAAATTGAAGGAGGATGATGATTTACGGAAGAATGAAGACAATGGAAGAATCCTTAACGTGAAAAGTGAGAATATATTCCAGCCGAATTCAAGTAGTTCTTTCCTACTTTGTAAAAATGATGGACTCCTAAAAAGGAAGCATGAAGACGATGAAGACACTTCAACATCATCAACATCGAATTATTATGGTAAATTGGGTGAAGACGATTCCTTCTACGGTGATTGTTACAGTGACTCTGAGGCTGCTGACAAAGACATAGCCTATGATGAAGCACCTAAAGCTGCCAAGATCGAAGAATGTGGCGGTGTCCTGAGACTGAAACGATGGAAACGACGTGATATATTAAATAAATCTGATCAAGCTTGTGATGATCACCGACTCAAACATGAAAGTTACCCTGAGGTTGGTGGTAAAACGGAAGACACCAGAGACCATAATATTTATTATAAAGGTGCAAGGAAGATGGTGATAGAAGAGAATGATTACACATCATGGAAAGATCCAAACATATTGGTTGACCGGTTAAGACTTCTACATGGTTCGCTTTGTGCAGGAAACTATTCGTGCATCAAAGAAATATCCTTCATACTCAAGGAACTGAGGGAAGCTGGCTACATACAATAATGGCTTGTTTTACTTGCATTTGTATAATGTAAAGAAATAAAATAAATAATTTAAATTATAAGAATTTAATGTTTTTATTTCTTGTATTCTGATTTCTAACTAAGACTTAGATCTCGTAAATTTTGCATCCTTTTGCCTTTTTTTTTTGTTTTTTTTTGTTTTGTTGATGGAGCTTCCAAATGTGCTTCCTTATTCGATGGTGCTTCCAAAATGTGCTGCCTTTATGATAGTGCATCCAAAATGAGCTGCCTTTTCGTTGTCGGTGCTTCCAAATGTGCTGCCTTTTCGTTGTCGGTGCTACCAAATGTGCTGCCTTTTCGTTTTCGGTGCTTCCAAATGTGCTGCCTTTTCGTTGTCGGTGCTTCCAAATGTGCTGCCTTTTCGTAGTCGGTGCTTCCAAATGTGCTGCCTTTTCGTTGTCGGTGCTGTCAAATGTGCTGCCTTTTCGTAGTCGGTGCTTCCAAATGTGCTGCCTTTTCGTTGTTGGTGCTGTCAAATGTGCTGCCTTTTCGTTGTCGGTGCTTCCAAATGTGCTGCCTTTTCGTAGTTGGTGCTTCCAAATGTGCTGCCTTTTCGTTGTCGGTGCTGTCAAATGTGCTGCCTTTTCGTAGTCGGTGCTTCCAAATGTGCTGCCTTTTCGTTGTCGGTGCTGTCAAATGTGCTGTCTGTTCGTAGTCGGTGCTTACAAATGTGCTGCCTTTTGATAGTCGGTGCTTCCAAATGTGCTGCCTTTTCGATGACGGTGCTTCCAAATGTGCTGCCTTTTCGTTGTCGGTGCTTCCAAATGTGCTGTTTTTTCGTAGTCGGTGCTTCCTATTGTTTTTCCTTTTTTGAAGGTGCTTCCAAATGTGCTTCCTTTTTTGTTGATGGTGCTTCTATTTTTTAATGTTGTTTTGACTCTAGTATTTTAGTAAATTGTTCTTGATTTGACTAGCGTATTATTCAAACCGGTTAATGTATATAAACGAGTCCTATACAGCAGGACGCTTAGTTTGTTACTGCCGTTGACGGTGTACGGATCACCTAGTTTGTTTCTTCTGGTGTATAAGTCGCGTAATTGCCTGTTCTTGAGACTTCGATGGCATCTTTACCGACTTTAACGTCGTACTCGATGGAGGATGTACCATCGACTACGAGAACCATGACGTCGGCGCCGACGATGTTGGAGCAGATCCCGTTGGCAACGCCTCTGACAACGCTGGAGGAGACTTCGATATGTGCTGTTCCACCATCAGCTGAAGTTTCACCATCTGCATTCCAGACTTCAATTCATGAAGAGCGTGCATCGCATCAGTGCAAATATTGTGACGCATCATTTACTAGAACTTCAAATGCGCGCAGACATGAAAGGAGCGGTTGTTCTAATAATGTTCAAAGAATACAATTTCAGTGTATAAAATGTAATAAACTAATTTCACGTCTCGATAGCTTACATCGTCATTATAAAAAATGCTCCGAGACGTATAATGAACATGGTTATTGTTTCGACTCATGTGTTGAACCGTCTAATGAGACTATATAAGTGATATGAACTTCAGTCCGTCTCTGGCTGTGGTGATGAACGGATCGTATAGACATTTAAAGTCATGTAAAAGGCTTAGTCCGTACAATAAGAAGACTGTTTGAATCGAGAAATCCACAAAACTTTAGTAATTTGTCAGTGTTTTTTTTTTGTTCTTGTAGTAGTGTAGTATGTATGAAATAAAAGTTTTTTTAAAAGAACTTGCGGTGTTTTTTATTTTCTCAAACCTTACACTTTAGTGGTACTTTTTTAAAATATTAATGTTGTTTTGTATCGACAAGGGATCGAACCACGGACCTTAGTCGATCCAATCAATCAGTATATTGATTACAAATTTATTTAATGAATTTTGAACTTTTTCCCGAATCTCTAGCATTAAAATTACGAATTTCCAATATGGTAGTCTTGACGTCTGATAGGATGATGGTAGTAGAGGATTTAAAGTCTCTTTACGAAAGTTTAACATGGTTTATTGAAATTATTATTTTTTCATAAAATTAAACATTATTGCATCGATCAGGTATCGAACCGAGGACGTGAATCGATCGAATCAATATGTAAATTAATGAGTGATTTATTTAATGAATTTTGGAATTTTTCCCGAATTTCTAGCTAAATAATTACGGATTTTCAAGATGGCGTCCAAATTTCAAGATGGTGGGTGTCACAGTAATAAATGATTACTGCACTCTGGCGGGTACGAATTAAACTAACATGGCATCAGCGCACTCTCGCCGATGAAAACAAGATGGTGGTCTCCAGCAATGAAGACAAGATGGCGGACATGACGTCATACTAGGTGACGTTATATATGCTTTGAAAAAAAAAAAAGTGTTGGGAGTCAGTCTGCCTGCAGCCACTGTGAGGAAGGATCGGTCGCCATTTTTAATTTTTTTTGCCCTCGTCGGGTTCGAACCGAGGACTCCGAACTCCGTGTCTAAAAAGTACAATTTTTAAAAAAAAATATATTAAAATTTTATTAATTTAATTTTTTTATAATTTTTAAAAAAATTTCATTAAAATCGAATAATAAATAAAAAAGTTAAAGATGTCGGGCGTAACGGAAAATGCAACGGTGACGTCATAATCCTATAAATGGCTTAACTGAGGCTTGAGTTATGGATGCTTAAGCCAGTTTTAGGAATTTTCAGCCGCTGGGATTTTTAAGGACTAAAAACGGGAATTTTTCCCTCGAAACGGGAAATTTTTCCCTCGAAAAGAGAAATTTTTAATTTGTGGAATTTTTTGAGATTTTTTGGCGGAATTTTTTTTCACAAAAATGGAAATTTTGGCGAATTTTGAGGAATTTTGGGCAAATTTTGCCCAATTTTGGCGGATTTTGGCGATTTTTGAGGATCAAATTAAAGGTCAAGGTCAAAGGTCAAGGTCAAGGTCATCCAAGATGGCCGCCGTGACGTCACAATCCAAGATGGCGGGTGTCACCACAGGCACCACAGCCTGGAAGCCTGTGCCAGAAGCCCCATTCCTATACTACTATTACATATATATTTTATACAATTTTTTTATTCTGTTGAAGTTCGGTGGCTCAAAAAGTCTACAAGTTTAACTGTATTAAACGTATATATAAAATTTCGAACTGGAATGGGACGTATCTCCTAAGGGCCAAGCCTATCATCTTGCAAACACAAGGGCGTATCGCAGTTTGGCAAAAAGGGGGAGAAAAGGTGTCAGCTGCCCCCAATTCTAAAGTAAAAAAAAAAACCACAAAAAACATTTCAAACAAATCAATGAACGGGTTTGTTGTTGGCATTTCAGTACTACGAAGGAAACTATTTTGTTCAAAAATTAACTTCTTTTAAATAACAGATGTTCTACCTTTTGTTACAGTTTATTATCGAATTGCACTATCATTCTCCCTTGAAATATTTCGAATTTCGAAAATTTTTCCTTCTTCTGTTTTGAGCGGTTACGTTCTTGTACACAGAGCCAGTTTGCATAAGAAAAACCCACGAGATTTTAAAACTGCCTTAGACATGTGAAATATGTCTTCCCTAAAAGCATTTAAGAATGTGTTGAGGTCAAATAGTAGTACCGTTTTAGTGAATGTAATTTTCGGAGAGTGAAAATGGTAAAATAAAGGGTGTTTCCAGAATCACTTTTATTTAATGAAAAATCTGATACATCGTTTTGAAAGCACTAAGGGGACTTGCAATACAACTTTACCTTTATTTCTCCGCCATATAATGATATGGTTACCGCTCGAATGTCATAGTTTCCCTACGCACGACAAGAAGACTGCGCGCCTCTTCACACCCTTGTGCTTAGAGGCGATAGCACCCTGGAAGCACCAACCAGAGTCGCACTTATCATCCTGTATCAATAACACAAGCACATCCCTGACTAAGCGGGACCTACTAAGGGTGTATATCCCTTCCAGGTTATTATTTTATATTAACGTTCCACACGGTTAAGCTTGCAGAATTTTTGAATGGCTGAACGTTCACAAAATGAATACACACACACACACACACACACACACACATATATATATATATATATATATATATATATATATACTGCACAAAAACGTACAAAAAGTGCAAGTTGGCCAGGTAATTATGCGAAAAGTATATATATGTAATTACCTGGCCAACTTACATTTCTTTTTTTACGTTTTTGTGCAGTATGGGTAAGGAGAACAAAATGAAATATAAAACCATAACTCTTTTGTTTTAAAACCAACTTTACTTGGTGTTATTATATGGTTTAATTTATAAAATAAATTACGGAGACCTTTATAATCAGAATAATTATGATTTCCAAAGTTCAAACAAAAATAAATAAAATTATGAAGGAATTTTAAACCATATAACTAGAGACCCAGAAATTTCGTGGATTCTTCTGGCCTCGGGATAGAATTCAAAGTTATAGGTGTGCTCGACCCATGTTTACTTTCCAATTGGTTGATTTCTCAGTAAGAACATTTTTATCCTTGTTATTTGGCACTACCTGATTCGCTTACTTCTCTCCTAGCTGGGCATCATTGGCTCGCGGTCGTAGACGGGCGTGTCCAAACAACAGCGTGCCAATCATGAACACAGTGCGAGAGTGTGAAGGTTTGCACTCTAGCTTGCGACTAAATGAATGCGCGAAAATTCCGTGGCTCTACATATAACGCAGTAGCCGCCAGCATTGCCTTCAAACATAAAATATGTTAGATTATTAATCATCCATACTGCACAAAAATGTAAAAAAAATTCTTCTTTTCCAGCTAATTATACAAAAAGTAGGCACTGTATATATATATTTTAATTTTTGTTAGTTTTCGGTCACTCGAACAGTGTACAGGTTTAAACGCGTTAACCGTAAAGATATAATAATGACCTGGAACTGGACATACACCCTTAAAGACCGATTTACCCGCATCAGTTTCGTGACAGTGCTGACGCCCTTCACCGCCGGATCACTTAAGGGCGACATTCCCTCGACTCTCGGCCGCGCGGCTGGTGGGTGCTTACGAGCGCAGTTGCCAGACGACGCACGGAACACTGTCCATTGTGAATGAACACCAATACGAGATCACACAGGAAATTTTTTTCTGTAGTTTTACAGAAGGTTCCTTTGGAAACCAGGTGCCAAGTAACACTACAAGAAAAATATTGTAACTTTGTGCAACACATGACTATGGCAACACTGAGTTTGTAACACTGAGTACTTTTTTTTTTTTTTACGAAAATCGGTACGTAATTCTATATTTTAATTGATGTTTCAATTAGGCATAATATAATAGAATATGCAATAATTGGAATTTATTTTGTTTTATTATACTTATTAAATTACGCAGTTAATATGTACTGGAAAACTATTCAGGGAATGGTTTGCAAATAACTTTATATACTGTATGTACTGGAACAACACTTATCATAAATTTCCGGGTAAGACCCCGAACCCAGTTGTTTTCATGTAAATGTAAAAATGAAAAATTTTCAGGAAATTATAGATGAAAATTTTTATTCCATTCACAAAAAAAAAAATTACTGTCCACGTTCGGTGAAATTACAGGCCGGCCACAGCACTCACTATCACGTTACTGGTGTGTGTAAATCGGCCTTTAAGATGCCATTAATATAAAGATTTTCGTGGGCACCAAAATACTTCTGTACCACATCGGTGCTAATTAATTGAAGACATGCTGGGTGTTGGAATGGAACTCTCTTACTATACATTAAACCACCAAAAAAAAGTTTATGATACGGTAAATAAAAGTTGAATGTGGAAAAGAGCTGCCCAGCAAAATTAACAACATTATTAAACTTTTCTAGCAGTGTAGTGCACTTGAAATATAGCTACACGATCTATTTCCACCATTGAAATAGTACGTCACTGAAAAACGGCAATCAACGTTTACTGTCAGGTTGCAAACAACTAAACCCATGAGAGACGATCACAGCAAATAAACAATGAACGATAGTAGATAAGATACGATGACGATAAAAAAATAAATGGGAAAATAGCGATAACTTTATCGGGTGTGAAAAAAATTAACTTAGATTTTAATTTTGATAACGCTACGCTAGTTCCGCCATGTTATTTTACCCTTCAAGATATTTAAAACTGAATTTCGTCATACACTAATAAAAATTAGCTTTCCAACTGCGGCTTATTAAAAAGTTTTAAAATAGTGCCTATTTTGTAACACTGCAAGAAAAGTATGTGACGAATACCAAACATTCTTAAACAAAGCAGTTTGCAATAACATGCCCCATATATAATATACGGTTTCGTTTGCCTTACGTAATAATTCAGGGGTGATTTAAAAAAATCGTAATGTACATAAACATATTACATTCATATTACTTTTAAATATAGATTATTACAACTTTAACATTTATAATTTAACTCAATTTGGCAATTATAATGGACTTATTTAAAATCAAACAGTCTTTTTAACTATATTAAGGATAACATTTAAAACATTAGTTAAAAACAGCATAATTTATTTCGTACGTAAGTAATTACAACTGTAACTTTTTTTATTTAGACGCTTAGACTTAACGAAACCAAATTCAAGGCCATCTAACCCTTTCCCTATTTCCCCCCAAAAGTGAAATTTAAAAATGGGCTCGTCTTAATATTTAATGCGATACAAGTTTGTGAAAATTTACACCTCTCGCATTTGTGTATACGTGACAATAATAAAACCAATATTATACCATTCTTACCACCTCAAGGTGAATTTTATTATATATAAACAATCAGTATTTTAAAATTGATATTATATAATGTCAAATTAATCACCTCGTACTTAAGTGAATTTTTATGTATCTTCAGCTTCCATAAAATCAAATATACGCCTTTTCGCTTTATTAGTAATAGAAATACCAAAATTATAAAACAGAAAACGCATATTTTTTATTGCGAGTTAGTCATGCTCAGATACTTACGTCCCACTTTAGAAGGTTTGGGTATATAAATTTTTCCTTATAAAAATCTTTAGAGATGAAATTTTGTAAAATTGTGAAAAGTATATTATAGTTGTTGAATGATTATGATACCCATAATTTTAACTTAAGCTTCCTTACTTTCGGAGATACGATAAATTTTACTGTAAAACAATTACGCATCTCTATTTCACTCCCTTGGAAATCACATATTAAAAACGTAAAAAAAAAACAAAACAGATTTATTGTTTTTATTACATTTTTTTCAGCAACTTACCTCCTGCTTTATTTGTATCGAATTTATGTGTTATTTTTGTAAAACCTGACGTACCCATTTTCACCCCTCTAGGGCTGGAATTTAAAAGAAATGGCGAAGAAAAATGTGTAATTTTAGTACGTTGGGTACCCATAACAACCCCCTCCCTTTTTATCGATTAAATCATAAAGAATGAATAAAACACACTACATTTCTCGTTACATATGTTTTGGCTCAATGTTTTTTCCCTTTGGTTTAATTTGCATCGGAGATATGATTTTTTAACTAAAAAACTAAACCTAACCTATTTAAACCCATTTAGTACGTTAATTTGGCAACTTGAAAACTGACACTATGATACTAGGTAAGTATGTTACTAATAGAGACCAGAATAAACGCTGATTAATTTCGAAATAGGGTAAAATTAAAATTTATATAACTATAAGCTAATTCCGCAACTGGCACACAGCTTATAGGGAATACATTTGGCCAATGAGTAACTATCAACTAAATAAATATAAATGACAGGCTACCCAGTTGAGACGTCTCACCAGTCGGCAGCCAATGAACAGGGGGCATTTGCCCGAGTATACAGAGGAATATGGAGTCTATCCTAGAGGTAATTGAAAACGCGAATTTTTCCGTTGTCTAGTTATTAATGCTGTTCTTCCTATTTCTTGCTTATTTTTCTTCTGAAAATTGATTTTGTTAGCATAAAACGTTATTGTGACTGAATTCAACAATGAATTTCATCACAAAATAAGAAAATATTTGTTGCGGAAAATCACTATCAATTAATGCAAATTATATATCATCAGTCAAAGATGTCTCTTAATTTTTTACGTTTGATGGTAGCAAATTTTAAAGTTAATAATATTATTAAAACCTTGCATTGGATATTATTAAAGAAAGCAGTGGGTATAATTTTATATTTTTCTTTCTTCAAAATTAATGTTAGTGCTCTTACAGAACTTGTCAATTCCTCTTGAGGGTCATACAAGCTGTCTTAAAATCTAAAATTTAAATTTATAGTCACGATTATGAAGCCGTATATATTCAATAACACTAGTGTTCACTCTGTACTAGCAACCCTTCTTCATTACCACGTTTTTTTATTAACTCTCTTTCCTGTCTGTATGTTAATTCGTCTGTTTGGTTAAAATTTTTGCAATCGATTTTAAACTAACTTCTTGATGATCTCGAGACTTAACGTTTTACACATAGTCCAGAACTGGATGAAAATGCACACACAAGACTAAAAAGCAGGAAACAATTATTTAAATAAAAAATAATAATATAACACTTTTTTAAAAACGGATTAAATGTGTAAAATAATTTATCCTAGTCCCATACAGATTTAAAACCCTTTACATATTCCTAACCCCAAAAACATATTGTCCTGAAAATTAATGATTGTGAATTTTTTATACCTATGAAAATACTTGTAAGATTTAAAACGAAAAACCTGGTGTGCATGCAGCAGATAATAGTAAGGTGTAGGGAGTAGCATTCGTTGAGAAAACTCACACAACAGTTCGTATCATTTGCAGTACAATAAATCCTGTTTGTGACTAAAGATATTCATGCATTAATTAATTATCTAATGCAAGCGCCCCACGTTTTTCGTTTGAAAACATACAAGAATTTTAATAGTTATTAAAAATTCACCACCACAAATTTTCATGACCTTCTGAATGGGGTTGAGAATCTGCATGAGGTTATAAATCTATATGAGATATGAGGAATTGTTTTGTACTATTTATTCCTTTTTTAAAAACGTGGTATATTAAAACTATTTTTATTTAAATAATTTTTACTCTATGCGTCGCTCGGTGACCTCTGTGTCACCACTGAATATAAATAATAATTATAATTTTTTATATTCAATGTTGACACTAAAGCTGTCCGCCATCTGGCGGCACAATTAAAGAGTTTTCGAAAAAAAACAATCATGGTCCCAAAAACTCAATTTTGCATATTTTTTGGTCCATCCTGTCGTGATCCCTAGTGGAAATGCATAGAACCAACTGTTGAAGCATAAAACAATCATAGTCTGTACAATATGAGACAATGAAACAGGGTGCGTTCAGCAAAAACAACCACATTGACTTTATTGCAAAAATAACCATTGTTCTTAGTATTAGTAAATTATTTAGTTTTATGAATGTCACCCTTCTTATTTTACACTTACGTTAATTATTTGTTGATTTTTAACTGCTTCCCTTTTATTAATAATCAATTAATAAATAACATTCTTTTCATTTGTCTTACGCACTGAAGAACTTGTTTTAGCCAAAACATCCTTAGTCAAGAGCCAAGAAAGTTTCAAGCCCAATAGTTTATAAATATATTTGCATATTAACTTTGCGTAAATATATCAAATGGGAGTTGGGAAGTGTTATTTGTGTTGCAGCAAAGTTGTTTCACATCATTTCAATACCAATGAATGGGCAAAGAAGGAAAATGTTTTGTTTACCCTGGAAGCTTTTTTTTTTTTTGACTGTAGTTGTTTTTCCCCAAGAGATGAACTGCAGTCGGCGCCGGTCGCTGGGGCGGAGGGCATAGAGCCCTCGCAATCACTTCCGGTTCCCGCGGGAGGAACACTGGAGTTGGACTTCCTCTCGAGTGCACCGTTTGAGAGCGGGAAACAAATCTAACCTCGGTAACGAGCAAATTAGTGTGTTCTCATGTTGCAAATACACTCATAATTAGAGACCGGAAAAATTCGCGGATTCGTTTCGTGTTATTGCTAAAATTCAAATAATTATACCTTAGAGCTGCTTCTGCCATTGGCTCACTGTTAATCTGGAGGACTGAGGGCCAATTAGAGACCCCTCACTCATAGACGTGTCGAATCACAGGCCACCCAGTCGAGACGACTCACAAGTCAGCAGCCAATGAACAGTTGGCATTTTCCCGAGTGTGTAGAGGATATTGGAGTCTATCCTGAAGGTCATTGAACCCGCGAATTTTTCGGGTCTCTACTCATAATTAGGGACCGGAAAAATTCGCGGATTAAATGACCTCTAGGATAGCCTCCATTATCCTCTGCACTTCTCAAGTAAACACGCGTGTTCATTGGGTACAAAATTGTAAGGCGTCTCCACTGGGTAGCTTGTGATTCGACGCTTCTTTGGTCGATAGTCTCTCATTGGCCCAGAGAGCTCCAGTTAAACCGCGAGCCAATAGCAGAACCAGCAGAATTGTACACATGTTTGAATTTTAGCCTATCACGAAATGAATCCGCGAATTTTTCCGGTCTCTACTCATAATACGAAGCCCGGAAACGAAATTTAAAATAAAATTATTCAAAATAATGCCGAGCGTAATAATTATACGCAAACTGTGTTTTCAAATGCATTTATTGACGCGAAACTCCCGTAGTTTCAGCACCCGCCGCCGCTAGAATGCGCTGCCGGAGCAGCTACGTTGACTATCGAACCACTCGAATGGCTCCGATAGTAGGGAAAAAGACTCGTAAAAAAAATTTCAAACAGTTGATTTTAGACAAATACTTTTATTAAAATACGTCTAGTTAAAATACATTAAACAGTTAACACTACAAAGTTCCTCTTTGGCTGCGCAGATGGCAGCACCGTATTTACACATTTCCGTTCCATGCGACTTCCGTTCCATTCGCGAAACTACTCCCACCAAATGCCGTACACCGAGAAATAAGATGTCACACATCAAAAAGACCTCACGTATGATGGATGGAATCCGAAACACGCAATTTAGTATCCAACATTATTTAAAAACATAATTATAATTTAGTGTGGGTTTTTTATCCATCATTTTGTATTATTTATAGGTAGTCCTGTTTTTTTCTCATTCGTAGTTTGAACAAATTTACCTTATACAACAGGTAACATAACACAAATTCTAGCTCGTGTGTGAGTTCAAATAGTTTACTTTATGCCTAGATGTCATTATATTTTTACTATGTTTATTATGCAATGAAAATAACACGAAAAATTATATTATTTCTCACATAAGCTAGATGCGTGGAAAAATGTAATCTATTTCTAAATACTGTAACTCAACAGATTTAATACATATTTTAAATTAATAGAAAATTTCTTGTTTTGGTACATACATTTTAAATTAAAATTAAATAATTCTTGTTATCTATTAACCATTCCGCCATTTATTTATTATAATTTTTTAAAAATATTTTTGAGAAGCCTTGTTAAAATTATTGCAAGCGAAAAGTCTTCAAATGTCTGAGTAAAAAAAGTCTTTTTCAAGGAACATTACATTAATTAAATTTCTAAAGTTGGCTGCTAATAACTGCAAAATAAAATAAAAAATTCAAATTAATAGAATTTTGTATTGAATTAATTTTTAAGAACGATTTACACTGTAAGAGTCGATCATTTACAGTCTCAAAAAGTACAGTATAGTATAGTTTTACTGCCATATAGAAACAAAAAAATTCAATAATAAAGATACAAAAATTGAAATGAAATCCTGTGTGCGAAAGTCTGACTCATCTTTTCCCCAGTTTTTTTGACGTGAAAACGTCTATTCGCTCATTACGGTGATACCGTCAGATTTGAATTGCTAATAACTACGACTCATAATGCGTCAACAATGGTCGAACCGAAAATAGATAGATCATGTCTGTACGTGTTTGTCGCGCAGTATTTGTTTCGCCTGTGACGTCATCGTGCCAGTGTAGGCGCATGCGCGTGACTGTTACGTGTTAGCTCTGTGTCAAGTTATAAATCAGCGTAGCGTGGAAACGCGTTACACCAGGACATTGATTCGGGTGTCACTGTGAAGATCTTGTGGAGCACTGCTAGAATATAAGTGAGAATCGGTGTTAAATTGAAAACTACAAAAAATAATAAAATATGTCGTCTCTTATGACTATAGACGGGTCTAATAAGCGTTCAGAGCTTTTCGCGAAAACTACTTGCCGCTATCATTAGAGACCGGAAAAATTCGCGTATTCATTTCGCGATAGGCTAAAATACAAATAGTTATACCTCAATGCAGCCTCTGTTATTGGCTCACAACTCACCTGGATGACGCTGGGCCAATGAGAAACACCCAACCAAAGCTTTATCGAATCACAGGCTGTTACGTTGGGACGTCTCACAAGACAGCAGCCAATGAGTGGGTGATATTTGACCGAGTGTACGTAGAACTATGGAGTTCATCCTGGAGGTCATTGAACCCGCGAATTTTTTTCCTGTCCCTACTTATGACTCGTAAATACGCTCGGAATGATAGAAAACGCTGGCGTGGAAAGAAATCCGTAAAGCCGAGCGAACGCTGGGGCTATGGCAACGTCGAGAAGGAAATGAGAAATGAGAAACACTTGTTATGATTAAGGCGCAGACCCAAACTTCGCTTTTTGCTGTATTTTTTTATTAATGTTTTGCCTGTGTAACGTAACAAAGAAGGAAAAACTAATTTGAGAATGACCGTCTTCTCGTTGAAGCGTCGTGCCGAGGGAGAAGACGCCGTGGCGCATTTCAGACGCGAGACAAGCCGGGTCGAAACAAACGAAATGATTATTAATTCAACAAACGGCTGCGACTGGGGTGCGGGACAGCAAATATAATTATTCTCGTGTCTGCAGTTGTGGGGCCCCCTGTGGAGGAGGGGTGGGGCGAGAGGAGGAAACGTCAGGGAGCGGAATTCTGGAGCCAGAAGAGAAGAAGACGTGAATTTTAGGCGGTGTGACAAATTATAAGTTTGACCTTTTAGACAAGACGGCGTGTTATAAACCTTCAAGAGCCATTCGCAAAGTTCTAAAATATATTATATAAACACTCCTTTTTGAAGGGAAAAAATAATGAATTATACTCACTGCCTTCCATTTTTTCTAACATTGAAAGCAAGTTTTAATCATATTAATATCCATAAAATTGGCTACCATCAAACGTAAAACATAAATAGACATATTTTAGTAAAGATGATTAATAGTTTACATGGATGTTATTGTGATTTTCCTTAGCAAAAATTTTCTTCTCGTGTGATGTCAATGGCATTCAACATTGAAGTCATCCACAAGAACGGACACAATTTTAATAATACTATCAATTATTTTTTTGCGCTCCTTGCCTTTGTAAATGAAAATTTTCAGTAACAAGCAATAAAAAATTTTTTAACGGCCAAAAAAAAAAGTTTTTGAATCCAATATGGCTTCTTTTTGGTTTCGATATCTCTAACTTCAAGACTCGGATTCTCCCACCATTTAGATTTATGGGTTTTAGATGATTGCAGAATTGTTATGAAGAAATATTTCGAAAATAAAATTATGGAAGTAACTTAGAATGCGTGACTTAGCTGCATAAACCTGAAAATCAACTTCTTGTGAGTAAACACTCATGTTTAACAGTACAATTTTTTTATTATGAATATTGGTTTGAATTATTACAAATAGCGTATAGCATGTAGCATATATGTAATTTATGACGACAAACGTTGTTCCACAACACAAAACACAAAACTTGTTTAATAATACACGCGAAAAATAATATATAAAAATGACATTCGAAGCCAACCATAAAGTGTAAACAAAAAACCGCATTCTTTTCCAACTGAAGTTCAGAAACAGTGGCGGATAGGGAAATTTATTTCGGGAAGGGTTAAAAAAAGTATTAAAAAAAACTTAAATCAACAACGAAGGGTTTGGACAGCCACTTTATCATTCTCAATTTTCTCACTTATGTAATTTGTGGTTTACGATTCCAGGTGAAATATAACAGCTCGCCTTGAATCTGCCAAAATAAAATACTGCCTTCCTTCACCAAGATATCACATGGGTTATTTTTAATTTGGACGTGACGACGTTTAATAAATCGATGAACGCCGGCTGCACGAACGAAAAAGTGTCCCGTTACGCTGTGTCCCGTTACGCTCATTGTACGCTTGCACCGCATCTATCTCTCTTCCACTCGATTGGAACAACCATCGATTTGACTTTTTCGAGGCACATTAAACTTGAAACACTCCCATTCGTTTCCTATTTTTCCTATCATCGTCCTATCCTTAACACAATAACACAGATTGGAAGAAGTAAAATAGCAAATACAGGTATGTATAAAAGTTATAGTTAAAATAATCTGTTCGTTAAAGGAATAAACATATTTGAATTAATGAGAGCAAATAAAAGTAAATTTATTAATTAAATTGAAGATTTCATTTTACTCCTTCTATTTATCCATACAAAATAGTGATAATTAAATAAAAATGGTTCAATTTTATTCATAAAAGTATGCAATCATTTCATCAATGTTTTGCTATGACGTTGTCACGTTAAACTATCGTCCGTAAACCAACTTTACAGACAACCAATTTTTTAAATAAACCCTTCGCCATCGATAAATATTAGCTACATACGTGACCTACGTTACCCGCGCTAACTACGTTACCTACTCACTTCCATTACCTCGTGATTCTAATAATAATCCACGGGGAAGCCTACAGTTCACAGGGATGTGAGCCGTCACCCGAACAGTTCCGAAATTCTCCGACGTTTACCGGTCGCTCATGAAAAAAACAACATATTGCAAGGATTTTTGTATTTTGCGGTCATGGAGTATTTTAAATAACGCTAACCCAACCTAATAAAACCTCTGATTTTTGTTACGATAACCTAACATAACCTAACCTACCTTTCTGGGAAAAAAAGAACTATTATTTATTAAACTGACTGAACCTAACCTAAAATAACATTCTACTTCGGAAAACTTCGGAACTGTTCGGGTTGTGGTTGTGGCTTTAATCCCTGTGAACTTTGGGCTATCCTACTCCATCGGCTGTAACAAAGTTTCGCTTCGAAAACAATCGTCTGACGGAATCACGCACGGACCCCGGAGAGACGGTGGAACGTGACTGGAGGCTGCAGGCAAGTAACTCTTGACGGTGACTTGACCGTGCACTTCGTCATCGTACAAGGAACCAGGAAACAACGCGAATTTTCGCAGACCTCTACAGAAAATACACTGGATACTAATACAGGACATCTCTATGCTAACAAACACAGGCGAGACTGTGAAAAAAAAAAAAAAAAAAAAACCTTGCGGGAAGAGATGTAAAGCGCGAACGTAAATCTTGTGTTTCAATTTCACTCAGATTTAGGAAAATATAATTTAATTTATTGCAAGATTTTCTTTATTATATAATTCATACTACCCGGCTTTTTTTACACTAAAAGTATTGATTTACATACCATAGGTAATAATACATTTGAATTGTTTAAATATTATATTGTGTAAAGCACGAACGTAAATCTTGTGTTTCAATTTTACTCAAATTTAGGAAAATATAATTTAATTTATTGCAAGATTCTATAATTCATAATAATCGGCTTTTTTACACTAAAAATATTGATTTACATACCATAGGTAATAATACATATGAATTTTTTAAAAAAATATATAATTTTTATTTTTCTAAGACCATAAAATATTGTCTATTGACAGTATTACTATCACAGTTTTAGTCAGTCTGACAGATAATATAATACAATTATAGTTACAAATTAAAATTTCACAGGAGAAAATATTTGTAGCAGCCGATAACTATTAATAACAAGGCATTACATAAAATAATATGCTATGCTCAAAAGAGTCAAAAATTTTATACCAAATTATATAAAAAAAATGTTGACATAAAAGGTTGAAACAAAGATTCAGACATTCAGTAACGTATCCTTCGAAGTAAAAAAAAAGAATATTATCGCATGAATTTGTTGATTGAATAAACATGAAAACGTTGGTACCAGAATTACCGTTCCATATTTAATCCTACAAAACCTAATGTTTCAGAAACATTTAAGAAAAAATATTGCATTAAATTATAAAGTTGCGTTTAAAAATGCTTGTGCTCTATGGCGTAAATCTGGCAACAGAGCTCACCGAAACATGGACGGTGCTAATGTCAGAATTCGTGCATTGAAGAGAGATAGAGAGAGAAAATGCACACGGTAAACCTAGGATGAGGCTCTCATTGGCTGAATTCACGCTTTGTGGATTCTCGGCCGCCGCATAATGTTTTGGCCTGGTTCCAAACCACAGTAAAGACGTTTTCGGGTGCGTGTTTTCTTTTTTGCAAAAAAAAAAAAAAAACAATCGGTAAGTTCCCCCTCCCCCCCGACCACTCACTGATAGTGGGCCGGGGCGGGGGTTCCTAAAAGAGTTTGTTGGAGGGGGGGAGGGGAAAGAATTGTAGGAACAAGAAAGAAATCCAGCCCAATCGTAAATTTGCCTCGATGCGTGCACGAATCGTCACTAGAAGAAGAAGAGGTTTTCTGGAGAGGAACAAATTTACGCGCAGAATTGCCTACGGCGTCGGAAAACCTCAAGATCGCAAAAGTCGAGGTTCCCTGGTGGAGTCGTCGCTGTTCGTTGAGAAGGAGGGGGGGGGGGGGAGGAGGAGGAGGAGGAGGAGGAGGAGGAGGAGGAAATACTTGATTGTCGACGAGCGAGTAGCACAAGCGGTTACAAAAAACAAAACTGCACCCCAGGGTGTTTGGGAAGGCGCTTGGAAAAGGCGATAAAATAGAAGAGACGAAGCTGTTAAAAATAAATAAAAGGCGCGTGTAGGCTACTTATGTAAGCGCGATACTTTTTATACTTACATACTTGGAGTGATAAAAAACTAATTTTCTTTTGCATGAAAATAATTAATACAATAAAAAGGGACACTAATAATAATAAAAATACAGTTGAAAATATAAATTAAACTAAACAATTAAAATAAATAATCATTACTCAATATTAATATAAACATGTGAATAAAACTAATTTAACTAAGAAAAATACTGAAAATCATTAAAACATTCTAAATTACTAATGTTATAATTTATAATGCAAATAAACTATACATACGGGAACATAACCTTACAAACACTCCCATGATAACGACAAGGAGACTACTAAACCTTCCACAGACACTACCTGCCAGCGACAATGGAAGCTTACAAGCAACATTACATCGTTATACATACAGGAACATAACCTCGCTTATATAAATAAATTTGAAAAAAATCATAAACACAATTTTTATCACTAATATCAAAAATAAAAAAATAATTTTGAATATATGGATCAATATTCAATATCATTCATGAAAGTGCATGATTTCAAATAACATATATAATAATTATAAAAACATTTAGCGGTAAATAGCCACTCAAGTATTCATAATAAATTAAGATGACGTGTGTGACCGTTAAAAACCCTAAAAATAACGTTTTGTTAATGTCTAGTAACCAAATTTGCGACCAATCATCAACAAATACAGTAGAGCTATGGGAATATATTTACAGGAAATAAACAAGAATATACAATAGTTACTTAACCAATGTGTGTGCGAGACTAATATTTAATTTACACCTAAAATTGACTTTGGCAATTAAAAGCCGTTGTGCGTGGTTTTTAGTACCAGCGATGGTAGGCAAATATTTCATTGAATCTGCTGAGAAATATTAACTCGCTATCGAAAGCTATAGATAAAATTTGTACCGAGCCTTGGGGAAAAGATAAAATTGACAGAAACTTATCTTGGTTCCTCAGAAGTTAACGCACTCCCAAGAACAGGTGAAGTTGTTGTAGTTTGTGAAATTTTGAAAGTTTCACGTCATGCAAGACAAAAATTGTAATGACACAACTTAACTTTTTAAACGTAAACGTTTCAATAATAGTAGTAGGTAAAACTATAGTGCATGCGCCTAAGATAGTAATTAAATCTACTTTTAACCAACTAGTTCTGGGAACTGACTTACCACGTTTAAGTAAGCTCGAAAAGAGTGCCATGAAATAACAAAATAAAAAAAAATATCTCAAGATAAATCGAAACTGAGGTTAATGATTAACGCTTTCTTGATCATATTACGTAAACAAAGTACCTTACATCAATGGTCAAGCCCAATTCACCAAT
Source organism: Bacillus rossius redtenbacheri (assembly GCF_032445375.1). Classification (NCBI taxonomy): domain Eukaryota; kingdom Metazoa; phylum Arthropoda; class Insecta; order Phasmatodea; family Bacillidae; genus Bacillus; species Bacillus rossius. Next base: position 65,764,417 of record NC_086333.1, on the reverse strand, counting down.
AAAAATATGAAAAAAAAATTGGGGTAAATATGTAGAGTAACGGCATATGCGAAAAAAAAATGATAAAAATCCGAAAATACTTTTATTGTATGCTCTTTCACTTCCTCTTTTCAAAACAACCGGCGGAGATAAGAAATTCCAAATACTTTAGGAGATATAGAATTTTTTTAATTTTGCAATACAAGACCTGTGCAACCATTGGAACGTCGCCATTTTTGTTATTTTGCCGTGTATTCGTGAATGCGTAATTAATAAAATGGTCGATTAGGTCAGGTCAGTTACATTATTAATACTTTCAAACTAAGCCGAAATTAAAAATAACGTGAATTAATTTTAATGGCTGTTTAGTTTTAAAATATTTATAATGTAACTGACCTGACCAAACAAACCGGTGACAAAGGATGAACAGTAGGAACTAAAATTGGGTTAAGGTCAGGTCAGTTACATTAAAAATACTTTCAAACTAAGCGGACATTAAAAGTAATGTGAATTCATTTCAATGGTTGTTTATTTTAAAGTATTTATAATGTAACCGACCTGACCAAACAAACCGGGACAAAGGATGAACAGTAGGAACTCACGTAATTTTTTTTTTACTTATTACTTGCGCAACAATATCCAAATAACAAAAAATAAAACATTAAAATTTGAAACGTTAAAAACTCCCCTAGTTAGAGGCGGGTACGATTCCTTTGCCATTAGTAGAAAATGATGTAGTCGTTCACCTACGTCGCGGAAAAAAAAATCATACTCGTAAACAAGAAACAATGGTGGCCGCATGAATGCAAGGTATTGTGATGAAAATTTAAAAATTCGATATCTCCTAAATTATTTGGAATTTCTTATCTCCGCCAGGTTTAATGAAAAGAGAAAGTTAAAGAGCATAGAATAAAAGTATTTTCGGAATTTGTAAATTTTTTTTAACATATATTGCCGAACTATGAAAATTAAAAAAATTCGATATCTCCTAAAATATTTGGAATTTCTTACGTTCTTCTGAAAATGACTTAATATCAGTCAAATCAACTGAAGAATAATATTTTAAGAATCGATCACACATCATTTATTAATATAATACTAAACTATTCACAAAAGCATAAAAAAAATCTTGCTTTTAGGATGGTTCAATACAGATTATTCTTTTTCTAGAATACTTTCTTGTTTATTCACCTCGAACACCAAACTTCAGTTGTCACATAAAAAATAAGATAATAAAAATCCATACTTTGCTTCAAATTGTTTTCTTTAAATAAACACATAGTTATAAATTATGTTGTATCTCGTCCTTAAAATCACAGTTTCAACATGTATTCAACTAGTCAAAACAAACGAAAAAAAAACCCCTTGAAAATAAACAAACATACGTCACACAAAAATTCATAATTCATAGAAAAAATTACTATGTAAACTTTCATAGTTGTTTTGGAATTGCTGGAAATTAATATTCAACATTGTTATGCAAATACTTCCTCTTTGAATCATTGAATTAATTACCAGCTTTTCTTGGAGATAGTGGAGACTGCTAGATTTTTTTGATGTGAGTTATTTTTCTTGAAAGGTCTTATGAGAAAATTCTACGGAGAAAAAATATTCTGCTATTAAAAGGAAGGATTAAGTCACGAACAATTCATAAAGTCTAATAACAATATCAGAATCCTAGATAAATTGAGTGTTTGTGCGCTGTATGGTTTTACGCATTTATTGTCAAATTAAGTTAACACTTTCGATACGTAATATTTTTAAAACTGTAATAAATATATCCTTACAGGAAAAAGTCATGATTTTCTGGTACAGCAAAGCAAATGAAAAAATATAACACGCTACTCCAAATTAAATAATCTAATTTTGTATTTATTTACTGTAAAGTTTTAGGGACTAATTTGTTCGATTACACCATGTTTAATAATATAATATATTACAATACCTAGTTAAAGTCACAGGGAATATTTAAATATATATATTTTTTAATGAGAGGAAAAATATTCCATAAAACATAACGATGGTTCCATAACACAAGAAGAGTCTACTAAAGCGCTCCATAATAAGAAGAAACCAACTTGTACTTGAATATTCATATAATTTCCACCTAATCTACATAGAAAACGCTCTGAGAACGTAATGTTTTTAACTAGGGCGAGAGACGAGCGAATGAGAAATGTTAATGAGCTGCTGTAGATGCAACTGGTAATGGATGGCTGAGACACTAGAGAGGCCATTAAAACTTGCGTGAGGCCTTATAGACGAGGTATAACTCCAACTAATTAGCAGAAATCTTAGGTTTGCGAGACAAAACTGTAAAACTTGGAATAAATTTTGTATCAAGAGAACTCAAATGTTCATTAAAATTAATAGTAAGCCTATAACTGAAATATATACATACTTGCATTAATGATTCTGTAAAGGCTATTATGCGTAATCTTACCTCGTAAATAATGTAATGAGTGGATTATAAATGTTTAAATTTACACTATATTATACATCTTAACAATTTTGCTAAACTTCTTCATGTATTTCAAACGTTCAAACAAATATATGAGGGAAAAAAATACCATATTTCTAGAGTTACATATAAAATTTAACCAATCACAAAATAATGATGTTTTCATTCAGTATACTTTGGAACACTTAAAAAACTGATTTAAAGTGTATTTTTGGACATTCGCCATTGCAGGTTACACTGTTTGGCATACGACCTCAATAATGGACCAAACTGTTGTTTTATGAAGCCTACTGTGTTCCTCTATGCTGTCGTAGTTTTGGGAACCAGAACATCTCTTTTGTCACATCACTGGGTTCGCCTGTGCGACTCTGTGTTGTCCATATTATCTGGTTAGAATCATCGTTGGGTTCTTATGTTTGTAGCTGTGTTGTCCAAGTTAGTTTTTGTCTTTACTTACTGTTGCTAAGGCCTCGTCGTTGTTAGCCTATTGTGTCCATTTGTGCTTTTATAATTTTTTGAATTATTCCTTCCACTGAATTTTCTGTGCTGTCTCTGTATTTATTTATTATTTTTAATTTTTTGACATCGAATTATTGTCTTGTATTCTGTGTCTTTGCATATTCTTACTTTTGTTTGTTGTTTCTTATGACACAATAGCTTATGTCCAAAAAAAACGTATTAAATGAAGCTTCCCCATTCAAGTAACCTAAAAAGCGTTGGGAATGCATTACTACGAACATTAATTCGTTACTATTCATTGGACATTTTTTTTGTGATGACTGAACGTATGCTGAAGCGACTGAAGTGTTACATCGTGCTAATTTAACAGAAACTTCTTGGTAAGCATTTAAATGTTAGCTAAATTAATTTAATTATAATGATGACAAGAATCAACGGCGTATTTAAAAATAAAAAGGTTTCAGAATTTTGTCAAAAAATCCTATAATGTCGCAAAGAAAAGCTATCTGATCGTGTATTGAAACGAATTTAAAGTTGGATACATGGCTGAAACGTTTGTAAACCATCATTTTAATCGTTTAGCCAAACGCTGTTGCAGCCTCGTCGTGGAATAAGCTCCCCTGCTTCCCATCTTCCTGCGACGGTGTTTGCACCGCACAGTGTGGCAAACAGCTGAAAGATTAATGTCTGCCAACGCATCGCGGCACGGCCAATTGACAAATAATTCTCGTTCGAGGATTCGCTTTCCAGGAGGAAACAAGCGCGGGGTGATGAATAGGGGAAGCAGTGCAGGTTACCCTGCCGTGGGGCGGGTGGGAGAGGGGGGGGGGAGGGGAACGGAGGAGGCAGCTGAGATAAGTAGGCCCCCGCGGAAGATGGATGTTAAGGCGCTTGCGAACGAGATCACAACAGGAGGAGAAAAGGGGGTTGGCCGGGCAGTGTAAGGGATGGGGGAGGGGGAGATTGGAGAGGGGGGTGATGCGTGATCACAAAAAAAAAAGGAGCTGATATATTTTAACGCGTTTTCACGACTCGCCGCCCGCCTTGGACGATGTGCGCTCCCTGGGGGAAAATTTGCGTGTATTTTATCTTCGTCACTGTTCACGAAGCACACCGCCTCACATCTACGCCATGTTTCATTTAAGACCCCTCCACACCCTGCCCCTTTTTCCATCCCTTAGTGTATCCAGTTCGGGGCGCATGCGCAGACAGCGGAATGAGCACAAAGAGACGGCGAGAGAGATGAAAAATATAATAAAGAGAAAACAATGACAAGCACTATGAGAGGCGTGATGCGTACGAGCACGAAAGTAAAATGAAACACGAGTAATTATCTACGTTAACAAGCAAGTCATGTTGTTCATTTCATTTTTTTTCGTCAGTACAGTTGTATGAGAGCTTTTCTTGTAAGTTCATCACGATAGTGCTCTTGCATTTTATATTAAGTCTTAAATTTTACTAAAATAAATTTACTTAATGATGGTAAAACTTCACGCAAGAGTTCGTAATTTTGATTACTTGCACAGCTTTTTTTAAAAGTCGGAAATAATGTTTATTGAAAAAATTTGTGAGCCAACATTATGAGTAAGATAATTAAAAGTCTGGTTAAAAGATTTGTGTCCCAACATTAAATGCAGAAAAGATAAAATTTTGGAGGGAATATTTGTGACCAAACAATAAATGGAAGTGAGTTAACGGTCTGGTGAGACGATTTATGAACCAACATTAAGAGAAAGTGAGTAAACTGTCTGGTGAGATTATTTTTACACAATATTAAATGCAAGAGTGTTAACTAAAAATCAAAAAGTTAATTCTCCTGATTATTAGTAACGGTAAGAAAATGGAATAACCAACTATTCGTGTGAGACCTTGCCTAAATGTTTTAAAATTTCTAAGTTAAATATTCTATACCGTATCAAAAACAACGAAAATCAACTTGGATAGGCCTAAACGATGCTTAACGATTGTATTACATGCTAGATATTTCAATACAACATTAAAACAAGTATTTTATCTATGCTTTCTTGAAATTGGCTCCTCTGTAGCTTTAAATGCTCAAGTAAGTTTAAAACCCATCTCTACAGATGCAAGAAATTTGAAAATTTTTATATATTTGGATACTTCTTAAAAATATATATATAAATTTTTTTAATTCTATAAACAAGTGCATGTAATAAATATGACAACAAATTTTAACCAATTTACTTACACTCTTAAGGAAACTGCAAACTAAAAGCTTGTATACTATTGCATTTAAATTAAGTGATTGGTAGAGCCACGATTATTTCGCTGATTCATGTCACTCCAGACTAGACTCAACTTGCGTATACATAATCAAGCCTTTTAAGAATGTTCATTGGCCAACTGCAAAGTCACATCCATAGGCAAGTTACGCATAATTGGATAAACACTTCTTTTTTATAACTGACTCAGAGTCGTCAAGAGCACTGCAGTCCAATTATCAACATAAAGCAGATGTAGGCCTTAATGAGTTTAAAATCTGATTTGCTGTCCAACTGATCCAAGAAATAAACGTGTCCATATGTATTCATATATAGCATATATAGAGAAGGTCCATATTATATGGACCTGCGTAATTCACGTTTATTTCAACGTAAGTAATTTTAATAACAGGAATAATATATCATGTATAATAATTAGAAAATAACAAAGAGACAATACGAATTTAATTTTTTGTTTTTACTTTATTAAAGTGTAAAAGCATTTACAGTCTCATTTGTACCAGTAAAATAACGTGAACGTTGCGGGTTCCTAGGTACTGAAACAAGTTGAAAGTTCGCAAGGAAAAACGACACTGCTTTAGCGCTGGTTATGGCGACTGTTGTCTGCACGATTGTAAATCACTGCTAAATTAGTTTAAGATACATATTCAACTCTTTCTTTTTTAAGTGAAACCTTTTTACAACCGGCAGAGTAATATCAGAATCACAGGGTAACGGAATTGAGTAGGTAACGGATTTAACGTGTGTAAATTTGAAACGACTATTTCTCGATGGCACGGGGTTAAAAAAAATTGAATTGAAACTTCTTTACCGCAGGTTACAGATGGCAGCAGCAGCAGCACAAGTTTTTGTGTACTTTCAAAATACTTTAGTAAATTTTTACATCTTTCGCTATTCAAAACTCCCAACTGTGAGGTGGGATCCGGTGTTTTAACATTAGAATTTTTAAAATTTGTAAAATCATTTCCATTATGTATCATATTGTAACTATCATAAATCCATTAGTTATTCATTCTTAGATTCCCTTGAAGACTTTAAAATACGCTAGTAAATAAAGGTCTGTTTTCAACGCATGATAACCCGTGTTTCAAATATTAGAGTACCCTGAAAATTTTCTATCCCTCTTAACTGTGAAGTTACACTTCTAACGCACGTGGCAGCCACATAAAACCATTATTTTTTTCTTCTTCTTTTCGTTATGGTTATTTCAACTGTTGCACGGGCATCGCTTTTGCTACGTCAAGCACGAGGGTTTTTTTTTAAAAATGCTTTTGACGTCGGGCAGGTTGCGTATCCCCCAGGCGCTCGCAGGGGCAGCGCTGCAACTCCGCGGCACGTCATACCGCGTTGTTGAAGCGAAGCCGGGAGGGCAGTTGGTTCTGCTCCCTGGAAGGAGGGGGGGGGGGTTTGTTGATTGATGAGTAGAGGGGGGACGATGAGGGTGAAGAAGAGGAGGGGGGAAGCAGTAATCCGCTGCGCGTCAGATTCAGTCGCGGGTATCGGTATCGCGTTTCGCGCGCGAGCGCTAGCGTTTCGTCCGGTCCGGCGCGAAACAACAAGCGCGTTACGGCGTTTTAAATTGATTGCGGGATAGCGATTGGGCGGGAGGGAGGGAGAGAGGGCAGCGGGGCAGCCCGGTAAAAAAAAAAAAAAAAAAAAAAAACCAGCAGGTAACCGCCGCGGGCAGAACGGGATCCCCCCCCGAATTTATCAGCAATACATCACAGGTATCGCGTTCCAGCGCCGCACACGCTGCTCGCCCCGCGAGTGATTCGTACCTGGTGCATAAAAATGCCCACAAATGCGCTTCCATCGCCACTGTACTCGTCGCCCGGTCGCGACGTTTCGACGTCGATTTCGCGTGTGTCGATGATGGGTGGGTGTTGTTTCAATCGATTTTTCGATATTTAGAAACCGATATCGAGACGTCAAATAGAGATAAATAAAAATAACGTGTCAAGACCGACAGGTCAATATGTAAATAGCGGTCCTCTTGTCATCAATATTTTTTTTCTTTCCAAAAAACGGCCAGGGATGTTTACAAATACATAAAACACAACAGTAAATCTTATATTAAATTAAAGGGATAAAATCTAGATTTTTAGTTTATCATTTAAGGTATCATCAATTTTTTATTTATCGGTTAGTGATTTTCTCTTTCGGAACTGCCTCAAGAGTCGGGTCCACATGACTCGGCCAAGGACTCTGAATGAACTGCAACAAAGAATTGAATACGAAATTCATGGCAATCCAGCTGAGATGCTGAAGCGATCAATGGGGAACATGAACGCCAAATTAGAAGGATGTATAGGCAGACAAGGACGCCATCTGCAGGACGTAATTTTCATTGTCATAATTTATATTTGGAATTGTTGTTCCCTGAAAGTCAAGTTGAAATGGTTCAATAACTGTAAACAAAAATGGGGTTTTTAAAATTATTAATACCGAGAATTGCGATGGCATGGGGTATTATCGCCGACATGCGAACCCTATTTTAAATATTAAAATAAAGCAAAAACTAATTGAGCTATAGTTTCAGGAGTAACGATTTAATTAGGGGGAATTTCCTCCTCTTTAATACTTTATTTTTATTTTGGCTATCATATATATTTTTTTGTAATTGGTCAAAGTAAATTACTTTGAAATCTTAGTCGCTGGCTATATGAAAAGAACTACGGACCGAATTTTTGTTTTCACTCTCGCAGATCATAAACCTGATCTGATTTTATGGAAGAGAGAAGATTATTATGAAATTTTCCCACCGCCGCGCCGTGCACAGAACTTCCCCGAGCAGAAAGTCTTGGCGCGCGCCTGCGCTCGGTAAACACGCCCGCCTGCAGACGGGCGTGTGACGTCATGCATCGAGACGCGACGAGACAGCGAGGAGACCTGGGTTCTCTCCCCCCCCCCCCCCTTACCAAACCACCCCGTGCTGCATCTCGCAAGTGGCGGGAGCGGCGACGTAGTTCACATCCCTGCCGCAGCTGTCGCTTTGGCAGCACTTGCCCACATGTCTTTTTTACACGCTTTATATTAGCTTCACCTGTATGTTTGTATGTTCGTTTGTTTGTATGTTTGTAACCGACTCCTTTGGGTGCGATTTTGACCCACTTTAAACTGCCAGATTTCATTAAAACTTTGTAGATTTATCGAGGACCGATGACAATACACTAATTTGATAAGATTTTTCCATTATTCAATTTGCAAAATAAGATTTTTGTCAATTTATATAATTTCACAATATATAGTAGGCTTTTTTATATCGCACCAAAGAAAAACTGAAAGAAAAGAGTTCGCACATTGTAAAGAAAACCATTTCGCTCATGAGCGAACTCTTTTCTTTCAGTTTGTCTTTGGTGCGATATAAAAAAGCCTACTAATATTGTGACATTTAATTAAATGAAAAGTAAGAGTGAGTTATGGTTATTTCCCCTGTGAACGTCTGGGTGAAGTCTGGAACACTCGACATCGTATGTTTCTACCCCCCTCTCCCCCTATTTATAGTCGGTGTGGGAGTTCCACGCATCGAACCGGTATGCGATAAGTGTCGAAGCGATTCTGCACAACTTCATCTGTGTCTGATTTTTATGAGCCGCCCGTCCAAACACACGCGCGCGCTGCGAAATAAGCAAATTTCCAGAACCCTGCTGTAGTTGCAAGTGTAAATCTGGTGCAATCAACTTCAAGTAGTTGATAATTTTCAGATATCTCACACACAAATGCTGTAAATAAAATTATTCCATGGTGATTCGTGCGTTCATCCTATTTTCTTAAGTATAAGATAATTTTTTAGATGCATTTACTAAGACATCTTCAAATTATCATTAAACCGGGGGGTTTCATTTATACTATTTAATATTAGAATTATTGCACTTGAGACAATGAAAATATTTTAATAAAAAACAAAGTTTTAAACATACTTGGTTAGAGTCCCAGGTTTGTGTCTACCTTGGGATCTTTATTAAAAAACCTTATATTATCATAATTAAAAATAAATATCTTAATTAAATGAAGGAAAAAGTACAAAATTTCATAAAAGCAAATAAAATGACTTTACGAGTCTCCATAAATAATTATTATCATCCACCAAAATGTTTATTTTTTTTTATTTTCCACTCTCTCTTAAGGCTTATCGATTCTCTCCTTGGTTCCATCCATAAATTGTTTGTATACATTTTAATTTAATTATTTTGCCTATTATTGGCATGAATAGGAATTAAAATTTGGTTAGTAAGTTTTTCTTTATTTTTTAAAAAAATGGTCTGTACTCGCAATTTTTTTTTCAAACAATAAGTGATACAATAAAGTACAGCACAGAATCTTTTCTCCCATCAACTGGATAGATTCCATTTATTCCTACAAGAGGTAATATATAGTGGTTGGAGGAGAAATAAATTAATCACTTCCTTAAAAAGCACACGATAAGATGTATTTTAAAATTTTGTAATTTTTCTCATCATTATTGAAAATTGAATTTAAAACAGTTTTTGATAGATGAACCGTATTGCAAGGTTTTGAAGAAAAATTATAGGATGCCAGGAAGAAAAAAGATTTTATTTTAAATTAGTAGCCATAGTATCAAAACGGTTCAACATTTTCGTATATCTTCTTAACATTATCAAAATATTTTATTTAACAATGTTTTGACAACTACAACCCTTAACTCAAAAGGCGAATAGAATTTTTTTTAGTGCTTAGCTAATGTAACAAAAAAAGGCATATAACATTTTTATGGGAGGTTTCACAATCGGGACAGTGCAAAATCTACTTAACTTCGCCAGGCCAATTTCAAGCATATGGCTATGTCATTACTAGAGACCTGAAAAATTCGCGGGTTCATTTCATGTTATGCTAAAATTCAAATAAGTATACCTTAGTGCTGCTTTTGCCATTGGTTCACTGTTAATCTGGAGGACTGAGGGCCAATTCGAGACCCTCAGTCATAGAAGTGTCGAATCACAGGCCATCCAGTCGAGACGACTCACAAGTCAGCAGCCAATGAACAGTTGGCATTTGCCAGAGTATGTAAAGGATATTTGAGTCTATCCTGAAGGTCATTGAACCCGCGAATTTTTCCTGTCTCTAGTCATTACTACCCAGAATATTAAAAAAATTGGAAGAAAATGTTGGCTACATAATAAACACTAGAAACATTTTAACGGCATGGAGTATGCGGAAATGTTTGGGAATAAGATCTTCGAAATTTACCTGCGTGTGTAGGCTGTGCCGAAAGCGATTTTTATAAATAAAACGGGCAATAAATATTCAGTTCTTCTTCTAAATGATATCATTGTGCTATAAAACACAACACCTTTTTGCTATAATTCTCCAAGAACAAGTGCTACTTTGGTTGTGTACACACATGCAAATTGGAATCGTGACATTCAGCCATTTCTTTCGCAAGACCCAATCTTATATTTTGAATATTCTTTTTTTTTTCTCGACAAGTTCCTCATCATTCAGAATTTCCATTTCTTCCTCCTAAAAATTCCTCCATTTCAAATCACTTTCTACGGAGAATTTTCTTATTAATTTGTGTCCTACAAAGGAGGGTTCATATATTTAAATTTTATTTAAATGTACCATATCCTTCGTTTGCTCTCCCCAAAGTTTTTATTTGTTCCGAACTTCATTCCATTCGTCCTCTTTACCCTTCATCACAGCCGCATATCAAAACTTCTACAATTCTACGCTCATTTGGTTCTCAACGAGCATGTTTCTGTACCAAACAGGAAACGACTTGCCAACTTTGTAAATTTCTACGTTAGTTATAATTTGTAATTTGTCTTTGGTGGAATTTCTTAGAAATTTCTAAATGCGTGATTTTCTCGGAGATATTGTGACCTTTATTAATTCTACAAAGTTCCGAGTTATTACACGGTGTACTTACATGTATCATCATTATTGTATCCAACTATTTTTTTACTAGATCAATATTTCGAGGTTACTATTCCCTGAAATTGTACATCGCATTTTATTCAATTGATTTAACCGTCAAACTCTTAGTCTTTCGAAGGTTATCTGCCCATCCTCCATTGCAGGTATCTTTGGCTCTCTGAAACTCATACCAGAATCCCTCTTAATCTTTCTCCTCCCGCCTAAAGCTCGTCCGAAGCTTACAAAGTCCTCCGTTATCATTTCTCCCCGGCGTGAGCTGAAGAGCGCCAGTAGGATAGTGACCTCGTTTAAGCTTTCTTTTATCTTCACATTTTCATTCTCCTTCGTTCTCGTTGTTACTCTGCGTTCCATACGGAGCTGTTCGACGAATATCGCATCTTTTCAGTACGTCATAAAAAAATGACATTCTGATTCTGTGCGGAAAAATCTCACCCTTACTTTGCGAAGTGATTTTTCCTATGGGAAAAAAAAAACAACAGATCTACGTAACTCTGCGTTTTCAATAAAAATAATAGTTTTGAGTCGCTGTTATCGTACACATACAGGTGCCGCCTCTCTCTTTTGGAGAAGAGACGATAGTTCAAAACCAAATTCCTACATTGCTTAGCTATTGAGCATCAAGCGAGGAAGAAGAATGATTTGTAGTCCATTATTATTTTAAAAGTCCGCTATTTTGAATTGCTAGAGTTTAAAGTCACGCTGTCATGCACAGAGCAATTAAATTTACTAGGTCATGCGAATATCATATATATCCACCATAGTAATTTCAGCAACATGGCATCCACACACGGGAAATATTTTGGTCACTGCATGCCTTCCAAGAACAGAATACTTACATTATATTTTATTAGTTTTTTTTCCAAAATATTGTTTGAAGAACCTACATCTGTTTTCACCATGTTATAAATATTATGTAATATTACTATATGACATGAAATACTATGTAAATTGCTATACACTGAAATTTCTTTCGAAAATCGATCAAAATAAATATTCACGCAAAATTAGAAATATATGTAAATTCGTACAGTAATATTAAAAAAAACTGTATCACTGCAAAGTAGTGTTGCAGCCATTTTATATTTATGCTGTTCCAGATCCTTTAATAGTTAAATTTATTTGTAAACCGTTCCCTGAATAGCTTTACAGTATTAAATGCGCACATAATTAACAAGATACAAAAAAAAAATCCAGATATCTTTATTTAAAGTAACTGTGTAGTCAAATACCGCTACAAACATGACAAACTGACTTCTGCTGCCACCTGATTCCATGCATTGTCTGTCGCGGCCTTTCTCGAATAATCCGTGAGAGTGAAATCACCCTGAAGCGTACGCAGAATTAAAGTTATGGGCAAAAAAGGGGGGTGGAGGATAAAACCACTTTACCCGCTATTTGATCTCAAATCCATTTGTTAGTGGGAATGATGGATTTTGTTAGGATTTCGGGCGCAGGCGTCAATCGCTTCCATCATCCCTCCCATAGGACCACCACTTCCTCACTGTAGGGGGCCCGATTCATTAACATTTTAATGCTACGCTATTTATTGTCCACTGATTAATACATAGACACCAGAAAAATTCGCGCATTAATTTCACGATAGGCTAGAATCCAAAAGGTTTGCATCTTTGCTGCTTCGGTGATTGGGCCACAGTATATCTGAAGGACTCTGGGTTTAATGAAAAAAATGCAAACAAAAGAAGTATCGAATCACGAGCATCCCAGTTAACAGGTGCTGCGAGTCAGTAACCAATGAGCAGATGCAATTCGCCCGAGTGCATAGAGGATCATGGAGTCCATCCTACAGGTCATTGAAATCGCGAATTTTTCCGGTCTCTATAAAAACATAATTGCGAAAAAACATAAACGTATACACTCTCATTTCTTAGTTAACATGACGCATGTGATAATTGAGTAGGTATATTTTAAAATTCAAAAAAAGGTACGTATACAACATACAAGCACCCTATAACCAGAGATGACTTGTGTTTGGTTAAATACTTCACGCAAAATCCATGGACTAGCAGATTACCCCTCCCACCCTCCAAATAGTCCACCGCTCTTGCAAATCATACATATTTACGTCCTTAGTATCCACCAGTATGTTTCCGCACGCAAATGAAAGAAAATTTAAACTTTATGTATGCGGGGTGCCAACTTCGATGACACACGTTACGTCAGAAAGCCGACGTTTCATATTAACATGTGTCAGATCCCGGCAGTGTTCCCGTTGTTCTGTTGTTTCCTTGTGCCGTCAGACAGTGTGTGGACACTTTGCAGTGTGCATCTTTTTTTTTTTTCGTGAAAAGGTTGAAAAGTGCTGAAAGTGTTGAACTTCCAGACGAACTTGACGAAGAGGAAGAATGTGCTGCAGAAGTAAGTAGTGTGTGTCATGTTAGCTCTTCGCAGGGAAAGAGAGTGGGTACATTCCATAAATGTAAAACACACCTGTCTTTCCAACTTCCCTACCGACTGCTTTTCAAGCTTCGCCTGCTGGTTCCCGTAGTCCTAGCTTGAAATGTCGTGCATCATCTTGTAAGTAGTACGCACTAGTTCAATCACTAGAGACCTGCCAAATTCGCGGATTCATTTCGTGATATGCTACAATTCAAATAATTATACCTTAGCACTGCTTCTGCAATTGGTTCACTATTAATCTGGAGTAATGAGGGCCAATTAGAGACCCTCACTCATAGAAGTGTTGAATCACAGACAGTCGGTCTAGACGACTCACAAGTCATCAGCCAATGAACAGGTGGCATTTTACCGAGTGTGTAGAGTGTAGTAGAGTCTATCCTGGAGGTCATTGAATCCGCGAATTTTGCAGGTCTCTATCAATCACTTGTTCCTCCATTGCTGTGTATTTGTATGCCTATTACTAATATGTATAGATATACATAGACAAACACAAAATTCCATCCCCTATTTAACGCCCCTAGGTGATGAATTTTCAAAACGCCTTCCTTTGTGCTCACCTACGTTGCAACTCTTGTGCGTTGTCGGTCAGTCAGTGTCAAGAATTTTATTAAATAGTTTTATTGCTATTATTCCCAGAAAGTTCATTTGCAAGCTATTATTCAAACTTGAAGCATTATCCTCCATGCAGCTAAGGTTTTGTTTTGCTAACCAACCGCCCACCAGCGTGACTTCAACTACAGAACAGACCCTCGCGCCATAGACTGATCACATCCACGGCTCGGACAACCGCAAACCAACTGGACGTATTGCAGGACACGTTCAAAAGTGTTTCCGATTAGAACCACGTTGTCGAGGCGAATCAGCGGAAGTGAAATCGGGTTCGGTCGTGAATATCCGAGCATCACGCGACGGTAAATCCGAAAGAAGGAAAGAAATAAAAATAAAAAACCTTGCATAAAAATTTATGATTTCCACCCCCCCTTTTTGACTCCCGCAGGGATGTTTGTTTGTGGGGTTGGGTTTTTGGAAAAGGGAGGAGGGGGGAAAGTGTTTCTCCGGGTTGCGCCTCTACGGCAAGGACGACTTCTGACGACGCTCTCCAAAGGTTTTTATACATTCTGCGGCCCCAAACTTGATACCCGCCTCCCCCTCCCCTACACACACACACGGAGACACCCGCTAGAAATGCTAAGCGCGACCCCCTGGTTCTAGAGTGTTCTCGCCGACCTTCCAGTCGCAACTCGTATGCGCTCACGTGCCGGTTAAGGGATGTTCCAGGGGGGAGGGGCTTTCCCTTGTGTTTGGTTTACGGCTCATTCGACCTTCTCGCGAAACCCCCCCGTTGCAATAGAGAGAGAGAGAGAGAGAGACACGTCACTCTCCGAAATATTCCTCTCCTCGCAGGGAGTTTTGTGGGGCAAGTAAACATCCCGTCCTTCCGTGGGCACACACAGAGAACACGCATACCCTCCCTTCTCCCTCCTTCATCCCCCTCAGTTTCCTTTCACCGCTGCTAACCCGCATAGCTTTTTGTAGCAGGAACTGGTGATTAGTAGCGCGCTCGTTACACTGCGCCCGCACGAACGGCAGTGTAAGAATGGCTATTAAAAAAAACAACAACGTAATTTTTCCAAAATGCACGCAACTTAATTAGTAGAGACCTGCAAAATTCGCGGGTTCAATTACCTCCAGGATAGACTCTACTACACTCTACACACTCGGACAAATGCCACCTGTTCATTGGCTGCTGACTTGTGAGTCGTCTCGACCGAGTGTCTGTGATTCGACACTTCTTTGAGCGAGGGTCTCTAATTGGCTCTCATTACTCCAGATTAACAGTGAACCAGTGGTAGAAGAAGCGCTAAGGTATAAATATTTGAATTGTAGCATATCACGAAATGAAACCGCGAATTTTGCAGGTCTCTATTAATTAGTGTTGAAACAATCTCGCACAACTCTTGTTGATGGATCCAGGAAAAAGGTGGGGGGAGGGTTGATGTTAGCTGATATTTGGGAAATGTATTTCCTCGCGAAAATATTTCGATACTAGCTGCGTGTTGAAACAATGTAGCACCGTCTGCGTTTCGTGATTGGTCGAGTTCGTTTCGCACGTGTTACAGACGACCGCTAACTACAAAGAAGAGAACCGGCTGGCGTGGGCACATCTTATTGCAGTCTAACGAGCGTCGCAGGTATGTTATTTGACCAAATTATTTGTCTGCTTTCCCTCCCGGGCTCAGGATGGGGTGTTAAGTAGTGTATCCAGCTCCTCCCTTGCGGAAGTCAACTGCGAATCGCTGAAGAACCACCTCGCCTAATCCTTCCTGGCAATACCTCGGTCCCGGTCTCGAGGCTATGTCTGGGCTTTCAACCTCATCATCGTTCCTGCCGGTACAAACTCATTACTAGAGACCTGCAAAATTCGCGGTTTCGATGGCCTTCAGGATAGACTGCACATATCCCTGTACACTCGGGCAAATAACGCAAGTTCATTGGCTGCCGGCTTTTTAAGTCGTCTCAGCTGGTTTGTCTGTGATTCGATCCTTCTTTGGTTGAGGGTTTATAATTGGTTGAAATTCGTCCAGATGAACAGTAAGCCAATAGCAAAATTAGCTAAGAGGTATATGTGTATGAATTATAGCCTATCACCGAATAAATTCGCGAATTTTGCAGGTCTTTACTCATTATCATACTTTTTTTATTTTATTAAGTAAACAGAAAATTATACATATTCTGTCATCTAAAAAAAAGTTTACTTGATGTGTTACATTTGTGGCATGAAGAATGATTGACGTGCGAAGTATAGGTAATCATTCGCCTGACTGAGATGTCGGAACAATGCCAAACAATATTGTGGGATTTTTCAGGTGCAACCTGAATACTTGTTATTTCAGAAGGACAAAAAACTGATTCATCACATAATCGTACAACATAAATTAAGCCTTGCTGTTCGTGTAACTTCACACGTACTTAAACGACGTGACATTTTATGGTGGAAAATAGTTTATAATTTTGAAATCCATTCTAAAAAAATTTTTTGTAAATGTTTCAGAAAGCACTAGAATATACGTTCACGGAGAAAGAAACACACGGTTGTGAAAGCGCTAGGCTATGAACTGACGCGCAGTCTTCACGTCGTGCATAGGACAACCATGAAAGTTTAATGGTACACATAAAATTAGATGGTGGAGAAACGAAGATAAAGTTGTTAATACAAGGTCTTTGGATGCTTCCAAAAATTTTCACCCGGCCGTTCATGTCTGAAAATTATTCTGAAAACACGCGTTTTAACCCCTTTTCACGCTCCAAAAAATACAGTTTGAAAACAAAAAACTGAAGCAGACTTACCTATTCACATCGAGTGACTACTTAAACGCTTTTTGTCAACAGACGCCACTCGGATATATAGAGCATTTTTCAAATCTCGTGGTTTCTTCTGAAGCTAGGCACACTGTGTGCGTGCCTAGGTAGGCGCGCTAAATATAGGGACAGTTATTATAAAAAAAAGTCCCTGCAACTCACGGAACTGTTAAAACGATGGTTTAAAATTTTCAGCATGCAGATCATTCTGTACGTGTTACCGAAGTTTTCGTTCCTTCTATCTTGTAACAGTGTTGCGTAAATATTCTGTAGTCTTTTCTACAATTTTTTTTGTATTTTGAAAATGTTACTCTGCGGGTTAAGATATTCATTTTTTTGACATCACTGTAACAGCTTCAGTTAAACTTTCTTTGAAACTTGCCGAAACTACCTACATATTTCCTTGTGGTTTCGTTGGCAAACGAAGAGGTGAAGGGACTAAAATCGATGTGACACATATGAATCAACAGAAAAGAAATTGCAGTATATTATATACTAAACATACCGAGAACTTATTTGATCCGTAGGTATACAAATGAAACAGTGAAAGTAACGGGTATTTAATGACCTTTTTTGAAATAACTGGTACAGGTTATGGTAATTTGAAGTTGTGCAATCCAACGTATCGCAATTAAATTTTTCTAGGGAGTGCATTCGAAAAGCAAATGTTTGGTAATGAAGGAAATTATTCTCAAAAACGGAATAAACACGCAACTGGTATTTGACAGTTGTCTACATAATGCAAGCAAATAAAATGTTTGTAAAAAGAGGATATAATTTACGTTTTGATCGTCACAGAACATACACATACACCTTAACTATGTTGAGGTAACACTCATTATAGCTTTGCAATATACTTGGATTAATATTCTGGAAAGCAGCCATGAATGATAAACCATTAAATATTGCGTACATTTTTAAAGAAAAAAAATTTGAGGTTGTCTGCCGGAGATTATCAGAACTTAAATCACAGCTGTCGTATGCAGTAACAGAGAATTATTTTACATTAATAATTTGGGCAATTTGGACAGCATAAAATGATAAATGATATAGAAGTGCTTGCCACAGGCCATATAAACTTTACAGTCGACAACAAATTGGCTTTATTTCTTCTTCATAGCGTGGATAGAACAATATGAAATGTATAGGACAGCACGAATAAAACTGTACACATCAATTACGATAGACACATAATTCACATTTTAAATCATTATGTGCATCCATCATTGGCCTGTGATTTTGCTGGTTTGTTCGGTTTAAAAAGAGCAACGGAAAGTTTTTTTTCATATGAAAATTTCTAATCCTACACTCGAGAAGTAGAGTAGTTGAAATATTATTCGATAATAATGTTTAAACAATTATAATATTACCTCACTGGTTTTACTGTTTAAACTATCGTTTTAAATACAATTTAAAATATTTAAAAGTTTTCACCATATCCTAAACCGAATACGTTTCGTGTCTCATCTCATGCTCTTAATTAATTAGACTAATATCGGCTTCCTTGTTTATTATAAATTAGTCACTACCTTAAAGTGAGCTTTTAGTTAAAAATTTAACTTAATGTACGAATTTCTTAGTTTAAAATTAAGTTTATTAACATGTTTAAAATTTAAAAGTTTAACATTACTTATTCTATATTTTAAATCAAGTAGGTGCCAAAAGGATTATTTTTCATTACTTTTATTTAAAAATATAATCCTAGCATATTACTATAATTTCCACATATTGTTAGGAATGATGAATTATCGTGAAAATATTATGGCTCAAGATAGTTTACAAACTAAAGTAAATTTTTGCAATATTTTATTACCTATATGTTTATTATAAGACGTAGTATTATTTAAACGAATCACAGACGTTTTGTTAATGCAACAGCTAAGTTCTCATTGGCCTGTTAAAGAGCCATGCGGGTTTATTTCGCCGGACAGTGTCAGTAATTTAATATATATATTTTTGACATAAAATGTACTGAAATCTAACAAAGTCAGATTTTTCCGCAATAGATATTCAACATTACTTATTCTTTTTTCTGCTCAAAGAACCGTTTCTCACAAATTTTTTTTATATTATTACCGATTAGCACACTTACTGCTTTTTTAATTACTCAGTGTGATGGAAAATCAAAGCGTAGGTAAAATTTTTGAACACAAAATATGTATATTCATTGTTTGGTTTTTAATTCTAAATAAAAACTCATATAAGGATAACTATGATCCAAAAGTGTTGTTTTATAACTGAGGAAATTAATTAGCGGTTTGAAATTAAGCTATGTATCAAACGACTCATGTATGTTGTTACGAAACTTTGCATTATTTTAAAATTTATTTCGGTATGATTAGTTTCACAAATTTTTTTTGGAGGAAAATGAGTTCATATCATTTAAGATATGAAATATTGAAAACCCTTCCAATGATTATTTATACGTTGAGTTAAATTTCTAGATGAGCAGTACCTACCATTACTGTAGCCTGTTGTGGTATCAACCTGGCTAACAAAAATATTGTTTTATTTGTGTAATATAGTTGTTGGCGGTCGTGATCGCATTAGCACCGCACTCATGTGGCTAGGTCGTGGCATGACTCATAATTATGAGCACTGAATCGATATCAAAATGGTTCGGAACCCACTTTATTCTGGAAGCAGCAATCACCCAAGCTTCTGTGCAAAGCCGCTTGTGAGTTGAAAACTATACTTATAATCACACAATTTTTTTTAATACTCTCCATATTGCGACGGATAAAATCAATTGCGCGTTAAGAGAATTGTCTATTCATGGGTATATTCGTTTTAGTGAGGCGGGATGATAAGTGCGACGCTAGCTGGTCCTTCTAGCGCGGTATCGCCTCTAAGTACTTACAAGGCTGTGGACATGCGCGCAGTCTTCTAATCGTGCATAGGGCAACTATGAAATTTGAGAGATGATTGTATCAGTATATGCTGTATAAATTAGGATGAAGTTGTAATGAAAGTCCCTTGAGTTCTTTCGAGAATCTTTACCGGATGAATCATACTTAAGTCATAAACTGAAAAAAAGCGATATTTTTCATTAACGGACACCACACATAAAATGACCTTGGAGAGATGAGGAGAGAAATCTCCCCAAAAGGTGGATGCTTTACTTGATGGTCAACGGCGTAAGATGCAGAAGGCAACAGGAAACCATTACATTAAATATCCTCGCTGATATCTTCAGGAACACCATCATGGCTGGTTTGTAGCCCGGATATCCATGATGGTTGCCAAACTTCTTAGAGGAAATGGCACACGAATAAGGTTTCCAATTGCAATCATCTGTGTTTGCTGGAAAACTTAAAACGATGAAAGGAGCTGAAGAATCGGGAAATTGTGCAGCAGGAAGAAGCAACTTTGCCACGGAATGTCGCATACGTCACTGGAGGATTTTGAGCAATTTTTTAATTGCGTGGTTTTTTTATTTCCGACGCCATGCCTACCGTAGGCTATGTGTGTCCAGGTGGGCGGGGCTCTTAACCGAGAAGAATCCTCCATTGAAGAGCCCATACATTTATTGTGTGTATTATTATTATTTTTTTACAGGGTCACCGCGAACGTGTTTTCCGAACACGGCCTGGGCAACGAAACTGTTTTGAGAATCAGAAATTGTTTCGAAAAGCGCCGCGGACGGATAAGCTGTGCAATCACAAGCGGCAATTAAACGCGGCCGCGCGCGCTCAAACGAACCGGGGATCGCCGCGGAGTGCGTGTTGTTTACCGGCGCGGGAAGGGAGGACTCGACGGCCTCGTTTACGTCCCGCAAACACAGTCTGTCACTTCTGTGTTCGAGGTCATCCAACACCCCACACTCCCCTAAAACCGAAAAATTCCTCCTCCACTCCCAGCCGCGGCCAAACATTTGAATGCCGCTGACGAAATGAGCGAGGGGGGAAAAAAAGCGCTTTTTGCGTACCCAAATGAATACTTCGCGGTAGGTGAACATTTGTCGAACGTGGAGGGGGTTGGGTGGTATGACGACGAAGAGAAGGGGTTGGGGGTTACACGGTGGTTTACACTACCTCCTCCCCCCCCCCACCTATAACCAAACACCACCACTAACCTTTACACACGCACACACACCAGGGGTCGTTGTAAAGTTTGTGCTTTCTCTTTGCAAACACGCCCGTCGAGTGTCTGTTCAATTGCCACGCGTTTCGCGCGAAGCAACAAAAGAGGATTGTCGACGAGGAGGAAAGGATGAGGGAAGAGTGGTGGGGTGGTTGTGGGGAGGGGGGAAAGCCGTAGAAGGGGATGGGGATATAATATTTTATCCAATTATCCGTCGGAGGGAGAGCGAAAGAGAGAGAGAGAGAGAGGAAAAGAATTCTTTTGATAACCGGGGGGTCACGCCAACACGAGAGACTTTGTGCCGGTTCGTCATTTGAGACGAGATGGGCAGCCAACTTTGCCGGATTCCGACGTTGTTCGTCCTCTGCGCATTCGTTCAGGGGTCGGCTGAAATCGTGGGAGGGCGGAGCTAGCTGGCTCTAAATTAATCTGTGTCCTGGACGACAAGAAAAACAGCTGTCCCGACTCGCAGCAAGGACATTCTATACCTCCCCTCTCCACTTTGTTTCCAAGAATGAAGATTGGCGGGAGGTATTTGAAATTGCTTTTCCTTGTACCCGATGCCTTCGTTGTTTGTAATATGCTCGACACAAGAACACCCTTTCTGCCAGGCGTTTTGGGAATTCAAAATTGCGCACTAGATACATTTCATTTGCTATTCTGATGTTTCATGTCAACTAGTAGGCATGCCTACAAAATTTTTATTTAATTTTAACATGTACATCATTTAAATCACATATTTTGATTTATGATAGCTAATTTTGTATTATACTACGTGTTTAAAATTGATACTAATAAGTTAGATAAATATTATTTTACAATTATTACTATTTACGTATTATTAATACGTAGTTGCGGGAATATGTAATAATATGTTTTCATGTATATGTTTTTATAATTATATTTTTTACCAGTAGTTGTAGACCCACTCACAAGATAGCGTCACATGTCATGCAAAACATGGTTTCAGTTTCATCTGTAAGAGTCCTTGTTCTATGCTGTTTTTAACTGTTTGCGAAAAAAAAAAACACTTCAGAAATGCCTAGAAAGTCGTTAAGTAATTGTGGAAAAACTTGAACTCTATGCGGTAAAAAAGTGTAAAACTTTCAAAATGTGTTTTCTGGGATGGCGTAGATTGGACTAAAATTTTGCATTTAGATGAATCCTGGACTAACATAGAGGATACTTTTCGCTTAGGTAATTTTGGTAGTATGTGCGAGACACAAAACCCGTTTGGCCAAGGAGTTCTGGAGAGGCGTACGTCTGCATTTAACAACCATATTTTAGGAAGTTCGTAGTCGTATGAATGTCAAAATATTTATATTAATAGAATATTTGTTTACATATATACGAAATTAGTAACATATTCACCGCGTTTAGTAGAAACTTAATTTAACACTAAAAATATTTCCTACATTATAGTCCTTACTGCAGAACACTATTAGAGAGAATAATAATATAAAAACGAAAGGTGAAGTATATCTTACTTGTAATCAAATGGGCATACTAGGACTGGAGTCGGAGAGAGGATTGAGGATGGGGTCAATAACCAACTGCCCTGACGTCACGGCGGTCATCTTGAATGACCTTGAACTTCAAAATTCCTCTATTTCGAGGGGAAAAATTCCCGTTTTTAGGGAAAATATCCAATTTTAACCCTCAAAAAATCTGGACGGGTCAAAATGTTTCGGAGAGGGACAATATATTCTTAAGAAGCACTAGCATAGGCCATGACCTTTACCGTAAACAAGAAATCTTTAATTTTTGACCAAAAATATAAAAAAATAGCTTGCTTCTAATGTTTAGTTACTTATTCGATTTCGATTAGATTCCCAGTATGAGTAAACATGCAATTTGTTATTAAAAATATTTAAAAATTTCTTAATTACAATTTAAATAAAGTAAGAAAAATCCTGTTACGTCACACCCGCCATCTTGGACTCTAAAACGTTGCAGTTTTCGTTTAGGTTACGATCTTGAAAATCATTAATTATTTTCCGATAAAAACTAAAAAATAATATAAAAATTAATTAAAAAATCAATACATTTTCTAATAAAAATGTACTGACGTCCTCGGTTTGAACCCGGCGAGGTCATTCGATTCTAAAAAATGGCGAAGGATCCTTCCTCCTCGGAATACACGGTCAGACTAACCTCCCACCGCTAATGCCAAGCAGATATTACGTAAACCAGTTTCATTAGTACATTTCTCTTACCAGATCAGCACTTAAAAATATATTTTATCAGGCGGATTTCAGGCCCAAAAAAAAAAAAGAATGCATTACTCGGGCGAATACTAAGTCTTGAGACAGTTCAGAAACGCTATCGTGCAAGACGAACCTCCTTCTCCTTGATGTCTAGCGAAGCCCTCCTTCTCTTGCGATCGTGAGTGAGCATCCCGCATCCCGCACGAAAGAACGACTGCCTGTGCACTAGAGCATGTGGCGTCAATTTTTGTACGAATCGAGACTTGCGAGCACTGAAATACTCGTTCACACATGTATTTTATTCCAGCCGCGAAGTTGCACCGAACGAGTGGAGAACTTCGGATACGTCCGGCAGAATGAATCGATGGGTGGTGGAGGGGGGAGAACACGTGGGGAAGGGGGACAGGGGTGAGCGACACGCAGGCCTGCCCGCTGACAGCGCTCTGCCTCCGGTGACAAACGACGAAAGGAAGCGCCACGCGGCGCGTCGGCGCGCGCGGACAAATGCGAAGCGGGCCCTGCCCCGCGCACGGGCCAATGAGCGCGGCGCGGCCGGGGCCTATTGTGACCCGCTGCGCGTGGCGCTGCTGGGTGGTGGGGGTGGGGGGAGCCCTTCGGCGGCTCTAGCGTGTGCACCGTAGAGCAAGCACCCTCCTCCGTCTATTTGACCGGCCGCCACTTAGCACAGGCGTTACAACCCGGTCAGCGCGCCAGCCACCACGATCCCTGAAGGCCTCTTCCCCCGCTTTTCTACACGAACACCCCCCCCCCTCACACGGAACCATCAATCATCTACCCTCCCCCCACACACACAACAACTTAAAACAGAAAAGACCTAGATGAAACACAGAGGCGTCAGCTCCGCGCTGGCCCTCGTGTCACGATGCCACAGTGAAGACGCGCGGTCCGGGCCCGTTACAGTGGGCAAGCCTTCTTTTCACAGACGAGTGAGCCAAAACCCCGAAGTTCCCCGAAGTTCATGCTTTTTTTTTCTTCCGTATCTTCTATGTAGCTATCCTAACCAGATCAACCGTCCACAATGTTTTAAAGTATTTATAATGTAGCTAACCTAACCTAATTGACCATTAGTATCCTTTTATCAACACCACCATATTTATTTACAATGAAAAAAAAAAAAAATAACCCGATGATGCACGATCGGGCGATTGGCTCTCTCGTCTGTGAACAAGAATGATTCCCGTGGCAGAGACGGCACGTCACGTATCGCAGACTGTCTGCTGTCGGCTCGAGCAAGCTGCGAGCCCCGGCTGTCTCGCAGACCACAGTCCCTGGGATCAGCGGCTAGGGCCGGTATTCCAAGACGTTCGGGTAAGGTAGCGAATAGGAACTGCCTTTTTTGGGACGCAACAACAGTGACCTAACTACTGGGCCTTATTCCTGAACGTGCCCAAACCGAATCCCAGAAAGGAAACCAAATTTTTTTTTTTTTTTAGTAAACTACGCTCCATGCGCGAGACTAGAAACTGGTTTCAATGCATTCTACCTGACGTTACGCAACCATCCATAGAATAGTTACTGCAGCACCATCGCACAAAAAACAGAATAGCCTTCATGACTTTTCTCAAGTATTTTTTTTTTAAGTTGCGATAATTTCTTTGTTATGACCATTAAAATTTACCTAAAGTATTTCAGGATAGCTTTGCTACGTCCCCCCCCCCCCCCCTTTTCCGATGATCAACGAAAGTGACTACACACGAGTTAATGGCGTCAGATGCGGCTCCGCCATCTGGACGAAATCAACGAGAAAGTGAGCTCTGCGCATGCGCGGAATTCGGGCAACAGATCGGCTACGTAAAGAACGCCAAAATCCGTTCCCTAAAACTAAAGGACTGGCCGTGTTCTGTCGTGCGCTACAGGTGTAGCGTATTCAACACCTAAACCCTTATTTTTGAGTCTTGGAATACCGGCCTAGATCAAGGAGATCCTCGGATCGATTCTCGGTGGGGTTGACTACGCGAGCCGGGGGTAGGTTTCCTCGCGGTGCTCCGGTTTCATCCCACCGATGCATTCCGCCGGAGATTCGTTCTTACTTCACCACTACTCGACATACATAAATATCGTGACGTCAAACACTATTTAAACCCTAATTCAGCCATCCATTCATTGTACAGATGGCAGTTTATCACAGGAAAATTTTAGTACTATCATCACAGAACGTATGTGGATCCTCCTAAAAAATTATTACGTCATCACAAAATTGCATCTTTTAATAAATGTGAAACCGAAGGTCCTTGAAAACTTCTAAATCCAAGATGGTTTATATTTATTCTAATTTTTTTTTTGTTTCACAAATTAATTTTCAAATTTCGATTCAACGTGTGTTTTTTCATTCGAGACGCACCAGTGGCGTACCCACGGGGGGAGGGGGGGGGAGGGGGAACCATGCATAATGAGCAATACGATAGTGTCCTGCCCGCAGACTGACGCAGCGAATCACGTGTGCATCAACTAGTGGAAAAATAAATTATAAACGTTCAGTAAATCCTTGCGATGCCATGAATTCGTGTAGAGACGGTACTCAAAACAATTTTAAATAAAAAGGGAAAAGGGGGGGGCAAGCCCGAGAGAGAACAGCTGTCGCAGACAGTTCCGTAACGCTATGATATCTTGGGGGCGGCGCAGGCGCGGCTAATCGTTCGAAAAGGGCAGAGCTTGATTAATCTGCGCCACGTTCCGGCAGTTTGGAAACTTGCGCGGACCCGTGGAGCCCCTCCCCCCTCCCCTTGGGGGGGGGGGGGGGAAACCTGCCCCCCTTTTCGCTCTCGCATTTCCGCCCGGGGCGCTTCTCCGCCCCCGCTCCGCGCTGGCCTCATTTCCTCCGCGCCCGGACACATCTTACTCGCTTCCGCTGACGTAATTACTGGCGCGGGCGAGTGCTTCTCGCTTCATCACCTAGCCCTCCACCTTGGCGACCCCTGCTCCCAGTTCCGTCCTCGCAACGGTGGGGAGGGAGGGGAGATGCCGGTTTATAAACATGCACGCAGCCTCACCGCGACTACTTCCAAAACTATCGTGATAGCGTTTTTTTTGACGTGACGTCTAATAAATCGATGAACGCCGGCTGCACGCACGAAAAAGGATGACTCATTGTCCCGTTACGCTTATTCCTGTTACGCCCAAAGTACGCTACCGCCGCATCTATGTCTCTTCCACTCGATTGGAACAACCATCGAATTGACTTTTTCGAGGCACATTAAACTTGAAACACTCCCATTCGTTTCCTACTTTTCCTACCATCGTCCTATCCTTAACAGAATAACACAGATTGGAAGAAGTTAAATAGCAAACATGTATAAAAGATAAAGTTAAAGTAATCTCTTCGTTAAAGTAATAAACATATTTGAATTAATGAGTGCAAGTAAATTTATCAATTAAATTGTATATTTCATTTCACTCCTTCTTTGTTTCCATACAAAATAGTGATAATTCAATAAAAGTGGTTCAATTTTATTCATAAAAGTATGCAATCATTTCATCAATGTTTTGTTATGACGTTGTCACGTTAAACTATCGTCCGTAAACCGACTTTACAGACAACCAAATTTTTTAAAATGTGTGACATCTCAGCTCTCGGTACACGGCGTTCGGCGGGAGCGACTTCGTGAACGGAACGGAAGTCGCATGGAACGGAAATGTGTAACCACGTTCCTGCCATCTGTGGCGGATGTGCACAAAGTTAACAAAGAGAAAAGGGAAACTTCGAAGTATTAAATGTTTAATGAATAATAATTTCATGAGAAATATTTTAATAAAATTTCTTGTAGAAAATCAGGTCCTAAGCCGGGGTTGAGTGTTTTTTTAGTATTTTTTTTTGCTTTTATCAGAGCCGTTTTATTATATTGTTTAAAATTTCGCTCTGCTAATCAAATGATTTGCTGTTCTGGCAGCGAATTCTAGCGGCGGGTGCCGAAACTACGTGCGATTCGCGTCCAGAAATGTAGTTTAAAACACAATTTGCGTATATTTATCACGCTCGGATTTATTTTAAATAATTCTACCTTTAAATTTCGTGTCCGAGTTTCGTATTGCAAGTGTATTTGCAACATGAGAACACGTAATTTTTCTCGTTACCGAAGTTACACGATAAACATCACTGGCGAGTTCTGAAAGATTTACTCACTTTTTATTTTTTTTAAAAGCGTCAAGTGTGTTCGTGGAAGGACGATGTGTAGAAATGTTTGTCGATGATGGTGAATTTGTGTCGATAGTGTATTGTGTCGAATTTTGTGTCGATGGGTGTCAAGGTGTGCCGTATTGTGTGTTTCCATGATGGCGAATGTGTGTTGAATACGTTCGATGCGTTTTAATGTATGCTTCATGGTACCCATTCTAAAAAGTTAAAACTATTCATGATAAGCCAAATACGTTTGATATGAGACAGAATATTCCCTGACCAGGAGATTTTCCGACCCAATAAACTTGGTTTAAGTTAGATTAGTAAAAATCGATTGAAGTGGACAACAGTAACGCTCAGGCGATACAATTTTGTCTATAATGTTGGCCTTCTTATTTTCTCTACTTAAGTTTTACTCTGAGGTACAGCAAGTGAACTAATAATTTGTAATAATATATTACAATCAGTAGTATATAATAGTATTTCCGAGGACTATGTTCTAGGTGTGGTGGTGGTACTGTGATCGCTGCCTTGGAACCTTCATCTTGGATGACGTCCCGGCGGCAACTTTGGATGAACTTGATATTTGACCTTGACCTGAAAATTTTGCCAAAAATTACCAAAACAAAATTAAAATTTGGCAAAAATTCTACCAATTTCCAGTTTTAAGGAAAAATTCCACCACAAATCTAAAAAATGTGAAAATTCAAAAATTCTACTTTTAAGTGGAATAACCCGTAAAAAAATTAACAATTCGAAATTTCAAAATGCCTCAAAATATTCTTGCCTTTGAAAAAAAGAAAAGCCGTCGAATTGGAATTTTTTATTAAAAATTTTCTTTATAATTTTTAAAATGTTTCCAAATTTTTCTGATAATAATTACAAATTTTCAAGACAGAGGCCGTAACAATAATTGTAACGATGACGTCACAATTTAAAACGGTGGTCTCCAACACATGCCAAGAGGGTGGACTTGACCTCGGCGGCTCAGGGCGGCTAGACGACGGGGAATTTAAACCACGACATTTGATGAATTTTCGTTTTTTTCAAAATCGAAAGTCTTTTCAGAAATTTAAATTTTAGAATTTTTGAATATTTTACGGGGTTTTTTGCCCTCACAAATGGAATTTTTGTTTTCACTTTTTTTTTAATTTTTGGCTGAATTTTCCCCCTATAAACTGGAAATTTTGTCGAATATTGGCGAATTTTTTTTAACATAGTTTTGCAAATTTTGAATCTTTTGTCAATTTTTTTAGGTCAAGGTCATAGGTCAAAGTCAAGGGTGTCCAAGATGGCCACCGTGACATGATTCAAGATGTACCTACCACCATCACCACACCCAGAACCCAGTTCTGGGAAATACTTTTATATAATACTCACATCAAGTATTTATTAATCTAAGATTTATAATCAAAATCCATTTTAGTGGTTGTAAATTTACAATGTAGATATATTGATGATCTTTGTTTGGATGAAAGACCCTGCTGTTATTTTTCAACGAGAATTTCAAACAAGAAGGTTTAATCGAAATCTAAAACTTGATATTAAATTTTGGGAATAACGTGTATGACAACTTATACATATGTAAAGCATTCATTCGGTTAGCGATCAAAGATATTTATTGAAAAAAAAAAAACTAGTTAACTGTTTATAGGCATACCATTATTGTGCATAACAAACATTTTTTTTCATATTATTCTATTTTTTGTCTTAGTTTCAGTGTTGTGTGCTACATTTCTCTAAAGATAAATAAATCTATAAAATTAGCAAAAGTAGTTTGAAGTTTACGTTCATCTGTATGAAGCCACGCCGAGCTGTTATTCAGAGTAAGCAGGTGTTAAATACCGATGTATTTACAAATTTCGAGGCTAGTTTATCGCAGCTAAGGTTCGTCCTGATGCAATATATCTAAGAAAATTTTCCAAACCCAACTCGAGATCATCAGTGAATGTTGAAAAAACAAAAATAAATTATTGATTATTCTTACAACGAAGGTAAAGTGATGGAGTGAATGATTTCGGATGTACATATTTGCAGGATCAAGACCGTTAATTAATTATAATTCAACGAACATATCATTACCCCTTTGACCTATGCCCGAGGTTCTTCACTCAACCAAATATATAACTAACATGCTAGAGTTAAAGTAATATAGTGGCATAATGAACTGTTTAATGATATGTTAATTGTTTATAAATTGTAAAATATTACTATACAACTCATTAATCATAATGATTCTTTTTAAATAATTGTGAATATATTAAAGTATAACCATGTAATAAAGCGAAAATATTTCCAAATTTCACGTGATTTGTTATAATAAGAGACCGAAAAAATTCGCGAGTTCAATGACCTATAGGATGGACTCCATGATCATCTATGCACTCGGGCGAATTGCATCTGCTCATTGGTTACTGACTCGCAGCACCTGTTAACTGGGATGCTCGTGATTCGATACTTCTTTTGTTTACATTTTTTCATTGGCCCAAAGTCCTTCAAATATGCTGGGGCCCAATCACCGAAGCAGCAAAAATGCAAACTTTTTGGATTCTAGCCTATCGTGAAATGAACGCGCGAATTTTTCAGGTGATTTGTTATCATTAGGGACTTATGTATTTCGCGAATACATTTCGTGTCAAGGTATTTCACAAAATACTGTAGCTTTTCTCCTGTGGTTATTGGCTGAGGTCGGTGAGAGGTATCGTCCCGCTCTTGACGGGGCCAATGAGAATGTGATCACCGTACTGCTGCACCCTCACAATTTGTCATGACTCTTAGAAAGAGCTACAGTGTTTTGTGAAATACCTTGACATAAAATGAACTCGCGAAATACAGGTGTCCCTAGTTATCATAGAGTTTTCCTGCAGTGCGACGGGCAAGTATCGAGCAGTCAACTGCGATGTAACAGCAATAACTGCAGACAACAACCGTGCTGTTCCTGATTACCTTGGACTCCCCCTCCCCTTTGAACCTCCCTAATGCGGTAGGCCAATCATCAATCTGGATCCGGGACGAACAGCGAAGTGTCTCGACTTGTGAACCTCAGGAGCGCACTGACTTATCGAACCACAACCCTCTCAAAATGTCGCACGCACGCTTCATTCAATTATTCAGCGAGCGTTTCGCCATTGTCTGGGATTGAATTCCCGGGGTTTCCATCTCTCTTTCTCTCTTCCTCCCTCCCTCCCGCCCTTCCACCCCTGCTCCAACACACAACCACATACCACCCCTTTCCCACCCCCTCCACCCTTCCAAGCCTATCTGGGTGGCCGTGCCTACCTCGTGTTTACCCACTGAATTATGGGGACTGATGTTCCCTGTCGCTCTGATTAATGCGTTGGTAGATGGCTCTCCAAGTGCTGGAACCGGGTGGGAAAAAAAAGTTCCCCTCTCTACGCCATTCTTCCCAATCGCTCGAAACCACATTTTTCTGTTACTCTTTTTAAACCTATTGTTTTCTTTTTTTTTCTCCCCCTTGGCACTCACCCCGGGTCATTGACGACGAAGTAGGGCGAAAAGAAAGAGCGGGACGTACGCAGTCTACCAGCGATGTTGTTAGAGTCGGCGCCATTTCATCCGGCATTCTTCAATTCGGCACATTCATGCGTTTTTCGACATTGTTTACCAGGATTGCGCCCATGCTCTGCTCGCGCTTTTAGTTCGCTCACACTGTGAAAAAAGTTTTTAAATGGAACTGATACAATAATATAACAAGTGTGTGTACATATTTGCAGGAATAATATGTGCGGTGATATACATATATATGTATATATATATTTATCACATCATGCAATTAAAAAAGTTATCACTAATCGTGAATTAGTTATTGATTGTGATAGAATAAATAAATTAGATTATGTTTGTGATACACAGTAGTATTGGTAGAAGTGGGTGTTGGTATGAATGGGAGCACACCTTATATTGGTTGCATTTTATTGTGGTTTTATTGTTATATCTCTTACTCCTGTCATCTTAGCGAGATAAAATACATACCAGTTTTTAATTTTAATCATATGATTTTAAACACAAAAGGGATCATCAAAAGCTTTCCAATAGATTTTGCGTGATCCTCGAACAGACAAACAGAAAAAATAAACAAATTTTCAAGAATGATTTAGAAATTCACTAAAAAATAATTCGCTAATAAACTATTTTAATTCAATCTATTTTTAACACAATAATAAAAAAATCCGTATAGTAATACCTAATTAATATAGATTATGTTCGTGGTTTTTCTAAAAAGGAATAAATACATTTGAGTTGTTATTGTATCAAATTATATGACATTACAGATATTTTTAAATATACGTATACATTTGTATGACAGCAATTATATCGAAACAAAAAATGTAAGCACAGTAAAGAGTTTGGATTCTTTCCCGGCATTTATGCTCTGTATTGTCCCAGTATCAACATTAGTTACACATATTTTTCCCTGTACTTTTACAAGGCTAGTCCTTGGAAACTCAGTTTCCAAACGATATCACTTGTAGAACTGTAAGGCAGCAGAGCTTTGTAAAATCGAAAATGGTCTGCCTTGCAATTTACAAGTGGCATAGTTAACAAATTAGTTTCCAAGGACTATCCTTGTTAAAGTATAAATTATTTTTTTACACTTTATCTAGTGCCATTCTCAGCCGATGCGTCGGTGACTACAAATATAACCATTGTTTCACCAATCCATGAGATCAACTTAAAAACAGTGCTTAGAGCAATTATCTTAAGCCCTGTTGAGTCCCACAAATTGCATACAGTGAAACAACTTTCACTATGGCAATATATATATATATATATATATATATATAAAATTTGAGTGAAATTAATAATATAACATTAAACCAACCAATATATTTAATAATGATATTATTGTTGCTCGTTTAATATTTCAAAGATATAGTTGTACATATATTCACAATAATATTTTGTAGAATTTTAAATTATTTAACTTGTAACATAAACTTCTCTTTACATCAGTAGTAGCTATTTTCACACTTAAGATAGTTTTTGTACTATTTTAATGATAATACAGGTTTGATTCTACTGTAAACTTACCCAAGCAAATACTTTACTTGCAGTGACATAATCAATGCAGTCGCTTTATTTAAACAAAATCATTGTTGCAACATTCCATTGTTGGGGTAAACAAGTGGTTTTATGGTATAATACAGCCTTTGTGCTGTAAGTCATGGCGCACATTTTTAAAAAAATTTCCAAGTCATCATAGAGCAAAAAAATCCTTTAGACCTGTAATAATATTTTTATATCGTAAATTATTCATGTCAGTTTTATATTTTACTTTACGAAGCTGCAGATTTGTGTGGTTACACTATTTTGTTTGGGACACTCCAGAAATTGTAACACATTCGATCACAAAAATCAGCAAGGCGTATTGAAAAACAGTACATTTCGCGCAAATAGTAAAATGTGACAATTTAACAAATAACGTTTCCCTATAGAGTCTACAGATTCAGCGAGAGTAGTTAGAAATTTATTTACGTATGTTATTTACTTCATTTACTTGTACTATTTTGTTTATGTAGAACGTTCTAATGCATTCCGATCTGCACAGAGAAAGATTTCAAAGTATAAGGTTCCAGTAAATTAAAAGAAAAAGCTCGTAAAATAATTCAATTCTAATGAACACTTCAAATAAGTTCGCCAAAATTCCATTGAGGAATAAAACACCTCTAACACTCACTAGTTTTGTTTCAATCTTATAGGCAAAAAAAATATGATTTTAATTATAATACGAAATAAAATCAACAAACCTTTCTACAAGTTGTGCGAGAATATTATGAGCACAGTTCATGATTTCAAGACAAACAAATATGTTCAGAATACATGCATTTTTAATACCCACATATAAAACAATGTTTTTTTAGGTTTTCGCGCTTTATACACACTAAAAATGTATTCAAACGAATGTTTTATATAACTGACATTGATACTCAATTACATTGACTACCAAAAGAAAATTGAAAATAATATAGAGAAAAGTTGTTACTAGAGATCTACTAAATTCGCATACATTTTTTACGATATTCTAGAATGAAATGTTTGTACTTGTTATTGGTAGAGACATGCAAAATTCGTTGATTCATTTCGCGATAGGCTAGCATCAAAACCTTCGTACCGCTTTTGCGATTGGCCCACATTTTATCCGGGTAACTGTGAGCCAATGGGAAACACTAAACCAAGAAAGTGCCGAATTACGGACAGTCTAGTAGAGACGTCTCACGCGTCAGTAGCCAATGGACAGGTGTCATTTCCGCGAGTATTTAAAGGACTGTGGAGTCTATCCTAGAGGTCAATGAATCCGCGAATTTTGCAGGTATATAGTTATTGGCTTACGAATTGTATTTGACACGCCTCGTAGGGCTACTAGTCAATGTAAAACACCTAAAAATATCCGACCGAATCCCGTGAGACACGTTTAATTTGTTTATAATGTTTCAGCAGCCTTAATTACTAGAGACCTGAAAAAATCGCTAATTCAACTCGTGTTAGGTTAGAATCCAAACTCGTTTACCTCTTTTCTGCTTGGGTGATTGGACCACAGTTTAACTTAAGAGCTCAGAGCTAATGAAAAACATTTTACAAAAGAAGTATAGATTTACAAGCAACCCGGATAACAGGCATTAAAAGTTAGTAGCCAATGAGCACGTGGCATTTACGTGAGTATGTATAAGATTTTGAATTCCATCCTCCTAGAGGTCATTAAAACCGCGAATTTTTCCAGTCCCTAATAAATACGGCGATTACATCGCTATATATACAAGTGTGTGGATTCTATCCTGGTAACAGAAAGGCTTCTAATATCTCTAGTTATTATGCGTTTTGAAAATAGATGAACTGAAGGAGATCAGCCCTACTTTTACGAACACATAAAGTTTCTAATCCGTTGCTAACGGACAGCATGGCTCCAAGGTTGAGTCTAGCCTTCAGACGCTAATCGGCTTTCAGAAGTGAGGTCAGCTAATTATTGGGTAAGCCGGCCTTCAGGTAGCCTTCAGGCTTAAAGTGGTGGCGTTATTTCATGAAATAATTTAACACAAACCAAAAATGAGGTTACTATTTATTTTAACTTATGAACACTCCTTAGACCTTGTGAAATAAAAATTTCTTCTTGCCTATAAGTAATTGAGACGGTGCTGATATATATATATATATATAGCCTCAGATACGTGGTTATTTCCTTGTAACCCACATCGACGTATTTAATTCATAGCAAACCTTTTGCAACTAGAATGCATAATGTGTTCAATGAGTCCAACCAACTTTGTTACAAGATCAATTTTCGTAATTCATCCAACAATCTGTAAATTGTAAGAAACTTTTATAATATTTATCCCTCTGGAGACTGAAATAATTTGAAAATAATCGTCTACACTGTTTCTAAAATACACAATTATACGGAATTAGTTAATTTTTTTTTACAATATTTGAGTTTGTAAATCAAAACTAATTACAGAATGGAAAACATAACTTCTTATTGAAGAAGCAAATTCTATACCACTAGTATGGCCCTGTATAAAAAAATATAATTCAATACTAGCTGTGTGTTAAAAAACAGTAATATCGTCTAGGTTTCGCGATTGGTCGAGTTTCGTCCAGGTTGATGTCTTGTCGGCATGCTTACCGCAGCCAGTCAGCACGGAAGCAAGCGCGTCCTGATTGGCCCGGGCAAATAGGGCACTGGCTTCTCTTGCTGACGACCGCCGATAGCAAGGAATAAACTACTGGGGAACTCTAATGAACTTACAAATTTTTATTTTCGCGAAAAATACATGACCCAACCAATTTTTTATTTTGAATTTACGGATTCGTTCAACTCTAGTCCAGACCCAACTTGCACATGTATAATCAAGCATTTATATAGTGCTAATTGGTCAAAAATAGGGGCATGCAGATTTCGCGAAAAGATTTCGAGACTAGATGAAAGTTAAAACACTGTAGCATCGTCTGTGTTTCGTGATTGGGTGAGTTTCTCCCAGGTACATATCGATTGTAACAACACCAATCACAGTGATTCAGTGCAGAAGCAAACGCGTCCTGAGTGGCTCAGCCAAATAAGGCAACGACTTCTCTCGCAGACGGCCGCCAGTCACGAGGAAGAAACCGCTGGTGCGCGTATACCTTGTTACAGTCTAACATGCGTTCAGATCTTTTCGCGATAAATGCCTGCCCCTAGTCAAAAACAAGGTCACATCCTTTGGCGGGAATTGGGTAACCACTTCCTTCTCCCTGTTTACAACCGGCTCTGGGTCATCAAGAGCGTGTCAAGAGCAATGGAGTCCAATAACAACACATGGCAGATATACATGCGCTTAACGTCCACTTTGCAACCCGAAAAATAATAGTTGCTCTGATCTTTGCCCCCACACTCCACCATGTAAAAGAGACTTGAAAAATTCGCGGATTCGAGGATAGACTCCACGATCCTCTGCATACTCGAGAAAATGTCACGTGTTCATTGGCAGCTGACTTGTGAGACGTCTCAATTGGATAACTTGTGATTCGGTACTTCCTTGGCTGAGCGTTTCTCAATGGTCCAGAGTTTTCCACATTAACCGCAACCCAATAGTAGAATCAACAAAAAAAGATTTTAGCATTCTACCTCGAAATGAATCTGTGAATTTTTCCAGTCCTACTTATACCAACGCAACTAAGATGAAAAAATATCAACTAAGAAATTTATAATATTATTATAATGTTGCATGTGATTTGTTACTGTTACTCAATGCTTGAATAATTCTTCTAGAAGCTATCAGTAATGATGGTGAATAACTAGTGTAAGTGTACAAATACAATATATTTGCCATGTTGAAGTGCAATAACTCTCAGTGCGCACACCTTAGTTCAATGAAGTTGTTAGCAGTGAAGTTAAAATAAGGGCTGCAGAATAAAAATCGCTAATGAGAAAACGTCAGGTATTAATAGAGGCATCATTAGCAAGACCGCGAAATCAGGGGTCGTTCGGTTTCTAATTGTTGGTCAAGTACGAGTACATAAACAAAAGTAATTTGAGAATGAATATAAATAATATTCCACACTTAATCACGAAAATTAATCTTCGCTTCAATTTCCAAATATATTCTCCCCCTCCCCCCTCCCCCCATACACAATTCCTCATTACGTTTTTTTATAGTATGTATTTTCTCAATTTTCTTAGTTTTTATTAATTTTTAACGCTGGTCCTTAGGTAATCATGCTTATCTGACAACAAAGAATAGACTCATCGTAACACTGAAGTATCGATATTACTTTTGTTTCTGGATATCACGGACCGTTTTGACTGTAGATAAGCTTGTTACAACCACACTTTACTCTGAAAATTTGCCTATGCCTTAAAAAAATTAAATTAATCCATTATGTGAACCACGCATCTTCAGTGGGCTTAAGTGGTATACATTTGGAAATTCACCTCCGCTCTGGCCTAAGTCCGCGTAATCAACACCACCAATGCGAGCCAAGCTCAGCATATCCTCTTCATATCCTCTTCCTAACAGAAGACAGATAATGAAGGGAATAAAGTTACTTGATACAATATAAATCGCTCAGCCATAGCACAGCACTATGGCTGAGCAATCCACTTCGACCTACCTGTAGCCCAACACGTTGTAAATATTTATAAATACAGGCACAGATTAATCAGAGGAGCCACATACATGAAATCTATTAACATTAATAAGAAAAGTGGGTAGCAAGTATGTAACATCTGTAAACATGTGTTTCGTCATAACCATGAACAGGTGGCTACGCAGAATTTCATTACATGGACAGGTTTTTTTTTTTGGATTGGGGAGGAGGGGTGGTTATATTTACCTCCTCCCTCGCTGCGTGCGACCATCATTATTATGAACGTTCACCCTCCAAGAATTAGCCATAGTCAAGTCTGCTACCCCTACAAAGCAGACTTCAGCTACACCTACTATATTGATGAATATTGATTGGCTATACCATCATCCAAACACCGCCGCCCACAGGACCCAAGAAAGGAAATAATTACCTCAATAAGTGATTAAAATCTATTTTTTGCACGATGAGCAAGAAATAAAGCATCTGACCTCTTCCAGGACTGGCATTACTTATCCTCGGTTCTATTATTTATACTTTCCAGAATTATCAACCTAACTTAAACCTATCTCTAACCGTAAAACCTTTCACAATGTTTACAAAAGTGTGTTTATATATATATATATAATGTTTCTACAAATAATCTTATAAGATTTGTTTTCACTCCTCATAAATATAAGACGATTGCTCCCTTGAATGCGATTGGATAATCTCCACCCCTTAGATAGGTAAAGTTACTTTTATTTTGTTTTATATGAAGTGACAAGCACATAAATTTAATAAAATACTGTTATGCTAAAATAGATTAACTTAAAAAAGTTTTTTCAGTGCTGCTGAGAGTATTGTTGCACATTCCAAAATATTATAGTTTTATTAAGAAAACAAAACAAAAAAAATTAACTTACAGCAGATAATTAGGTATTATTTCATAATGTTCCACAGTGAATAAAATACGATGTAAAAATGTCCTCTAAGTTTTAAAATAACATACAATTAAGAAATGGTTGCCAAAATATTTTATTATAGCACTACACACAAAGCATTCTATGCACAATATGTAACATATTTATGTGTGACTCACAAAGTAGTTATTATAGTTCGACAGTCTCAGTGCTTGATTATTCAAATAAACAGTTAATTTTGGGTTATTTAAAGAAATGTATAGTAAATTAACAGTGTTGCATTTATAGATTTACAAGAAAATATTTTGACAATAAGTTTTAGAAAATTTATTTGTAAAATTATAGTAGTTTATACAGTCAGTTGACTAATTTGAATGTTATTTTCTTAATTTTTTAATGTTTGTTTATAACTTTAAATCTCGGTTCTTCCAACTTGTCCACTCTATGAGCGACTCTCTAGAAAAGCGCGAAAAGATAGAAAACCGAAGTTTTCGCGCAAAACTGAAAGGAATAAGCACTTTTGCGTCTGTGGTTATTCCTTTTTCAAGCATTCAAGCGGGAATGATTTAGTGTTCAAATCAATCAATAACAAGTAAAATAATGGGATATTGGTTGCTGGTGTGCCTAAGCTTAAAAACCCACCCTGAAAGTATAAGCACTTAATATAGTAAAATATGTGTGTCTTTAAAATAATTTTTTCATTAAATGTATTATTTTAGAGCATAAAGTGTCAAATAAGTCTCTTTAAAATAGTTAAATCATGTCAAAAACTCATATAATATGTTTAGATGAAGAAAAGTTAAAACAGTAATGTAGCAGTTGTTGTTGCCCGCTGCAAATTAACTTTAATTGCAAAATAAAACTGATTACAAAAGTTAAAAGTTTAACTTATATCTTATTCTTAAAATTTTTCCTCGCCAAAGCATTTTCAGGGAAACATGAAACTGTTTAACCCTTTGAGTCTAGTTGCTCACTATATTAGATAGTTTATATCCCAATTACAAATTGACTTTACACACTGTCTTTGGGTGTAGGAAGCGCAGTAGTTCAGTGGTCACAAGACGATCGAGATTCGATTCCCGGCGAACAATGATCTTCAGCAAGTAGAAGTTGTCGTGGCGCTTGGAGTACTCCCGTTTTCTCAACCCAACAAACCATCTTATCTCACCTCACGCATTCTTCAGGTTGGCCGGAACGACAGGTCTGTCCCTCGGGTAGGGCAGCCGGCTGCCTGTGAGTAACAGCCCCATTCCATCCATGTAGACCCTGCCCCATACGGGAAACTACATGTCGATTATCATTTTTCACTATCTTTAAATGTGTATTTCCGTGTACGTTCTAGTGGACAGCATCTCTTCGCTACGTAATATTATAAATGCGAAGGAGTGTTTGTCTGTTTGTCCTTCTTTCACTCAGCAACTGAGCAACGGATCGACATCATTTTTTTTGCATATAGATAGTTTATGGTACAGACTAAATATAAGAATGAAATTCTATTCCTAATGGAGTGAAAAAAGGTCAGGGTCAATTTTATAATAGTCAATCTTAGTAGGTAAGTCATAGATACACAAAAAGTGAATGTGTGTAATTTCTCTATGTCCGCCACACGGTCATATAGTAATATATGGCAACTTCCTATCCTTATATTTTGTGAGACCCATCTGCTTAGTGGAGCTCGCGTCTGTTAGTGAAATAAAGGTGCTAAAAACCGTTTATTTTATAAGTTCGTCAATATATGGAGTTGCCTTGAATTTTTTTAACGTGTCTTCTTAGAGGTTACCTGTCTTCTCACAAAATGAAGCTGAAGATTGGAGTCCCGGTTTTGCTGATGCGTAGCCTCGATGCACCGAGATTGTGCAAACAATGAAACTTTTAATTCAGAATTTCCCATTTTTCAAGCGTACCTATGTCCTACAGACTTGAAACTCAATAGTGATATTCCTTATATTATTATAGCGTTTAGCCCGTGCAACGCCGGGTACTTGAGCTAGTAAAATTTATATCTTAGGATATTTATCCCTACACAAAATCTCTAGAATATTAATATTTTGTGTTAGGAATTGATTAAGTATTACTGAAAGGGTTAATTTACGAACATCACGCTGCAGTTCCAGAGCCCGCGTAAGAATTGGTGCATGAATCAATATTCACCGAAGCGTGCGTTTCGCTACGTGAAATGGCGGGGAAGTTTCTGATTCCTGTTGTGTTTGCCTCGCCCCGCCGTCAACAATGTCCAACGGCGAGAAGGGAAGAGGGGGGGGGGGGAAATGGCGACGCGTGAAGAGGGTGGACGGGTGGGAGCAGACAAGAGTGGGTGTTGCTAGAAACCACGGCCGCGGCAGTAGAGGGTAAACAGGCTTCGTCGCGCGGCGACAGGAAAACCATCTCGTCGAGCGTTCGAGAGCTCACTTGTTCATTTCCGGGGAGCCTTCTGCCTTGCTTCCCTGCTCCATCTCTCCATTACTCCCTCCTCCTCCTCCCTCATCGGCCCATGTCACTGCCACCGCCCGAGTGCTTTTGTTCTGAAAAGAACCCTTGGCAGGCGGGGGTGGGGCTGAAATGTTCTTACCACTATTCGCGTTGAAATTGTGTCAAAAGAAAAAAGAAGACTAAAACTGCATGATTCTAAAAAAAAAAGTTTAAAAACCACCTCAAAAAAATGGTTTGTTTTATAATTACGAGCCACTGCTAAGTTATTTTGCTGCCACAACCACGACAGTTAGTAGCGAAACTTCACAGATAGAGTTATGAGAATGTACAGGTAATAATAAAGGACCGGAGAAATTCGCTGATTCATTTGGCGATAGGCTAAAATCTATAAATATATATCGTTGTGCTGCTCCTACAAATGGCTCACAGTTCGTCTGGAAGTGTCTATGGGCCAATCAGAATCCCTCAACCAACAGATTGACGAATCACAAGGTACCCAGTTGATACGTTATCACTAGAGACTGGAAAAATTCGCGAATTCATTTCGCGATAAGCTAAAATACAAATAGTTATACCTTAGTGCTGCCTCTGCTATTGGCTCAAAACTCACCTGGAAGACTCTGGGCCAATGAGAAACGCCCGACCAAAGCTTTATCGAATCACAGGCTGCTACGTTGGGACGTCTCACAAGACAGCAGCCAATGAGTGGGTGGCATTTGCCCGAGTGTACGCAGAACTATTGAGTACATCCTGCAGGTCATTGAACCCGCGAATTTTTCCGGTCCCTAGTTATCACATGTGAAC
This sequence comes from Bacillus rossius redtenbacheri, assembly GCF_032445375.1. NCBI lineage: Eukaryota > Metazoa > Arthropoda > Insecta > Phasmatodea > Bacillidae > Bacillus > Bacillus rossius. The sequence goes on along the minus strand of NC_086333.1, from coordinate 65,723,462 downwards.
ATCCAATGAGCATGTGATATTTACGAAGTGTATAGATGACTATTGAGTCCATACGGTAGGTAATTGAACCCGCTAATTTTTACAGTCCCTAGTCATAATGTGTACATGAATGCAAATGAGTAGGAACAGGCATTTTTCGCGAAAATATCTTAATACCTATTAGACTGCAACGAGGTATAACCGCACCTGTGGTTTCTTTCTTGTGATTGGCGACCGTCTGCGAGAGACGTCGTTGCCTTATTTGACCGAGCCAATCAGGGCGCGTTTGCTTCCGCATTGAATTACTGTGATTGGTATTTTAACAATCGACATGTACCTAAGAGAAACTCACCCAGTCACGTAACACAGACAATGCTACAGTGTTTTAACTTTCATATAGTTTCTGAATCTTTTCGCAAAATATTTATGCCCCTACAAATGAGAAAATTTGCGAGTGCGCCAGTAAACAACTGCGCAAGTGTGGAAATACGCAAGTATGCTAAAATGCAATAAATGTCATCGAGTGTCTCACTTCTATGCCCCCTCCCTCTCTACACTATCGAGTGCTCCAATCCTGATCGTTCCACTTTTCGTAGCCTTCTGAGTGTTACGCTTTCGTTACGCTTTGATTGACCCTACCAGCTATAAAGACGTTTCACTTCAAATATTTTTGTTGACCATATATGTTTACAGTAAAAGCAAGCGACCCTTGTCATTTAATTAGCGCATTAATTTTCTTAGTGGCGAAGTTAGCTTCTATTGCTTTATAGAAAGGTTTGTGTTACAAGCAAAATTATTTTTACCTCAAAGAAATGTTATTGGTTTGGATGGATATTTCTTTGTCATTAATAGAGACCCGGAAAATTCGCGGGTTCATTTCGTGTTTTTCTAAAATTCAAATTATTATACCTTAGTGCTGCTTCTGTCATTGGTTCACTATTAATCTGGAGGACTGAGGGCCAATTAGAGACCCTCACTCATAGAAGTGTCGAATCACAGGCCACCCAGTCGAGACGACTCACAAGTCAGCAGCCAATGAACAGTTGGCATTTGCCCGAGTGTGTAGAGGATATTTGAGTCTAACCTGGAGGTCATTGAACCCGCGAATTTTCCGGGTCTCTAGTCATAAAGAAAGTGATTTTTATTTTGAAGGTACAGGCCTTGGTTAGATGTATGTCAACATGACCAAAATTTAATACGCATTTTTGGAAGATAGTAGTTTTATATTAGTTTAGTTTCTTTATCGTTTCAGTGCTTTTGTTATGAGTAGGGACACCTGTATTTCGCGATTTCATTTCATGTCAAGGTATTTCACAAAACACTGTAGCTTTTTCTAAGAATCAAGGCTATAGACCTGCAAAATTCGCGGTTTCGATGGCCTTCAGGATAGACTGCACATACCCCTGTACACTTAGGCAAATAACGCAAGTTCATTGGCTGCCGACTTGTAAGTCGTCTCAGCTGGTTTGTCTGTGATTCGATCCTTCTTTGGTTGAGGGTTTATAACTGGTTGAGATTCGTCCAGATGAACAGTAAGCCAATAGCAAAATTATCTAAGAGGTATATGTGTTTGAATTCTAGCCTATCACCGAATGAATCCGCGAATTTTGCAGGTCTCTAGTCATGGCTAGAGACCGGAAAAATTAGCGGGTTCAGTGACCTCTAGGATAGACTCTACACACTCGGGAAAATGCCAACTGTTCATTGGCTGCTGACTTGTGAGTCGTCTCGACTGGGTGGCCTGTGATTAGACACTTCAATGAGTGAGGATCTCTAATTGGCCCTCAGTCCTCCAGATTAACAGTGGACCAATGGCAGAAGCAGCACTAAGGAATAATTATTTGAATTTTAGAAAAACACGAAATGAACCCGCGAATTTTTCAGGTCTCTACTAATTTGGAATATATTGTATATTTGCACAACACGTGGCTATGGCCATTTTTGCATATATGAAATACGTTTTTAGATATAATACTGAGCATTTATTATAGAAATACGAGCGTAATATTATATTTTATTTAATGTTTCATTCGAGCATAATTTATTTTATCCATGAAAAATCAAGTGAATATAAAATAATTGGACTTTATTTTGTTTAACTACGTTTATTATTTGCGTTTCAAATAACTTTAACTATTTGAAGTACTGGTTTAACAAAAAGCAAAAAATGCCCGAGTAATATTCCAAATCCAATATTACTGCGAACACTATTTTGTAGTGATAAAGTTGTTTTCATTTGAATATACAAATTCACAAATATATGTAATTTTACATGATAATTTACAAAAAAAAATTACAGTGTGGTCCCATGAATAATTTTTTTTTATTTAAAAGTGCGGAATCATATAAAACAACGACGTGTCTGACTGACGTGTCTGACGCGCGCTCAGGTGTTCCGTGGCGGGAGAACCTTCATGCGAGTCCTCGACCACGCGACTTCCTCGCAAGCTTGTGGTCGGGGGACGAGGGAGCGGAACGATGAAGGGTTGATGAAGACAAATTGCAAATTGGCGACGAAGAGGAGAGACGCGGGGAAAGCCCCAGAAAGAAAGAAAATAATATATAGACGATCCGACGAGGTTTTCCTGGAGAAATAAGGAAGTAGGGGGGGAGGGGGAATCCGAATTACCCCCTCCTCCTCCTCCTCTCCAACGAGAGGGGTGCCATCGCGCCGACCACTTAAATTACCTCGGAAACGCAATTTCAGTCAAACCCCCCACTCCCCCCCCCCGGCCAATATCGATTTGGGGGAGGGGAGAATTGGGAAAATCCCCGCTCGGAAATGCATTTTTCCCCCCACCACTCTCACCCCACTTTAACACCTTCCGGCAAACCCATGTTATAGTCTGTGTCGTGACAACTGGTCTTAAAGCTGGAAGGTTCTCAAAAGCAGCGCCGATGTGTCTACGTAACCTTCCGCCACTTGTTCCTGTGAACGTTTTTTTTTGTTAACGACTTCACGTGGTCGACGGTGTTCGTCAACAAACATCGCATGTCGCTTTGCAAGTTGACAGTTTGGAATTGGGCACCACTCGCAGGTACTGCTGATGTATAGGGACACCTGTATTTCGCGATTTCATTTCATGTCAAGGTATTTCACAAAACACTGTAGCTTTTTCTAAGAGTCATGGCAAATTGTGAGGGTGCAGTAGTACGGTGACTACATTCTCATTGGCCCCGTCAAGAGCGGGACGACACCTCTCACCGACCTCAGCCAATAACCACAGGAGAAAAGCTACAGTATTTTGTGAAATACCTTGACACGAGATGTATTTGCGAAATACAGGTGTCCCTACTGATGTAACGAATATCAGTTTTCAAACTCTGGGTTGGCGCGACTGACGCTCGCCCTAGCGTCATCCGCCTGTACTACACACATTTTATCACCGCTTGCATCTTATTCCGGGAATCGTCGAACTCATCCGAAATAAGCCGATTGCTTGTTTGCTTGTATAACGACTGATCGAAAACAAGAAAAAGTTAATTATATATGAAAATAATGTTGAACTATTGGCATAAAGGTTTAAGGGAAGAATATCGTTTTTATTTGTTTAAATTAATATATTTTTTTAGTTTCTTGAAAGAAGTTGATTTTTAAAACATTGAAATTTAGAATATTATATAAGTAAAGACTATTAAATTTCAATAGAAGAATATGTTTTTGTTTAGTTAAATTATACATTTTTTGAAATGAAAAAGTTGATTATTTATAATACTAAGTATAAAACTTTATTTACTATTACATAATGTTAAAGTAAAGGCTGATAAAATATATAATTGCAAGATTAATTTAGTAAAAAACTTTATTTTTCTTATAAGGGGTAAAAAACTTTTCTAATAAACATGATAAAGAATTCATATAACTTGTCTTATTAAATATTGCTTCCTCAAAAACAAATGTTTTTCTTTCTTTTATTCATATTCGCAAAATAATCGCATGAATTTCTGAAAATGCGTACGAAAATGTCAAGAAGTGTGCTAATAATTGCGAATGGGATTGCGAATATTGGTTACATCACTAGTAGGTACTATTTTCGAGATACGTTAAAAATATGAGAAAAATTACATTACGCTTACTTTAAATATTCGCGTTCGTGTTCCTTGTTCCGGCAGGCTTCACCCTTCGTGAAACGGGTTTGGAAATCTCAGTTTTGTTTATCATTTTTTTGGCGTGAGATTGTGCTCATCCTTGTCTCGGCCCAGGCGGTTGGTCATATCTTTTTCGTGGCTGACGTGACTTCCACGAACTGGAACATGCGGAAATTTTCATTATTATTTTGGTTACAAGCTTAAGTGCATGCATGTACAATATGTTTTAATACCATTATACACTTGAACTGAGTTATCATTGGACTTTGGGTAGGGACCAGAAACATTCGCGAATTCATTTCAAGATATAATAAAATTAAAATGGATACACCACTAAGCATGGGCGTATTTCCGAGGGAGGGGGGTGGTTGTTTGTAAGGGGCCAGCCCCCCCCTGGAATTAAGAAGCCCCTAATGGAAAGGTCTGCCTGCAGTTGTAAAAAGCGTGAATGTGAAACGGGCATGATGCCAAAACTATGTCTCATGGAAAACTTTCTGTATATTTCAAAGTTATCTGCTTATGGCATGCATGAAGGCCAACATATGTGCAGTATATAACACACAAGCACTGTATCCAGATATGAAGTGTTGGTTAACCACACGTGCAAAACATTCGGGCCACCACCGGAAAATTTCCGTTGGCACCCTTTGTGAATCCTACAGATTTGCGCCTCTGCCTCTGAGCTAACTCTCCGCTACGGGCACACAGGTTACAGGCCAATGAGAAACCTTCAACTAAATAAACACCGAATCAGAGGCTAGCAAGTTGAGACGTCTTACCAGTCGGCAGTCAATGAACAGGTGGCATTTGTACAGAGGACTATCGAATATAAACCTAGGGGTCATTGCAAACGCGAATTTTTCCAGTCTGTACCAGTTATCAGTGTAAAGCAGATGTATATGAGCTTACAGTATACTTTTCCACCGAATTGATACACATTTAAATTGTATCCTATCATGAAATGAATTCGCGAATTTTTCTGGTCCCTGCGAATAACGCTTGAGAAAACGTAGCTCCACCATCAACACTAGCCTGGAGGTCATAGAACCCATAACAGTTCCGGGTGTCTGTTTATAGCAGGTCGTCTCTCTACTGTCAGTTAAAATGTTAGAGAAATCATACGAGGTGTGATCAAAATATACAGCGAATGAATTTTAATGGCATCAACTGCTGAAGCTACATCTATTTAAATTAAAAATCCCGATAGCCTGATTCGTTTATATAGCCGGTGTAAAGTTTTAACTGAAAGAGTGAGGTCGTGTTTACTGTGTCTGTCGCGCATCATGTATAGAGACCAGGAAATGCGTCTGACCCTAGGGTATATTCAATACCATAGGTGTGCTCAACCCATGATTGCTTTCACATTAGCTGATCTCTTAGCGAGAAATTTTTTATTCTTGTTAGTTGGAAATACCTGATTACTTACTTCTTTCCAATAGATGGGCATTGTTGGCTCGCGGTCGTAGATGGGCGTGTCCAGTTAACTGCGGTATAATCATGAACACAGTATGAAGGTTTGCATTCTATCTTGCGACTTACTGCACGAGTGAAACTTACGTATATGTAAAGGCAGGAATTTTTCGCGAATAAATCTGAACGCCTATTAGACTGCAAAAAGGTGTACCCGCACCAGAGGTTTCTTTCTTGTGATTGGCGGCCGTCTGCGAGAGGAGTCGATGCCTTTTTGGACCGAGCCACTCAGGACGCGTTTGCTTCCGCACTGAACTACTGTGATTGGTGTTGTAACAATCAACATGTACCTGAAAGAAACTCACCCAATCACGAAACACAGACGATGCTACAGTGTTTTAACTTTCAACTAGTCTCGGAATATTTTCGCGAAATTCGCATGGCCCTACGTATATGTTATCATAGATTTTGAACAAAGTATTAAAATTAAGTTTGGTTTGCGAAACGTAGACCAGAAAAATGGATCGTGCTAAAATGAAAAATTTTGATACCATTCCCGACATTTAGAGGGCCACGATGGAGCAGCTGAAGTCGCTTCCAAAAAAACCCTCCAGAAATGTTTACAATCATGGAATCAACATTAGGATAAGTGCACATAGCTAGCGAAGGAGAGTATTTTGAAGGAGATACGTTCATATTTGATGTAAGCTTATTTATAACCGTAGTAAAATTATTCACCATATTTTTGGTCGCTCAGCGTCAATTAGGTTTCTAACCATGCCAGCACAAAAAAGTAAAACTTTTTGGTTGAAAGTATTGCTTTACGAACAAACATACCTAGAAACATATCTAAGATTTTTTCCATTTACAGATTTATCATTATTTAAACTAACTTGATAAAAGTTGAGTTTAGAGCATTTTAGTCTACGCTTTCGCAATTGGCACATTGCCAACCAATCCCGAGAAAAATAGCAACTGGAACTCGAGAAATAGAAAAAGAGGGAGAAAGAAAGAGAGAAAAAAAGGCACGATCGCTGTTTAATAGGGTAGATGATTGTCTATAAAGTTCACTGGCTCTTCTAGACGAAAGCTTTTATTGCTGAAGATATATTCCAAAGTCCATTTACTTAGTGCAAGTAAATGGGTTCGTGACGAACACTTTACAGCGAAGATAAAACACAAATAAAGCAGTTATTTGTTTCATTAATTTTTAAAATATGAGCCTTTATATAAATTAAGTGAAAATTTAAGCAACGGAGCAAAATATCTAAATATGTATTTGTAATTTATATTAATAATTATTTAAATTGTTTTAGCCCTTGGTGGCTTGGAACGTCCTTTCAAAAGTACTGTTAAAATAATTAAGTAGTTTTTTTATTACTAAATAAATTTCGAGGCACTCAACGTATTAAACCGATAATCACAGTATATCTCAAAGCAAAATAATGCAAGCTATATTCTTAAAGACTTGTAAGTTTTGTGGATTTATTTACGAAATTCATTCAATGTTTTGTGTGTATTTTTTTATATTTTTACGAAATATCTTTGAAGATTTTTCACGTGATTAGATCATTCCATTGCCATTGCGTCGAGAAAAAAAACTGCGAGAAAATAGTTAGAGAAGCGCAGAAGTATAACTGTTCAAAGTTCCCCCTACCACAAAATGAACCGGCGAAAATTCCCTTCGAGCTGATCACGAAACACTCGCAAAGACATGCGTTACTCTCAGCGTGCTCAACGCTCTACCGAAACTCTTATCGTATTGTATGATTATGAACACAAAGGCGGAGTGAGTACAAATCATAAATTCAAAAAATTCTCTAATTATTATTATTATTATTTACAGTTTTTTTTATTAAATTCTAACATAATTTATCTCTTGCACTCTACAGTTTTGCATTACAAACACAACCAATTTATATCTTTATTTTAATATTTTATTTTAAAAAACTGGACTCCTAATGAGGAACAATTACCATTATGTAAAGTTATTGTAGGATCCAAGAGAGTACCAAGAAAATAGAAATAAAAACAACTTACCGCGATAAAAAACCAACTACGCGGCTGCAGATGAGCAACGATAAACACGCGAAGCCCTCGTCTTAACACAGACGCTGCGCTTGAAGGATTAAGGGTGGGGGGGGGGGGGGAGGCCGCAGATAATCGCTCTTAACGATCTGTTTCCGAGAACTGTCGCGATACGACCCCTCGGCCCTCCTCACCAAAGACTAATGGTACCGGAGCTACGACTAGGAGCGCGTCGAGAGGCCGGTCGCACAATTAAAATGCGATCTGCTGTCAGGAACTGGCTTGATCGTGGTTCGACCACATTTCCTCTGTTGCACGCTTTTGTGTTTTGAGCGCAGAACCCGAGATAATTGGGAACTTTGAGTCGAACCGACTCTCGGATCGGCACAGAGCGAGCAGACATGAACGGAATTTTTACGGACTTTACGCAGGTTATTTTTATGACACGCAAATACCAGAGCATTATTTACAAAATTTCAGATCATTCATAATTCACGTATCAAAACTTATCAATTTAATAATTGCTTGATGATTTTTTTTTTTTTAGATTCGTAAAAGACAATTTAATTTTATCTTAGTATGAACTCAAAGCATAAGTCTACTGCAATATTATTCCTAGGGACACCTGTATTTCGCGAATACATTTCGTGTCAAGGTATTTCACAAAATACTGTAGCTTTTCTCCTGTGGTTATTGGCTGAGGTCGGTGAGAGGTGTCGTCCCGCTCTTGACGGGGCCAATGAGAATGTGGTCACCGTACTGCTGCACCATCACAATTTGCCACGACTCTTATAAAAAGCTACAGTGTTTTGTGAAATACCTTGACATGAAATGAAATCGCGAAATACAGGTGTCCCTAATTATTCCATATATAGTTTTAAATTAACCGTTCGTGTGCCGCATTTGTAGTAAATTTAATTATTTTCAGTATTTCATCTATGAATAAAAAAAAATGGTTGTAAAGTCGGTTTACGGACGATAGTTTAACGTAACAACATCATAACAAAACATTGATGAAATGATTGCATACTTTTATGAATAAAATTGAATCATTTTTATTGAATTATCACTATTCTGTATGGATAAAAAGAAGTGAAATGAAATCTACAATTTAATTGTTAAATTTACTTTTATTTGCACTCATTAATTCAAATATGTTTATTACTTTAACGAAGAGATTATTTTAACTATAACTTTTATACATGTTTGCTATTTAACTTCTTCCAATCTGTGTTATTCTGTTAAGGATAAGACGATGATAGGAAAAGTAGGAAACGAATGGGAGTGTTTCAAGTTTAATGTGCCTCGAAATAGGTAAATCGATGGTTGTTCCAATCGAGTGGAAGAGAGATAGCGTAACGGGACACCGCGTAACGGGGCAATGTGCGTTACGGGACACTTTTACGTGCGTGCAGCCGGCGTTCATCGATTTATTAGACGTCACGTCAAAAGTGGTGCCATATATAATTCTGCAACTGTTATTCTGTCAACACTGTTCAAGCTGTTGGTCTTTGCTCGTCAGCAAACACCGTAAGAAGCTCTGCAAGTGTGGCTCGTTGAGGAAATGGGTAAACTCCTTGTGAGAAACTGTTCATGATACGCGCATCAAGAGGGATTAGGCCCCACCATCATTTATTTTTCCGTGTTTTTATGCTATAATTCTAAATTTTAACTATCTATCCCATTTTTTTTTGGAATTTCAAGACGTAAATCAAAAATCTCCCAGGCCTGCTATACCTTGTCGCAACCACATATTTACTAACAGGCTGTAGTCTGTGAGCGCCGCGAGGAAATGGCTATTGTTTCACGCGGACGACTACATCTGTAATGAAATTCTCACCAGTTCACAAGTTTTGACTTCAACAAGTAGCTGAAGCCGTCCAATGCCTAGAGGCAGGCATTTTTCGCGAAAAAAAAATGTGAACGCTTGACTGCAAAAAAAGGTGTACCCGCACCAGCGGTTTCTTACTTGTGATTGGCGGCCGTCTGCGAGAGAAGCCATTGCCATATTTGACCGAACCACTCAGGACGCGTTTGCTTCCGCACTGTATCACTTTGATTGGTTATGAAACGATCGACATAACTCGGAAGAAAAAAAACCTCACCCAATCACGAAACATGATGCTACAGTGTTTTAACTTTCAACTGGTATCGGAATCTTTTCGCGAAATATGCATGCCCCTACCAATGCCAAGTAGAGGAAAAAATAATACCACTGAAGCTCTAATGCAAGAGGTTTCAAAATTTCGGAAATCACCCTTAGGGCGTGACCCTTGACCCCGGAGATCTGGCTCGGAGCGTCTGGGCGGGAGTTAGGCCCCGATGCGGGCTGTCGAGGGCCTCGCTCAGCGGGACGACGAAGCAGGGGTGTTTCCACGTCGGTGTTGCGCAGTCTGACACGCGAGGTGGGAGACACACACACATCACACACATGCAGTGTGCTGCGTTTCTTTTTATGTGTGAACATTGAACACCGCATCTCTCGTCATACGGCATTTGGTTGGAATGATTCCGTGACTGGAACGGGTCGCATGGAACGGGAAATGTGTAACCACGGTGATGCCATCTGCGCCTGTTGGCGCAAATCAAAGTTCGCAAATAAACGGAAAATTTAAAACATAATCTGTTTAGTGAATTTTAACAAGATGGGCAGTATTTAGATAAAATCCTTGATATCCTAAATCTGGTCCAAAACCGTATCTAGTATTTTTTTTTCAAGCCTTTTTCCCTTATGTCGGAGCCTATTCATTATAATGTTTGAAATTTTGGTCCGCAAATAGAATTGTTCGAAAATCGACTTAGCTACACCGACAGTGAATTTAAGCGGCGGGTGCGGAAACTGCGCTTCCAAAAATTTATTGAAAACAACATTTTCCTTTATTAATAACTCTCGGCATTCTTTGAAAGAATTTATAGTAATAAGTTTATTTTCAAAATGAGAAAACATTAATTAACTCGTTGCCGAGGTTAGATATTTACGCATCACTGGCCAGTACTGAAAGACTCGGTCACATTTTGTTACATTTGTTTTTCTAACCCCCTTCCCCTCATTTTCTACGTGCGAAAACTATCGACCCCACACAGTCAGGTTGCCCCAGACGACAGACCGCTTTTTATCAGCTACCCCGGCACCGAAAATTGGAGCGGCGTTCTGTACGTTCGCTTCGCCGCGCCAAGCGGTGGGTGCGGGCGCGAAAAAAAAAGTGAGTTGGGGGGGGGGGGGGGAGGAAAGGGACCCGCGGACAAGATAGGGGAGGGGTTGAAGAGGAACGGGGAAGGCAGTGGAAATATTTTTAGAGCAGCGCGCGAAATGCGATTTATCATTTACTGGCCTACAGGGGAGGCTTCGACCTCTCTTCAGACCCCCTTCCCCCTTATCACCACACCTCCTGACCCCTCCAAAAAAAACCTCTGGATCGATACCCGATCCACAAGTAACACCCATACGTGAAATCACGCCGTAGAAACAAACATCCTTTACCCAAAAGCCTCTTCCCATCTCCATATTCCGGGCATTTCACGACCGACTGTAGAACGTTGGAAATTTTCACCTCAAGTTTACCAAAAACACTGGTTAGAAATCTTCGTTATTTAACTCGTATTGAGTCAATTTTTTTTGACGTGACAACGTCTACTAAATCGATGAACGCCGGCTGCACGCACGAAAAAGTGTCCCATAACGCACATTGTCCCGTTACGCTGTGTCCCGTTACGCTCATTGTACGCTTGCGCCGCATCTATCTCTCTTCCACTCGATTGGAACAACCATCGATTTACCTATTTCGAGGCACATTAAACTTGAAACACTCCCATTCGTTTCCTACTTTTCCTATCATCGTCCTATCCTTAACAGAATAACACAGATTGAAAGAAGTTAAATAGCAAACATGTATGAAAGTTATAGTTAATATAATCTCTTCGTTAAAGTAATGAACATATTTGAATTAATGAGTGCAAATAAAAGTAAATTTATCAATTAAATTGTAGATTTCATTTCACTCCTTATTTGTATCCATACAAAATAGTGATAATTAAATAAAAATGATTCAATTTTATTCATAAAAGTATGCAATCATTTCATCAATGTTTTGTTATGACGAGTAGTTGGAAATAGGGGGTTCAAGCACAGGCGGAGGAGCCAGGAGCCCGCCATCTTGGATGACGTCATCGGCGGCCATCTTGGATGACGTCATCATGACCTTTGACCTTGACCTTTGACCTTGCTAATCTATGCTAATCTATGCCAATCTATGCCAATCTACACTAATCTATGCCAATCTATGCCAATCTATGCTAATCTATGCCAATCTATGCTAATCCGTATGCTAATCTATGCTAATCTGTATGCTAATCCATGCTAATCTGTATGCCAATCCATGCTAATCCATCCGCCATTTTGTATTTCTAGAAATTTCCACCAACTTCGAATCGTGACGTCACCGTTGCACTTTGTGTCACGGACGCCATCTTGGATTTGAATTTTTTTTTCGAACTTTGAAATTCGATGTAAACATCAACCGCCATCTTGTTTTCGTCTGCTGGTGGCCGCCATCTTGTTTTCGTCTGCTGGTGGCCGCCATCTTGTTTCGTCTGCTGGAGGCAGCCATCTTGCGACGCCACCAGATAGCAGCAGGGATTATTTTATTTTTTTTCTTTAACTAAAATAATTTCAGTGCCGAGGCTGGGATTCGATCCATGGGACGTGAAAACGTCCAGGATGTCGTGGTTACGAGGCGGACACCTTGACCACTAGACCACGAGACCAATTGGGATATGGTGGAATAAATAATCTATATATGCCACGTACTGACGTCAAGTTTTATGATAAAAGGGGGGAGGGTGTCTTTGCCTTCCCAAATGCATGAAATTCAAATTATTATTATACCATCGCCATCTTTAATTCCAGCACAGACTACCAGATGGTGCCAAATTCAAAAATTAGTTGCCAGAGGCGCCGCCATCTTGGTTCTCAAGTTGGCTGGCAGGTGTCGCATGCCGCCATCTTGGTTCTCAAGTTGGCTGGTAGATGTCACTAGTATCGCGCGCCAAATTCAAAAATTAGTTGCCAGAGGCGCCGCCATCTTGGTTCTCAAGTTGGCTGGTAGATGTCGCTAGTATCGCGCGCCAAATTCAAAAATTAGTTGCCAGAAGCGCCGCCATCTTGGTTCTCAAGTTGGCTGGTAGATGGCGCCACCGTCACCATATTTTAGTTCATACAATCGATACCAGATGATGCCACCATCGCCATCTTTAGTTCCTAGTGTTGCTACCAGAGTGTGCCACCGTCGCCATCTTTAATTCTTAAAGATACTGCCGGAGTGCGCCACCGTCGCCATCTTTAATTCTTAAAGTTACTGCCGGATGGCGCCAAGTGTTATGCAATGTGTAACCAGTCGAGATAAGTTTGGAACCTGTAGCCATATTATTATTAATTAATAATGTATGTTTATTAAATATGATAGAGTATTTATAAAATATTGGTGTTGTGTAGAGACTCTCTCTTCTTCTCGTAGTGGCGGAAGACATCTCGAAGGTAGTGTTAGAATTTATGTATTAAAGCAATCACTCTAGCTGAGGAGACTAATCACTTATAGTTACAATTCAATAATATCGGCAATTAAATGTTTTGATATTAAAGCAAACAACGTAAATGTTAAACACATATTTATTTAAATCTTATTACAAACAGCAAGGGGTAAGAACAATCGATGATTTAAAAGAAGTAAATAACGAGTAATAAAATCACTTAATATTCACACACTACACATCATAGTGACAAAGGCAACATTAACTCGAGACCCAATTATACATAGTAGTATGGGTGGTCGAATAGCCAGAATTTAAGTAGCTGAACATTACAATGGGCGCAATGGAATTTGCCATACAGTTTTATACATTTATCCAGGCGGTTTCCATAAGTCTTTAAAAGTTTGTTGAAGCTAGGACAGTTTCTTTCATTATGTAAATCAACAATGTTGGCACTGCACAGTTCACTAAAGATACTTTTCTGTTTGTCTCCTAGGACGTATACTACATCTCCTTCTTCAGGGTTGACGATGTCACATAACACTGATGAGATTTGGTCAAAGCTCACTTCACCTTCGTTCCACGAGAGTCCATGCACTTCATAAGTCAGTTTACGATTCTCGCTTTGCGACAGCCTGTCTAGTTCGGACCAGTCACATGGTGGTTTGAATATGTATTCATAGGTCCTCAATACATCACCGTCCTCGATGAACATTGCTGCAAGTTGCTTAACCACATACCCCTTTTGTGATGTGAGGCACTGAATGTTGCAGAGAAATAATGACATTTTTTTTGCCAGTACTCACGATAACTGATGTGTGAAGCTGTGCTAGCTCTGCAAGGCTGATGCTAGTTCTACAGGTATGACTGCAAGGCTGCAGTGCTGATGTTGTCTCTAGGATGCTGAATGTCAGACTGGTTGTAACAACCTTTGGTGTCGTAGTACACACAAATTTACAATTCGTCTTCATCACTATCCCCCAAGCCACTATCCGTTCCTTCATCCACATCTTCGTTCACCTCTTGCGCTTCCTTTGCGGCCTCGATGCAGGTCATAACAGCATGATATAAATAGGTAATAAATATCTCTTCCTCAGGGAACTCAGTGAGAATGTTGAGGGTGGAGGATGTAAGGTGGTAATGTATATCATTAAAGTCCATACCTATGTAGCGACGTACTACATCCATTACAAATTCCCGAACATCGTCCATCGTAACACTGTTTAAATTACAATCGCAAACACTCTCCGCGTAAACACTGGTGGAAGCCATGATGATGAGAGCGTGGTTAGAAGCAGACTACCACGTTAGCGGAGCGATGCTGTGAGGCCCCAGAACTCGCTCGAAATAACCTGCACAACACATTCCAAAAACATGACGTAGCCTATGGTTGACGGCACAAACACCCTGAGTGGCTCTGCGTGTTTCCTCCTGCCCGAACACGCGCTGCTGTGAAAGCCTCTTCCCGAGCACAGACGTCACTCCCGCAGCAGACAAAACAGGCGTATGCTACAGGAGCTAGAACAATTGAATAGCCAAATATATATTTAGACTACCCAACTTCATAAATGACATGAGATAATTCCTGTGCGATAATCATACTTTAAATGTTGTAATGTATGTATAAACAATAATCATGACTAAGTACTTGAAAAAAAATGTAAGTGAGGTGTTATTCACCTTTAGCGCTTCTCGATTTCTGTATCTGCTACCCACGAATTAAATTGAGACGGGAAACCCCACCATTTCACAAAAGACCGACCATTTCTTCGTTTGAGAACTTTCTCCACCAAATATGTGTCCGGATACATCGTAGACTGGATCTCTTCAGCATAGAAGCCACCACGAATAGGCTTGTGGTCCAAGTCTTCGAGGTAGTAGGTCCTGGGTTCCGATTCACGAACGTGTGTCACACGGAAAAGTTCAGAACTCCAATTCGCCGTGAAACCTTTCTCAAAGACACCTTTCTGCTTGGAGATTCTCACAATGTCACCAACATTAGCTTTATGCTTGCGTGTATCTTTCTTCTTCGTGTTGGTGAATACAGCCCCAAGTAGACGATCATCCTTTACATCTTTAGGCTTCATTTTCGTGGTAGAATGCACTTATAAGTTTCGACAAAAGATCCAACCAAAAACAACTCAAAGTCTTTTACAAACATAATATTTATTACTCAATTTCTATCCTACTACAGAATCACTTGCGAAAGCCAGCAATCTTATAAACATTTAGCCCTGCATAGACGTGCAACAACTACTTCTTAGCTCCAAATGGCTCCAAATGCTCCAAACGGCCTTCAAATGCTCCAACAGCTCCAAAAAAAGGCTCCAAATGCTTGACAGCTCCAAATGGCTCCAAATGCTCCAAACGGCTCCAAATGCTCCAAATGCCTCCAAATGGCTCCAAATGCTCCAAACGCTCCAAATGTCTCCAAAAGGCTCCAAATGCTTCAAAAGACTCCAAATGCTCCAACAGCTCCAAAAAAAGGCTCCAAATGCTTAACACAGCTCCAAATGGCTCCAAATGCTCCAAATGGCTCCAACAGCTCCAAAAGGCTCCAAATGCTTGACAGCTCCAAATGCTCCAAATGGCTCCAAATGCTCCAAATGGCTCCAACAGCTCCAAAAGGCTCCAAATGCTTCAAAAGGCTCCATCTTCAATTGGTTCCAACTGATTCCAATTACTTTTCTTATCGAACTTGGCATGATTACTAACATGTCTTTATTAGTATACATTTTGACTGGCAGTGGTAACATATTTTGCACCTTTAAGTTATAAGTTTTATTTAGAAATCATATTTCGATAAATGGTAGATACCATTTGGAAAGAAAATATATTAATTTATCTTTAAGTTTATACACATACATTTAATTTAAGCCATTATTGTATGTAGCCAGCTTCCCTCAGTTCTTTGAGTATGAAGGATATTTCTTTAATGTTCGAATAGTTTCCTGCACAAAGCGATCCATGTAGTAGTCGTAGCCTGTCAACCAATATGTTAGGATCTCCCCATGAGGTATAATCAAACTCTTCTGCTGCGTTCATCATCCTTGCATGTTTATAATAAATATTATCTCTGGTGTCTATCGTTTTAACACCAACCTCAAGGTCACTTTCGTCATCGTGCCAGAAATTATCACAAGCTTGATCAGGATAATTTATTTTATTACGACGTTTCCATCGTTTTGGTCTCAAACCACCATCACAGTCTTCACTCTTGCATGCTTTTGGTGCTTCAGCACAATACTCAATCATGTCAGCCTTAGATGTGTCAGCACAGTCTTCGTTCACGCCAGCTTCTGATGTGTCACCACAGTCTTCAATCATGTCAGCACCACAAACTTGATCAGGATAATTTATTTTATTACGTCGTTTCCATCGTTTTGGTCTCAGACCGCCATCACAGTCTTCGATCTTACCTGCTTTAGGTGCTTCAGTACAGTACTCAATCATGTCAGCCTCAGATGTGTCACCACATTCTTCAATCATGCACGCTTCAGATGATTCATCAAAGTCTTCGACCTTGTAAGCTTCAGATGGTTCTCCATCTTTCTCATTTTCATGGAGACGACTAGATATTGGAGTAAATATATTTTCATTTCTAATGTGGTTACAACTACCTTCGTTTGTTTTAAATTTTAAATTATTATCTTCATCTAGATCAGTAATTTTAGCATTAGCTTTTTCGCCTTCGTTCCTCTTCCGCGATGTTGTAGCCCAGTCTTCGTTATCTTTATTCATCTTAATTGTACAGGTCTTGTAATGTCTATCCAAGTAATATCTTCTACCAAAGGATTTCTGACACTGACTGCAATGAAACGGTTTTTGACAAGGGCCCAAATTACACTCGCTTCTCTCATGTCGTTTAGCATTCTTTCTCAAGGTAAACACCTTGCTACAGTATCTACAGTGATGACGTTTCGATACAGCGTCAGATCCTAAATCGGAATTCATATTAGTTACCGAGACTAATGCCAGATGCAAACTAAGAGTTTTAAATTAGATATATTACTTAAATAGAATTTTTTTAATTATTTCATCAGCGAGAATTAATTTATCTCATTCAAAGGTACTTGTTGCAAGTAGTTCTGCTTTTCAACAACAGATGTCGACACGTATTGCTTGCAGGTAAATATTATTTCTTTCTTTCATGCGGGATGCAGGATTCTCACTAACGATCGCAATAGAGGGATGGCATCGCTATACTCCAAGGAGAAGGTAGTTTGTTCTTCCAGTTAGTGTTTCTCAGGGTATATATTATTATTTGACTGAATAATGATTTTTTTTTAAATTCCACCTAATAAAAATAAAATAGAAGCACTCAGAGAAAACCATCAGGGATGATGTCGTTTATAAACATCATAAATTACCAATTTTTTTTTAAAAAAGTCCAAATTTAATCCTACTTAAGCAACATGAGAGTTCTAGCACAAGCCCGCTTGTGAACTCTTTGCTTAAGCAACATGAGAGTTCTAGCACAAGCGGGCTTGTGAACTCTTTGCTTAAGCAACACGAGAGTTCTAGCACAAGCGGGCTTGTGAACCCTTTGCTTAAGCAACATGAGAGTTCTAGCACAAGCGGGCTTGTGAACTCTTTGCTTAAGCAACATGAGAGTTCTAGCACAAGCGGGCTTGTGAACTCTTTGCTTAAGCAACACGAGAGTTCTAGCACATGCGGGCTTGTGAACTCTTTGCTTAAGCAACACGAGAGTTCTAGCACAAGCGGGCTTGTGAACTCTTTGCTTAAGCAACATAAGAGTTCTAGCACAAGCGGGCTTGTGAACTCTTTGCTTAAGCAACATGAGAGTTCTAGCACAAGCGGGCTTGTGAACTCTTTGCTTAAGCAACACGAGAGTTCTAGCACATGCGGGCTTGTGAACTCTTTGCTTAAGCAACACGAGAGTTCTAGCACAAGCGGGCTTGTGAACTCTTTGCTTAAGTAGGATTAAATTTGGACTTTTTTTTAAAAAAATTGGTAATTTATGATGTTTATAAACGACATCATCCCTGATGGTTTTCTCTGAGTGCTTCTATTTTATTTTTATTAGGTGGAATTTAAAAAAAAATCATTATTCAGTCAAATAATAATATATACCCTGAGAAACACTAACTGGAAGAACAAACTACCTTCTCCTTGGAGTATAGCGATGCCATCCCTCTATTGCGATCGTTAGTGAGAATCCTGCATCCCGCATGAAAGAAAGAAATAATATTTACCTGCAAGCAATACGTGTCGACATCTGTTGTTGAAAAGCAGAACTACTTGCAACAAGTACCTTTGAATGAGATAAATTAATTCTCGCTGATGAAATAATTAAAAAAATTCTATTTAAGTAATATATCTAATTTAAAACTCTTAGTTTGCATCTGGCATTAGTCTCGGTAACTAATATGAATTCCGATTTAGGATCTGACGCTGTATCGAAACGTCATCACTGTAGATACTGTAGCAAGGTGTTTACCTTGAGAAAGAATGCTAAACGACATGAGAGAAGCGAGTGTAATTTGGGTCCTTGTCAAAAAACCGTTTCATTGCAGTCAGTGTCAGAAATCCTTTGGTAGAAGATATTACTTGGATAGACATTACAAGACCTGTACAATTAAGATGAATAAAGATAACGAAGACTGGGCTACAACATCGCGGAAGAGGAACGAAGGCGAAAAAGCTAATGCTAAAATTACTGATCTAGATGAAGATAATAATTTAAAATTTAAAACAAACGAAGGTAGTTGTAACCACATTAGAAATGAAAATATATTTACTCCAATATCTAGTCGTCTCCATGAAAATGAGAAAGATGGAGAACCATCTGAAGCTTACAAGGTCGAAGACTTTGATGAATCATCTGAAGCGTGCATGATTGAAGAATGTGGTGACACATCTGAGGCTGACATGATTGAGTACTGTACTGAAGCACCTAAAGCAGGTAAGATCGAAGACTGTGATGGCGGTCTGAGACCAAAACGATGGAAACGACGTAATAAAATAAATTATCCTGATCAAGTTTGTGGTGCTGACATGATTGAAGACTGTGGTGACACATCAGAAGCTGGCGTGAACGAAGACTGTGCTGACACATCTAAGGCTGACATGATTGAGTATTGTGCTGAAGCACCAAAAGCATGCAAGAGTGAAGACTGTGATGGTGGTTTGAGACCAAAACGATGGAAACGTCGTAATAAAATAAATTATCCTGATCAAGCTTGTGATAATTTCTGGCACGATGACGAAAGTGACCTTGAGGTTGGTGTTAAAACGATAGACACCAGAGATAATATTTATTATAAACATGCAAGGATGATGAACGCAGCAGAAGAGTTTGATTATACCTCATGGGGAGATCCTAACATATTGGTTGACAGGCTACGACTACTACATGGATCGCTTTGTGCAGGAAACTATTCGAACATTAAAGAAATATCCTTCATACTCAAAGAACTGAGGGAAGCTGGCTACATACAATAATGGCTTAAATTAAATGTATGTGTATAAACTTAAAGATAAATTAATATATTTTCTTTCCAAATGGTATCTACCATTTATCGAAATATGATTTCTAAATAAAACTTATAACTTAAAGGTGCAAAATACGTTACCACTGCCAGTCAAAATGTATACTAATAAAGACATGTTAGTAATCATGCCAAGTTCGATAAGAAAAGTAATTGGAATCAGTTGGAACCAATTGAAGATGGAGCCTTTTGAAGCATTTGGAGCCTTTTGGAGCTGTTGGAGCCATTTGGAGCATTTGGAGCCATTTGGAGCATTTGGAGCTGTCAAGCATTTGGAGCCTTTTGGAGCTGTTGGAGCCATTTGGAGCATTTGGAGCCATTTGGAGCTGTGTTAAGCATTTGGAGCCTTTTTTTGGAGCTGTTGGAGCATTTGGAGTCTTTTGAAGCATTTGGAGCCTTTTGGAGACATTTGGAGCGTTTGGAGCATTTGGAGCCATTTGGAGGCATTTGGAGCATTTGGAGCCGTTTGGAGCATTTGGAGCTGTCAAGCATTTGGAGCCTTTTTTTGGAGCTGTTGGAGCATTTGAAGGCCGTTTGGAGCATTTGGAGCCATTTGGAGCTAAGAAGTAGTTGTTGCACGTCTATGCAGGGCTAAATGTTTATAAGATTGCTGGCTTTCGCAAGTGATTCTGTAGTAGGATAGAAATTGAGTAATAAATATTATGTTTGTAAAAGACTTTGAGTTGTTTTTGGTTGGATCTTTTGTCGAAACTTATAAGTGCATTCTACCACGAAAATGAAGCCTAAAGATGTAAAGGATGATCGTCTACTTGGGGCTGTATTCACCAACACGAAGAAGAAAGATACACGCAAGCATAAAGCTAATGTTGGTGACATTGTGAGAATCTCCAAGCAGAAAGGTGTCTTTGAGAAAGGTTTCACGGCGAATTGGAGTTCTGAACTTTTCCGTGTGACACACGTTCGTGAATCGGAACCCAGGACCTACTACCTCGAAGACTTGGACCACAAGCCTATTCGTGGTGGCTTCTATGCTGAAGAGATCCAGTCTACGATGTATCCGGACACATATTTGGTGGAGAATGTTCTCAAACGAAGAAATGGTCGGTCTTTTGTGAAATGGTGGGGTTTCCCGTCTCAATTTAATTCGTGGGTAGCAGATACAGAAATCGAGAAGCGCTAAAGGTGAATAACACCTCACTTACATTTTTTTTTCAAGTACTTAGTCATGATTATTGTTTATACATACATTACAACATTTAAAGTATGATTATCGCACAGGAATTATCTCATGTCATTTATGAAGTTGGGTAGTCTAAATATATATTTGGCTATTCAATTGTTCTAGCTTCTGTAGCATACGCCTGTTTTGTCTGCTGCGGGAGTGACGTCTGTGCTCGGGAAGAGGCTTTCACAGCAGCGCGTGTTCGGGCAGGAGGAAACACGCAGAGCCACTCAGGGTGTTTGTGCCGTCAACCATAGGCTACGTCATGTTTTTGGAATGTGTTGTGCAGGTTATTTCGAGCGAGTTCTGGGGCCTCACAGCATCGCTCCGCTAACGTGGTAGTCTGCTTCTAACCACGCTCTCATCATCATGGCTTCCACCAGTGTTTACGCGGAGAGTGTTTGCGATTGTAATTTAAACAGTGTTACGATGGACGATGTTCGGGAATTTGTAATGGATGTAGTACGTCGCTACATAGGTATGGACTTTAATGATATACATTACCACCTTACATCCTCCACCCTCAACATTCTCACTGAGTTCCCTGAGGAAGAGATATTTATTACCTATTTATATCATGCTGTTATGACCTGCATCGAGGCCGCAAAGGAAGCGCAAGAGGTGAACGAAGATGTGGATGAAGGAACGGATAGTGGCTTGGGGGATAGTGATGAAGACGAATTGTAAATTTGTGTGTACTACGACACCAAAGGTTGTTACAACCAGTCTGACATTCAGCATCCTAGAGACAACATCAGCACTGCAGCCTTGCAGTCATACCTGTAGAACTAGCATCAGCCTTGCAGAGCTAGCACAGCTTCACACATCAGTTATCGTGAGTACTGGCAAAAAAAATGTCATTATTTCTCTGCAACATTCAGTGCCTCACATCACAAAAGGGGTATGTGGTTAAGCAACTTGCAGCAATGTTCATCGAGGACGGTGATGTATTGAGGACCTATGAATACATATTCAAACCACCATGTGACTGGTCCGAACTAGACAGGCTGTCGCAAAGCGAGAATCGTAAACTGACTTATGAAGTGCATGGACTCTCGTGGAACGAAGGTGAAGTGAGCTTTGACCAAATCTCATCAGTGTTATGTGACATCGTCAACCCTGAAGAAGGAGATGTAGTATACGTCCTAGGAGACAAACAGAAAAGTATCTTTAGTGAACTGTGCAGTGCCAACATTGTTGATTTACATAATGAAAGAAACTGTCCTAGCTTCAACAAACTTTTAAAGACTTATGGAAACCGCCTGGATAAATGTATAAAACTGTATGGCAAATTCCATTGCGCCCATTGTAATGTTCAGCTACTTAAATTCTGGCTATTCGACCACCCATACTACTATGTATAATTGGGTCTCGAGTTAATGTTGCCTTTGTCACTATGATGTGTAGTGTGTGAATATTAAGTGATTTTATTACTCGTTATTTACTTCTTTTAAATCATCGATTGTTCTTACCCCTTGCTGTTTGTAATAAGATTTAAATAAATATGTGTTTAACATTTACGTTGTTTGCTTTAATATCAAAACATTTAATTGCCGATATTATTGAATTGTAACTATAAGTGATTAGTCTCCTCAGCTAGAGTGATTGCTTTAATACATAAATTCTAACACTACCTTCGAGATGTCTTCCGCCACTACGAGAAGAAGAGAGAGTCTCTACACAACACCAATATTTTATAAATACTCTATCATATTTAATAAACATACATTATTAATTAATAATAATATGGCTACAGGTTCCAAACTTATCTCGACTGGTTACACATTGCATAACACTTGGCGCCATCCGGCAGTAACTTTAAGAATTAAAGATGGCGACGGTGGCGCACTCCGGCAGTATCTTTAAGAATTAAAGATGGCGACGGTGGCACACTCTGGTAGCAACACTAGGAACTAAAGATGGCGATGGTGGCATCATCTGGTATCGATTGTATGAACTAAAATATGGTGACGGTGGCGCCATCTACCAGCCAACTTGAGAACCAAGATGGCGGCGCTTCTGGCAACTAATTTTTGAATTTGGCGCGCGATACTAGCGACATCTACCAGCCAACTTGAGAACCAAGATGGCGGCGCCTCTGGCAACTAATTTTTGAATTTGGCGCGCGATACTAGTGACATCTACCAGCCAACTTGAGAACCAAGATGGCGGCATGCGACACCTGCCAGCCAACTTGAGAACCAAGATGGCGGCGCCTCTGGCAACTAATTTTTGAATTTGGCGCCATCTGGTAGTCTGTGCTGGAATTAAAGATGGCGATGGTATAATAATAATTTGAATTTCATGCATTTGGGAAGGCAAAGACACCCTCCCCCCTTTTATCATAAAACTTGACGTCAGTACGTGGCATATATAGATTATTTATTCCACCATATCCCAATTGGTCTCGTGGTCTAGTGGTCAAGGTGTCCGCCTCGTAACCACGACATCCTGGACGTTTTCACGTCCCATGGATCGAATCCCAGCCTCGGCACTGAAATTATTTTAGTTAAAGAAAAAAAATAAAATAATCCCTGCTGCTATCTGGTGGCGACCAACAGAACTATATGACGTCGCAAGATGGCTGCCTCCAGCAGACGAAACAAGATGGCGGCCACCAGCAGACGAAAACAAGATGGCGGCCACCAGCAGACGAAAACAAGATGGCGGTTGATGTTTACATCGAATTTCAAAGTTCGAAAAAAAAATTCAAATCCAAGATGGCGTCCGTGACACAAAGTGCAACGGTGACGTCACGATTCGAAGTTGGTGGAAATTTCTAGAAATACAAAATGGCGGATGGATTAGCATGGATTGGCATACAGATTAGTATGGATTAGCATACAGATTAGCATAGATTAGCATATGGATTAGCATAGATTGGCATAGATTGGCATAGATTAGCATAGATTGGCATAGATTAGCAAGGTCAAAGGTCAAAGGTCAAGGTCAAAGGTCATGATGACGTCATCCAAGATGGCCGCCGATGACGTCATCCAAGATGGCCGCCGATGACGTCATCCAAGATGGCGGGCTCCTGGCTCCTCCGCCTGTGCTTGAACCCCCTATTTCCAACTACTATGACGTTGTCACGTCAAACAATCGTCCGTAAACCGACTTTACAGATAACCAATTTTTATTTGTTGTGTAACATCTTAGATCTCGGCATATGGCATTTGCTGGGAGTAATTTCGTGAACCAAACGGAAGTCGCATGGAACGGAAATGTGTAACCACGGTGCTGTCATCTGTGGCGGATGGCGCGAATAAAAGTTCACAAAACCAAAGGGAAACTTTATAGTATTCACTGTATAGTATTCCAAAAAAATTCCTTGTCGAAAATCAGGTCCAGTGCCGGGGTTTAGTATTCAGCCAAGTCTTCTTCGCTTTTTCCGGAGCCTTTACATTATATAGTTTAACCTATCGCTCTGCATTTCTAATGATTCAACATTGAACGTAGCTGCTTCGGCAACGACTTCTAGCGACGGGTGCGGATACTACGTGTTGGTTTGCATCCAGAAATGTAGTTGAAAACACATATTTCGTATAGTTATCACGCTCGGCATTATTGTAAAGAATTATATGTTATATTTCTTGTGCGAGTTTCGTATTTTAAGTGTATCTGCAACGCGAGAAACACATGAATTTGCTCGTTACCGAAGTTATATGTTACACATCTATGGCAAGTATTGAAATACTGGCTCACTTTTTTTAAATTGGACGAAAAACAATCATTTAGGAGTACTAACAAAACTTTAAAAATTTTGTCAAGTAAACAAAAAAAAGCACCAAAATCCCTCACATGCGTGTTTACCGTATTTACAACACAACACACAACTCGAAGTTGGAATTTGGTATAGTTGCGAACATTACAGGGTGTACAAATAAGTACGCAGTTTCTGTACCGAGTACACTAGCCGAAAACCACTGAAGTGTAGACTGAATGTGAAAAGCGTGTCAAAACCACGTAGCTATTACGAGCGTAAAACTCTGAACAGAAACACACATTCTAATCAAACCTTAGTAAGGCTTTCGGAACAAACATTCGAAACGCGGGACAGGCGACCACGGCGAATATAACTGACAGAAACAGACACAAAGCATAGACTAAGCATCACGCAAGCTAATAACGAAACCAGAACCAAAAGTGGGAGGAGCAGCCGAAACAAAAATTTAAAAAAGTAAAAGGGAGGAATAATTTACGTTTATCAACATGACTTTAATACTGTCCACTACTGTAACAATAAAAAATTTCGTCGACCATAATCATCCTCAGTACGAATAACTCCACTAATAACACTATCAAACGAAACAACCAGAAAGAGACAGGAGGAAGAGTTTCCTCCTGAAGACCGGAGATGAAGCCACCCACGCATGCGCAGAACACGCGCTCCGCCTACCACAGAGCGGAGGGCGCAAGGAGATAAGAGAAAAATAGGAGCGGGAAAACAAGGAGGAAGATGATTGGCATACCCGAGGCGTCGCAAAAAGTTGAGGCGCTATGTCGGATTCAAGGCTGAAATCAACAAAATATGGAGATAAACAAAAAAATAAACTATCTTAAAATTCAAATTAACCTTAAATTTAGTATTTTACTAGGCTATAAATAATATTTTTTGAATTTATGGTTGTGTTTTTGCTGTATTGTGCCGGCAGCAAGAAGACATTTGAGTGACGTCATCGACAAACAAGAATCTTCCCTCCTTCCTCCTCTCCTTCTTATTGTCCCCTCCCTGGTGGTCTGTGCTGCCTCCCCTCCTTTTCCATTACTCCAGTCTTCTCTCTGCGCATGCGCTCAAGCGTTTGGTCTTCCTGGTAGTTGCAACGACTGTTTGACCTTCTTCTTATTTCAGGTTTGAAAGAGGTAACATGTAAATAATAGGGTAGCAGGTAGTACGCAGTCTCCGACGTGTGTGGGCAGCACGAAGGGGGTATGTGATTGCTTAACTTTGGATTAGGTTTTTTCTAAATTGGTTTTCGGATTGCCTTTGGAAATTTTGTTTTGCTTATCATTACTTACGTGTAGGAATCATTTTGTTTCATAATGTCGTTCAGTCGTTTTGATTGGCTGTGTTGCATTTGCCCAGTATTATCAATTTTATAGGTAAACTTTAAATGTTCACGAGTGGTCGCTGCATGGCACACACTATGTAAAAGGAGTTAAATAAACCCTTGTGAGTTAAATTCTTTAATGTAACTGTAAATGTGGTGCATTTACCGACGCCGCGGTGTCGTAAATATGTAATGTTAGCAATATATTTGTTTTATTGTATTGCAGTTTGCACTAACGATGTTTCGTGAATCTATGACAGGGTTCGGTTAGGTTAGGTCGTCATGTGAAATATTTGTTGTAACCTTTGTCAGATGCGGTAATTGTATCAGGCTTCTCTCTTTCGATATAAATTTTTACCAGTGTATTAATTGCTCTTGAGATCGCTCTTGCATGAATCTAGCGAATTATTGTATTGCATGAATTGTTCAGTATTTTGCATCTGCATTATTTTAAAGGTTAGTCATTGCTATTGCTATGTACTGTAATCACGAGTCATATTTAGTGCTGTTAAGCTTTAATTGTTTGATCATGATATGCAGGAAACATTAGTGTATTGCCTGAATTGTTCAGTATATTGCATCTGCATGATTTCAAGATGTGTCATTGCTATTGGTACTGTAATCATTCGTTATTTTCGCTGTAATTTTCTTAGTTGCATGTTACTTGTTTTGAACGAATAAATTTGTTGAACGAACTTGTGTAAATCCCTTGGAACGTATTATTTTGGTAAGAGTTCACATGTCCTTCATTAGGCACCTTGCTTATTTAATGTTCTATTGCTGTTTTATTTAAATTAATTGATAAATACTTGTACTATTCCCCGAGGTTGGTACAGTATAAATATATATTTCCATACATACAGAATGAGAATTTATACATTTTATATGTGCGACGTATTGATCTTTCATTCGCCATACAAGGCTTGGTCAGTTGTAATGTGCCTGTCGAGTATTTACTGTCTCATGAGCAGTGTCGATATTTACAGTATTTTTTTTTTGCTCCGGTGGAACCTATACACTTAGGAGACTGATTTAGAGGACGGTTTTAAATGATAATCAAATTCAAATTTTAAATACAATTAAAATAATAAACACATGTTCTAAGGTTTTCCATGCAATTTATTCTGCGGTTTGGTTATTACTTTGTTGCGGTATCGTTTTACAACCGGACAACCACCGGACTACTTAAAATTCTTCTGTTCCAACATTCAGCAGGCTATTAGTTACAGTGGGAAAAAATCGTCTAATAGTTGAAAAGTGTTAAGTTATTTGACATTTTTTCTTACATTTGTTAAAAAAAAAAAAACAAGGACAGTGTGTGTAACTCTTTCCTGATTTTTCTTAAAATCAAATTGTACTACACCCTGGGTAAAATTACACGAATGTATATCTTACATTAAAATAACCTAGTTATATGTGTTAAATTGCTAAGTTTTATGTACATGTGAAAATACACATACAAGAAGTGTAAATAATAATTTACTTATTTTTATTAAAATAATGTACTTATTATTTTTAACAACTGTTAAATACAGTCAAAGTAAACAATATTCATCAGAATTTATTAAAACGAAAACATTTTTGTTAAAATTCTATGAATATTGACAAAATCTCATATTTACGCATTATTACTGTTTATATAGCACTAGTCAAGCACGTCGCTATGTAAGTGCTTTTACGTTTAGTATATTACCTATTAGTACGATTGATATTTGAGGTATCAAGACGTTGTGGATAGCTTTCCAGTATTAACTGCGTACATTAATAAGCATAATAAAACAAAATGAAGTCCAATGATTGAAAATGCGATTATATTTACCATGGTTTGAAAAAAAATTACTCTTAAATAAAACATCAATCAAAATATACAATTATGTAACAATTTTCGTAATAAACACTCAGTATTATCTATTTAAAAAAAACGTATTTCATATATGAAACAAATAACCATAGCGATGCGATTTGCAAAATTACAACATCTTTCTTGTAGTATTACAAACTATTTCTTGTCAAACTGGTTTCCAATGGAATCTTTTGTAAAAGAACAGAATTTTTTTTTCCTGTGCGTGAAAGTGAGTCCCAGCAGGCTTTGCTTTCACCGTTACGTCGGGGGAGGGGAGGGGGAACAAGCGTCGCTGTTGCCGGGGGGTTGGCAGTTCCGCGGGGGCGTGGCGGGCTGGTGGAGGGCGACTCAGCAGTGCCAACTGTTCCCGGTGGGCGGCTGACTCTTGGCCACGGCGCCGATTGCAGCCATGACTGGCCAAGTGCCCCTACATACTAGGGTTGGCAGCCGTATGCCCTGCTTAGTCCGTGACCCACTCGCCTTCTTTGTTTTTAACTCACTGTACCACTACTTTACGTGATGAGCCGGTTTCAGTAATATATGATTTTACATCAGTATACGCCAATATATTTGTCATCAGTTTTCTATGTAGATCGGTACTATAAATTGTTTCTACAGTGTCGTTACTCTGTGTATAAAAATGAGTGTGATATGTTATCCTACACTACTACTATTATAAAAGCGATAAGTTTGTTTTTCTCTTTGTCCTTCTTTCACGCAGCAACGGATAAACGGATTGAAATAATTTTTTGCATATAGATATTTTATGGGCAGGAGAGTGACATATATTACATATAATTATGACATCCTATCCATAAGGACGTAAAAAAGGGGTAGATTCAGTTTCATAATAGAAAATCATAGGAAGTAGGTCATAGACACACAAAAAGTGAGTTTGATCTTTTTCTCTAGATCCGGCACACGTTCATATAATATCCTTCTCCTTGGTGAAACCCATCCGCTTAGTGAAGCTCGCGGCTGCTAGCGAACTAAAGGCGATAATAACAGCCTAGTGTAGAACTTCGTCTATAAATGGCGTCGCCTTGAATTTGTAACGCGCTATAATTTGGTGCGCCGTCACGTCTTACCTAGAAGTTACCTGCCTTCCCACAAAATGAAGCTGAAGCTTGGCGTCCCGGTTTTGCTGATGCGTAGCGTTGTTACACCGAGTTTGTGCAATAAACGGGACTTTTAAATTTTTTTTTTTTTCAGTTTTTCAAGTTTATGTCCTACTGACTTGAAACTCGGTAGTGATGTTCCTTATATTATAATGTGTTTTGCCCAGGCTGGTATTAAATAAATAAAAATACCTTTACAGTAATTATCATGTTTGTTACAACATAAATAACACATACAAAGTACGCAGGTACATTATAGATGCACACAAAAGTACAAAACACAGGCAGATTTCAGCTTATGTAACTTGCCCCGAAGAAATTCATACAAGTAAAAGATAAATATGTTTCATTTAGAAAAATTGAGTACGTAGACAACTTATCAGAAAGTTATCGATTATTTAATATTAACAAGTACGTATGACGTATGTAATGTTTGTCTTGTATAACAGCTGGTTACAATGTTCCGTATCTGAAATCCCCCACAGAAAAACGTGTAAAACAGAGAAAAGATGTAGGCTAGATTTGTATTTTATGAGGCTGTGAAATTTAGGTTTAAATGTCTATATAAAATAAAATAGCCAAAGAATTTACAAGAGAGATTTAGGTTAAAAGTTACATCATGTTTATGAAGTTATTCCGACCTCCCTCCTAATAATAAAGCATGTAAAAACTAAGGCCTGGGGCAGTCGGTGATGTAGGCACCGCCTGCGTAGTGCAGCGTTATGCATCCTGCAACACTGTACTGTTCGGCTTGTAGCCTAACACGACGAATCCGGGGGCATTGCTAAACAAGAACAAAAACAAATTCGTACCGGACAGACAAACAAAAACAAACAAACACACAGAAAATAATAAGAGTTAATATGTCATTGTCATTCAGTTCTGAGTTTTTTTTAAGCTCATCGGGAAGTTAGTTTAAAATCGACTGCAAACATTTTTTGCCGAACAGACGAACAGACAGACCAGAAAACGAGTTATTAAAAACGTGGTAACAGAAAATAATGTACTGTAATATAAAAATTATGTCAGAATCAATTTAAAAGAACGGTTAATTTGATATGTAAACATTCAGAAAGCAAGGCTTGCGCGCGTATTTTGAAAAGTAAGTCAGCGGGCGCGCTATGCCCCAAAGAGGTTGGCAAACGGCGTCGCTCGTAGTAAAAGCGACTCCGGGAATGGATGAATTCCATCAATGGCGTAACGAAGAATTATGGATTCCAGAGCAGGGCAGAATTGACGGTCTGTTCTCTCCCCCTACCCCTCCCAAAATTCACAAGGCCGATAAGCGTCGTGCGTCAGAGAGCCGGCGACGGGGGCACGGCATTCACGTCCATCGAAATCAATTAAAAAAAAACTGAATTCAACAGCAAATGGAATAGATGAACGCGGAATTGAATCAAATGCGTAAACGGCGCAACCGCACTGGGAG
Organism: Bacillus rossius redtenbacheri; assembly: GCF_032445375.1. Lineage (NCBI taxonomy): Eukaryota > Metazoa > Arthropoda > Insecta > Phasmatodea > Bacillidae > Bacillus > Bacillus rossius. The sequence continues at coordinate 65,693,294 of NC_086333.1, read as the reverse complement.
GTCGCCGTCAACACAAAAGAAGGGCTCTGAATTGAAACACTCTAATACATAACCGGTGAAATTTGACTGATAGAATACAAAAGAGAGGACTGATACGTGCATTGGGATTACATAAATTTCACGTGTTGTTTAAAACTACTTACTAGAAATTTCAGAAAATTTACAGACATTTCAAATTAGAAGAGACGGATAACGAAGAGCATTTTTAAACTGGAAAGCTAAACTTGTTTAAATTAATTATTTTTTGTTGGCAGTCATACATGTAAATACAAACGTGGACACATGTAAATAACAAGCTTAACTTTAACGAGCTGTTTCAACATTTAAGTTTTAAAAGTAAATATTTAATCACGAAATTCTATTATTTTTCACGACGTCGAATATATGTAGGCCAATAATTTCGTGTCTCTACAGTATCATGAATGCCGCGCTATCTGTACACTTCAATGTTAACTAACGGTTGCAAAATTGTAATGCGTATTTTTAAGTTGTCATTACTTCTCTTTTGACTATAAGTTATAACATAAAGTAAGTATTAAAAGATAATTATGCTATTAAAAAGTTTTATCTTTAATACCTATGCGCGCAGTAAATTCTGTGGTTATCACGAAAGCAATATATGTATGTGCACGAATAACGCGAGTCTATCATCTTATCGGGACTTCTGTACCAACCACCACATATGGCAGAACCGTGGTTACGAAATTCCGTTTCGTTCACGAAATTACTCCTGCCAGAAAGGTCGTACAACAAGAGCTAACATGTTTTACATCAACAAAAGGTCTGTCCTTGTATTAACCAGAGTGTAACATAATGTTTCGCAGACTTTCACGGCCATTGTCTGAATCAACTTGGCTTCCGGGTTTTAGCCGTGTCCTTGGCGAATAATTCACCGACTTTTCGGTCGACATTGCAGTCGCCATCATCAGGGAGCTGGCACCTACTTCAAAGTAGGTACAATTTACAATTTTACAATTTTAAGTGTCGTGTAACAAAAGCCTAACGCAATACTTAAATAAACTTAGGATAAGTTAGAATGAGAGTACACATAGCTGATGATATCAAACAAGGAAAGAAAAGTTGTTCAAAGATTAAAAAAAGCTAATATAATTTAAATGGACAAACTTTTCTCTGACTAAAAGCCTTTTCATAAGGCCGAACACTTACAATTTGATCAAGAAGACGTGTGATTTTTGATTTTTGTTTATTTGTTTGTGAATTAGTCGCCAAGGACACGGCTACAACCCAGACGCCAAGCTACTTCAGAGTGTAACATTTCGATGCAACAACAACAACAACAACAACAACAACAACACCAACAACAACCTCCACGTCAGTACAAGTAGTTGACGAAACACTGTCTCTGGTGGGCTGCGTGATTGGAAGACGTCTGCTGCCGAAACATCTTCAGTTCGATCGCCTCGCCTAGTTCAAGCTCCACGCCTTTGACGTGCACAGCTAACGACGAGCATTGCTGTCGAGCCGACACGGATATCGGTACTAGCGAGGTAGGTACCCGGTAGCTGTACAGGCACGAAATCAGGGAGGCTTTTTCCCTCCGTAAATAACATATATATATACATATATATATATAATGACTCACGTTATATGAGCACACGTCATCTGCATGTGAGCGAAGCTGAAATTCTCTCCGGCGTATTATTTCTAGTTCAATGGACTGTTATGGGTATGTAATTAAAATGAGGTAATGAGTGAAAAAAAAAATTTTTTTTTGCACGCAGACGTAATTATTTTCGAAATGCCAACGAAGCGGGAACTGCATTCTAGAGGTTTTTATTATTTTTTTTTTTGCTGTAATATTCCAATGAGGTTGTTTCACGAGGGCGGAGTGGTGCGAACTTCTGGTGTTTGGTGCGACACTCAGCGAGCGGTCTTGCAGATCCGATAGTCGCACGAGCCCGCCGGAAAAATAGGCTGCGGGCGATAATCTACGTTCTAATGATATGCACTTTTCTTTTCCTTGTTCGTCGATTTCTGCCCGGTCTCGTTCTTTGGTGTTCAAGTCATCGTTTTGTATTTACACGGTTAAACTTCCCAACTTTTTGAGAGGTTGAACTTTAAAATATATATATATTAATATATATACATATCGCATATTTTTTTTTGCATAATTAGCTGGAAAAGATAATTTTTTTAACGTTTCTGTGCAGTATGGATAAGGATAATTAAACGAAATATAAAATTGGAACTTTTTTTGACGTGATAACCATCTTATAAATTCGATGAACGCCGCTGGCTGCACGCACGAAAAAACATGACTCGTCGTCACGTTCCGCCTGAGCCGAGCGTGCAAGAACCGGTCAACCACCGTGCGAGAAAATCTTCAGTAATATCAGATTTGATTTCAGTTTATTTCTATAACTAATTGTTCGTGATTATATTTAAACAAATTATTTAAATTAAATTTGCAAAAACTGTAAATAATACTTAAAAATTAAAAAGTATGTAATTTTTCATCAATGTTATTTTATTACGTTATCACGAAAAATTATCGTCCGTAAACCGACTTTACAGACAACCCCCTTTTTTAAAAGGATTTAAATCTTAGTGCTAAGATTAATTAAGGGTTTTTAGTAATTCATTTACATAATAAATTCAATAATTAAAATATAATATATTTAAATTATTAAATATTAAATTGTAAAATATAACGATCTTGCTCCAATCAGAGCTGTTTTAGTTGAAGTTGTCTAAATCTTCTAGTAATCCTTTCTTTTTTAGTTTTAAAGTCGATTTTACTGGTTACTTTGTGATATGGTTTGATTAATTACAGGGAAAAAATTTACATAGCCTTTTAAAATTCTCAGAATGTTTACGATTTTAGAAGGATAAATAAAATATAATATTTTTTTCTGAAATAAATTTAAACTATACAAAGAAGTGGCCACCATAATTTCCTTTAAACCTAAACATTTTGAGTTATTTATTCCATTTGGTTCTCCTTATCCATACTGCATAAAAATGTTAAAAATTTTAATTTTCCTGATAATTATGCAAACAGTTTTCAATATATATTGAGGCCACTTGTGGCGGCCTCAGTCGTCTTGGATATTATTATTATTTTGCGTAAAGTTTATTTTAAGATGAGTTAATTTTTTTATAACACTATTTATGTCCTTATATTATTTAATGGTGTATTTTAATATTTATTTATTGTAACTTTTTAATAGTATACTTGGTTTATTTTACGTTAAGTACTCTTACTCTGTAGTGGGACGTTTGAAAAGTAACGAGAACGATCTAGCGGAGTGAGGGGTGTTAGCAGAGGAGGGGGTTGACGTCAGCTGACGTGACGAGTGGGAGGCGGCTGCCAGCGGTTTGCGGGAGTGTGTGTTTGACCGCCGGCCGCGGAACTGCTTGTGAATAGTAGAAATCGCATTCCAGCCATGGGGAAGTTGTGTTACGTTACGTGAACAAGAAGTAACGGCAATATGACGGTAATGCCATGGCACGTTTGGCGAAGCGAAAAACGTGGTGGTACACGAGCGCGCGATGGTGTACGGCTAGTGCACGGGCCACAGAAGCATTGCACTGCTAGAGGCGCAAATAGTGAGTGGGGTTTACGCCCGACCCCGGGAGTCACCGGCTTCAGAGGTATGCTTCAGTACCAAGTAAGTGTGAGAACTGGATTTTAGTACTTTATTTTCCCGGCTGGTACGATTTATAGAAGATGTGCATTGAAAACAGTGTGCGGCGACGGGATTTAGTGGTTGGATTATATAGACTAAAGAACGTCATCATTTCGGTTCCTCCCCCCCCTCCTCCGTAATAGACATTTTTTGGGACTTTGGATTAAAAATAATTATACTGCAAGAGGGTCTGTAAACCAATGTTGTTACACTGTGAACGTAATTATACCAATTTAAATGATACCTAGAATTTAACTTTTAAGTCCCTTTGCCTTTTTACTGGATTTAAGTTTGAGCATCTTTGGTTTAGTAATTCATTATTATACCTATCACGATCGAGTTTCCAGGACTGTCGGTAAATTTAGTATATGCTAATATTTTTTTTGCGCACTTGCCCGATGCGCGTCTGTTAAACTTAATTTCTTTACACTCTCAGTATCAGTATGTCAGTGGTGACGCGAACACGGGACTGGCGTGGTAAGTGCGGACGTGTGCAGCTACCCCGGTATAAGAGGAGTTGGCCACAATATTAATATACTTCAATTTGTTCAAGTTCGGCCACTCATAAAATCTACAAGTTTAACCGTGTTTGACGTAAACCTGGAATGTGACATACCCCCGTGACTCCCTCATCAGGGGAAAACATTTTTTAATAAGACGAACCATTGCTGCAAAGTTGTGAAAATTAGAGAGGTATAATTTAAAAAAAATTCACAACTCCTTATTAGGTACGCTATCAAATTGGTTCAAGTTATTTGTAAATCATATGATTTTTTATATATATAACTTTTGTTTGAAACAATTTTTGATAAAACAAACCATGGTTGCAGGGGGTGGAAAAAATAAAGAGGTAGAATTAAAAAAATAAAATAAATTCTTTACCATGTACATTATTAGATTGTTCTGTTTTATTTTAAAACCTTAAATTATTATCTATAACATTAATCTGAAATAATCGTGTATACAACCAAATATTACTGCAAGGGATGGAATAAACAGTGTTTGAATGATACATGAGATAAAAACACTCAAATTATTTTTGCTGCTTGGGATGTGAGAAATTATTTAAACGATATTTTTTTTAATATTGGCGAACATATAGAATGTTACGTACATTAAGTTTTAAAAATGTTCCAGCAGTTTTTAGAAGTTTCCAAAACATTTCCAGAAGAAATGGGTACTTCGAGTTTACCTACGCCTGTAGGGTGTGCGGAAAGGGATTTTTTTAAACTTTAAATACGTGTCAAAGGTCTCATTAAAGTATAGTTTTGAGACTAGCATAATTTTGATGAAATTTAATCCTTGCCATGAAGTAGCCAGCGACGAAGAATTTAAACCTGGAATGTTTTTATGCTGCATTTAACTTATTTCCCCTTTTTGTGATTCGACAGCGAAAAATGTACAAACGGGACTTTGAAAGCTAATTACTCAAAAAATTGTATGCAACAGTTATAATAAAAATTCAAGATAATCAATATCACTTAAAAGGAATAAAATAACACAAAATTTGTTGTAAATGTTAAGTAATTGAGGTGTTATATACCGAAAATCCCGATACTCAACTTTTGGCATCTTCTACCCCTATTGGTAGTTTATAAAGCTGAGAAAGTTATGGCAGGGGGCGGCAAAGCTATGTCATTACTTCACAACGTTTCGCAAATAGCTTAAGGTGCCCGGGGTTTATGTGTGTTAGTGAGGTGGGATGATAAGCGCGACGCTCGCTGGTATTTCTAGCGCGGTATCGCCTCTAAGCACAAAGCTCGGAACTGTTGCGCAGTCTTATGGTCGTCCACAGGACAACTGTGAAATTTGAGCGAATAGCGTAACGTTATATGGCACAGAAATGAAGTTAAAGATGTAATGAAAGTCCCTTAAGTTCTTTCAAGAATATATACCTAAAATTTAGTCTGAAAAATCACTTTTTTTAAATTTTTACTCTTCTAAAAGTACAGTTTAAAAACCTAATACGAAAAAAAAGTAAACACACCCTACTCGAATATCTTAAGTTGTTTTGAAATCGCGTTGTTTTTTTCAAATATACCAGGTGCAATATCGGTTTTCACAGGAAAGTGTGAAACTATTAATGGCAATACAATTTCTCTTGAACCTTATTTGAAAAGATTTTAGCCTGAGTTCTCTGATGTAGGATTCGGCTATTATCTTAATTACGCGGAGTGGAACCACCTTTTCGTCCACTCTGATTTTCCATTCTCAGACTCCAACCCACTCTCCAGATGATACCTGCAGTAAATACGACGGAAAAGCATGCAAGAAATACTACTGGTGACCTAATTTTTGATTATACAGGCAGTGTTCTGTTTTAAATGAATTATTTATGTAGTATGCACGTACAAAAATTAAGATGTAAGTATAAAGGTATTCCTGAAATAAGGATGGGAATTGCAAGAAACAAGAAAATAATTTAACTGGAGGCCAAAAACTGAATGTATGGTTGATGTATGACAGAGTGTGCAATGAATTTTGAATACGTTGTCAGGTTTTGAAATCTATGCTTTAATAACTCGATTGGGTTAGTGTTTGTAAAACACAGCGACATTACGATCTGACTTACATTACTAAAATTTTAGTTATGTTTCAGTGGACCAAAATACATAACAGATATTATTTTGCGTAATTAACTGCCAAATTTACATTATCAACGGTTTCTTGCAGTAACAATGATAACTAATACATAAGAGAAAATTTTAGGTTAATAGGCAATCAGATTGGCTACTTTAATGATACAATTTTATTTCCTTTTACAAAAATTAAAACCAAATACATTGTCAAAACCCCCAGGATTTTTTATAATTTTGAAAAGCTAGGTAAATTGAATAACGTTTTCTGAAAGAAATTCAAATCATATAATGAAGTTGTCAATAGAATTGCCTTTTAAACTAATAAATTTAGTCCTATAATACCTACATATACAAAAACGCCAAAATTGAATTAATACTGTAATTACGCAAAACGTATGTAAGATATTTATTATTTTAATTTTGTAAAACAGCAAATGCCCTAAAAATCTCCAAACGTTTAAGTGTTATACATAAATCTAAAATAGTTACTGAAAACGAAACAAATTTCATTAAATAGTTTTCTGATGATTGTAGCGCAATTGCTGTAGTTCGTTAACTGTTCGCTTCTAGTTAAATGGTAACAATATTATTCATAGTTTATTAGTATCATTTGACATGCGTAAAGAAACTTTTCTGTAAGCTAGTTTTATATTGTTAAAGAGAAACACTTAGCTTTACAAGTTACTGGTCACTTTTTTTCCCCACAAAAGTCCATTAATTATAAATGGGCACAACCGTAACCCAATGTTGCAATCGTACAACCACACTGGCTAGAATATAAAACAATTTAAAGGAATCTCTTCAGTAATTACCTTAACTGGCTTCCTCGTAGTTTCTTCTTTCATCAAAACTTTTCAATCATCCATGAGCACCTTCGCCACGGACGACATTCTTGTGCATCCTCCTCCACATTTGCTTTCAAGAAACTCCTCGCTAACAGCAACTTAAAGTTCGCCCCACCTCAGAAAGTGCCTAACAAGTCTCACTTCTCTCCCCTTGCACCGTGCATAATTACTCTCTTGCCGCATAATGCCTCAGAAATTTATCGTCCACGGGCCTATTATCCCGCTCAATTTATATTTCTAACATTATTTTGCGCCGTCTAGCGTAAAGTGTTAAGATCTTTCTTTTAACTTCCATCATGATTGTCAAGATCACCTACAAATATTATCTAACTTTTGAACTTCGATTTTGTACAGTTTTTCATGCACATTTATCAGCTTCATTATACACTACGTTTACAAGAATAAAACGGGCAAATAATAGGCGGTTACAGAAGAAAAAAAATTTCAAGTTCCAACTCACGCTACTTAGAAATTTAAACCGTATCAAACACAACATTTTCTCAAGTAGACTGTTTGCTAGCTACTTACCATTCGTTCCGTTGAAGTTTTAAGCTTGCAAGTAAAATATAAAAACTTTCTTAGTTGTAAAAACTTTGTATCGTGATTTTTCCTACATTCTGTAACAAAACTCATTATAAAGTGGCTATTATTCATTTCTTGAAGCATATTCTACACCACAATAACGAAAACGCTAGATTATATACATTGTTGTTCATGAGTCGGCTCATTTGTTTTGAGTTATTTAAATGAAGTGTAAAACTTATGTCAGCTAATTATTAGTTTTCTTGAATACTTAAATAATTATTATTGATTAAAACGAGAGGTCTTCTGTGCTGCCACAAAAACATTTCATAGAGTTAACGTAACCTCCTAAAATTCCTAACAAGAAAATACGTTTTCAAAAACGTTGAAGCATACCTTGTGGAAACTGGAAACGTTGGTTAAGTCAGAACTGAGGATTTTTAAAATGTCAGGTTTTTACTAAGAATAAATTTAATCAAATTTCATGAAAATTTAAAAAATGAGACTACTGAAAATATAATATATATTGTATTTTATCTGAAAAAAAATTTTTTTACACTTTAACGCTGAGCTATGGCTTGAAAAAAAGTAGTCAGATAAAATATACACCTCTTCGCTTTGTAAGTAGAGTGGGGAGGAAGGGGTATTCTCTTTTGGTCTGAAGTTACACAATCAACGCTCTTGTTCCTGACACGGGGGGCCGTACAAACTGAGGAAACTACAAATGGTCGCCTTCGAATGCAATTTACGTTTTAATTACGCGCGCAGCAAACCTACCGGGGTTTCGTAAGGATGTGTGTGTGACGCAAGGTGTGCGAAAGTAAAAAAAAAAAAAAAAAGCGGGTTGTTATTTTCTTTAAGTCCCGGCTGACCGCAGCCGCTGGCTCTGTTAGCTTGGAACTGTTCCGCCGGTTCAACAGGATGTCGTCGTTACGGGCGCAAATGGCCGACGTGAAATAAGCACGCCGTTTTATTATTATTATTTTTTAAATTTTTAAACGTGTGATTACGGCGCAGTGAAGCACAATGAGAAGAATTTCTCTCGCTTCACTTTATTCCCCCTCACCTCCACCCTCTTTTCCATCCTCGTTTGTTCTACAACACTGCTTCCCCACCTCTTTCTTACTCATGCCAACTGACCCATCACTTTGTCTGTGTCTGATAAAAGCCTCTGTTATTTCACAGTTCGTTAATAATAATAATAATACAGTCACATCTCAATAATACAAAAATTGAAGTGACCATACATTTTTTTCATCTGCAATAACGAGATTTATATTAAACAAACTATAACTTATTACAAAATTAATCGCAATTTTTTTTACATAATTTCTAAATTAAAATCAAATAAGGTAAATCTTGTAAACAGTTTTATACCACACTGAATGTACTTTTTTTTAGGGATTGTAAAATGAAATTTTAGAATGGCTAAACCTTTGGCTAAAAAAAAGTTTCTACTGATTTACACTAGCATTTAAGACAGAATAATAAAGTAAAGGTTTAGAAATTACTTGCAAAAATACATCGTACCAAATTTTAGAAAAACAAAATTTCTAAGCTTTTACCTCCAAAATTACAACGAATTATTATTACTATTTTATTTGAAACTTTTCGTTGTTTCTTACTATATTATGGGCAATTTTACAACTTTGTATTACATAATAACCATATTTTAGTATTAAACCAATTAACCAGCACAACAATTCCTATTTAATTACTAGGGACTGTGCAAACACTTTGTTTTAATGAGAGTTATGTATTAACAGGGTTTTAATTAAAATAAATAACAACAAACTATCTGAGCCCGTGACTGTTAGCATGTGCAGAATAATTCCGACAGTTTATTTAAATCCTGAATTTGGACACCTTTTTTTTATTAATATGCACGCGAAAGTAAAAGTTACATTAATTAAAGCTTCCCCTAAAGCTGTGTTTTGGTTTTAATTTCAGAAGCAAACATAAACCAACTAGTGAAATCACTAATTCAATAACATGGCACATAAATCTGTCCGTGGCCGAAACAACTTTTACTCAGTTCTCTACCCACGGTAGCAAAAGTCCATGTGCTTCATTAATACGTTCCATAAAAAGCTTGTGCTGTCTGATATTTAAGTTTGAATGTGTTCGTATGTGCTGTTGTCGTTTTGTTATCCCTAATACCTTTTTAGGTCCATCGTTGGGTTTATATGTTTAACATAGTTCTGGGTTTATGTTTACATTTCTATTTCTTAATTTGCTTTATTGAATTTTTTACACGACAAAAAGTGCAATACTGCAATGGAGTATGTCCAAGAAATTGTATTAAATCGTTGCTTCATTAATAGTTATTGATGAACATAAACTAACGAGAAATTGTAAGTTTTTGAACTGAAATGGGTAGATTGTGGGTAGGGTAGTAATCCTTAGTATGTAAAATTTTCTCATTCAGTATATCCAATAGGAATAGAAGTTTTATAATATTTGATATTTTGCTGTCCAGTGACCGTCACGAGAATTAAATTAAAAATTTCTCAAACCCAATATATGATGACGTAGTCACGATGCTAGTGCTTTTTTAAAACTTTTGCTGAATAGTGTATTGCTCCGCATTTTACTACTTTACAGAAATAATTTTTATTGGTATATAACAATCATATCAAATATTAGTTAGAATTGTAAGTCAGTTTCATTAGCAGTTTTAGAGATAAATAATTTTGTAGACACATGCTGACAAAATTTTTTTTAGCATTTTATTTGGTTTCGGTATGTCTAATTTGCTAAACGTAAATTATTTAATACGTAATAATTCAACTGTCACAAAAATACACTTCGATTTTATTTAATTGTGCTTAATTTACGTGTACGCTTTATAGCATTGGAATTTTTTATCACGGTGTTGCTATCGAACGCAAAAAAGCGTGCGATAGTCCGGTATTGTAAAAATAGCACCAAAGAAAAGCGCAAAATAGTCTTGTATGATGGTAGCATCAAAGAGTGCCCAATAGGGGAGAACAAGTGATATTCTGGCTGATAATCTGTCTGGAGAAATTTTTTAAAAATAATTTATGTGTGCTGTGATAAAAAAGAAAATTATGCACCAAATTTGGGGGTGGGTAAAAAAGCTCCGAAAACGTAACAAAGTTCCAAGATTGCAATATTTATAAAAGAAAAAATTTTACACCGCCCATTTCTTTTTTATTTCTTTTTTATTTGCTACCACTCCACACAGGACACACTTTGTATGAATTTTTAAATTATGAATTTATTTTAGAGCCCTTAAATCTTTTGTTACTTTGTAGGATTTAAGCCTTTGTGAAAATGCACATTACATCAAAAGAACCCGACAACCTTTTTTTTTGCCCGTTTCCCCCTACCCCCTCTTTTTCAGTAATTAATCTTTAAACTGGCTTTGTGCGCAATTGTACAGCACAGGACCACGTAATCGCAAAGGTAAATTAATTTGACGAGGTTTTTGCACCTGCTCTAATGCTACTCGCGAGGATGATAATTTTTTTTTGGTCTTCTCTCATCCCCCCCACCAGAGAAGATGAGGGCGCGAATTTTGTTTTGACGGGGTGTGTCTGCAGCCAGCGAGCTGAGAGCATCCGCTGCTCCAGCGAGAAGCTACTGCTACGGCGAGATGAACTCGTAATGTTGTCCTGGGGGTGGAGCGACTTTCACGCGAGCGAATGTCGCATGCTCGTGGGGAGGGGGAAAAAAATACAACATATCACTTTGCAAGTCTCTTCACGCTGTCGCTCGAGAGGGAACGTTTGCTGAATTATTTCGCGTCTATATAAATTCGTTTGAATAAATGACACTGCGCGAGTTGAAATTTTTTTTCCCGGTGTCACCGAATTTTAAATTTTAGGTACTCCATGGTTCAGACTCTGCATGGGTGCCACAGTTAGTACGTACACTGCTGAAAATTTCATTCTTAACTTTACGAGGAACGCTGGTTGCGTAACGTCCAGGGATATTCGTAACTTTACGGTTATTTCCTGAGTCCACTTGCTTTGTATGTGAATTCACAAGAAAGATATTGGTACATTAACAAATCATTAAAAAAACTTAGATTGAAAACATTTTTTATGGACATGCGCCATTTGTGGTTTTCACTGACTGTCATAGAGTAATGGATAATGATAATCGCAGTAATGCATGAGATTAATGAATACACAAACACACAGACAAACAAGCCAAAAATTCAGCCGATGTCAAATGTTAACTGAATAGACAGCACAGAGAACTCCGTCGAGAGAACTAGTCAGAAGAAATATCACGGCACAGACGAACACAGAGGCCTGACGACGAGACAGTTGTAACAAGAACAGAAAAAAATAACACCCGTTAAACCACCTTGGACAACACAATGATGATACAAAACAGAAAATATGGGTAACACAATGAAAACACAGCGATGCACAGGCGAATACAGCAATTAAACTAAACAGATATCCTTGACTACATAGCGATGACGGCACAGATGAACACAGAAGACAGGGTTTTTTTTAACTTTTTTTTTCTTGTGTGTTTGTGTATTCGTATTTATTATCCATTCCTGTGGTTTCTCTATGGCATGCGGTGAAAAACAGCAAAGGCGTATGTGAATAAAATGTATTAAATCAATCTTCTGCTTAGCAAGAATCAGTCAAATAACGGACTTGTTAGCTCCACAGAAAAAAACTAATTCATTTTTGAATGTGTGAGTTTATATTGTTTACAACCAAACACATAACTTGGAAGTCGGCCAACGCCGTTTTTTTTTTTTTTTTTTTTTTTTTTCAACAAAGATCCAACTGTCTGAAATCCCGAAGACCATTTCGTTCATATCAGGCAAATTATTCGTTGAAGTGTCCTTAAATTTACTGTGTTATTTTCTAACAGTGAAGTGCTGGTCTCGCAGCCACGTGACAAGGTATCGGGAATGTGAGTGGGACCTGTTTTGCGAAGTCCTGACGTTTCCAATGTCCAGTTGCTGGCGCATAAACAGTTATAAATTACAGTAAATCTACGGACCTTTAACCGAAGAAAGGTCCTCGAAAAACGGTCTTCAGGCAACTGAATCTTCGTAGAAAAAAAAATACGCCGTTTTCATAATCCCGAGTTCTGTATTTCGTTGTAAACAAAGTGAGAACACAGGCGAAAGAAACAGGAGTGATTTTGCTTCTAGGCTTAACAAGTTTTTGAATGTTTCGGTGCCAAAACAAGATTGTTCTTGTTGATTCACGCTCAGAGTAAATGAACACAGTATACGTGAATATTGCGAAGACCCCTGGATTAAGTTCGTAAACCAGCTTTCTTCGTGAACTGAAGGTTGACATTGTTTTATAGCGTACTGCGATATCGACGGCACCGCGCCGACGCACGCGAGTGAAATGTGGCCTACTGGGTGGGCCTGAATCTTGGACACGAAGCTCGGGCCAGGCGGCGCAGGGCCGTCCTTGAAGGACCACCGTTGTGTACACGGCATTTGGCGAGGGTAATTTCCGTGGATGCGACGCAATTCAAGGAACGGAAATGTGTAACAACCACGGTGCTGCCGCCATTTGTGGCGGAAAGCACGAACGAATGTTCCCACAGCCAAAACGAAACTTTAAAGTACTAACGTTTTAAATAATTTTTTTTTAAATGGGCATAATTTCAATAACATTCCTTGTCATAAATCAGGTCCAAAGTCGGTGTTTAGTATTTTTCCAAGACATTTTCGTTTTTATCGGAGCAGTTTCATTATATTGTTAAGTAGTTAAAAATTTCAGTCTGCAAAAGGAATGATTCGATAGTCCACGTAGCTGCTCCGGCAGCGAATTCTAGCGGCGGGTTGCGGGTACTACGTGTGATTCGCGTCCAGATGTGTAGTTGAACAAAATTTGCGTATCTTCATTATTTTAAAGACTTCTACGTTGTATTTCGTGTCCGATTTCGTATTATAAACGTATTTGCAACATGAGAACACATTAATTTGCGCGTTACCGAGGTTCGATGTTACACATCACTGGCGAATACTGAAATACTAGCTTAATTTAGTTCTATATATAGCAGGTACGAGCGATTACCCGAGGGAGACAGCACTGAAGTGTCGCAAAGTTAAAATATTTAATTAAGCCCTCCTCAGGACAAAAGAAAGGATTTTGTGAAGGAAGAGGTCCCGCATAGCCATTAAAATCAATTTGTTTTAATGAGTTAATCTTATTTATAATTAAATTTTGAAAGAAAATAGATTGTTACGCCAAAATACTTGAGTATAGTACACTTTTAGAACTCCAAATTTTAAACATAGAAATCAAAGTTATTATTTTTTATATAAAATTAAACTGAACATTTTATATTATGGTTTATAATTTATTGTTTTTTTTTAAATTTGTTCTCGTGTCAAGTTTTTGATAATTTTTTTAAAACAAGCCATAAATACATTCTCATTAATGTTATTAAAAACATGAAGCACACATTTCAAATTTGTATGAAAAACATGCTTACAGTAACATGTTTACAAACAGGAATTACTTGGAAAAAAAATTTCCTTCAGCTACGAGGCATATCGGGTTATAACGGGGAGGAAATACATTATTCGTTACCCATTAAGGATTACAATAATCCTTCCAAAATAATCTTCTGTAAATTTATGTAGCTAATTTGCTATAACTTTCGTATTCTGTCCCTTTTTAGTTTTGAATTCCTGGAAGGGTGTGGTCCAGACCCACACTCACCCCTACGTACGACCCTGCCGGCATGGGGGGGGGGGGGTTGGTAACGACTCGATGTCTCGTGCTTCGAGGATCGTAAAGATGTCGTCCCTAAGTTAAGTTTTGGGTCGCTCGGGCCTAGGGGAGGTACATGGTGATGAGTTTTAGTTTGAGAGGATGATGCAAAAGTTAAGTCCCAAACGGCAACGAGTCAATAGCTCGTGGAGCTGCAAGAGTTGCCTTTAAGTAAAGTTGATTAGGTTCACTCGGGCGGGGAGTAACGTATTGGCACGTGTGATTCAAAACTATTTACTGCACAATTACATGCTCTGTGTTCATGCCAGGAATGAAACAAAAATTGGGCTGAAGGCTTCTGAAAACTATAAAGTATAATTTATTAAATTGATGAAATATAAATATGTAACTAGCTGAACTACCCGGTGTTACTCAGGCTAAATTACCCAATAGAGTCGATTTTGGGAAAACATCGTTCTCATTTGATGTCTGTGTAATGTAAGGAAAATCACTGTTCAATTTAAAGTCTGTAGGACATTTACCTGAAAGACGGGAAATTTTAAATCTTAAATGCCCCCGCAACCTCCCTTGGGAGCTGGTTTACCTAAAATTCTTTCTTAGAAATGTTTACGTAGCAAAAGGAATACAGGTGACAAATTTCAAGTCTGTAGGTCTTACGATTCCTCAGAATTCGTAACGATTGAGTCATTAAGTGGTATTTCGCTTCGTACAAACTTTACCACCCCTTATACCTCTTTAGGGATGGAATTTAAAAAAATTCCTCCTTACTGCACCTCTAGGATACACGAAGAATATTTCCTCCAAATGTTATGCTTCAATTCCCACCGGTTTAAGCTTTGCGTTGTCTGTCAGTGTTTTATTGAGTAGATTTAAAAAATGAGAAAAAATACGAATTTACAGAAATAAAATAATTTAGGATTATGATTTCTTAAAGAGCATCTTAAATATTCTGGTTCAGGGTCTTCAAGAGTGTGTCAAGGGCGCTGCCGTTCAATCATCACGGTGAAGCACATGCATATGCGCTCTTATCTGTATGTGACGGAGATACCACAGTAGTTTCATACCTGTTTTACAGGAATGTGGACTATAGTAATAACAATAATTTGACAAGGCAAAAATTAAAGATCGCTGAATAAAATTGCTGCCGTGTTCTGTGAAAGAGTGTCTGCTGGATTGGACGAGATATGATCTGGAGGTCATCAAGTCTGTTTCCTGGTGTTTTGGGAAGCACTGTCGTCGAGATAACGTCCCAGGGAGAGTACAGTGGTGTTATTCATCGTGAACTCGGAGGTCAAGACGTCTTGCCTGCTTGCTGGAAATATGCTAAACAAGAACGAGCGTGCCTGCAGATTAGATTTTTTTAAGTAGCTAAAAAAAATTTTGCGTACGATGTACGTACATTTTCCTCAGATAGAAAAAACACGGGGGGGGGGGGGGGGGACCACCACCTATACTAAAGTCCCGTGGCCACATCATTAATTGTAAGTTCTTCAAGTATTTTTTGGTAGCCTGTGAATCTGCGTCTGGGGAAAGTAAAACATTTTTGGTGATTTTGGAGAGGGGAGGTAGGACGAAACAGTTGGGGTGGAATACGAAAGCTTTAACGCACTACTAAAAGGTGAGGTCGTTACTCCAACCTGGGATCGCTGCCAAAGCCCAGTCGTGGAGTTGCGGTGGCTACACTCTTAACATTTTTTTCAACTTAAATTTACGAAGAACGCCTGTCACAAATTATCCAGGGAAACCTCGCAAATTCATCGCTAACTTCTTTATCTTCGGTGCATTATGGTTCACTTTCGTCGAAAATGAATCCATAAGAATAATCCTGGCATACAATCAAAACATTCAAAACAATTTAAAGACTACGTCAGACACACAATTAAGAAGTCGAAATACGGCGTTGTTTATACGAAATCTGTGTTATCAGAAATTAAGAACGCTTTGTTTATTTTTTTAAAAAATGGTACTTTTAACAAAAGATTCCTTTGGTTACCAGTTGCTGAATTTTTTTTTTTCAATACTACAAGAAAGATAGTGTAACTTTGTACAACACATGGCTATGTTTTTTTTTTTTTTTGCAAATGTGACGTATATTTTTCGAGATAATAGTGAGTATTTCTTACAAAAATTTACACAAAATTATATTTTATATATATTTCATTCAAGCAAAATTTTTAAACCATTAAAAGATCATCTAATATTTAATAAATTTACTTTATTTATGTTTTATCATGCTTCTTAATATAGGCCATTAATCCTAGAAAACTATTCAGGGAATGGTTTACAAACAATTATTTCAACTAATGGAGGCACTGGGACCACACAACGCATAATGCCCGGGTAAGAATTCGAACTCAGAATTACTGAGAGGACTATTTCGAAGTGATAAATATATATATATTTTTTTACCATGTAGACATGCAAATTTACAAATATCTGTAATTTTTACATGCATATTTATGTTTCCATTTACAAATAAATAAATAAAAAGACATCGCAGAGCAAGTGCCGCCGTCCTTGCTGCTGTCCGGCTGTCCGAGGCGGGGGAATTCTCCCGTTAATAAGCGTTTCCTCCCCTGGGGCGCGGCCTCGCCTGGAGTTAATTAGCTCGTCTCGGCTCGCGGCAGGGGGAGGGGGAGAGGAGTGGGGCGCATGACGGGGCTAGCGCCGCGCTGGCCGAGTTAGTCCATGTCACGTGGACCACCGGACTCGCTCGTTGCTGCGGTCTCGCTCCCGAGACAAAGGTCTCCCAGGGACCGGATATTCAACTGTTCGTGGTGGTAAGGACACAGCCGACTGTCTGGTCAGCCGAACGAGGCAGGGCGCCGAGGTGATGGGTAGTCCTAGCCTCTGGTGTCTGGTCACAGTTGAAGCCCTAACGTCTTCCCGATAAAAAAAGGGGGGAGTAATCCCTTGACAGCCATGTCTTAATTTTTCTTGCTCTGAAATTTAAAAACAATTGATCTGTAAGCCGACTCCCAATCTACCCTAAAATGGATCTTATTTGGGAGGAGTGGTTGAGGGTTCCAGCTTTCGGGTTGGAAAACAGATGTTCGTTGTGGTAATAATACTATATTTAAAAAAAACATATAAAATAAACACGTTCTAAATAAATATCGCCGGCTTTCGCGGCCGTTGTCCGAAGTAGCTTGGCTTCTGAGTATATATAGGTAACTCTACCCTGATGATGGCGACTGAAATGTCGACCGAAACGTCGGTGATATATTCGCTTGGACGCGGCTACAACCCAGAAGCCAAGCTACTTCGCTTTTAATGTGTTTGAACTAAAAAGTAAAAAAAAAGAAAACTTTCAATTTATGTGAATTTGTTCAAGAGCAAAAATAATGAACTACAACTCTGTATAAAGTATTTTTTTAATAATCTTGAAATAAGAATCTAGTAATAAATAAAATAAATATTTTTTATTGAAAGAAAGCATTTGGTGCTCTCTTCTTTCATTTTCTTAATGACTTTATTCTAACTAATATATATTAGTGTAAGAAAATTTAAGACAACTGATATGACGCACCCCACGCACGTTTTTACCTTAATTTGTAAACACGGTGAAGATTACACTCACTCTCTCACACACTCACTCAACTTCTTTACTCCGTGGGTGGAAGTACACAGGCTGTTCTCGGCATTGGCATTGGTGACCAGTACAAAGAGGTTTGTTTAGGAAATGTAGAGGAGAGACAGCTGTGACTCGGCAGAGCAATGACAAAGTTTTGTATTTTACTTACATGTTAGTTACTATTACATAATTTGTTAAAACATAGATATAGAAACTGTTTGCACGAAAAGCTAATTCGTTTCTTTGAACGATTCTGGCAACGAGGAAGATTGATTTAAAAAAAATATTTCCAATGCCACATGTAATTGCTGGTCCACACCGGATGTCAGAAGGAAAACCACCAGAATTGCCAACGAAGATTAATGCATAAACACGATGAGAACAAAAAAATATTAGCAGACGTCGCATGTTAAATCCTTAGACAGCGCAGAGAAATCTGAGTTAGGAATTTAGTTCTTCGTGCTTTCATGTATTCACCTTCTTTGTCTATTCTGGAATTTTTCTATGACTTCCAGTACAAACCAACAAGAACTAAAAAAAAAAAAAAACGTAGTTGTAATATTATGTTCAGTTGATTTTAAAAAATAAAACAAAACATATATTTACGGCTTTAAATCCAAGTATGAGTTTTTCGTTATTTAGGTATTAAATCTTTCATTTCCGAAAAAAATAAAAATAAAATGTGAAGCAATATTTCTTTTCTCTATTTTTTTTAATGCAAACTAGTGCGCAGACACACATATTCCTCAGCGGCGGACTGATTCAGTTTACATGCACGGATGAACGCGGACTCGTTGCGACTACATCCGCTTTGCCGGCGGCCGGACAGCCACAGGACCAGAGAGTTTTTTTCTTTTCCTTCGGCCCATCGAAACAGATTACTCTCGCCTCCTCCCCCCCCCCTCCCCCCCCCCCTCCTTGCCTTCAACCGGCGAAGCAACAACCTTCTCAGTGACCATGTGCAAAACAACCGTTACGAGGATGATAGCGGAAACTCGACCCTAGGTGCCTAGGGGGGGGGGGGATGGTCGGGGAGGAACGAAAGCCCCCCCGAATTACACGAGCGTCGAAGCCGCTGATCGTCCGTGTTAATGGCAACGTAGGGTAGAAGGTGTTGATGAGGGGGGGGGGGGGGGAGCGGTCGTCTCTCGTTGTTAGGCACGCTAGTACCCGAAGTGCAGTTCCCCCAGGTCTGTGTACCGCGCTCTGCACATCGAACGCTGTGTTGTAACGCGGTGCAAAATTACCCCCGGCTTGATCCCGGTACATGCACCTGCTACGGTGTTACGGGATCGCTGCCCTAATCACGCAACGCTTAGCCGCTCGGACAGAGCACGTTCCTTTTTTTTTTTTTTCTCTCCTTCTTCTCCCAGCTGTATAGTCTGTGTCGTGTAACTTGTCCCACATTTCACGGGTCTAGAAAGTTCTACCAAAAGGTCTGCGTATCATTACCCCATTGTTTTTTTTTTCTGCCGAAAGTGTGCGCAAACAATTTCATGTGCTTGGAAAAAAATTAAACGTTTGTTGCTTTGCAAGTGTAATTTGGGGAAATGGGTTCCACTGGTACTGCCTTTGAAAACTTTCAACTGACACAAGTTACACGACGCAGCTACGATATAAGAAACAGTTGCTACTGACGTGTGACATCTTAGCTCTCGGAATACCGCATTTTGTATGAGTAAGTTCGTGAACGGAACGGGAAGTCGCGTGAAACGGAAATGTGTAATCACGGTGCTGCCATCTGTGGCGGATGGCGCGAACCAAAAGTTCACACACAAAAACCAAAAAAAGAAAATTTATGGTATTAGCTGTTTAGTGAATTGAAACAAGATGCGCGGTGTTTTAGTAAAATTCCTTGTCAAAAATCAGGTCCAAACACGGGGTTTGGTATTTTTTGTAATGCTGGAATACTAAAATAATTTTTATCATGTTTTGTTTAAGGGCTTATCAAACGGATGTTTCACTGTACAGGTGTATATAAAAAACATGTTAACTCATAGGGTGCATAAACATTAATTGCACAAGAGGCAGAAAAGTAATTGAGGTTACGTAAAAAGGTTCGTGAATGCTTCGGTTTATATAGCTGGAGACGTAGCCGAGTACAAAGTATACTCATTCACTGGTGCCCTTTTCTGTAGAATGCCATGTTTAACATCGTAAGCACAGTAAACAATGTACCATATATTCCCGATACGGCTTTCCACATAACAGGGATCTTGTGTATCTTTTTACACACGGCAATGACCCTCAAGTAGAAGAGAAGAATTTCTGGGCCTAGGCTCTTTAGCATTTCTACTTCCGCATTACCAGCTTATGAACCCAAAGTTATGCCGCAATTTTTAGATGTCTGTATCACGTTTATGCATGAAGTATTATGTTTTATTACAAACTATGCCGCAAATATATATTTTAAGCATTTTTTTTAAATATACGGAATCCATTCACAATAAAAACTAATTTCAAGATAGTTTCTAACTAGATTTTTTGCAGCGATTTCAGAGCTTGGTGATACATTCAACGTAAATTAAATGGTCTGATTTACAAAATATTTCTTAATAAATACCCGAGATTGGCAAATAACCTGAAACACAAAATTTCTGATTTAATAGAGTCTTAAAAACGAACATGACTAAGGCCCAATGTAATTAAATTGAAAAAATGCTAATCACCATAAATTATCTTTATCTATATGATAACTTAGTTTTATACAGCTTGACAACATTCACTTGAAATTTTGAATTCAATGTGTACGCCAAATCTCCGGTAATTACTTGGAACAATCTTCGTAACATTTAATTTGCACACTATTTTGTACGATGTCATTACAAGAGCCTAAAAAATACTTCCTTTAAAACAGTAATTTTATTTAAGCTTTTATTGCTTATTGCCAACTAGTGCAACCGAGAAGAATAACTCTTTAAATAAATTACTCGCTTGTAAACTACCAGGAATTTAAAAAAATTTCTGCATAAATATCAAGTACATTCTGTAGAAACATTTTTTTTATAAATTTTACCAGTATTTATTTAGAGACGTAACCTAAAAACACCCTAAATTAATCTAACTTTAGCACAAAAGCACGTATGAAATTCAATTCCACACTTTTACAAACTTTCAAAACTTAATATTTCATGTGATATTGCCAAACAAAAGTCAAGCTGACTAAGAATTGTATCTTCATTTGTTCCAATTACGCAAAAAATATACACCTTTCGTGAATAAACCAGTAAAGCTGAAATTCATACAAGCGCTAGAGTTATTTAAACCAAATTAAATAAGTGGTAAGAAAAATTCACGCAATTTTACTTCTTAAAAAGAGCCGCTTGTGTATTTTACTTTGCTAAACAAATACTCTGCTTTGATCCTGAATATTTTTCCCCGAGAAATTTAGCTCTTTACTCATATTTGTTTCGGCGAACAAGTATTATAAGCTGGCACTACCAGTTTTAATTTTTTGCCTGAGTGATTAAAAATAAAATAAAAAAGTTACTTAAATAAAAAAATAAAACTGCAAAACTAATTATTATATATTATACTCTGCATGATTCCTCATATTTAAAGTTATTTATTTGTTTTATAGCAAATTAAACTTTATAACTTTTGAATTTTTATATCTCGTACCACACGAGGTACTTTTAAAAAATTAAGTCTTATATCACAAGAACGTTAATACACGCTCTTTTAACATTTATATGTATAATGCATACGTGATGTTTGATAATGCGATTTCAGTACTTAAGGAAATATTAAAGTTTTGGGAAAAAATGCTCATGAAAAAAAAATATTTTAAATTTAAAGAAAAACTCTTGAAACATAAGATAAAAAATAAACGCAAAAATTATTCAAATGAAATTTAATTAATCGTAGCAACATTCAGACTAAGGCTTCCAAAAATATTTATTTTCTATACACAAAATTACCGTTTTGTAAAAAAAATATTTTCACAATATTATTCATTTAAGTAAGAATTATATTATAATCCTAGCTGTGTACTCCCGTAAGATAAAAATTCCCTGGAATGCCAATTGTGCTCATTTATGTGCTATGTCAACCATGTTTTTATCTTGAAAGACAAAAAAACAGTAAACAAACTAATATAAGGACAAAATGAATGGGAATTATCATTTGAAACATTTTTTTTTTTGTAATTTGGTTGCCTACCTTTCAGATATGCAGTTTTTTTAATAAGTCTATTCAGTTCACGGAAGCACTGTATTACAAACACTACTCTAACCAAATATCAGAGCCCTGGAAATATATACTCCCACATAAACGATAGAGGTTGCCGAGGAGAAGATTAACTGAAAGGCAAGAAAAGATTGGCAATATCAGTTGGGAACAGAAGACGAACGAAAAAAGTAAGGACCTGGGAAAGTAGAAGCTGGCGGTTTTAGCACGGGCTTTTTTACTATTGAATTTTTAATTGGTTTTTCTAAAAACTTAATTAAATCTTTCCAGAACACGTTTTTAAAGGGCACTTTGGGAACAATGTGTGCTGTGAATATAACTGATCCTTAATTTTAATTCTCGACTTGAGTACTTTGCTCAGTAACTTCCTGGAAACTGAGGAGGAAATAAAATTTATGGTTCTATAAATGACAGTCATGTTATTTATTGTAAGTTTGTAAAACTCAACTGACTATCGATATAACATCAATAGAAACGTGAATGTCAAGATGGCAATTTTCCTAGGTTAGCGCAATTTCATTTCGACATGATAAATTAGAAAAAGAACACGTGAAGAAAAATCTGTAGAAACTGAACGTGACACGCAGATGAAATCGGTTGCCCAAAGTAATGGGTTCATTTGTAATGATTTTATCTGACACATCAGGGACCTTATAACCGTACCAGCAATGCTTGTATGCAGGTTTTTACATGTAAAGGAGACTTAGAAAGGTTATAAATTTAATACTTATTACGTACTTATTTAAAAGAAAAATTCACAGTTTTGTCTCCTCAAATATTATCCGTCAAAATAATATGTTTGCACTGAACATTAAACAAGCATATTGGCACCCCAGCAATCGTTATAAAAACTAAACACATTTTGGCCTGTGTTATATTTTACATTAATTATTTTCTTGGAGAAAAACTTTTCATTATTCAGCTAAACTGTTGCATTTTTTTTAAGTATCGGTAGGGCTGTTTTCAAATGAAGTGATCATTTTTAAACAACGGAATGTATGAATTACTCATTTAGTAATTAGGTGGCCATGTTTAACCCTATTTACTTTTATCTAAAATAGAGTGATTTCGCACTATTTCCATATAAATTTCAGTTAAAATAACTTGTATCCGTATTTAAAAATTCGCACACAAAGTTTTGGTTTCAGATAATTCTAAAAGTATGGATTTACATCGATTTATAACTGCAATAAATTCTGGATAACATATTTGCATGAATTTTAAGTAGAATTTTATTTTCTTAGTTGACAAAAAGTGCAGTAGTTATTGAGTTACAAGAAAATATACACATACATACAGATGAATGCAAAAATGGTTTTACAAAAAAAAATATTTCTACTTGGTTCCTAAAAAAATTTTAAGATGATATTTGGAAAATTTGATTTTACTGAAAGACGCTATTTAGATTCTTTCTTACCTTTATACCAAATACGTAATACCCATATTTAGATTATGTAGACGAATCAAATCTATGTAATGCGTTAAGCTGCGTATAGTATTTTTTTTATTTTAATAAGCTTGGCTTTTAAAGGGTTAAACGATCAAGTTAGATAGAAACGTTCCTTGCAGTTAAAACAATAACCGAAAATGCTCTAAACACCAGATGAGGCAATACAACATTGTACAACGAGTGCACGATGTTACAGGGTTTACCTCCTACATGAATTACAGCAGTTTTCTGATACATGAAGTACTCTTTAATTGAATCATTAAAACAAGATTATCTCAATCACTAAGGTAGTTTTAGAGCAATAATTAAATAAACACTGACAGAGTTTTTTTTTCCAAATATTACACTCACATTTTGTTTCATTGATAATAAATATGTCCAAAGGAATTAAGTAAAAAAAATAACATAAAACTTATTTTGACACTTAAGAATTAAAACGTAGTAATTATAATATGGCTTAATTAGTTTTTAATATAACGTTAACATTTAAAGCTTTATTCTGTGTCTATCTTTTTTCCCTCTATGCATCAAATATCACTGGTAACAGCACAAAAGTTTCAAAAACCTTTCTGTAATAGGATAGCAGTAAATATTACGTTACAGTGAGGTCAAATACATTTATGAAATGTATCGAAAACATTACGTGCATTTTCAACGCGTGTCCTTTTTGTTTCGTACGCACAGCTTCTTTCGGACATTCAAACCGGCCGTTGATGCACACACTGTGCGAAAACCATTAACAGCTAGGCATTTGTTTCGCTAACGATGTGATTTATCGTCGGCCCGGTTTTTGTTCCTCGGAAGGGTTGGAAAGGGGGAAGGGGGGTTAAATTCCACCGAACGCGCTGTTCGGGCACAAAAGGAAGGCCCGCCTGAATGGTGGGATGAATTCCGCATCACTGCTCGCTACCAATTGCCTCGCAAATAAGATAGCGAGCCGACAGAGCGACGGAGCTGCGAAAAGGGTCGCGATGAATTCAGGTGCTGAAGCTTTCTGCAACAATTACCACGAACTGACAATACCGAAGCGCGCACCCGCCGTTGGCGAACGTAGCCGTGAGCTACAGCTGCCAGACATTTGTATTCAGGCGAATCCCCTTTCATTTAACAATTACACAATTCCACGTACTTGTAAAACAAAAATAAAAGCTTTGCTCCAGTTAATTGCATTTTTAGATTTCACGTATTATTATTATTATAATTTAAATTTTGCCACCCTTAATTTACGAATAACACTGGTTAAAATGAATTCATTAATCTTCGTACATTTACAGGAACACGGGTTTACTTGCTTTGAAGATAAAAAAATCGCTAAAAACAACTTGAGTGCAAACCAAAAAAAAAATTACAAAAACTTAACGTATTCAGCAAAAATATATAATTTTTTCCCCCACGTGCATTTTCACAAGGAAGAATAAATCTGGTGTGGTTTGTACGAAGATACAGCTAACTAAATGTAACTCTTAGTTTATTTTGCCTGCATTTTTTTGTAGGAAAAACCAGTTTTTTATTGGTACTTTATAACATTCGTGCATCGCACATGAAGTTTTAATGATAAAAAAAATTCGTTACGAAATAAAAGTGATAATGAGCTGTTAGCTGCTGTTGGGCTTGGTTACATTGTGGAACGGCATGCGGTCATTTCAACGGACGGGAAAAGAGTTGTTCGTGCAGGTCACGTGGTCTGAGGTCTGCACACGCAAGCCAGCCACAGTTGTCGTAAACACTACCCCCCTCTCCTGCCTATTGGCTCCCGCCGACCGCCAGCGCAATGCAGAAACACCTCCCGTTCCAGTTGGCCATTGGATCGAGCCCCGTAAGTATTTGTAGGTTAACTGCGAAATTTTTAAATCTTATTATTTAAAAAAATTTTAAGTAGGATTTGCTTAAGAAAGTTAATATATAAATGTTTTTCGTGGGTCTAATGCAATTTTTTTTTAAATCTTAATCTCAAAATCGAATCACCAAAAAGTACTTGGAACATACTCTTCGAAACCGAATATAAGTAAACAAAATATAATATTAAGTCTCTTATGTAGTGAGTTGTAAAAGTGTTGAATGTTTTAATATACTTATTTCCCTTCGAACATTTCTTACTCGAATCTCAAATATTAAAATTTAAAAAAAAAAAAAAACAGTGCGTGGAGTCCCTCCGCGCGGAAGTAGTGAAACTTCGTAATGTGGAAATGAAAATAGGAAGGGGTAGAAATTGATTTTTAGTGAAATCATATTGTTTCTTTAAGACAAACTTACAATTCACAATTGATCGCATCTTTTAATTATCATTTTAGAGTGGAGAAATATCCAAATCTATAACATTTACAATGGGATTATGATAACTAAAGTAAGATACGCTGGCTTGTAACAGGTATACTACGCGCATGCGTTCGAGTGCCACGCATTCACTCTCGCTCTGTCTCTTTCTATTCCCCCTCCCCAGGAGCGTTGAACGTTTAACGCAACAGTGCTTTCATACCCCCTCCATCCATGGTAGCGTTAAACGTTTAACGCAACCTTGTTGGAAGTCGCATTAGAAGTTTCACTTCAAAAACTGTATTATGAAGTCGATGGGTGTTGGAGGGTTCGAGTATTCGACCGACCCGTCCTCAACACCAGCCGGTCCGACGGGAAACTACACAACAAGCGCCGCCCACGCGAGGGTGCGTGCCGGCGCCCGCTCGCGTGCAAGTA
Source organism: Bacillus rossius redtenbacheri (assembly GCF_032445375.1). Taxonomy (NCBI): domain Eukaryota; kingdom Metazoa; phylum Arthropoda; class Insecta; order Phasmatodea; family Bacillidae; genus Bacillus; species Bacillus rossius. Next base: position 65,667,097 of record NC_086333.1, on the reverse strand, counting down.
ACGGAACACGGAACACGGACCATCTTCATTCAACATCGTCTTCATTTCTCTTTCGGGCGAGTCAGAGAGAGAGAGAGAGAGAGATGGGTGAAGGGGGTAGGGGATGCCCCGTGCGGTGAGAGAGGTAGATGCGGAGTAGCCTTCTGTAACACCACCCAGCCTCTTCATACCACTTTCCTTACTCAGCGAGTCGGCTCGCGGAAAGAGACTTCCCGGTGAGAAGGGGGAGGGTGAATTTCCCCCCCCCTCCCTCTCTTCCAGCCCTCGGGTTCCATTTCATATCCGAGACCCCCCCCCCTTTCCCTCCTCCCCAGACGCAGGTCTGTTATCTCGGTGTGCGAAGGTCTCCCCCTTCCACAAACCCCTTCCAAAGAGCAGAAGCACAGAGAGCTAGCTAGCTTCCCGCAGACCGCAGCGCAGCTAGGTGCGATGCCACGTTTTATGGGGGAGGGGGAGAGGGGGGGGGGGCAGAGAGATCGGTGAGTGTCTTCCATTCTATACACAGTAAAAAAAACTGCCTAGTCCGAAAGCCGTCATCGTGTTTCAAACGTTTTTAGGCCGCAAAAAATTTACAACGATAGATTTTCAAGTTTAGTTTTCTTAAGCAAACATACTAAATAATTTAGCGGAATGCCTGATATCGATGGAGAAATGTCTGGTGGGCTAAAAGTCACGAAAGGGCTACAACTGTGAATAACTTTTTTTATTTATCTTTTTTTTTTCACAGACTTATATACCAGGGAGATTTTCAACACTTAGGTTTGTAATATAATTCGTGATGATCAATTGAAACTAATGATAAATAAAAATAAATATCGCAGTTTAACCCCTTCGTGACTTTTGGTCCACCCTGAAATTTTCACCTGTAAAGTCACTGACGTTTAAATTTTAATAAAAATTTTGAAATGACTCTAACTGAAAATTAACGAAGGTAATTTTTCAATATTAAACGATACAAAATTGTTACGGCATTACAACTATTGAAACCAACATGGAATTTCTATTTTCCTATGTTTCCCGTTTAAGGAGGAATGTTTTAAACCTTTTTTTTTAAATTATGATGGTGAAGATAATGATTTGGAATCACATTAAGCAACAACAGAACAATATCAGAATATTTACACATGAATTTAAGAATTTAACTGGATTAATTGCAAGCTCTCGTCACACGACACATAATGAGGCCCACGACCCAGGCACTCGCTAGGCGATGGGTTCAATTAACAAATCCAGCAAAATATAAGCAAACTAACGGCTACACAAACCTCGTACCAAATCTTCGATGTTGAGCAAAATGCAAAAGTAAAAGTAGCAGAAATTGAAACAAACAAGCTGGTTTTTTTAAAGGGTACAACGGAATTTAAATATAATACCAAAATTATTTATATCAGGTAAAATTGTAAAGACCTTATAAAAATTCATACATTTCAAAACATTACTAGGCGTTAACTGGTATTTTAGTATAAGTAACAACGCTAATACTGTAGGCATGAACTAACCATGTAAATTAAGACACTAAAAAAATTTAATAATGATATTAAAAACCTAAAATAAATAACAAACATTACGAAAAATTGAATATGTTTTAACGTGCCTTAAACTTATTGCACGCAACACCCTTAGTTTTAAAACAAAAGGGTCTTTGAGTTCGGTACCGCTAACTGGAGTGACCTGAACACTAAACATTACTGAAAATGAATTTGCAAGATTTTGCTAGCATAGGTTCTCAAACCCAAGGTTGATTTAGCAAGTCCACAACTTGGCTCTCTGGTATTGGCATTTGCACGCAAGTCGTCGAACGGGGACCGAAGTAGCGTGTGACGTAGTTTTAGCACGGTCAGATTATGCCAATTTAATTATGCAATAAGTCACTAACTTCCAGCATAACGTCTTTTTTTCTTTCAAATTACGTTACAGAAGGTCGATTTAATCTACAGTAGCTACGGCAGACTACAGACAGAACACACTCGCACTTCTCATTGTACATACCCCTCCTTCCGGATATGTCACTGTCGTACTAAAAGCCCGTATCCATGGATACGCAGAAGCCATCAAAAATGCAAAAAGCCCGTAATCATGGAAACGAAGAAAGAACCATCAATTAAATGGCGAAATTTCACCGCATATTGTTTATCTTTTTTGTGGTAGATTACAGCTCCACCCGCGTGGAATATAGTGCAAGGACCACTGAAAACCGACCCCCCCCCTTTTTTTAATTTTAATGAACTTGGAATGGGAGATCAACTAGTATTGCTTGCACTTGGTTGTGGAAAAAAAGGTGGTTTCGTTGTTATACCTCCGGCTCCCGTCATCGTAAGGAGTTGAAGATACACCCGGAATTTCCGTCTAATCATAAGCTTTTAAACTCAAAAGGTTTCATCAAAATCGGCCCAGGATTTTCTGCTTTATGCTCGAGCAAACATATAGACAAACTTCTGTGGTTTTCCGTCACAGTAGCGAGATAAAACATAAATGCCAGTGTTTAACTCAGATCGTCAGATTTTAAATACAAAACGTTGAAATCGGAATCGGTCCGGTAGTTTACGCGTCGACCTCGAACAAACAAAAAACAAACAAACTGCACTTTTTTTTAATAGTGTAGATATATGATTTGATTATCTGCGTTTTCCTACTGAGGTTTCAGCGAAGACTGCTCAGAAACCAACAGACCGAAAGCATTCCCGGTGCTGTGTCGTTCGAGCACTGTCAACCGTGACACCGAACCACCGATACATTATTAAAACTCTCCTCGGCCACAGATGGACACTTGGTGCTGGGACAACTGGTGGACAAATGACAGATATTCGAGTTTATGAGGGGACGTTGAAATACGGCGTTCCACCAGAGCGCAACGGGGGATTTACAATCCATCTTCAGTTCAATGACGTTGTCGAGAGAAAGAGAGAGAGAGGGAGGGAGGGAGAAAGAGAAAGAAAAAGAAAGGAGAGGGGTATCCAGTACATAAGTACGAAAGAATGTTCGTATTTTTAATGCTCGGAGATGTGTAATAAATTGTCCAATTATTTAATTGGCGTATAAATATTTAAAAAAATTGATGCATTCATGTCACGTTTTAAATATAAAAAAGCGTATTTTAATTTATTCTCCGATTCTGCATCTAAACTAAATTTCCCATAGTTAAAATTTAAAAACTATAAAAAAAAAAATTTAGTTGGTAAACGTTTATACCTCGGCTACGTCGTTGGCAACTGAGTTTCCTAGAATTTTCGTTATAAAAAGTACAATTTTTACGGTGTATGTAAAATGATATTGGTCGATAACAAGTCACTTTCTTTGGTGGGTTAGACGTGGCTGGGTAACACCTTCTTCTTCTTGCTTATATTTAGCTCGGGGTTGTTACGGGCGTGTCAAGGCCACTTTAGTACAATCATCAACGTGATTCAGATGTTTATGTTGTACTTTGATAGCCAGTGAATCCACGGAATAATCGTGGCTCTACAAATTAGAAAATTCACGTGTGTGTGTGTGTGTGTGTGCGCGCGCGGGGAGAAGGTTTAAAGATTTGGAATCGATAATGTTAAACAGCATGGTTTTGCTGTCCGGGTAAGCCGGCCCGAATACGGGCCGGCCCGTACAACGGAAACAATACCAGCTCGTAAAATGATATGTACGTATGTATGTATCTTTCTCAGTCAGGCTGTCGACAGCAGGAGTTACGCCCTGGGGTTAACAGCCGCGCGTCCATCCCACAGAAAAATAAACAACAGGTCGTCCGGTTACGCGCCGCCGAGGCAGAACTATCGGCCGAGTATTCCGCCAGAACATCACCCGGTGGGAGGGAGGTGGTGGGGTGGGAGGTTTACGGACGCCGGAACAACCCTCCGAGAAACTAATCTCCCAAAGAGGTGTTCCCGCCGAGGGATAGGGTTGGTCGTAGGTGACTTCGGGTGGAGCAGGGGGGGGGGGGGGGGAGAGAGGGTAAGGCTTTGGAAACGACCTGAGTTAGAGGCTTAGAGGGCTAAGTTTTTATTGGGCCCCGGCTCCGAGGCTACGGGCGTGTGCGTGTGTGTGTGTGTGTGTGTGTGTGTGTGTGTGTGTGTGTGTGTGTGTGCGCGGTGGTCCCACTCGACCTGAATCCAATATCAGACACACGTAACCCGCCCTTCCTAGGTGTTGGGCTGGGTGAATAAACCGCGCAAGGAACGCAACACGCCAACGCACGGCGCAACACGTAACTGAAGCAAATTAAATCACAGTCGTTTATAAAGCACGCAAGTTTCAAGACGCCAACAAGTAGAAAACAAAATCTATGTTCAGGGCTTCTTTTTGATGAATCATGAAAACTAAAGTAACTGTCCAGGTGTAAATTTTTTTTTTCACTGTGTGAAAGTTTAACAAGCGTAATCATTATGTATATGATAAAATACAACATTCTTTGTGCACATAACATCTGAGTCCTCCTAAAAGTATTCGCAACACTTCCCTTTAAATATGGCCATCGCAAACGCAAGCCGAAAACGCAAGAAGGTTGGAAGCTGAACAATAGTTCCGTTGCGTTATTGCGCTTTGCGTAGTTTACCAAATCGGTACTCCGAAATGCGGTTGCTAAAAAGGTTGCAGGTTTTGCGCAGTTTATGGTCATGGAATAAGGTTAATGGGAATGATGAGTGGTGCGTAGAAGTAGGACTGGGTGGGTTAATTGGTGTTGGAGTGGGGGGGGGGGGAGAGAGGTGGCAGATGAGATGCGGGTAGCCGAGCCGCGGGAGGTAAGGGGACGTAATACGTTTCCTGATTGACACGCGCGCCCTCGAAATGCCGCCAGGGGGGTTAAGCGGGAATCTTAATTAATTACTTAGGGAGGAAGAGTTAGATTGCAGGGGGGAAAGGGGTGGTAGCGGGCGTCAGACATCGCCTTCGCGTCTGATCGGGCGAGGGGACGAGTTAACCGGATTAACACGTCAAGTGTCCCGCACTTTCGCGCAGGAGAAGAGGTATGCAATATTACCAGGTAGTAGCGGAAGTTACCAAGACAGGCCCAGGTTTGCGTGGGGTGCCAAGCCACTTAAACAAGCTCGGATATTTTTTTTAAGATAGCGAAATGGAAAAATGTTTGAAACTAAATTAATTTTACGAACTTTTCAACGAAGAAAACCCCTTTAATTACCAAGAAAAATGGAATCCTCGTAAAAATTACAACTTGAGAACGGTTTAATACCTTCTAAGCATGAGTCTTATTTACTTCGGCATGCTTTGGCCTACTTGTTGTACTACCGTATGTTTCGTTCTCGCCCGTTTTCCGAGTTCCGTTGAAATAAGCATGTGAACGGAACGTGCACCGTGGGAGACCATGGTATTAGCAAATAAGTTTCAAAGAATTTTTGTTACAAACAGAAGATTTATGTGTGTCCATGCGCAAGGTATGTGAACTTAGATTATATGTATTTATTTTTAATATACGGCAAATATCAAATGACTGTTTTAAGTCTGTATGAACCCTCATATTGGCAGCGGTGATATCCACGTTTGCTTATTTTAAAATATGTTAAAATTTGTATCAAGCACAAGGAAATTTTAATAAGCCCAGTGCACTTGAGGTTAAAATATTTCAAATACTGTGTTCTGTTGTTTTAGGTATGTTATATTTAAAATACTTAAAAATAATGTAGATGGTAAGGTACGTAAAATTTACTGTAAAATAATTAGGATATTTAAAACGTAGGGATAACCTAATCGATCGTTCTCACGAATTAACATAATTTTCAATTTACCTAACGAAACATTACTGCTCATTAAAACGCTAAATTATTTTAAACTACTAGAAGTATTAACACCTTTTTAGAGAAAGATTAGAAAACAGGTAACGAAGTAAAAACAAATATTTGAATTTTTTTTTTCGTTCACAAAAGCCTCAATTTTTTTCCGATGGTAAATTTGTAATAATTCTGTGGTCAATAATTTAAAAAAATCATTGGTTGCAGTTTCTAACGTTTCTGCGTACTTGAATCAGCAGATAGTGAGACGTAAATATCTTGTGATAGCATGTTTCATGTCCGTTTTTACATTAAAGTCTCTGATACAATTAACACGGCCAAAGCATTTCAGAAGCACTACACGATCATGCAAATGGAAAATTACATAGGTTATTTGTTGCAAAGAGTCTCATCCTAAACATAATATGGTATCCCAGATAAGTATGGCTTAAGAAATTGTAGTACCACTAGAAATGCAATGAAATAAACGTACATTACACAACGAAAATATAACAGTTTGAAAGTCTAATAATACGATTGTATTCATAAACTACTATAGCCATGAGACGAAGTCATCAAGATGGCGAACTGACGGGGGATGTACTAAGTGTATTGGTGTGCCAAAGTAAACTTTATGGTAGTGAAACTATAATGGAATACATTTTGTAAACTTAATTAATCACCACACAATATAATAGAAACTTAAAAAAATACCTATATTTATATTCCAGGAAAATTGTGTTGGAGCGTACTTGGTGTCAAAGATATTTAATATTTTGTTGGTTCTCTGAAGCATTACGAACGCGGCGCAATCTTTGAAGTATGTTTTACACTAAATGTTGCCATCCAATAGATCCCGGATTCAGACTGAATTTCCACTAAGAATTATAATAAAATACCACATATCTTGTAAAAAATTAATTAAACAGTTTAAACTATAAATTTTCCACACTAAAATATTAACCCGAGATAGAAATAAGTCTGTTAATACTTCCTACAAATAAACCTTAACCTGATTCAACATTATATTATAATATTATAATGTTATTAAAAACGAAACTAATATACTTCTTGCGAAGATTTTTTAAACAAGGAAATCATGCTTATGAAGGTCATACTTTGCCAACTTGCTACCAATACCACTGGGAAACAATGAGAAGAATACATAGTATAATGCTTATAAAGCCAGTTAATGTTTAGGTAATTTAAAACTTGGGATTACTTTTTACTATACCTATTTTAGTTTACCAAAAATATTCCAGGGTAGTATCACTATCAGCAAGTTTCATTTGGCTCACTAATACGTTTGGTTATGTACCTCAGTATTTACCAAAGGGTCGATATACAGGTTTATGTTGCTAAGCTTGCGTACGCCATCTTTTCAACTTTTCTGAAACTTCTGCGCAGACGCAGCGCCGTTGTCTCGCATTTCCGTTCCATTTTCAAGAAATTACTCCTACCAAATGCCGTGTACCAAGAGCTAAGATGCTTACACATAAAAAAATAATGTTTGTTTGTATTTTTTATATCTCAATTAATTCTACTGTATACATGAGATTTTATTAAAAAAAAAAACTAACCCCCTTGACAATGCATAAAACCTGGGAAATGCCTCTTACTTTGACGAGTGTGTATGTATACATACATGTATATGACTGTATAGTGTTTGGTATCTTCCATGTTGACTACTGAGGCAGCGTTTAGCTCTCAAAGTACGTCGAACTCAATCTTCTGAGGTTACTTACTTTCAGCATTAGATAAAAATAATTATATTGGAGTATTAATATCATATCACAGGTATTCGATAAATCATTTTTGAAGTAATACTTCCTTAGGCGCGTTATAAAAAAATGTGCATTTAAAATTTAGCCTTTCGTAATTGATATTGAATACTGGTCCATGCCATTAATAAACTTTAATTTATTGTAAATATTAGTGATTATATATGTCGATAAAAATTTTCAAGTGTACTAATATAAGTAAGGTTACGTTTACGTATGTATAATTTATTTGCATTATAAATTAGAAATTTTTGCATACTTATTTAATAAATAATTAAAATTGATAGATTGGAGTAAAAGATCACATATTTTTAATTTTCATTAATATTAAAATTAACTCCATTATTTTACTAAATAAAATATTTAATTTAATACACGTATTTATATTAATATTTAACTCTGAGTTTTATATAAAAAAATAATTTGATTGTATTTATACTTTACCAACAGAATTTTTAATATCACTCCAGTTTCTATTAACTATATTCTTGAAAAATAAAAGTTAGTTTTTTATTACGAAAAGTAAGTATAACTTTTAACGCGCGCACATAAGTACATTATATATACATGTATACTTTTACGTTAAAAACCGCGGCTGTGTTTAGCGCTGCAGGCGTGAAAGCGTCCAACCAACTAAATCAGCTTGGAGAAAAATATTTTTTTTTAGTCGTAATGTAACAATATTCATAACAAAGTGTAGTGTAGGAAAATGCTATTATTCATCAATTAAAATTAAACACATAAATGTACGATTTATTGAAATCTCTAAACATTCTTTTTTTTCTTCTTTTCCCTCCTTTTTACACAAGCAAAGAAACGTACCGAAAAAAGAGTACTTTTGTAATGAAAAAGTAAGCAAACACGTCACCACCGCTCCCAGCACTCGCTGCGGGAGCGCGCAGCTCGACCGAGCCTCATTCAGAGACCCCTCCCCCCCCCCACCCTTCTTACCACTGAAGCCGAGCTCGTTAGGTCATCTTGTTCCCGGCGATGGGGCAGAGGAAAGAGTGATGTGGTGAGGGTGATGTGGGAAATTGTGGTGTTAAATAAGGGGTTGGGGGGAGGGGGAGGGGTTGAGTGACCAATACGTTTCAGTGAATTGCTAGATAATTACACTTGCAGAGCGAGCGCGCGGACGTAGCCTGGCCTCCACCTCCCCTTCTCACCCCTTCACCTACCACCCGGGTCCACCGTGTGTCGGCAGGGAAGCCAGCAGTCCACTGGGATCAGAGCCACGCCCGAGCAGTTCCGAAGTTCTCCGGAGTTTAACGATCGCTCGTGAAAAAAAAACAACTTCATATTGCAAAAATTTTTACATATTTTACGGTCAAACAGTGATTTTAAATAACGTAACCTAACGTAACCAACCTGCCCTAGCCAGGATAAAGTAAAGAACTGTTATTCATCATACCGACCGAATCTGACCTAACTTTTTACTTCGGTTAACTTCGGAACTGTTCGGGTTGTGGTTGTAGCTTTCATCCCTGTGAACTGTAGACGTAGAAAAAAAACATATTCAAAACTCTTAGATCATTTAGCTACCTGGTAAGCCATTTTTTGAAATGCCAAGTCACTTTCCCAGACACCCAATCGTACTGACTGAGGCACCGTACTGGTGTGTGAGGCTCCACTTAGCTGATTATCACCTACGATATCATAACAAGACGCATGGGTGTTACTTTTCAAAGTTATTTCTTTAAGGAACGAGTTCGCGCGGTGCTCGCTGTGTTCTGGGAAACAGCCAGCTGCGGAGTAGCCGCGAGATCAGGCGCTTGCGAGTGCCGGCTCGCTTCGTCGAGGGAGCAGGCGAGCGAGTGGCGCACTCGTTCGACCGGCACGGCTGCGAGGTCCGCGTGCAGCGAGTCGTGCCGCCGACGCAGCGAGGGAGCGAGTTGCGGACTCGCTCATTGCGCCAGCGCCCGCTAGCGGACGAGGGGCAACTCGCGCTGCTGCGAGCGAGTACCGGGCCCACACCGCCGAGCAGAACTACCAGAGCGAGTTGCAGACTCGCTCGTGGTGATAGACGTGTGGCAGTGGAGAGACCCGCAATATATAACAAGGCGAGATAAGTCTTCATTTATACCGCTCGTCCAGCGTTTTTTTTTTTGCTACAGACAATAATTTTTTAAAAGTAAGTATAGTGTGGAATTTTGACGGCTTTTGGATTGAGCCATGGTGTGCTCTTTACTTGTAATAATATTTTTTATGCCTTACTTTACTAAGTAAATATTTAAAAAAAACAAAGGCATCCATTTTAATGCCTGCTGAACCGAGCCATATTGTAATATTAAAATGTAGTAATGTTTATAATATCCTGATTTAGATTTTTTATTTACTATATAAATATTTTAATAAACGTTGTGGCATCCACTGAAACGGATTTTGAATTTGGCCATATTGTTTTCGTTAATTTATAGTAATATTTTCAATGACTTTTTTCAGCACTGTTGTATCGTAATTTTAATATTAATATATGCCATCACGGTCTTTTGGGTGTACCCTTAAATAAAGTTTACAGATAGACTTGGTTTGAAGAGATAATTTAACCATAGTAAATAGGTAAGATAAATAGCAATTTATTGTGTATTATTATTATTATTATTTTGATTTTGGCATTGCTCAATTGCTAATTATTCTGTTAATGCACTTTCTAGCCCCAATATTAAGATTTTGACGCAAGCATTGTTTTAAGGCTTGAAGCCATATTTACAGCAAATTTCTGTTTGTCCAGGAGAGATGCGTGTACCTTTGTATTGACGTGGTACATGTTGTGTTTCCAGTGTAACTAGTGAAGGGAGCGAGTCACTTCCGACGATTGCCACGTGGAAGCACTGAAGTCCGTAAGAAAAATTGGTTGTCTATAAAGTCGGTTTACGGACGATAGTTTAACGTGACAACGTCATAACAAAACATTGATGAAATGATTGCATACTTTTATGAATAAAATTGAATCATTTTTATTGAATTACCTATCACTATTTTTTATGGATAAAAAGGAGTGAAATTAAATCTACAATTTAATTGAAAATTTACTTTTATTTGCACTCATTAATTCAAATATGTTTATTACTTTAACGAAGAGATTATTTTAACTATAACTTTTATACATGTTTGATATTTAACTTCTTCCAATCTGTGTTAGGAAAAGTAGGAAACGAATGGGAGTGTTTCAAGTTTAATGTGCCTCGAAAAAGTCAAATCGATGGTTGTTCCAATCGAGTGGAAGAGAGATAGATGCGGCGCAAGCGTACAATTGGCGTAACGGGACACATCTCAACGGGACACAGTGTAACGGTACAATGTGCGTAACGGTACAATGTGCGTAACGGGACAATGCGCGTAACGGGATACTTTTTCGTGCGTGCAGCCAGCGTTCATCGATTTATTAGACGTTGTCACGTCAATAACTGCTGTTTGTAACGAGAGCCTGATGTTTGATTTTGTATAAATATGCTGCAACATGCTTATTGTAATAAATCTTTCTGCGCACGTAGCCTCTCGCTTAATCATTCACCCCCCACGATTCCACAACAATTCAACTACAAGGTTTTGAGACGCGGAAGTGTGAAAACGCAAATTTTGGCCACGCTTGAAGCGCTTCGAATAAATATTTAACAATCGTAAAATGTCCTACACAGATACAAATGTTCTGTACTTTTACAAAAAAAATTCCAGTTGCCAACAAATAGTTTTGTAATACTACAAGAAATATTTTGTAACTTTGTACAACGCATGGAAATGGTTATTGTTGCATACATATAATACTTTTGAGATAATACTTATAATTACTTACAAAAATTGGCGCATAATTTTATATTTGACTAAGGTTTAATTCAAGCATAATTGTTTTAAATCATGAAAAAATAATGGAATACTAAACAATTAGACTTTTATTTTTTTAATGTGCGCAGTAAATACTGGAAAACTATCCAGGAAACGATTTACAAATTACTTTAACTGCTGTAGGTACCGGGACAACAAAAATCATAAATGCCCGGGTAAGAATCCGAACCCAGTATTACTGTGAACACAAATCTGGAGTGTTAGAGTTGTTTTCGTGTAAATTTTCAAATGAGCAAACGTCTGTAAATTTACATGAATATTTCTGTTCCATTTACAAAAAAAATACATTGTTAGGAGGAGGAGATAGGGATTATTATAAAACATCATGGTTTAATGTTTAAATTTTGTCTTCGTTAAAGCATAGTATGTAATTACAATCGTGACTAGCTGCTACAAACAGTTTCCTGTAATTTAAATGGCATTTTGTCCATAAATCATTTATTTTGGAATGACTACAACCGAAATTATACTGTCAAACAACCCAATTTTATGGACTTTGCAAATACACTAACGCGTGAAGGCAAATTTACGATATTAAATGATAGTAAATTGTCCTGGCATACAACTGTTGGAACCAATATGACGACTATCGATCCCTATCCGTTCCCCTTAAAAGTAGAAATTCTGCGTAGATTATTTATTTTATTATTTATTTACTAGGCGAAACGGATTGCGGATGAGTGCAGCGTATTTGTGTGTGTGGGGGGGGGGGGGGGGGGAAAATCGTATTTCAAGCACCTTACAGGAAGGCGGACCTCTCAAATTCCCCTGTCACCCTCACTTATGTGGAAGTGGTAAACAGTTTCAACTCCGACGCGCCTACATCCTAAAGTCGATAAATCATATTACTACTTAAAGGAAGGGGGGAGAGGTTTGGTGGAAGAAGCTTCATATCCTAAAATCCGCTTGTTTCGCGACTCCTAAAAGGAGAAGGATGATGAGGCGGGGGGGGGGGGGAGAGAGAGAGAGAGATTCTGCCCCCCAAAGAGCGCGATTCACATAGACGCGATTCCGGGGAATTAGATTCGCCGTCGCACGCGGCTAGCGGTACGCCGCGGTTGTGGGGAAGGGGGGAGGAGGGAGGAAAGAGAGCCCACAACCATGCCGACGAAACGGTTCCTTTCCAAAAGTTCACAAACGCAATAAAACTGTCCGTCGAACCGAGCATTCTGGCTGTCTTCGAGGGAGGCCCCGCTGGAGATTGGAATCGATCGCATCACTTTGCCATGCCCAGTTCCCCCTTCCACACGTCCCTCCCCCCCCCCCCCACCGTCCGTCCTGCCTCCCGGAAACTCGGGAGGGACTTCTGCTGTAATTACTGGAGTCTGGAGGGCATATCCGAAGAGGAAGGGGGTAGTATTTTGGAGGAGGTTGATGGGAAAGGCGTAACCGTCTCAGCGGCCCTGGAAGGCCAGGGCCAAAGAGCACTTAACCCGCTAATTAATTTAACCGATTATCAACTTTTCCCCCGCAACCTTGGAGCAGCGTAAAAAAAAATTCTTGCAAGATAAGCAGCGATAAGTAGGACTAATTACCGTTGTTAATTGCCTGCCAGCAAGAAGTCCGCGTTGACTTTCTCACTTTAAAATTTTGAAGAAAAAAAAATAAAGATGTTATGAAAACTTTGAAAGAGGAATTGGTGGTGAAAACACGGGTAGATCTCAAGGTGTTTTTCCTTAAAAGATCTAGCCACAGTTACGAGTAGGAATATGTGTGTGGGAGTGTAAAGTTGCTATAATGTCCACTTTTCAGGGGCTTTATATTTCCGTGGGTGACATAATGAGCCTATAATATGGACAAAACAAGCGTGATTTGCTTCCGAAAGCGGAGACCTTTTTTTTATTTGAATGAAAAATAATTACGAAGTTACTTTAGAAGGTTCTAACTTGTAGTAAACATAATTTTTTTTTTTACAAAAATGTCTTTTGGAAACCAGTTGTCAAGAAATAGTTTATAAAACTGCGAGAAAAATATTCTAGATTTTTAAGCTATGGTTATCTTTGCATATATGCAATACAGTTTTAGAAACAATAGTGAAAATTTTTGGTCATTTTACGAAAATAAACTTATAATTTAAAATTTTTATTGATTTTTTATAGAAGCATAATTTTTTTAAGTCATGGAAAAAATAGAAATTTCAACAATCGGTTTTATTATGTATAATTATGCTTGTTAATGTGCGCAAATAATACTTAAATCATATCCAGAGAACGATTTTCATACAATAACTTTAACTAATGTAGGTACAGGGACAACCCAAATCATAAATTCCCGGGCAAGTATTCGAACCATTTATTACTTCATACATATTTTGTAGAAATACATTTGATTTCATGTTAATGTAATAATTTACATGTTTATGTATTTTACATGATTATTTTAGTTACACTGACAAAAAGTTAACGCTGTACCATTACGAACTCAAAAGACAATTTCCATTGAGCTGCCGCATTTCATATGGTCACAAAAGTACTGAATATAATTTGAGATATCATTTCCAAACATGTAGTAATCGAATTTGTAAACTGATAAGCGTTCGTTAATAAGATGTAAGACAATTATTCTTCAATAACAGCCCCGATATTGCGTTAAAACTTTGTTCAAGTTCATGGTTGTATATTTTGTTTGCACTAATTCACTCCAGCTTTATACCTCACTCACAATGTTACAGAATTTTAATGTCAATTCTTTTTGTATCGGGTCATATCACTAGTATATTTCTTTATAGAAACATTGCTTTTTTCGTTACACTGTAACATTTTTGTAAATGGTAAAGAATTATTCATGCAAAATTACAGGTGTTTGTAAACTTGTACATTTACTTTGAAAAAACTTTATCACTACAAAAATTGTGTTCGTAGTATTGTTGGGTTCGGATTCATACCCGTGTATTTATGCTTTGTTTCGTCCCATCACCTCCAATAGTTAAAGTTGTTTGTAAAGCTTTCCAGTAATAACTGCGCAGATTAATTAGCATAATAAAAATTAATAAAGTAAAATTATTGAATATTCGATTATCTTGTCCATGCTTTAAGGATAATATGCTTGACTGAAACATCATTTGAGATATAAAATTATGTGCCGATTTTCGTAAGAAATACTCAGTATTATCTCAAAAATCTTATTTCATATGTGCAAAAATTTCCATGGGTAAAGGTACAAAGTTACACTATATATCTTTGTAGCATTGCAAACTATTTTTTGCAACTAGTTTCCAACGAAATCTAGGTACAGAATTTTTTATTCTGTGAAAATGTGTTAGATGTTATCCTATATTTATAAAAAGTCCGGCTAGCATCCTAACCTAAAATATTTTTGTTCTGTAGCCACTTCCCCTACTTAGGAGGTAGTGGCCACAACTCTCACCCCCCACAAAGAGCAGCGCCAGTCTTACGCGGCGCAAACAAAAACAAAATTCACTAAAACCGCATAGTCATCCTGACACGCTCTCATACCAACACAATGTGAGTAAAAACTAATCCAAAAAGCTTTTAAACCTGAGATTACTACAGCAAAAGAATTAAATGGCAGGTAGGAGTACTTAAAGGAAAAAAAAACTGAAATACTCTTTCGCTATATATAATGCAAATAGCAAAAAAAAAAAAAAAAAGCAAATGGTATATCTCGCCAGGTAAAACAAATACATGGGCGTGAGTTTGTAATATAGCACAAGAATAATACCTTATAAATATAATCTAAAATTAAATACAACATTAAGCAATATCAAAATATTTATTAAAACGAACTGACGACGTTGAAAATTACTCAATGGCTACTCATAACATCAATATGAAAAATTTAAATTCCCGGGAAAGAAATATTACAAAAAAAGAAGAGTTATTTTAAAAAGTTTGCATGTGTGCTTGGCACCACTTAAAAAAAAAAAGCAAAAATAAAATGCCGAAGTCCGCGGGAATATCTCGTACACAGTTCCAAGGTCTGGTAAATAAATAGATACGTTAAAATTTTGCTAAGCAAGTAGATAATTTTTTTTTTAAATAAACCACATTCCAGTTAATTAGTTGACTTGCAATATTTGAATCGCCAGTCCGCCGAGTCTAGAAGGGTAAATAGATGCCACGGTAAATTTCATGTCGTTAAACAGCTGTTTAATTTTCTTCAGCAGGGTGTCTATCATTACAGGGCGGGACCACACTTATTTGGAAAAATCCGTGCGACGTAAATAACTCCTTACTGAGTGCAAAACCAAAATTGCACTCACCAGTTTGCACGCTTTGTGCCGGTAGAAACGCCATGCACTCCAATTAGTACACAAATATCAAATAATGCGGCCGTCTCCAACCACGTACACCTTGGGCTTTTTGTAGCACAAAATTACGACCACACAGCCCATGATCAGGTAACTTTTGCCTGTCTAAACACGGGACTATGGAGTCTATCCTGGAGGTCAAAACATTCGGCAAAATTTTTAAGTCCCTATTAAATGGATGTAAATGAAAAGCAGAAATTACGAAAAAAATATCTTATGAAAAAAAAAATGAAACAAAAAAATCTATTATTCGAGTCTTCTGTAGTGAAATTCCCACAGGATTTACACTTAAAAAGATAATGACATGAGTAGTTTTATAAACCACTTCACTTAAATCATCAGATATCGTTTTTTCCACTTATTTGACAGCGAGCTTCAGTGATCTTTGAGGTTACATCAGTGTCTTTTAAGGACGGACTCATAGTGAGGTCCACTGATTTGCTTGTCAGTAACAATTCGTTAGCAAAATTTTCGGCTACACTAAATTTCACTTTTATTTATCAATCGGTTGTTCCTGAAAAGGGCGCAGACGGGTGAGTCTGGAAGTAGCCATGTGACTTCAAGAGCCCACTTCCGACTACACAGTTCTACAGACGCCGCACATGACATCTCGTGATCACGCAAAACGCTCGCGTGTGCACGGCTATAATGCGGGGCAGCGCGCTACGACCCGACTGTCCACGAGTCACTCCTCTCAACTGTCCACGAGTCACTCCTCCCAACTGCATACGAGTCCCTCCTCCCAACTGTCCACGTGTCACTCCTCTCAAATGTACACGAATCACTCCTCCCAACTGTCCACGAGTCACTCTTCCCAACTTTCCACGAGTCACTCCTCACAACTGTCCACGAGTCACTCCTCCCAACTATCCACGAGTAACTCCCTCCTCCCAACTGCCCACGAGTCACTCCTCCCAACTGTCCAAGAGTCACTACTCCCAACTGTCCACGTGTCACTCATCCCAACTGTCCACGAGTCACTCCTCCCAACTTTCCACGAGTCACTCCTCACAACTGTCCACGAGTCACTCCTCCCAACTATCCACGAGTAACTACCTTCTCCCAACTGTCCACGAGTCACTTCTCACAACTGTCCACGAGTCACTCCTCCCAACTATCCACGAGTAACTCCCTCCTCCCAACTGTCCACGTGTCACTCATCTCAAATGTCCACGAGTCACTCCTCCCAACTTTCCACGAGTCACTTCTCACAACTGTCCACGAGTCACTCCTCCCAACTATCCACGAGTAACTCCCTTCTCCCAACTGTTCACGTGTCACTCCTCCCAACTTTCCACGAGTCACTTCTCACAACTGTCCACGAGTCACTCCTCCCAACTATCCACGAGTAACTCCCTTCTCCCAACTGTCCACGAGTCACTCCTCCCAACTGCATACGAGTCACTCCTCCCAACTGCATTTGAGTCATTCCTCCCAACTGTCCACGTGTCACTCCTCTCAAATGTCCACGAGTCACTCCTCCCAACTGCATACGAGTCCCTCCTCCCAACTGTCCACGTGTCACTCATCTCAAATGTCCACGAGTCACTCCTCCCAACTTTCCACGAGTCACTTCTCACAACTGTCCACGAGTCACTCCTCCCAACTATCCACGAGTAACTCCCTTCTCCCAACTGTCCACGTGTCACTCCTCCCAAATTTCCACGAGTCACTTCTCACAACTGTCCACGAGTCACTCCTCCCAACTATCCACGAGTAACTCCCTTCTCCCAACTGTCCACGAGTCACTCCTCTCAACTGCATACGAGGCCCTCCTCCCAACTGTCCACGTGTCACTGCTCTCAAATGTCCACTAGTCACTCCTCCCAATTGCATACGAGTCCCTCCTCCCAACTGTCCACGTGTCACTCCTCTCAAATGTCCACGAGTCACTCCTCCCAACTGCCCACGAGTCACTCCTCCCAACTGTCCACGAGTCACTCCTCCCAACTGTCCACGAGTCACTCCTCCCAACTTTCCACGAGTCACTCCTCACAACTGTCCACGAGTCACTCCTCCCAACTATCCACGAGTAACTCCCTTCTCCCAACTGTCCACGAGTCACTTCTCACAACTGTCCACGAGTCACTCCTCCCAACTATCCACGAGTAACTCCCTCCTCCCAACTGTCCACGTGTCACTCCTCCCAACTATCCACGAGTAACTCCCTCCTCCCAACTGTCCACGTGTCACTCATATCAACTGTCCACGAGTCACTCCTCCCAACTATCCACGAGTAACTCCCTTCTCCCAACTGTCCACGTGTCACTCCTCCCAACTTTCCACGAGTCACTCCTCCCAACTGTCCACGAGTCACTCCTCCCAACTGCCCACGAGTCACTCCTCCCAACTGTCCACGAGTGACTCCTCCCAACTGTCCACGAGTCACTCCTCCTAACTATCCACGAGTAACTCCCTCCTCCCAACTGTCCACGTGTCACTCCTCCCAACTGTCCACGTGTCACTCCTCCCAACTGTCCACGAGTCACTCCTCACAACTGTCCACGAGTCACTCCTCCCAACTGTCCACGTGTCACTCCTCACAACTGTCCACGAGTCACTCCTCCCAACTGTCCACGAGTCACTCCTCCTAACTATCCACGAGTAACTCCCTCCTCCCAACTGTCCACGTGTCACTCCTCCCAACTGTCCACGTGTCACTCCTCCCAACTGTCCACGAGTCACTCCTCACAACTGTCCACGAGTCACTCCTCCCAACTGTCCACGTGTCACTCCTCACAACTGTCCACGAGTCACTCCTCCCAACTGTCCACGAGTCACTCCTCACAACTGTCCACGAGTCACTCCTCCCAACTGCCCACGTGTCACTCCTCCCAACTGTCCACGTGTCACTCCTCCCAACTGTCCACGAGTCACTCCTCCCAACTGTCCACGTGTCACTCCTCACAACTGTCCACGAGTCACTCCTCCCAACTGTCCACGAGTCACTCCTCCTAACTATCCACGAGTAACTCCCTCCTCCCAACTGTCCACGTGTCACTCCTCCCAACTGTCCACGTGTCACTCCTCCCAACTGTCCACGAGTCACTCCTACCAACTTTCTCGCCCACCCCGAGCGCGCTCACGACCAGCGCCGGAACACACCTCGCCGCTACCGTCCAAAAGCGCACGCCCGTAAAAATTAGGTTCCAGCTCACATCTTAAAAGTAACCCACCTGAAGTAAGGTAACCGCACTAAAAATTAATATTAAACCGAAATTTATAATCAAAATATTTACTTAAAAACTAAACACAATTTTATTAGTACTACTTGAATGTTCCTCAAACTTTATAACTTATAAGTCTTTTAGGTGGTGCCAATTTAACACTCATTTCCGTTATAAGTCTTTCTCAAAACATTTGCCTTTTATCAAAAATAACTTCAAAAGAATAACGACAACTGAATAAAACAATCAAGTATATTTAAAGAGAAATAAAAACAAGCTAAAAACAAAGGTACTGATAATTATAAAGAAAAAATATATCCGATTAATCTTGTGGCCCAGAGGGCTCACGTTTGACTCAATACTAGAGGCCTGCAAGATTCAGGTTATTATTTCTAATGTTAGGCTAGATTCCCCAATCGAGTTCATAATCAAGTCGATGTCATGTGTACATTGGCTGCCACCACATATCGTCTTCTCTCCGACTCGCAAAATGTTTCATTCAATTGCTAGGGGCAGGCAATTTTTGCGAAAAAATCTGAACGGTTAATAGACTGCAAAGAAGTGTACCCACACCAGCGATTTCTTAATTGTGATTGGCCACCGTCTGCGAGAGAAGTCATTGCCATATTCGACCGAACCACTCAGGACGCGTTTGCTTCCGCACTGAATTACTATGATTGCTTATGAAACGAATGGCATTAATCGAAAAAAAAAACTCATCCAATCACAAAACAGATGATGCTACAGTGGTTTAATTTTCAACTGGTCTCGGAATCTTTTCGCGAAATATGCATGCCCCTATCAATTTCTTTCCTTGGTGCTTATTCATTGCTTCGTGCTTCTTCGTGTTGGGGAAAATAACTCGTTACCTAACGCTAACGTCCCATCAAGTTAACAACCATCAACAGGGACCGGAACAAATCACGGATTCATTTCGCGATAGGATAAAGTTGAAATATGTATACCTCTAAGATAATTCCGCTATTGGCAGACAGCTTATAGGTAGAGCCACGGAATTTTCGCGCATTCATTTAGTCGGAAGCTAGAATGCAAACCTCTACACTGTCGCACTGTGTTCATGATTGGACCGCAGTTATCTGGACACGCCACTTTACGACCGTGAGCCAACGATGTCCATCTAGGAGAGAAGTAAGCGAATCAGGTAGTGCCAAATAACAAGGATAAAAATGTTCTCGCTAAGAAATCAACAAATGGGAAAGTAAACATGGGTCGACCACACCTATAACTTTGAATTCTATCCTGAGGCCAGAGGAATCCGCGAAATTTCCGGGACTATACTTATAGGGAATACTCCTGCCCAATGACAAACCCTCATATAAATAATTAACGAACCACAGGCTATCAGTTGAGACGTCTCACCAGTCGGCAGCCAATGAACAGGTGGCATTTGCCCGAGTGTACAGACTGTGGTGTCAATCATGGAGGTAATTGAAAACACAGATTTTTCTTGTCCCTAAACATTAGTAATCTAGACTGTCGGCAAATAATTACGCGATGATCTTTTACTAATTACTGTAAACCTGCAAAATTAGTTTTATTAATTTGAGACTGGCTAGAATGAATATCACCTAACGCTAGAAACGCATTTCAATTGGGCCATTGGTAAGTACATGGATTTATTTTGCGATAAGTTTACGAGAGTAGCCGTGAGGTATAACATTGTTGCTTTGTCTGAGTTTCGTGATTGGTTGAGTTTCTCTCAGGTACCTAGATATTGGAGACTCACGAATCAAAGCTATTCAGAGCGAAAGCAAAAGTATCCTGAATGGCTCGTTCAAATAAGGCAATGATTTCTCTTGCAGACAACCATCAATTACAATGCATAAACCTGGCACGGTGTAACTTATTGCAGTATAATGGGCGTTCAGATATTTTCGCGAAAAATACATGACCCTAGCCATGGATAGCGGCAGGTAGTATTCGCGAAAAGGTCTGAACGCTTATTAGACTGAAATACGGTATACCCACGCCAGCGGTTTCTGCCTTGTAATTGGCGGCCGTCTGCAAGAGAAGCCATTGACTTATTTGGCCAGGCCAATCAGGTCACGTTTGATATGGCACTGAATACCACGTGACAGCAGACACGTCTCTCAAAGTAATTCAACCAATCACGAAATGCAGTCGATGTTTTAATGTTTAAACAAACAGTCTCGAAATCATTTCGCGGAAAACACGTGAACCTATCCATTTGTAGGTTAACACGCCCACAATGGCAACAATATAATTCGTAGGAAAATACATAAATTCAATTTATCAACCATATACGATCCTGAGAGAAGGTAAAATGTCACCACAGCTTTGGAACAAAAGGCATTTATTTGTGAGAATACAAGTCGTTGGAGCTTAAATTGTTGTACTAGGAGAACGAAAAAAAACCGACAAATGGTGACGACACAAAAATATTGAACCCAAAAAAAATTCAGCACAACGGTTGAAACGAGACAAAACACGACAAAACGAAAATACGAAACAAACACAATAATTTTCCAAAACAGAATAGAACGATAAAAAAATTCACATTTTTAGTACATTTTTCTTTGTTTTTCTTTGTTTGTTGACCATATTCCTGTTACGGAATATTTTGTGGTGTTTATATCCTGTTGACAACAGCAATTTTTGCTTAATTTGTGTTTTTTGTCTTTTAAGTATTTTTATTTATTTATTATTTTTTAGTTTTCTTCTACAGAAAAAGTGCTTAGCAATGGCGTATGTCCAAACACTTACATCAAGTCATGCACTCCCATTGTACAAATCTTTCAAAGATAATATTACTTTGATGATTGGATCACTATTCTCTCGACGCTCCCCTCTACGACTGTGGACCAGTCAACAACCGGGCAGCTGTGGGGTGGCCGATTCACATAGACCCACTCAGTTTCTGCAGTAAAAATCAACGTACAGGAAAGCATCTTTGGGTAGAATATGTATATAAGAACTGCGAATTTCAGGCGGACACCAGATGAGTCCGCGATATTTCCGGCACCTCTAGTAATTAGCAAAAGAAAATGGCGTGTGAGAAGAAAGCCTCAAGTCCGGCATTGGTAATTTTATCACGCTTGAAACAAAGGAGGCCTCGTTATTTTCTTCTCTCTATTGCAAACGTTCAAGCGAATTGCGGACGCAGGCAATTGGCTCTCGGCCAGAAGGGGCGGAGACGAAGCAATGGGACGGCGCGGAGGGAATTATTGAGGACCGGGAAGGAAGCAACAGTGGGCTAATTCCCCCATCTCTGCCATTCCACCCCCTCAACCCTTCGGATAATTTTTTCTCGCCAGGTGTGAAGAAGCAAAGAGGGTGGAAAACGGAAGACGTTATTCTTGTCAGCTCCTGACGTACACAGCCAAAAAAAGGTTTTCTGTAATTTTACAGAATATTCCATTGGAAACGAGTCACCAATAAATAGAGACCGGAAAAATTCGCGATTTCAATGACCTATAGGATTTACTCAATGATCCTCTATGCACTCGGGCGAATTGCATCTGCTCATTGGTTACCGACTCGCAGCACCTGTTAACTGGGATGCTCGTGATTCGATACTTTTTTTGTTTACATTTTTTCATTGGTCCAGAGTCCTTCAGATATACTGTGGCCCAATCACCGAAGCAGCAAAGATGCAAACTTTTTGGATTCTAGCCTATCGTGAAATGAATACGCGAATTTTGCAGGTCTCTACTTATCCGTCGTTCACAGGATATGTGATTATGTAGAGACTATTTTCAGACTCCTGTCTACTGAGATTTTGAAAAATCAACACTTTTTCCCCCTACCCTCTTCTTAAAGCAAATTTTGTAGCTTGTTGATGAAATTGAGCACACTTGTAGTTTAAGATTAGAGGATAATCACTGTATTTACCTTCTGTCAAAAAAATCCCTTATCCCATAAATACAGCCGCTTTTCTCTGCATAAAGCCCGGACAATGCCGGGTACTTCAGTTAGTAGAGAAAAAAAGGTTTTGATGGGTAAGTGCGAACGCAGGGCAAAAATTCCACTGGAAAAAGGCAACGGGTGGTTTAATTCCTGCAGAAACTCGTTTCGGGCGACGTTCAAACAGTTTAAAGTAACGTTTTCCCACAGGCGGAAGTCATGCTATGTTCTCACTATAACGCGGAGTCAAATCGTAGGTTTCCCCCCCCCCCTTTTTTTTAAACGAATGAACTAATGTAGTCCAAAATATTAAAACGTCTTTTCTGAGGAAAATATTTCCTCTTTGAATTGTCCTTAATTAAAACATTATTCTGCTATTTTAAATTAAAATAAAGTAAAATTTCGAATATTCACACTAATCATGGTAATTTTAAAATATTTGCAATCAGCGGAAATTCATTGAAGAACCGTTGAAAATGCTCCAGTTTCAAAATTGAGCAGTTTAAAATTTCTTCAGTTGAACTCCACTAATTCACAGTAGTATTTAACAAGTTTGATGCAGAAATACCAACACGATATCTGTCAATATATTGCATTAAAATTCTGCTCAATTTTCTCAAACGAAGGTTTCATAAGATTTGTCAGTGTGGCACTCATGAATGCAATGCTTTAACCGAAATGATTGAGCCGGTTTTTACCGTTGCCTTCTGAAAGCCAAAAGGACAACACAACATACGCTCCAAAAGAAAAGAAAAAAAATTACGCACAATGAAAAATCATCATTTCTAATAGTGAATCGACACAGAAAAAACTAACGCATTACATTAAATTAAGGAGAGACTCCAAACTAAGAACAAAACTCTTAGACCCTTACTTTCAAATACTTATTTCTTAAGGTAAATCCATTGACTAAAACTTAAATGATAAAATATTGTTTATCATCTTTGCATTGACCAACTGAAGGCTAGAAAGTTTCGTAAAATAATACAAAATATTTCTTTCCAACTTACTTGCTGAGCCACAAAGTATAGGTACCTATAATTTGTAGTGAGAGCCTATTTATTTTTATTTATATATAAGTCAACAACTTTATACATATAAAATTTACGCACTACGTTTGTCTAAGGCTACTGATATTTTTGTGAAAATCTCCCAGCGATAGCAACATGAGTTGTCAATTATACAGAAAAGCCAATAAATGAGTTTAAAACATGTTGGATTAGACCATTAAAAAAACCTTTGATGAAACTAGTTAGCTTTAGTTTTCGCCCGCCACTATTAAAAAAGTAAAAGTCCAAAATGTTACATAAAAAAATTCTAATAATATTAGCGGTCATAATAATTATTATTTTTTTACAATAATACATTTCACAAAAGCAAAGCTGACACTTCAGTTAAGAGAAATAAATTCAAAATTATTTTTATTGCTCACGCATTACGCTAAAATGCCTTTCCACAATCAGATTTTTTCCATCTATTTAAAGTAATTACAAAGATATTCAATCTCTGTGGGCGCTAGCAGTATATCAAAGCCAATTGGGTTATTAAACGAAAATAAATATTCAATTATCATTAAAAAAAGCTTAGTTACTCTTTTGTGGCATTTAATGATACGATTTCGTGCCACATTAGTATTAAATTTCAGGGAATAAACCATCAATTTAAGTGTTGCGATTCATGAAAATGCGATTTTAAATGTTTGCCCCTACGTAAATAATTCAACATACGTCACAAAAGGGATTACAAACCATGTAATTCATGAAAACAATTTACCATGGTCCATGGATTATATCTATTTTTAAAAGCGCGAATCCTATTTAATCACCAGATTACACGCACGTCCTACAATATTTTTGTCGCTTTATAGGAAACTTAATTCTTTACATATGCGTATTTTTTGTGGAAAAAAAAGAAATTTTTGTGACGAAAAGTGACATAAAAACAGATCTGATGAATTCACTTTATTTTCTGGTCCCTGGATGAACTCCACATACACATACATATGGCCGTGCACTTTTTGCGAAAAAATTTCCAGGCCAGCTGTGTGTTAAATCATTGTAGCCTTTTCTGTGTTTCGTGGTTGGCCGGGTTTATTTAAGGTGAATGTCTACTGTCAGGAGACAAATCATAGCCAACCAGTGCGGAAGCAAACGGGTCCTGAATGGCCTGGTCAAATAGGGCAATGGCTTCTCTTGCAGTCGGCCGCCAATCACAAGGAAACAATCGTTAGCGCGTGCACACCTCAGTGCAGTCTAATGAGTAAAGACCGGAAAAATTCGCGATTTCAATGACCTATAGGATGGACTCCATGATCCTCTATACACTTGGCCGAATTTCATCTGCTCATTGATTACTGACTCACAGCATCTGTTAACTGGGATGCTCGTGATTCGATACTTCTTTTGTTTACATTTTTTCATTGGCCTAAAGTCCTTCAGATATACTGTGGCACAATCACCGAAGCAGTAAAAATGCAAACTTTTTGGATTCTACCGTATTGTGAAATGAGCGCGCGAATTTTTCAGGTCTCTACTAATGAGCAATTATATAATTTTGCGAAAATTACATGGTCCTTCACATACTTAATGTACACAAATACGTTTTTTTTTTATTTGCTGCAGCTGAATTTTTACTTTCCATCCGTAGTGAATGTGACTGAATAAATATAATTTTGTAATGTTATTCGTTTCTTGTTCTACAAGCCGTGTCCAGTGAGAACGGAGTTAAAATTTATAATGGTTTGCATTCTAGCCTTTCTCCAAATAATAAAGCGAATTTTGCAGCCTCTACTTATAACTAGGGACCGGGAAAATCACGGGATAATTTCGTGATAGGATAAAATTTAAATATGTAAGATAATACCGCTATTGCCACACAGTTTGTAGGGAATACTAATTACCAACTAAAGAATGACCTAATCACAGGCTATCAAGTGGAGACGTTATTACCAGTCGGTAGCCAATAAACAGGTGGCTTTGCTCGAGTATACACAGGACCGTGGAGTATATACTAGATGTAATTAAAAAACGCGAATTATTCCAGTCCCTACTTATAACTTAAAACATTCCACTCTTCAGAGATCACCACGCTAGACTGCACACATAGTTATTTTGTTCTGTTTTTTTATTGGAGTAGTACCGGTCATTTTTGCTGCTAATTTGACTGTAACGGTAGACTTTACAATCGCCACAGTAATCAAGACACGGTATCCACTATTCTGCGAGCCCAGGTTTTAATTTAATCCCGGTTCGACCATTTTGAATTCTATTTACTTCATGGTTTTCAGAAATCTTTCAAAGTACTGCTGGAATGTTTGCCGGGCCAATTACTTCCTTCATACTACTGAGAAATTTCACCTTAATTTTTGCGTATAGAACGATGGTAACAAATCATTACGACCGTGTCCGATGCGTGATCCAAAAATACTGTAAATAATTTTATTGCGAATAAAGGAATAATCTTAAATAAAATTTGAACTATATTCTCAAACAAACTCTCCTTGGCTAGCGATGTGCACTTATCCCAAAGTTGATTCCTTGGCTGAAAGCAATTCTGGAAGGTTTTCCGGATGCCTCAATGTCGGGAATGATGCCAAAACGTTTTCCTTTTAGAACGACCCAATTTTCTGCCGGGGAGTCATAGTCCCTAGACATCCTAAGATGTTGGCCGGAGGTATCTGGTGAGGTGGTAAATGCCTCTCTACAGGCAACAGCAGGAGGTTCAGCAAACTTACCTGGCTGGTGGGGGGGGGGGGGGGGGGGAGTCCCGTCGGCAACGCCGGGCCCTCAGGCCATGGGTCACAAAGGCCTTGGCTCGTCGTGAAGAACCAATAGCGTGATGGCAATGGCTAGAGACCGGAAAAATTCGCGAATTCATTTCGCGATAGGCTAAAATACAAATAGTTATACCTCAGTGCTGCCTCTGCTATTGGCTTACAACTCACCTGGATGACTCTAGGCCAATGAGAAACACCCGACCAAAGCTTTATCAAATCACAGAATTGCTACGTTGGGATGTTTCACAAGACAGCAGCCAATGAGTGGGTGGCATTTGACCGAGTGTATGTAGAACTATGGAGTTCATCCTGCAGGTCATTGAAACCGTGAATTTTTCCGGTACCTAGCAATGGCTAGTCTGGGTGCGTATTCTTCTGTGGGAAAGGAGGCAACCGGGCGTGAAAGAACGCTGTAAGCTCGTGGCTGATGGAGCCGGTGTGGTGTCTGAGGGGCGGGCCCTACTGGACCAGTTACCTGGGTGTCTCCAGAGTCCCGGACCATGGCAGTTACCGTGATGACAGACCGTATCAGTAGGGACCGGAAAAATTCGCGGGTTCAAATACCTCCAGGATGAACTCCATAGTTCTGCGTACACTCGGTAAAATGTCACCCACTCATTGCCTGCTGTCTTGTGAGACGTCTCAACGTAGCAGCCTGTGATTCGATAAAGCTTTGGTTGGGTGTTTCTCATTGGCCCAGAGTCATCCAGGTGAGTTGTGAGCCAACAGCAGAGGCAGCACTGAGGTATAACTATTTGTATTTTAGCCTATCGCGAAATGAATTCGTAGAGATCGGAATAATTCGCGAGTTCATTTCGCGATAGACTAAAATACAAATAGTTATACCTCAATGCAGCCTCTGTTATTGGCTCACAACTCACCTAGATGACTCTGGGCCAATGAGAAACACCCAACCAAAGCTGTATCGAATCACAGGCTGCTACGTTGGGACGTCTCACAAGACAACATCCAATGAGTGGGTCGCATTTGACCGAGTGTACGTAGAACTATGGAGTTCATCCTACAGGTCATTGAACCCGCGAATTTTTCCTGTCCCTATGAATTCGCGAATTTTTCCGGTCTCTACGTATCAGCCCGCAAGAGCATGGAATAATCCAGGCAGTCGTTGATAGTGGGAATCCCCACTGAGGTTTCCTCTACCTCAATGTGAGGACTCTGATCGCTTAGAGCACGCCCGGAAGGGTCGCTGCTTCGTTGAAGGGCGAACTCCGGTGCGAGGTGACACAGCCCCGACACCAGCTTGGACAGCTAGTAAAGGTTGTATGCACTTCGGCCAGATCACGGGCTCTCTGGGGTTGCCTGATGGACTTGTTTAAGCGCTTCGTGATACTCTTAGAATGGGGATTCCTTTTGAGTCAACCACAGATTATAGCCTAATGGTTAACCTTTTGTGCGGCAGTGATACTGAGATGGTTCGCCTCAGCCTCTATTCACATCTCCTCCTGAAACAGCTCCAAGTCGCGTTGAATTGGCGTATACATTTCCCCGTGTCTCTAGGGAGCTCTCGTGTTGGGGGTGAAAGATCCCTCACCAGGGATTGGTCACCATCAAATCCAGCACGTTATACAATCACGCAGTTGTAGGTGGTCTATCGGTTTAGAATACATTGAACCTTTCCAAAATAACTGTTTTCCAACAAGAAAAATCACAAAAAAAAAATGTATCTGTTTTAGGACTCAGTAGATACCGGATATAAGTATATATACTTTTCGTGATATACTAAAACTAAAATTACTTTACCATACCTTCGTGGTGGTTCTGCTATTGGTTCACTGTTAATCAGGAGGACTCTGGTCAATTAAAGACCCTCGGCCAATTAGGCATCGAATCACAAGTTACAGCAGATATGAGATGCCTCACAAGTCTGCAGCAAATGAACACGCAACGGCTGCTCGAGAATGAAGACGATCGTCTCTGCTAGAGGGCGCTGGACCCGTGAATTATTTTCCCAGTTCCCTAAGAACTATAGCGAAGTGTCGGGGTCCCCTATGGATGTTCGCCTTTGCGAGCATCACTTCGGGCGCGGCAAGCTGTGAGCCCGGGTAGTGGCCGTTGGGGCAGGTGTGTGTGTGGAGGGGGGGGGGGGGATCTGTGGGACGCCCGACAGGAACCCTCTGAAGCACAGCGGCACTCTGGCCGCCTGTGAGCAGAAGGGGGGGGGGCTAAATTACCCTAGTTATAACACCGCGAGGTGATATGTGGGGGCGCGGGGGCCCAGGTGGCGCCAGTGAGCCCAGCCTCGTGGGGGGAGGGGGCGGGAGGAGGGGGGGGGGGGTTTACTAACTTTGCGCGCGTGGAGGAAGACGCCGCGCCAGTGTCCCCCTTCGCCGAGCGCACAGACGAGTTTTATGCGCGGAGGCGTCTAAACATCGCCCAAGCGTACTCCAAATATTTCAGCAACATCATACGCTACGCCACAAAAAATATACACAGGGACCGGAAAAATTCGCGGGGTCAATGACCTGTAGGATGAACTCCGCAGTTCTACGTACACTCGGTCAAATGCGACCCACTCATTGGCTGTTGTCTTGTGAGACGTCCCCAACGTAGCAGCCTGTGATTCGATACAGCTTTGGTCGGGTGTTTCTCATTGGCCCAGAGTCATCTAGGTGAGTTGTGAGCCAGTAGCAGAGGCTGCATTGAGGTATAACTATTTGTATTTTAGCCTATCGCGAAATGAACTCGCGAACTATTCCGGTCTCTAAATACACATTCCTAATTCGATAAATAAAATATTAAATACACACATCAACACTAACACAGGCTGGAGAAATTCGCGTTTTCAACGACCTCTGGAATATACTCCACAGTTCTCTGCACACTCTGCCATCTGTTCATTCGTGAGACGTCTCAACTGGATAACGTGTGATATCGGCATTTCTTTGTTTGAGGTATCTCTAAC
The DNA here is from genome assembly GCF_032445375.1 of Bacillus rossius redtenbacheri. Lineage (NCBI taxonomy): Eukaryota > Metazoa > Arthropoda > Insecta > Phasmatodea > Bacillidae > Bacillus > Bacillus rossius. The sequence goes on along the minus strand of NC_086333.1, from coordinate 65,637,742 downwards.
CAGCCAAGAGTCTTGCCTATAAACTGTGTGCCGATAGTGGAAACATATTAGCAGTTTAGTACACACTTGGGTTTTAACCTATCGTGAAATTAATTCGAGAATTTTTAACTGGTCTCTAGTCATAATTAGACACACTAGCTTTTTGCGTAAAATTTTGACTGTTCTCTATAAATGTTTTGTGCTATTTGAATTATTATTGGCTGTGGTTGGTGGGTGATTCTTCCTGCACCTTGCTAGTCCAATGAAAACTTGGTTAGTGAGATACTGAGCGTCCGTGATTCTCCATAACGGTAAAAAAAATAGCTATAGTGTTTGAGAAATAACTTGACACGAACATGTTTAGAGAAATAAAGATGCCTCTAACAATAATTAGAGAGCCAGAAATTTCGTGGATTATTTTGATGCCAGACTAAAATTCAGTCCTACGTACAGCTTACCCAAATGTGCTTTCTTATTGGTTGATTCCTTACTGCAGAAAAACCCCTTCTTTTGAGTGGGTCGATGGGATTCGGCCATTCCACAGCTGGCTAGTAGTTGATTGGTCCCACTGTCATTAAGGGGAGTGTCAAGACAATTGTCTACTTGGGACTAAATTAATCCGCGTAATTTCCGTCTTACATTTACAAACAAAAAATAAAATATCTGACAGCATCACGTGCGAGAGAAAGTGAAATGTGACAGGACTAATGAACACGTGATTTCTACGTGATTATGCACGCATTTTTAATGTCTAACCTGGCGCCAGAAATTATTGCGTAATTTGCAGGTGTCTATAGATTATTTCTGTCAGCAATGCACCACTGCAAAAATCAGAGTCGATGAATAAAACATCTCGTGTGTGCATGCACATGTCAGACGTCTGATGTGGTCGTCAATACCTCGATAAGTGTGCGTGTCACCGCCTACAGTGCTTCCACCTCGGCCGAGGCGCGCTTGTGCGATAAGGTCGACCTGTGCACGTGTATCGCATGCGCTCTGACCTTTAGGACCTCACGCACGATTCACGTTGTTACGGTTTTGCATTTCCGACACGGCAAAGAAAACCCTTGAGTATTCAACGACTGACTATTTTAAATAAACTAAACGCTTTGTTCAAATAGTGATAAAAAATGCACGATAGAAATAACAAATTATGTTTTTTTTACTGAAAAAGCGGTTATAAAAAAATTCTGAAAAAGAAATTCGTAACAAAAAAAATTGTTGTAGGACATAACTTGGTTATATATTATATTTATTAATTAAAATTAACAATTTCTTATGTGTTTGAAACTATTTAAATAAGTATTTTTTTTAAATCCAAACAGTATATCTTTAGGAAGGCGAAGTGCGTCTTACAACGATAAGCCTAAAATTCATTGACATGAATTCAGACCCCCGAACAGTTCTGAACACAACTAAATTTTTCCGCTCACTCGTGCCAATTCGTGGTCGAAATAATAATAATTTGCCAGGATCATTCATTTTTATGATCTTAGACTATTTTAAATGTTGCAGACCTAACATTATCATATTTTGATTTTGGTTACTATTACCTTGACGGGCGAAAACCTAAGTTTAAAAAAATAAAAGAACTTTTTTTTTTAGAGGATAACATTTATTTAACACGAGTAACATAACATACTTTTACGTGTACAACCGAAAACTTAAAATGTAGATGCACGGACAAGGATTATTCATGCGTACAGACTCCATGCCTATGACTCTTAGGTTTCTCATAGTACAATATGTCCATATAAAATGTCCCAGGTATAAATTTCAATAGTATCAAATGTAAGTGTTGTAGAGTTTTGGTTCAAGGTCACAATTAAAGAGTAACTCAAACGATCGCAATGAAAAACCGAAAACTCCTGTTTTTTTTAAATGGAATTGAGTTGGAAATTACTGTTCCTAGCCATGAGTAATGCTTAAACAGACAGCGGCGTGCGAGTATAGTAGTCCCACTCGCATGCCCTGGTCGCGTTAGCCGCTAATGCCCGGGCGATATGCCTCCCACGAGTCCCCGCTCCGGGCAGCATTAGTGGCCGTGGCTAAAAATAAGTACGTTGATAAAACGCGCGCGCAAGTGTAGGTTAGTGTACGTTGTGTGTGTTGAGGGGCGTACAGTCGTGTGTCGGTAATTTTTTAAGTGTGTTGAATGTGCGTTGCGGACAAATGTGGGTTGATATGTGCGTCGATGATGGTGAATTTGTGTCGCAATTTGTGTCGATGAGAGTTATTGTGTGTTGAATTGTGTGTCGATAGCGGTGAATGTGTGTTGAATTGTGTGTCGATGGAAGTGAATGTGTGTTGAATTGTGTTGAATGGTGAATGTGTGTCGAAAAATGTGTCTAAGTGCTAATGTGTGTCGTTTTGTGCGTTGATAAGAGTTACAGTTTGTGGCAGTGCGTGATGATGGCGAATGTATGTTTAACTGTGTGTCGATGATGATGAATGTGTGTTGGAATGTGTCGGATTGTGTATTGATAATCGTGAATGTGTGTCCAAATGTGGATCGATAATGTTGAATGTGTGTTTATGATGAAGAAAGTATGTTGAATTGTGCATCGATGATAGTGAAAGTATGTCGAAGTGTGTTAATGTGTGTCTAGTTGTGCGTCGATGATAACTAGGGACCGGAAAAATTCCCGGGTTTAATGACCTGTAGGATGAACTCCATAGTTCTACGTGCACTCGGTCAAATGTAACCCACTCATTGGCTGCTGTCTTGTGAGAAGTCCCAACATTGCAGCCTGTGATTAGATAAAGCTTTGGTTGGTTGTTTCTCATTGGCCCAGAGTCATCCAGGTATATTGTGAGCCAATAGCAGAGGCAACACTGAGGTATAACTATTTGTATTTTAGCCTATCGTGAAATTAATTCGCGAATTTTTCCGGTCTCTAATAATAACAAATGTGTGTGTTGAATTGTGTTTTGATGTGTGTGTATGTGAGTGTATGACTGCACACAAGTTGCCAAAAATTAGTATACATATGTACCTACACATGTTAAAAGTTAAATTTTATTTTGTTTTGATGCACTAAATTGTTTGAAAATTAATACCATACGTAAACATGTACTTGGACTGCAACCTTTAGTTTGAAAATTAAAGAGAAGGTAGCGCAGCGTACGAAATGCTGATGAGAACCAACCAATTGTTAAATATCTTTCAACACCATGTTTGTTATAAAACAATTTTTAAAGAAATTATTTTAGGTGCGATTCAGCTACCTTCACAATAATGATTTTAAACGAAAGCAGTTTTTTTTTCCTGTTGCGTAGATGACAACGCTGCTACATGCGTAAAAAATTACGGAAAAGTTATTTTAAGTTTAAAACATGTGAAGGTGAAATAAACACGAGGATAAATAAGCATATTATAACTTTTGCTTTACTTAACACTTGTGTTGTAGCGATGTTCTTGCCCTTTGAGTAACACAACGTGGTTTCTGCTTGCAGGCGATATCTTGTAAGCCGACTGGATCCCACGTTATGTCATAGGGGAAGCCACTCCGTGATGGACTCAAATTGTTTATATGTAAGCAATATTTTTTTCTAGGGTGCTCGATAACAGGGTCAGATACTTTTGCGGGTTGCTCTTTCTTGGAACAGGACGCGTCAAGAGTAGCCGTAATTCAGTCAACAACGTGATGCAGCAGAGTATAAGTGTTTTAAGTCATTTCACTGACAGATCCAGAGGAGTGGCTATAGTGGAATCCCCCCCTCAAACCCTGAATAATTTTCCAAATTCATCCAAATTCATAATCACAGTTTACCAAAATTACTAAAGAATCATTTTATTGCAGTGCTATATATAATAGGATGTTTTTCAACCACAAATAAAATGTACTGTATATTTCATTTCTAAATCTACTAAAATTGTGTTAGACAATTTAATCTGTCCCTCCCTTGATTATAAATATGGATCCGCCCTTGGTATACGTTTGCTACGCAAATAACCCCCGAGAAATAATATTGGCTCCAGTTGAAGGTTTTTTGACGTGACAACGTCTGATAAATAGATGAAAGCCGGCTGCACGCACGAAAGTGTCACTTTACGCATATTGTCCCGTTTCGCTGTGTCCCGTTACGCTCATTGTACGCTTGCGACGCATATATCTCTCTTCCACTCGATTATAACAACCATCGATTTGACTTTTTCGAGGCACATTAAACTTGAAACACTCCCATTCGTTTCCTACTTTTCCTATCATCGTCCTATCCTTAACAGAATAACACAGTTTGTAAGAAGTTAAATAGCAAACATGTATAAAAGTTATAGTTAATATAATCTCTTCGTTAAAGTAATGAACATATTTGAATTAATGAGTGCAAATAAAAGTAAATTTATGAATTAAATTGTAGATTTCATTTCACTCCTTCTTTGTATCCATACAAAATAGTGATAATTCAATAAAAATGATTCAATTTTATTCATAAAAGTATGCAATCATTTCATCAATGTTTTGTTATGACGTTGTCACGTTAAACTATTGTCCGTAAACCGACTTTCCAGACAACCAATTTTTTTTTTAATTCTGACGTGGGAAAAAAAACTCCCATCTCAGCAGCTTTGAAGGGGAGTCTCCCAGGTGGGCTGGACCGCTAGACAATGATTCATAATCGCAATCAGGGGTCGCGGGCGGAGGGTGGCTTGCCTCGCGAACGTCAGTCGGTCTCTCCGCACCTTCACACGGTTCAGAGAAGGGTGGTATAAGGGGAAGGGGGGATGGGTGGGAGTATTCGGAACTATGCCATCTGGTCTGGTTCGCGATGGGGGCAACAGCCCGGTACGAAACAACGCGCGCCTCCTCTCTATCTGCGGTCGATATGGGGCGTGGGCAACCCGTGTCGCGCCGACCCTGCAGCCCCCCTCCCCCCTCTTCCTCTTCCCACCAACACTTCATTCCCCGCGCCCCATTCAACCCCCTTTCCTGACCGGAGCTGCCACGGCCCCGAGAACTGTGGACGAAGAAGGGGAGGGGAGGGCATATACTCGTTCCGGAACCTCACAGCTGTCCCGGAATCGATAACCACCCGGCAACCCTTCCCCCCTTCTACCCCCTCTTCAATTCACTCTTTTGACCGTCCAGGATCATACGAGGACGTGACCTGTGTGTGTATTTGTGTGTGTGTGGGGGGGGAGGGTGGTAGATCACGTGATGTGGGGCGGGGTCGAAGGTAGATGCGTAAATATATATATATATACACATATATATACATATATATATAAAGCGTGAGTGGTTATACCACGAGAGTTACAAGCGAAACTTCACACTTTTACATTCCAACCGAAAGGTAAAGAGAAAAATAACATTAAAATTATTCATTTAGTTACGAACACGACGACGAGAACCCTGCACAAAGAAACTTGTTGCAGATGTTCTGGTTCTCCAGTTTATTAGTTTTTTTCCGCGTGGAGATAACTGTGTTTAAGCCTTCCTCTTTACGTTAGCGCCTTGTAAATAAGTTTCACATCAACAATACTTTCAAACGGGTGGAATAATTTTTAAGTTTTTTTTTTAAATAACCTGCAGATAGTCTTAATATATATAAATCTAGTGTCCTGATGTTTGATTCAAGTGAACTCTTCACAAAGTCAACCAATTTCGATGAAAATTGGCATTTATGTGTAATTTTTTCCAACTTGAGAGATAGGATAGTTTAAATTTCGATTAATGGTCTTAATAATTTATAATGAACAATAAACTGATTATCAATGTTGATTGGTGTTTAAGCCCGGGAAACAGTGGGTACTTCGTCTCCATGACAACGTTGCGTGCTTGAGAGTCGGTAAACCATCGGTGCTATTCGTTTTTTCTTCGGTACATTACAAAGCATTGTATTAAGTTTTTGTCAAAATTAATTAATTTTTATTTTATTTCATTTATTATAACTGTAAATAAGAGATTTGGTCTCATTTCCCCCCCCCCCCCAATTAATACAACCGTGCAAAGCTGGGTCAGGCAGCTAGTAATGTATAAAATTATAATACAATTTTATTTTTTTCATAGTCATAAAACATAAGTCGACTATAACGTAAACAATGACCCAAACATTCTGAGTTTGATAAACTCCATGTATCATTAGGAAGTAAATTGCACACTTCAGTGAACGAATGGACTGAAAGGTTTAACGCCTCATTGACATCGCAAGCAGTTAGAGACAGCGAGAGATGTTGAGATTAGAACGGAGCATTTACTGAACGAACGCGTGGAAGGTGAATGGGAGCACCCCGAGAGCAACCCCCAGGCTCAGGACAACGTCCGCCACGTTTCCCAATCACAAATAGAAGCCCGGATCGACCCCAGATCGCTTCGGCGGGAGGCGAATGAGCATAATGCCCACCCAACGCGGCCACCTGGTCACCTGAGCAAACCGCGTGTTTCTCCAACACCACGTGCATGGATTCAGAGATAACACGCGCACACACACACACATATAATATCTGATTGTGACTTCTATATACTAAACGCATTTAAAGCAACATTTAAGTCAGGACATGTAGTTCCGTTTTCACGTTTATTCTCCGAAGTCTTTCTGAAGTTACAGTCTACATATTTAGGTGCGTTATGGGGAAAAAAATGTTTGAGTAGATATTTACGATGCGCGCGCAGCATGCAACAAAAAATGATACCATTAAAAAAGGATACATTAAAATAAATATTATATACGTGCATTTAAATCATATTTCATAGTGATTGATATGAATACTGGTTCATATAATTAAAAAAATTATTTATTGTGAATATTAGTGATAGATTTTGTGTTTATAAACGTTTTCAAGCGAGAGGTTGTTTTAGTATAATTATATATAAAATTTATTTTCATTATAAATTATTTTATTATTTAATAAATAATGAAAAGTAATAGATTAGAATAAGCATTCAGCACATGTATCATTTTTTTATTTATTACAATTTATCTCGATTGTTTTACTAAATTAATTAAACAATTTTTATACGTTCTAAGTATTTACTTAATTTTTTTTAAATTTGATAGAATTTATACTTTACCAACGTATATATAATATCACTCCTGCATTTTTATTATTTAAATTATATTAATTATTTACATGCAAAACTTAAGTTAATTTTTATTATGTCTAGTAAGCATAAATTCTAACACGCACCCATTTTTTGTGTGTTTGAATGTGACTTAAAGAATTTTTTTTTAAATTTAATTGTATTTGAAATAACATAATGGTCTTCTACGTTGCTAAATTATATGTTACTGATAAGTGTAAAAATAATATTATGTTAAATTAATAACTTTTTATATAAAATTAACATAACATATTTATTCTCATTCCATGTTATAGTTGACTTTCTTTTTTTACTGCTTTATGATTTGACATTTTGTGTATTGATTTATTTAATTTATAAATTGAATGGTTTACTATAGTATATTGTTTTTTTAGTGTACTAATAATCTGTCTTGCATATTAACCATCGTTAATTCTAAATTGTTTGCGTGTGAAAAACCACGGAGCTCTACTAATTCCAGGAGCTAGTTTCGTACACGAACGATAGGATGTGCAGCATACCATCTACATACTTGAGCAGCACAGTTCGGGTACAATTCGTTTCCACTCCTAAAATCGAATGTTCTGAACATACATTTAACTTTGTTTAACCCAAAATTGTTTGTCCTAAGACCGTCATACGAAGCTAATTTGTTCTAAATTTGAGTTAAAATTAAAATTATCCCTTCAGTCGTCTGTCCTAAATTTGTTTTAACTGATGTATTTTATCCCAAAGTAATTTGTCCCTTAATGTTGACCGTCCGCAGATCATTTGTCCTAATGTTGTTTGTCTACTAAGTTTTTTTTTTTTTTTTTGGATGAATGAATTGAGAACTCACGGTTTAGAACAAAATCGTACAGGACAAACGCATTGAGGACAAACGACGCAACCCCCGTTGTTAGAGCACGAATATGGACTCGTAGACGAATGATATTGCGGTATTTTTCAGCGCTCCGGTTACGCCCCAACGAGGCAGCGAGCCGCCAGCCATCTTGCTGCTGCGACAACACGCTGGATAGTCGGTGCCACGAGAACGTCAGGCATTGCGTTGCAACATGTTTGAGGCATGTTCTGGTTCGATCACAAAAGACATTAGCAAGTTGCCGCGCGCGTTTAATATATATATATATATATATATATATATATATATATATATATATATCACTAAGTAGTCGATGTGTCCGTGCCTCGCTACGGAAGTTTACAGGCAGAACACGTTCACACCGCTCATTGTACATGAAGGCAGCGAAATATCCTCTGCATAATGCTGTTCTATGACCCATGATAAACTTATGTACTTATATTAGCAATCGAAGCTTTTTTTAATGCAGTGATCAGTCAGCGAGTTTTGAATTTTACACACAAATATATATATATATATATATATATATATATATAAAATTAGGTTTGAGACCCAATTTTTGTTCAAATATATGTCAAACTTGTTAAGATTATCTTAAACCGTATTAATCCACCATATTTCATTTATCAGTTGGTCTAAAACCAAGGTGGAAATATCCGAGGCTACTGTATTTGCCTTAAATCAATTTAATAACCTTAAGAGCTGGATTAAAAACAAACGTTTCCAGTGTCTGTATACAAAATTTCAACTCTCTATGCATTTTGGATATAGAAATAAAGGTAAAAATTTGTTTAAACCTAAAGCCAAATTTAACGCAACTCAAAAACTTTTTTTTTTCAAATTAATTCTTTCAATTAACACAGCTTTGGCACAAGATAAACATGTGAATAAAATTTCAGCTCTCTGTATCTTTTAGGTCTGGGTATTTCGTGATCAGTCAGTGAGAGGAACATATATATCTTTTGTATAAATATATTTTTATGTTTGTGTTTTATAAGTTTAGTGTCTTGACATGAGTGGGATAACAAATCTCGAGCACTGGAGAATGAATCGGCCTTGACCGTTTGCCTGGAACCATCCCATCACGTGCCTGGAGGAGAAAGTTCTGGAAACAAGGTAACCAAACATCTTGGAATTTTCCTGGAATACGCGTTAGGATTATAACGAAAGCGCCACCTGTGCTATGCATTTGTGTGTTATGAAAATACGTACTGCACAATATAGCAGTGCGATAGTATGGCAAGACAGAAACATAAATGTGCGAAAAATTAAACAAGAGGGAGTGAAATGTTTTTAGATATATTTTCAACGCATCGCGAAGTAGTATATGACGAGAAATTTACATAATTTACTGTCTATATGGCGTAGTGTAACATACCGTTATAGAACAGGCTCAACACAGCCTTTGTCCTGACGCGTGTCTGAAACAAATGACTGAAAACTGGGAACCTCGTAAAGATTCATGAGGGCGAAACAATTGAAATAGCAACTTTGCGGTTGGCTTTAAGGCGGGATCCAGAACAAAGAAAATCGTAAAGGATTTGGGGAAAAATAACTACCCAAGATATAATTTCTTCACTGCGGAAAAAAAAAAAGCACCAAATTTTCGTTTTCCAATGATTTCCTTCAGAAAAATTCTTAGGAGAGCGGAAAGGAGACGGGAGGAGGAATTTGTCCGGGAGTTTATTGGATAACACTACCGCGCCTTTAAGAGCGTAACAGCCTAGAGCCCCGCAGAAGCCTCGGAAGAGACGGGATGATCTAAAAATGATCGGATCGATTGACGAGGGCGATGGGAGGGTTTTTTGAGAGTGAAAAGGGAAAGGGGGGGGGAGAGGAGACGAGGAATTTCATTCGCTCTTAACGACCGAGAGGAGCTGTCAGTTGGTATCTCACGTCGCACTTTTTTTTTTTCTTCCAACCGGCTTCACGGGCCGGTAGCGCCTGCATTGCGGAGGTGATGCAACCCGCGATACGGAAGTGTGCAGCGGGCGAGGCTAACACTCCCCAGCTTGTTTTTTTTTTTTTCTCCTCTCCCTTTCGCGGTAGGAAGACATTAGTTATTTACGATCGGAAGCGGCTCTGTGGGGAAAAAAAATGGTCAACGTAAACTTACAGCATACGTGGTTTGGGTTGACGTTCCATGATACGCCCAAAAGCGCTGGGATGCGATGAAGGAAATCAAACGTTGATCCACAACCATTTAGAAAAACATTGGTGGAAAAAAATTTACCTCATAGAACATGGAATACATCTATTAAAATAATTTGAGAGTATTAACCTTATATTATTGATTTGTTCTAACATATTCCAGAAAAACATATTGTTGTAAAAAAATTATAATTAACAAAAAAAAATAAAGATTCCAAAACTAGCAGATTATCTACGATAGTCCATAAAAATATTACAGATTGTAATCATAGTGCTGTTTTGGATAAAAATATTGTTTGAATACAAATGCAATAGTCAATTTGTGCGCGATTCACAACGGAAACAAAATATCGTCAGTGAAATGAAAATAAAATCTAAGTCAGACGAGGTGCGAAGATGTGGTTGGAGCAGCGAAGGAATTAATTGGTGAGAAAGATAGAGTGTTTTTAACCCAAGAAACACCACCAGTGACGTTATGAACATACCATACATATTAAATTTAAATAAGTTGAAAAAAAAAAGTTTAGAAATGTATTATTCAATGGCGAGATTTGAACATGTGAATTTCACGCATTTATCCACTGGAGCTAAAGAGAGGCCGTAAAACACTGCAGAGAATGTTCTAATCCCAGGATTATAACGTATTTTTAAGTTGAGATTATTTCTTTTCGTGACTATTAAAGTTAATTAAATGCATTCCAGGATAGTTTTACTTTTAATAAGATTGACTTGGCACTTTTATACACTTGGTGCATTCCCGTATGTTCACAAAAGTGAATATATACTGGTTAATGCCACCACACAATGTAGGCTCGTGTGTACAGCAGAAACGCACACGCTCATGCGCCTTGGACGTCGAACGAAAACGCATTGGCGTACACATCTCTCGCACTAATTTACTTATGACCAGATCCACGATTTTTTTTACACTTCTTGGCACGATGGCTACCGCGCTTCCACACAGCGACGCTGAACGGTTGCCAAAGGAGAATCTGGAACCTGATCGGCCAGTAGTCTCTCGATGTTTCAGCTCGTGCTCATTGGACCTCATCATGCTAAACATCCATCCACGGCGCGCGCGCATTTAATTGCATTCGCGTTACATGATAAAAAATATTTTTCACCCTCAACGCGCTTGAAAAATTATAACTTAAAATAAAAACAGAGATCTGCTGTAAGGTTCCAGCCTATTAATAATTCAGTTCGTTGGGCGAAGATGCATGAAAGAAAAATAGTATTTGAATTATGCAGGCTTTTAATACCGGCTAACAGCGTCTCTTTTGTGGAGTTAATTTTTTTTTTTCGATATTGACCATCGCCGCGTAAATTCAGTGTATTGTTAACAAAAATTCAAACTGTTCTTAAAAAAATAAGGGCTTGAAACAAAAAAATTAACATCATGAAAAAAATCTTAGAACGAAAAATATATTGCAATTTTAAGGAAAATTTAACTTATTTAAACATTCTGTTATGCGATTGTAAAAGAAAATAATTGAAATATTTTTCGTTATAAGATTTAGTTATTATAGAGAAATTTCTTATTTGATTTTAATAATTTTACATCCAATTTTTTAATTTTTCTTTTGTTTCAAGCCATAATCTTATATTTAAAAAAATCTGTATCCAATTTTTTTTAAACAATGCACTATATTGACAGTTTCTGGACATTCAGGTCTCCGCAGTGAAAATGTCTAGCTACAAAACCAACTTCCGCGAATTCTGTCAAGTCTTGCAGATTATATTATTGTTTTTATACTCTTGTCATTCATGCTGATGTGTCCTTTCATATTATATTAAGGCGGTATAGTATCCTAAATTATTTTGTTTATAATATTTCGTGATTTTGCATATGATAGTAAAAAAATAGTAATATTACCATATTTAATTGTTTATAAAAAGGTTTTTTATACTAAACAAATACTTGATTGTTTTTTTTATGAACGTGAAGGCAAAATTTAATGTACTGAGAGCATGAACTCATGTAGTACACAGTTTTGGATTGACAGTTCGTATAGCCGTTATCATAAACCTATTTGTTGTAGTATATCATTCATTAAATCAAAAATTAGGGTTTCTCAAAATCATATAAACCTAAGTTTTTCAGCGTTCTGAGAAAATATAATTTATTATTGTCTTGTGAATAATGTACTGTTTACAAACTAACGGTTAATCCAGAACTGTAAGCAATAAATTATTCCATGTTTTAAGTACATCTTTATATCGACTAAAAAATTTGAATTTAAGTTCATAAAACACTATTAAATAAGGGATTGTTTAGAATAAAACACATTTAAACAAATAATTAAATGTGGTTTGGTTACAAATTTATTGAATACTTATCTGCATACACAAAGCATTATAACCAAAATAATTTAGTATACCGCTCCCAAAATCAATTTTACTTTTATATAACTAGCTTTGATATTGACGGTTCGATAGTTTCATTTTTTGACAGCTTCGTCGACTCGGATAAAATGGTGACTTGATTCAGACGATACGATAGGAATTCACTCTATGCCTTGTGCCTTGCCTGGGGCTCGAACCCGGGACTTCGTCGCACCGATTAGCCGGCGTGCATAATACCTTCTGCGACTCCGGGGCGCTAGCTAGTGTCACGTGGATCGATATGCCGGCGGCGTGTGTGTACGTGTGTGTGCGTGCACGCAGTCCTATTCCATCGAGTGCCTGGGTCACCTCGGCGGGACAGACAACCCCGCTCTCTCTCCTCTTCCTTTAGGTGATGTATTCGCGGATGCAAGCCGCATCACCCCTTCCCCATGGGTACGTATAACCCCCCACCCCCACCCCCACCCCTCTTCACACGCGCGTGACAGCTCAATTCCGCACGCGATTGGCTGTCGGGTCGCGTTGGCGGCCCCTCTGAGCCCCACGCGGTGTGACGTGCGGCCGACGCGGCTGGCGGGCGGACGGGTGGAATACTTCTGGACACCCCTGCGCTTTAGGGACCATAGAGGCGACACGAGGTAGATGAGGGGACCATAGAGGCGACACGAGGTAGATAGGGGGACCATAGAGGCGACACGAGGTAGATAGGAACAATGGAGGCGATGCGAGGTAGATAGGGGGACCATAGAGGCGACAAGCGGTATATAGGGGGGCCATAGAGGTGACACGAGGTAGATAGGGGGGCCATAGAGGCGACACGAGGTAGATAGGTACAATGGAGGCGATGCGAGGTAAAGGAGGGCCCAAGAGGCGATACGATTTACGTAGATCGGGACCATAGTGGTGATATGGGATTGATAGATCACTATAGGGTCGGTTCGATATAGATAATAGGTTGGGTCAAAAAAATAATTCAATGCAGTATTGCGGAAATGTTATCTCCTATAGAAACAAGAAAAAAATATTTACAATAAAAATTAAATATCGATTAGCATCTTCTTGTTGCGAATGATACTAAAATTTTTATAGACACTGATGAACCGAACATTTTTCGAACTGGAAAACATTGGAAAATTAATGCTGTTTTTTTTTTTTTTTAAACTTTATTTTACCGTAAAATTTGCATAGTAAACTAAAGCATGTAGATTTTGATTGATATTTATTCTATAAAAAGGCTACATTTGTTATAACAATATAACAATATAAGTGCGATGCGCCACGAGAAAACATTAAAAGATTTTTTAACATTTTTTTGCATGGATTTTACTGTCGTTTCGGTAGACAACATTTCCGCACTGAAGCGATTCCAAAAAAAAAAAATCCTCATTATTTCCCGCCAACCCTTGTAGATAACACTTTGCCTAGGGCCAGTGATATTTCGCTTAAATACTGTGAGCACACACTAGGTTGCAGTAGTTGGTAGTCCTGCTACTTCAAAAAAAAAATATTGGAGCTTATCGCTCAAGAGACGTGACGCAACTACACAAGCCAGGGCTGTGGAATTACGACTCCTTAATGTCCTACGGTGAGAGACAATACCAGAATTCGCCTGGAATGGTTTAGAAAAAAAAAGCAACAGAGAAACTGAACTTAGAATATTTGAACCAGTATTTGAAGTATTCGAACCCTCGTTATCCCTTCTGCGAGACCAGTGGGTTTTTTTCCCGATACTCCACCTTGTCGGTGGACCAGTTATTTTTCTACTTAAAAATGGGAATATTGAAATGAAACACAAACGATACATCTCAAACACGAATGGTTATAGAAGCCCTTGAAGGTGGCACGGCGAAAAAAAAAAAATTATCTGGTATAGGTACTATAAAATACACGTAAAATACAGAACAAAATTAGCAAAAGTGTAACTAAAAACAAAAACTGAGCCAGTCTTTCACTATTCGCCAGTGATGTGTGACAACAAACCTCCGTAAAGAGCATATTGATGTGTTCTCATGTAGCAATTAAATTTATAACACGAAACTTGGACACGAAGTCTAACGTATAATTCTTTAAAATAATGCTGAGCTTGATTAAATATTCGCAAATATTGTTTTCAACTACATTTCTGAACGTGGATCACACGTAGTTTCCGCACCCACCGCTATAATTCGCTACCGGAGCAGCTACGTCGACTATTAAAACATTCGATTTGCAGAGCGAAGCTTGAAACTATATAATGAAATGGCTCCGATAAAAGAGAATAAGACTTGAAAAAAAATACTAAAACCCCCGGTTTTAGACCTGATTTTCAACAAGGACTGCCCATGTTGTTAAAATTCACTAAACGGTTAATGCTATAATTTATATCTGTATTTGTGAAATTTATTTCGCGCCATCCGTCACAGACGGCAGCACCGTGGTTGTTACACATTTCCTTTCCTTGACTTCCGTAACACTCACTAAATTACTACTACCAAAAGCCGTACACCGAGAGATCAAATGTTGCACATCAAAAATTAAAAAAAAAAAAGTGGCGTGGCTGTGTGTGTTGTACGTGAATACATGTACGTAATAGGTAATATTTGACACTGTAACTATATTACACTAATGTTTTATATATGCAATAAATAGATTTTGACGTGAGATGAGGAAAGAGACTGAAACGCACGTCGTAGCTTCTCCGAGTCAAAAGTTATACTAAATGTAAATCTCGAAACGCAGCAAAATGACCTCAAAATGGCGGCTCTTCCCCCTCCACCGAGCGCGATGCGTCACAGTCCTCACTTAGCGTAAGGAGTTATTTAATCATTTCGCTATCCAGTGGTGTAATTAAATTTTGGATGGAGATGATAGATATGTAGCTGCAACACCAAATTGTATCCCCATATTTTGTTATCATTCATTTTTTTGAATTTCCTCCCACTATGGAAGCATTTTAAAGACTTTTCACGTAAAAAAATCTTTAGAGCATGGAAAAAAATGGGGATGGTGAATGTGATACCCACAGTAATCATGTCATCTTTTATTCGTCAAAAAATGTGCACAACAAAACAATGTATGTTTTAATTTACAAATAATGGAAATTTTGTGTTTAACTGAAAAATAATATTGATTCAACTTCCCGACTTTCGCAGTTTTTTGAGATAGCCGCACATGGCACAGGTATGCCAATTTCTACCGCTGCACAAACACTTGCAGTGGGGTAAGAGAATTGAATTTTTTACATTTACTACGAAACTCATTATTGTGCCTCGTTAGTGCCAACAATTTCGATACCAAAAATACCAATAGAAAAAGCGTGACATTACATTGTTATCATTCGGAACATAAACGCACATACCACGACAACGGCGAGGGTAAGAAAATGGTATCGAGAAATAATTTTTTTTTGTTTGTAAGGCGTAAACGTTTCATAATTTGCAACTAAGTACTTGCAATAATTGTATGGGTTTTTTAATTACAAAAATACATATTTGGGATGAGTACCACATTCACTTATATCATTTTAATGAAGATATTGTTTTAGTTAATACTGACGTTTTTTACTCTACTTGAGTAACGTTTTATCATATTCCAAATAATGTTCATTTTGCCCTACCATATCCATGAGATTCTATAGCTCCTTTCTATTTTAACTAAACTATGAGTATCTAGTTTTGATGTTCCTATTTCCAAGCAGGGGATAACTTGTTAGTAGGGAATAACATGTTAGTACATTTCGTCAAACTTAAGTATTAACTGTTTCAGGCTAGTGATACTTTCTGATACTTATAAATAACTGACCCAAGTTAGCACACACTCTATGAAACAAGAATGGGTTTTGGGTACTTACCTTTTTGTATTTTTCTAAATTTACTGAACGAACTTTTCGCAATTAGAGCTACTGACATTAAATCACTCGTTTCATGAAATTCGCTCCAAAGGACGGTGTATGAATTATAATCGTTAATTGTATGCGAGTCTTATAAACACCGTAGTTACATAAATTGTATACGTGAATGAGGTTTTATTTTAATCAGTGTGTAACATGGGCTATCGTTATTTATCGTACTGGGGTTTTGTGGGAGAAAAAATTAAATGTAAGGGGGGACAGGACGAGAAGTTAATAACAAAAGGCACTTTATTCAAAGGAATTGCCTAAGAAAACAACGGTTGCAAGCACACCAAGTATTACTGGAATCGCAGTACTCCATCAGTTCTAACGGGTGAGCGCAAGAAAATCTCGCAGACGAAGTACGTGGAACAACGCCGTGAAGTCACGTGATGTGATCATGGCACGCGCCACGCAAAATCTACATATAAAAAGTCATGCCTCGGAGACGATAAAAAAAAATGTTTACTGGGTCGCCTCGTGCGTTAAAAGCGAAACTTCGCACTTTACTCATCCACTAGGAATGTAAAATAAAAAATTTTCAATGATTCACTATAACAATGAAACAAATAATACAAATTACTAGGGACCGGAAAAATTCGCGGATTCAATGACCTCTTGGATAGCCTCCATTATCCTCTGCATTTCTCAAGTAAACACGCGTGTTCATTGGGTACTAAATTGTGAGGCGTCTCCACTGGGTAGCTTGTGATTCGACGCTTCTTTGGTCGATAGTCTCTCATGGGCCCAGAGAGCTCCAGTTAAACTGCGAGCCAATAGCAGAACCAGCAGAATTGCACACATGTTTGAATTTTAGCCTATCACGAAATGAATCCGCGAATTTTTCCGGTCTCTACAAATTACATGATAGAGGTACTCCCTGGAGGCTCACAATTAACTGTTGCAAACTTGGTGACGGGAAAAAAAACAACCTGCAATGTGTCTCTCCTTTATACATGCTTCCCACCGCCTTCCCCGCTACACATCATCGTGCGGACACAGACTTGCATGTTGCACTTTTCGTTAAGCTCTGTAAGTAGAGACCGGAAAAATACGCGATTTCAATGACCTATAGGATGGACTCCATGATCCTCTATGCACTCGGGCGAATTGCATCTGTTCATTGGTTACTGACTCGCAGCATCTGTTAACTGGGATGCTCGCGAATCGCTACTTATTTTGTTTACATTTTTTTCATTGGCCCAAAGTCCTTCAGGTTTACTGTGGCCCAATCATCGAAGCAGCAAAAATGCAAAATTTTTGGATTCTAGCCTATCGTGAAATTAATGCGCGAATTTTTCAGGTCTCTATCTGTAAGTCATCACTTCCAATTACCCTACTGACTAAAAAAAAAGTTCCTTAAAAAATTATTGAGCGTAGAGACACACCTCAAGTTCGAACATACGTGCAATGAATCTTTCTTACGTTGAACGTTTAGGATCGGAAATCAGAACGCAACGGTGTGTGCGAAACGCATGAACGGAACGAAGTATCACTGGGCACACTAACTCGCACACACGCAACGATGTCTTCATGAGAAGGGTGAGTAAGGCCTTTGGGGCGGAGGGGGGGGGGGGGGGGTAGGGGGGTAGCTTTCGCCCTTCTCGAAGTGATAAAAATAAACAATGAGCAAGGATCTGTAGCTAGAGGAAAATTGTAACTAATCGTCACTAACTACTGTTATATTTTGTTTTGAATTAAATATGCCTTTTTTAAAATTGCATATTATTGTATGACAGTATGGACCCTCCTCCAACATGTCAGTTTCCAAAAAAAAAAAATCCCCCTCCCACCCTTTCTGTTTTAAGTTGAATACGCTTTTACAAAATAGTTAACTTCTGAGCACAAACGCTCAGATATCAGAAGATGTCTCATTGCCATTTCCCCCTCCCCTTTTCTTCCGCGGTAGAAGCTGCCACCACATGAAGTTTCTTTCAAGGATGGCCGTGTGTTTGGTTCTTACACTACGAGGAGCGTTTGAACAGCCAAAATACTTGTTTAACCAATACTGTTGAGTAAACAAGAATAAAGTTGTTGCTGAACAAGTTTGGGTGAGCAAAGTAAACATAATTTCAATCAAACCATCCATCTATATGTTAGCACTATACATGATTTTAAAAAAATAATTAAATAAAATTCTCAAAAGAAAATTGTTGTCTGATTACATACTTTTCACGATCAGGTGTTGCAGGGTTCGTCATTAATGTGCCGGAAATGACCATTTAAACTAACCATACCGCTATGGCGTCATCGCGACGCATTCACGCGATGCGCGATAGTTAATAGCTGCTTCGTGAGCGAGGGCGTTAATTATCGTTAGCGATGTCATTGTGCTGCTAACTGGTGCGGACGGATTTTCACACACTTGTTACGCACGCTTGTATTCGCACTGAAATATGCATGGAATCTGTGATGTGATGGTGGAGAACAATACCGTTAAAGCTTTTGTGATGACGCGCAAGCCTTGAATATGGGGAAGACAAAAATTAGTACAGCAAAATTCCGTTTCATACTGATTAAATTTAGCGTGAAGTGTTCAGTTTAATTTCAATACATAATGGTTGGACTAAATTGTAATAATTTCTTAGAATGAATTAATTATTTACGCACAATTTCTAATATATTTGATTTGCAATAAAGATTCGTATTGTTTCCATGTTAGAGGCATTAGCTATGGAGTGGATGTCTGTTCTAATGTCTTTCTAGTAGGTATGCAATTAGTTAGCAAAATAAAACGGCAGCTGCATAAGAAACTAATGCTAAAAGTTTTTTAATATCTTGAATTAAATTTTTTCCAGCTCTTTTAGAACATATCTAAGTAACATCACTAACAACATACACATTTGTGTTTATATTTATCTTAATATTACTCAGCTGTTTGCAAAAAAAATATAATTTTCGTATTATTGGTTTGTTCTTTTAGAATATCAACTTTATAATCGGTCGGAAATTTGTGCAGCTTCACTTACGAGACCAACTTACGAAATCTTGTGTTAGACGCTAACGTGTCTGCCAATTTGGACCGTTTGTCGTTGAACCGTCAGGTATATCTTCGTGCATGTTACGTTTGGGACACGTACGTGCCAGATTAGCAACTTTATTGGATTATCGAACGTTAATGTAATTTTTTACTGGAATACTTAAGACAAATTAATTAACAGAACATCATCAACATCAAAGTCAACTGATTTCAACCTGTGGCCGAGTCAAAAAAATAAAATGTCTCCATCTTCCTCTGTCTGCTCCCATCACCCTTCTTCCTTCACTCTATTCCATCTGCTCTTCCCATCTTCTCCTTTGTCTTCCTTTTGGGTTTCTTCCTGTTGTGGACTTCAACTACATCACTTTCTTAGGCAGCATATCTTCTCCCATTCTCTGGACATGGCCAAACCAGCTCATTCTTGCTTTTTTCCATGTTCTCATTCAAGTCCTGTACTCCTGATCTTGCTTGCACTGTCTCATTACTGTTTCTGTCACAATTTACGATATTTGGTCGTTATAAACTCAAAACATTGGGACTGCCTTATTATGACATGATGAAATAGCGTAACATTCACGTTTTAAATATTTGTAAGACAACACGATTAATGCTTCTACTCATAAACTATAGTGGACTCACGTACAACCCTTCCACAAGCAATAGAAGTTCGTTGATTGTGTAGCCGTAACAGTTTAAAACACTTGTAAACTAGAGGTACCAGAGCTGGATGTTCTTAAAAAAATATCCATGCCTGCTGGGACCTCGAAAAACGAACTCACGATAAAACAAATGAAAAAAATTGACACCCCTGCGGCACCGTGGTCGGCATGTGAATACAGAAAAAAAACACAAATTACTTTTCCGATCGTGTATCGCAGTGGTAGAGGCAACTGACAAGAAAATCGGAGGGTACACGTATCAAATTAAAACCGGCTCCAACCTGCGGTTGGAAGCGGTAGACCAACAAAGAATCGATTTGTCACTAAACATGTCATGTGCGTTGTGGTTACAACCACAAAAGCAACCGAGATTATTGTTACTGCCCCTATCATCATCAACAAAAAAACCAGAACCAGAACCAGAATTTAACCAGTGAAACGTGGCAAACCTCTTGTCACTAATGTGACGGGAAAAAGAAAAACACACGACACTAGTCCAGATAAACTCACAAATAGAACCCCTGACATTTTCCCTGATTTCTCCAGGTCTTTTATGATTTTTCTTCGACAAAAACACAACCAATACATATTTATGCGCTACTTCCTAGAAATGTTGTAGCTCTGCCCTAGAGTATTCTCAAATTTTTCAACAGAAAATGTACACACGATACAATAATCCTGGTAAACTATGCAGAAAGTTATGTTTCTTATATCACACTCTGAGGCACCATCACAAACAGAACTTCGGCCTCGCATACCGTTGGCGATACAGGGAGAGCCTTTATATAAAATTTTCATTCCAATTTCTTGATCCCACATACATTTCCCCGATAAAAATTACAAGTTTTAAAATGGATACAAATTAAGCAGAATACGGAAACCACTGTTCAGAAATCCTCAAAACCTAGCTATGCATCCAACAAAAGACAGATCACCTCTGTATGGCCAAACAGACCAGCTAACCAGAAGAGAAGAGGCCACTGATTGGCTAGCACCCCCGACCAATCACAGAAGCTTAGCTCTGATTGGCGAAACCAACAGGCCAACCGGAAGAAAGAAAGATCTGATTGGCCCACAGCTGCAGACAATAGGGAAATACGCCCCTCTCAGGCACGAGTATTAAAAGGCAGGAGAACTTGCAATAACCTCAGTAGGAAACTGCTACCCAGATGATGGCGACTGCAACATCGACCGAAACGTCACCATCGACGCGGCCTAAAACCCAAAAGTCAAGCAACTCCATTTCCTATACTATTCCATTTTTATTTTCATATATTTTAATATTCACTGTCTATTCCAGTTTTTCCCTTCTTTTTTTTTTTTTTGCCTTTTTCTGGTCACCCTGAGTCTATGTTCTTAATGCGTCTGTCTCTTTGAGGCCTCTTTGTTGCACTAATGCACTTTGCTGTAATTAGCTGCCTCGTGGAGAGATACGAGCATCATCAGCGCTTTAACTAGTCATGTCGGCAGCACATTCTGGGCTAAAAGCAGCGGGTAATTGAGTGGATGCCTTGTTCACACAGGACGTTCGGGCAGTAAAAAAATTGCCTTTGTCGAAGCTTGATTGCCATTTAAACAGGCCAAAAGAGGCGTGTTGGTTCGATATAGAAAACTATTACAGTTGCTGAAAGCGGGAAATGCGCATGCGACCTGCTGCCATAAATATATATATATATATATATATATATATATATATATATATATATATATATATCTTAAGCTGGCAGTGCGAGATGATTTAACCTTCTTATTTAATGTTTTTATTAAAAAGCTTTTTCAGTGTTGATAATTGTAAAATATGTAAATTGAGGTTCAAAAAGGTTTTTCCCTTTTGAAAAAAAAAAAGCGGCCGTATAGGGGCATTGCTTTACCATTTATGCATTAATGACTTTTTTTCTGTTCGAAATAACGTAAAATGGTTTATTTTTCCGTTCACCGATTTCCATAGCTTCCCTAAAGCAATTTGTGGAAGCAGGGTCTAAAAGGGCCCTCAAATAACACGAAAGGATTTTTTTTTTTTTTTTTTCACCGACTCTATACGAACTTGAAACACGCACAATTTGGGAAATGTGCGCAATATTAGTTCCGCGAAAATAAAAAAACCTACGAGAAAAAAAAATGTTTCATTCTCAATATCGAAAACATCAAACGCTTCCTTTTCTTTTCCACCAAGCTGCATCTTATGAAGAAATTTTCTTCACGCAAAATTTTCCACTTCTTGGTTTTGAGTATTTGGATGTGTTGGTTAAGAATAAAAAAAGCCCAAACTAAAAGAGTATGATATGTTTTGTACCCTGAACCAATTTATTAGACACTGATTACAAAATTTGTTAGGCTATCATGACCAATCCTTAGAGACCTGAAAAATTCGCGGGTTCATTACGTGCTATGCCAAAATTCAAATAATTATACCTTATTGCTGCTTCTGCCTTTGGTCCACTGTTAATCTGGAGGACTGAGGGCCAATTAGAGACCCTCTCTCATAGAAGTGTCGAATCAAAGGCCACCCAGTCGTGACGACTCACAAGTCAGCAGCGAAAGAACAGTTGGCATTTGCCCGAGTGTGTAAAGGATATTGGAGTCTATCCTAAAAGTCATTGAACCCGCGAATTGTTCCGGTCTCTACCAATCCTACTATTCAAAACAAATTGAAATATAATTAAACGTGCTATACTTTCGGGGGAAAATTTTTTTTGTGCTACTTATCCGGAAAAAAAATATTGTATCGGATACTCATAAATAAAAAAAATTCTATTTTAATTTAAAATTTATTTCCTCAAGTTAGCCTTGCTAAGTTAGCATTTTTTTTTTTTTACATTATTAGTGGCCAAATTTAGCCGATTAATTTTTATGCCACCTAGGTCATGCAAAACACTTTTTCCTCCCCACAAAATTATATATATTTTATTCAATAATTTTTAATATTGGGGTTAAAAATGATTGAGTAGTGAACATTTGTAGTCACGGTATCTAATAATATGGTTCTGGGTGACGATTTCGAAATTTTTGAAAACAATTTATGACTATAACTAACAACTATAACTAAAATAAAACTATTATTAATGACTAAAACTAAACTATTATTAATGACTATAACTAAAAAACTACCACTCGTTTCGAATTTCTTTAAGAACTGTAAATAATTAGCCTATCAACTCTTCTTGGTCTGAAGCTGAGTTCTTGGACATCCCACTAATATTATAAATGTGAAAGTTTGGATGGATGGATGTTTGTTACTCAATCACACCAGAACGGCTGAACGGATCTGGATGAAATTGGGCCTGCAGCGAGCCCATAACCTGGATTAACACATAGACCACATATTAATATGAGATTCCATCCCTAAGGGAGTGAAAAAGTGATAATTTCATTTTATAACAGAAAAAAAATAATAGGTCTTAGACAAACAAATAGTGAGTGAGTGTCATTTCTCTATGTCTGCCACACGATCATACACATAGTAAGGTCTGGAAAATTAATATTTTTCTCCTTGGTGAGACCAGCCGCTTAGTGGGGCTCACAGCGGCTAGCAAAATAAAGGCGCTAATAACAGTTTTGTTCTTAACTTCGTCAATAGATTGAGTTGCCTTGAATTTTAAACGCACCATCGTTGATGCGTTTGTCATGTCTTTAATTTTCGTTTGTTTGTGCCGTATGCGTTCCTATACCATTCATCCGATTGCGATGAAATTTTGGTGAGTTGTTATGCCCATGCCCGTGAAGGTTTCTGAGACGGTATAACTATTTTGCAATAGTCGGAGCTTGAATCGTTTCAAAAAATGTGTTTATTTCATATTATATAGCGGAACTTCGTCTGTTTTTGTTGTATAAGAGCGCATGCATGACACAATTTATTTAAATATAAAAGAGAGACAGAGATAGAGTGATAGAGGAACTTAGGGTATTATAGAATACCAATTACATTTTTCGAAATATTTTTGGTCTGTATTTACTTTAACTCAGTTTCGTTGCAGAGCAGTAACAAAAAAGAAAGTGTGAAGCTGTTAATGACCATACAATGATTTCAACACTCTTTACTTTAAAGAAAAAACAATTTTTACCGAAAAAGGTAAATGGAGGTTAATATGGAATACTGCGGGTAATATGGAACACTAACATTTCTATTTGGAAAAAAATGGTTTTTATCACTATATTTATACAATTATACAAAGTGCATGTCTGGAACAACAGTTTTCAATTACTTATCATTATATTTGTCATTACAAAAATCGCAAAGGTATGCTTTGTTGCTTTCCTCTTCGGATGTACAGTCCAAATGAGCCCAATGACTCCACATAATGCACTAGACCCATGTTTCCCCTCTTGTGTCCTCAGAAAAATGTCCACAACAAAACATGCATTTTGCGTCGTCGTCGTCGTCTTCATTCCTGTTGGGGTTGTCACTGTCAAAAACTGAGGAGGCATCTGAAAGGATGGAATCGTTGTGACTGCTGCTCATTGGGCGTGCTTTCAGGCATTTCTTCTTTTTATCGTCTTCCTTAGATGTTCTGCTTGCTTCTTGTCTAGGGTGCTTCTTCTGTGATTCCTTCGCCAGTGACTCTACAAGTCTTGTTTTAAATGGAGAACCAGTGATGACTGCAGATGTTCCGGGTCTTCTACCTCTGTTTGATCCCTTCTTTTTCTTAGGTGGAGGCGTGATGTCATGTGGAAGGACAAGACAAGGTAATGCGGAATACCTGTTTAAAGTAGTGGCTATTATGGAATACCTGCGGGTAATATGGAATAGTATTCCATATTGCCCTTTTCGCCATTTTGCCATTTGCAGAATTATTTACAAATTACAGCACACTCCTACATATTTGTTATTATATCATGTTTGCTATTTAACTTCTTCCAATCTGTGTTATTCTGTTAAGGATAGGACGATGATAGGAAAAGTAGGAAACGAATGGGAGTGTTTCAAGTTTAATGTGCCTCGAAAAATTCAAATCGATGGTTGTTCCAATCGAGTGGAAGAAAGATAGATGTGGCGCAATCGTACAATGAGCGTAACGGGACAAATCGTAACGGGACAATGTGCGTAACGGGACAATATGCGTAACGGGACAATGTTCGTAACGGGACAATGTGCGTAACGGGACAATGTTCGTGACGGGACAATGATTCATCCTTTTTCGTGCGTGCAGCCGGCGTTCATCGATTTATGAGACGTTGTCACGTCAAAAAAAAATTAATACTACATTTCCCGTGGTCTTTGTGAGTTTCGGTTCCACGCCATCCGCCGCAGGATGGCAGCACCGTGGTTACACATCTCCGTCCCATGCGACACCATTTCCGTTCCGGATGCCGTGCGCCGAGAGCTGAGGCGCTGCACGTGAGAAGTGAAGGAAGCCATGCTTGTGCGAGGGGAAGAAGCCAGGACGCTGCAGGCCACTGAAGGGCGACACAAGGGCTTGCGGAACACGAGACGATCGACGCCGGGGGGGGGGGGGAGGGGGGGGCGTGAAGCATCTGTGGACACCTGAACGAGGGACAAGTATCGTCGAAAGTTCTAAACCATTAGTAGATTCAAAATACTATGTCCATTAAGTAATGTCCAAGTTACCATATATATATATATATATATATATATATATAATACTATCAGCTGTAAGCGTTGTAGAGATTTGGGTTCAAGATAACAATCAAAGATTAACTCAAAAAAGATTTAGAAAATAGCTTGCGTGAGTACTGCTTTGTTGTTTTTCTCGCTTGCAGCGCCACCTACGCAAAAATGGCGACTCCTGAGCGTAAAGCATTTTGTGTTCTGCAAATTTTCTGCATTGGAATCTCTTTTTACGAGAGTGGTTGGACGTCAAAAGTCCCTGGTCGTAATGGTCGAGACGACAGAGCTCTTTTTCGCTGGCCTACACGTTCACCTGATATAACGCCTTGCGATTTTTTTTTCCTTTGGGGCATTATAAAATATCTTATATACGTTTCACTGCTACCTTATGGATTGCCAGAGTTGAGACACAGAATTTATGAGGCTATTTTTGCTTCCATTACTCTGGACGAGTTAACCAAAGTGTGGGAAAAATTGAACTTTAGGTTGGTTGTGTGCCGTATAAATAAAGGTGTACATATTAAACATACGTAAGAAAAATTAGGTTTTTTTACCTTCAATTTGTTGAATGATTTGTTGAAAAGAGTCTAAATTAAACTGTTATAATGCATCATTGAAACTGGGGCATTCTTTTATGAACATACTATAATAGGTAGATTTCGAAGAAATACCCTTTTTGTAGCTTTTACCATGGTGCGACTTCCGGAAAATTTTTATATAGCTTTTGTTTCATAGACCATAGACCCCAAAACCATTGTTAAATACAAATGTTATATATGTATAATATATACCCGATAACTATCACAAACTGATACAAAAAATATAAACACTGAAAATCTCGGTCGAGTTAGTTAATGGGCAATATCCGTCCAAAGGGGTATAAATGGGGGAAGGTTTTCTGAAAAAACTGAAAATTCGATATAATTCCCATAATATGATGAAAATTACATCCTTTACGTATTATAACACGTAAGAGTAATACCAAAAAAAAAATGTCGAAAAGCATTTTGATACTACCGACCAAAACTGCAAGGGGTGGGGAAAAAACAAGGATTGGAGGACAAAAATATCATAAAACTGTTTGTACGCACACAATCGAATTCGTTCAAAGTGATTGTAAATATTATAATTTTTTATCTAAAACTTTAGTCAGAAACAATTTTTAATAAGACGAACCATTGCTTCAAGGGGTTGAAAAAAATGGTAGAAAATTTAAAAAAAATCATAAAATCCGTACTTTGTACACTATTATACCCATTCCTTTTTATTGAAAAAACCTAAAAATATTATCTACAACCTTCGTCCGTAATTATTTTTATATGACCACCCATTATTGCAAGGAGTGGAAAATAACAGGGGTAGAAAGACATAAAAAAATTAATAAGTCCCTTAATATGTACACTATTAAATCCATTCAAATTGTCTGTAAACCGTATAAGTATTATCTTAAACTTTTGTCTGAAACAATTCTTTCTAAGACCAACCATAACTGCAAGGGGTGGAAAAAATTAAGGTTGGAAGACAAAAAAAAATCATAACTCCTTTAGTAAGGAACGCTCGAATCCGTTCAAATTTTTTGTAAATCTTATAATTTTATCTAAAACTTTTGTCTGAAAGAATTTGTGATAGTACAAACCATTATGCAAAGTGTTAAAAAAACCCGGTGTTAGTATAAGAAAATAAATAAAACTGCCCTTCCATGTACACTATCGAAGCCATTCTTATTTTTGTTTTTACTTAATAAATATTGTCTAAAACTATTGTTAAAATAAATTTTTATCCAACATACTGCAAGGGGAGGAAATAATAAGGTTCAAAAGTAAAAAAAAAACTGAATCATTATTTTTTTATAGATATACTTTCAAATCCGTTATAATTAATTGTATAGATTATAAACTTCATAAAAAAATTTGGCTGAAACAATTTTTAATGAAACATATTTTTACCGTAAAAACAGGGGTTTAAAATAAAAAAATTAATAACTTTCTTATTATCAAATTCGTTTGCATATATTTTAAACCATCTTAATTACTATATTAAACCTTGGTGCAAAGCAAATTTTTATACAATCACGTCATTAGTGCAAAGGATGAAAATTAGTGGTTTGAAGGTCAAAAAAATTTAATAATTACCTTAGTTGGCATACGTATAATATGACATTCGTTCTAAGCTATTCAATGCTGGGTACATACGAGTAAAAAATATTCGTATGTTTTCCGCTGCATGAAAAATGAGAAAATATTTAATAGATAACTTTGTAATATAGGAGAACATAATTGTGTTATGTACGTTAATATGTTCCAGAAGTTTATAGAAGTTTTCAAAATATTTCCAGAATAAATAGTTCGAAATCTACCTACGCCTGTAGGCTGTACCGAGAAGGAATTTTTTTATATTCTGTTCTGATTTTCTATTAGAAACTACTTTATTCTACTCCCTCCCCACCCCCCATCGCTCTTTCACCCGTTTCCGTCCTTTTACCCGGAATAGAGTGGTTTCAGACTGTACAGTTGTCATCATTTTGCAATCTGAAACCACTCTGACGCCGGTAGCTCAGCTTCTTCAACACACGCGCAAATATATTCTCGCAATATTGTATATGTATAAAAATGAAAATAAACGTGATAAGGAAATTTCTTGGAACTGATGTTTGTTTATAGAGATATCTCTACTAGCAAAAAAGTTTTAAAAATGTCACATCTTTCTTGCAAAAAGAAAAGAGGTATTTTTTATTATAGGTCTGCCCGCGTATATCAAAATTACATAAAGTTTATTATTAATTTTTTTTAAAAATACTTCTGCTATAGTAAAACATTTTCTAGAACCTTAAATTTTATTTTATATTTATCATCCACTTCTACTATGAGAAAATTAAAATGAAATATCTAGGAGACACTTAAACCAAAATATTTTCACTTTCAAGCTACTAATGATATTAAATTTTTGGTAGGACCTCACTAGCAGTGGTTCGTGTGCCCTTATTATACATCAAACCAAATATTGGGTAAAAAAAAATATTTAGGACGGTTTTTTTAGTTGGTTGGAACATATTTTTTTACATTTGTAATCATACTAACTTTGAAAAAAATACTAAAAACGTATCATCTTTGAATCTGTGGTCACTGATATCATTTATTTACTTATTTTCAAATAAAAATTCTAATATAATTATGCTTTTTATAAATTTATGGATGTCTAAATTTTACATTTTCCAATTGTGAGTGAATGCATGTCATAAGGTCATTTCGATATTATATTTGGTATAAGGCTTAGAGGTGAATTAAAGTCTCAAGTTAGAATGTCCAATTTTTAGTTTAAAGCCTTACCCGTTACACATAGAGGCAGAAGAACCTAGGCTTGATTATAGCTTAAAAATGAAAACCACACAAAAATACACATGAAAGCAACTGACAAAAAAGGGAACCAATACATTCATTAATAGTGTAAGCTTTTTTTACGAGTTAAAAATATATATTAACAGTCATAGTGTTCACTGATGCCGATATTTTTCGGTATTCTGCCAAAATTTTTATCAAATTGAATTTGGAGATACCCAACAGGGTTAAAAATTATATTTTAGTAAACTTTTGTAGACCTGCCGCCGATAAGCTACCAGCAGTAAAGTAGGGGGTTCAAAAATACTATTCAATTAATTTTTGTCTCTGCAGCTATTATACTTCTTGTAAAAATTATTGAATTACTCTTGTCGAATAAAATGAACTTTTTCCATCGATTCTTAGACTAGCAAATACGTGAAATTGCTACTTTGATGTAGGCCTATGTACTTGATGAAACTTGGAGTCTCGTTAGTGTTGTAGTGTGAGCATATTTTTTAGTTGACTATAACAGTAAAACCATAGTAGAAACATTCAAATGCCCGAAAAACACGGTGGCGTCTCTAACATTTGCGCCGCACCTGTGCTAATGATTGTTCCAAAATAGCTTACCTTGGATGCTGCTATCCTTGACCACTGAAATCTTACTTATTTTTGCAGCGATGGCCCTAATCGTCACACTAATATTCACACACACGAATTTATGATACTGTACGTCATTTCACACCACTTTAGTTGCCAAAATTATCTTCATACTGTTAATTGGTCCAGGTAAAGGCGCGCCTGGCTCAGGTGACGCAAAATTTTACCAGATCTGGACACGTGAACTCTCCCAGCATTCCATTTCCCATGATGCAACGGGCCTAAAGTTCAAAATATTTTAACAATCAAATTGTTTAAACTTTCCAACACCGCGCCACCGAGGCAGCAGCCAATCACATCACGCCAACTGAAAATGCTGTTGAAAATGGTTCATGGTATTTTAAACACATAAAATTAATTACTTTTAACAAAATAAACATACACCGTGTCTTAATATCACAAACAAATAATGTCACGAACAAAATATAGCACTTACAAGATGTAGTTATATACTCGAATAAAACAAAAAAATTATACCTACTTAAAACGTAATTTAGCAGCTGAAAAATCTAAATCAAAAAATTTTCAATTGTTTTATAAAAAAGGTTCTCGCCACTTAAAATAGAAAATTCGAAACACTTAATTAATGATTCCGACACATGTAATTAGGGGATCTGACACACATAATTGGGGGATCCGATGTAAATAAGTAGGGGATCTAACACACATAAAATCAAGGGATTAAACACATATAATTAGTGGATCCGACACACATAACTAGTGGATCCGACAAAATTAATTAGTGGATCCAATACATATAGCAAATTATGGGATAAAACACTACTATTATGGTACCAGACAAAAAATAGTTAGTGTATCGGACGACATGTGTTGTCGGCAGCAGTATGAGCTGCGAGCAGCGACTGCGGACAGCCCGTAGGAACAGCGGGCAGAACAGCGTGCCTTGAGAACAGCAACAGGACGCAGTATGTCATCTCTGACTGCCAGCAGGCGGCCTCTATGCTCGTAGACCCGTGGTGTGTCAGTGACAAGAGAGCGCCACGTAGCAACAGGGCGCAGGATCATCGTCAGAGTGACTGGAGATCCCCTCTCTTCTCCGACGAGTCGCTAGCCAGCGCGGAGCCTAATGATCCAGATCCGCGTGTTCTCATCCGGAGGGATCGTGGGACACGAAACAACCCAGCAAGGATCTGGTATTAATCCACTAATTATTTTTGTCTTATCCGCAAGTAATTTTTTTTTATGTATCCATAATTATTTTTACAAGTGCTTTTGTATCAGAGAATTACTTTTTAATTCAGGCATTTCATTAATTTATAAACCATGCTTTACGAAGCCCAACTTTGAAAATCATTAAACGTTACTAATCTGTTATGGGCTGAAAACTGTTGAAATCAAGATGGCGTCGTTCGGTTCACATCCCTCCCCGTTGAATGCCCCTAAATCTTAAAGAAGAGATGAACGAGTTTTGAAAGTGCACCTTGAAGCGCCACTTCTTAACAGATGTAAAAACTCAAACAAAAGTACCCAGTAAAAAAAAAATTAACAAATTTATTGTAGCTATTGTGACTGTTGAACGGCGAAGTGATATTAAATTTTGGTAATTGTGAGCTGTCTTCTCGTGTTGAAGAGGAAGGGAAAGGGGTTAGCAGAGTGCAAAGAGAAAAAAAAAGAAAAATATATCTCCCGCTTCCAGTGCTCCAGTAATAAAAGAATATTTCCAGGGCGCGCGCATATTGAAATGTGGCGTTTAATATTACATTAAAAACGGGAACATCCGCTGCCACGAGAATAAAGAAAGAAAAAGGTAGTCGTATGCAGACATTTAAAATTGACTACAGTATCTTCAGTTGTGGAAATTGGTAGCACTTCGCGTTTGGTGTTCCCATTTGCCATCTTTTCTCTTGCGTTTGTTTTCTATAGCTAGCCGTATGTAGCCAATTCATGTATGTATAGTAGCTGCAGTACCCACCTTCACACGGGTACATAATAAAGATTGTGAACGAAGCAAGTTTTATTTTAAGAATCACTACAAAAATCTGATCTCTATATAATGTCAAGTTGTTTCCTTAATGGCCTTCAACTTATTTTTTTAAAACATATACTCTGTCGATATGACGGCAAATACAATAACATCACTACAGTATTAATATATGATGATAATTTAATTTAATACAATTCTTTGGCCATACGTTATTGCAGTTTTGCACTGTTTGTCATGGGAAAACTTATTCTGTGTTAGTCTGTACTGTTATTTTTCCATGGCTAAATTACTTCTATGGAATTTTCTGTGCTGTCTGATATTGAAAGTTTGACATCAGTTGATTTAGGTTTCTTCTCTGTGGGTTTATTATTAATTTTTTTTATTTTGCTTTCTTGGAGTTTTTCGTTGACAAACAGTGCAAAACTGCAATGGCATAGGTCCAAAAATTTCATTTAATCAAAATTCTCCATCTTATTAATAATTTATACAAAAGATGATCATTTTAACTAAAGATATTTTAAAATATACAAAATAGCATATTTGAACGCTACATAGTTAGTGTGTTATATCTTAAACGTTATGTTCCGTGTCAGCTAAGAAAGTAGTTAGTTTGGTCGTTTTCATTTCGTTTCAGTTACAAACATTGCTATATAATTATTATAGATCCGTACTGAAAAATAATTAAACATAGAATATGTCCATCGCATTTGCAATAATGTAGCTTTATAACAGTGAAAGAAGTTTTGAAATTACTACAGTAGTTTTCAAGTTTACAAATTTAAAAATAAAATAATTAACTCATGATCTCTTTTTTATAGTATAAAAACAGATAATTATGTTTGTAAAAATACTTTTTTACTTTTCAAAAAATTAAGTTATTAATAATTTTAAATTTTAAAATTAATTGAAGTAGTACTTTCTCGAACCGTATACAACAGTACAAGGACACAAGAGTTCCCCACGCAGGTACGAACCCCGTTCATTTCAACCCCTCTTCCCCCATAACACCTGGGGAAAAAAGCCAAAAGTTTGGCTTGAACTGGCGTGAATGCCTGTTTGAGAATAGTCAAAAAAATAATTCAAAAATAAAAGGATAGCAAATTGTGGTAACTGCATTTTACTATTTAAAAAAAACACGCAAAAATACAGGGCCAGACTAAGTATAAGACTACAAGAAAATGTGTCAAGTAAACGTGAACAAATAAAACTAGACAAAATATAATCGTGGACCACGGCACAGAAAAACATTCAAGGATTATGAGCCGTGAAACTGAAAAAAAAACCACAAATCATTACAACGTGAAAAGTTATAATATGTCCTTAAATCTCAACTTGCGCTATATCGTTTTTATTCGATAAAAACATAATGCAAAACTGGCTTAACATTGCAACGGAATACTCCGCACATACAATAAACGTTTTTCAAAGAGGCAACATACAGTATAACTTTTTCGCGAAATGGTAGACCAATATGGCAGCAAGTGGGGTCTCTTTTCTTAACTAACACCGAGTGAAAAAAAACTCATAGTAAAAAAACATATCACGCCTCAAACATCTGGGAAACTATGATCGACAATTACAAAATGAACTAGAGTTTCAACACAATCTGCTTGGGGAGAAGGGAATACAAATGTGCAAGTGTACACAAAATTATCCCAACTCATTATGCCACGAACATCCATCACTGTGACGTTTCGCTGAACAAACGCACACAAATAGACTTCATTATGATCGAAGAAACTCGTTTCACATAGATAATTTCCAGTGAAGTAACCAACGTGAAACATATACAGTACGTCCTTAAAAGAATTTCCCAATTATAAAATGTAATAGTATCAACTGTAAGCGTTTTAGTGTTTTCATTCAAGGTCACAGTTAAAGAGTAACTCAATTAGAGATAAGCGCGTGAGCGAATAGTGCTTTGTTGTTTTCTCGCTTGCAGCGCGAATGTCTCTTTCTCCAATTAGTAGAGTGAACCTGTAAACTTTATTTGGCAACAGGATGGAGCCCCTCCCCACTGTAATCTCTGTGTACGAGAATGGTTGACCGCATTAGTCCCTGACCGTTGGATTGGTCGTAATGGTCGGTATGACAGATCTCTCTTTTTCGCTGGCCTTCACGATCGCCTGACATAACGCCATGCGATATTTTTTTTTCCTTTGGGGCTTTTTAAAAGATCCTGTCTACGTTCCACCGCTACCTAATTAATTACCAAAGTTGAGGCACAGAACTGAAGAGGATGGTGCTTCCATTACTCCGGACGTGTTAACCAAAGTGTGGGAAGAATTAGACTTTAGGTTGTACATATGTGTGCCGTAATGAACAAATGTAAAATAACTATTCTTTCATTTTCGTAATGACTATATCCTAAAAATTCCGTTATGATTATATCTTAAAATTAGTAATATAAAGTTTAAGACATATAATATCCGGCACCACATTACTAATTTTAAGTTCATTATTGTTATAAAGTTTATATAGTAATTTTTGTAATGACTATATCCTAAAATTAGTGATAGAAAATCTATTAAAAATCATTCTGTTATTACTGATAAAGAACTTAAGACAAATGATATCAAGCACCCCACGCTTTTAGTTATACAGAGTTGTGGTGCATGATTCGGCTATTGGACAAAAATATTAATTTTCATTTTTTTTTAATTGTTAGTTCATTCAACGATGAAGGCAGTTTTTTAGTTTTTTAAACTGTAAGTTTATTTATGGTGAACACATTTATTTTATTTTATTTGAATAGCATTACTGCTATATTTCTTGTTATATAGCGCAGACAACAAGAGTAAGAACCAAACAATATGATTTTTTTATATGTATTTTACTAGCTGATGTACCCGTCGTTGCCCGGGCTAAACATATCATAATTTGAGTGACATAACTACCGAGTTTCATGTTTGTAGGACATACACTTGAAAAACGGAAAAATAAAATTTAATTTTTAAGTCACTGGTTGTACAGTCTCGGTGCATCAAGGCTAGGCACAAGCAAAACCGGGACGCCAATCTTCAGTTTCATTTTGTGGGAAGGCAGGCAACCTCTAGGCAAGACGTGATGGACGCACCAAAATGGACGCTTTACAAATTCAAGGCGATGACATCTATTGATGAAGTTCTAAACTAAATTGTTATTAGCGCCTTTAGTTCGCTAGAAGCCGCGAGCTTCACAAAGCGGATGGGTTTCACAAAGGAGGATAGGAAGTTGCCATATGTTACTGTATGACCGTATGGCGGACATAGAGAAATGACACATTCTCACTGTGTGTGTCTATAACCTACATGCAATGATTTAGTCAATAAAAATTAATTTACCCCTTTATTTCACCCCCTCGAGGATGGAATTTCATAACCATATGTCGTCAATGTCACTCTGCGGTCCATGAACTATCTATAAGCAAAAAAAAATAACGTCGATTCGTTGTTCTGTTACTGCGTTAAAGAAGAACAAACAGACAAACACACTTTCGCGTTTAAATTATTAGTAGGGATATCTGCAGAAATGTTGAAATAATTCGTTAAAAAAAAATATCTAACTTTTTTTTTTCGCGGTTGGACGTACTGGATTCGCACGAGGCGGGAGCCGGCAACACTGCGGAGGGTCTGGCGCTAAGAAAACGCCCGACCCGTCGCGGCGCGGCGATCTGTACCGTGTTTGTCTTGCCTGGACAAACACGCGGATGGCGCAGCTAGCGCGGCCGACCCGAGCAAACACCTACACACCTTCCCGCCCGGCCACGCGTCGACTACCGAGGCTTTTGTGCGAGGGTGGGGTCCCGCTGGCTACACGTGCCGGCGCTACACGTGCCGGCGCTACACGTACCTAATACTTTCCTTTCTGTCAGTGAAACAGATATACTCGTGTAAACTCACAGAACGGTGTTTGAACGAACACCCGGGCATTTATTTATGATTTGTGTTGCCACAGTACCGCCAGTAGTTAAAGTTATATGCAAACCGTCCCCTGAGAAGCTTTATAACAGTATTAAAAGTGGCGCACGTAAGCATGATTAAAAAATATACATATGTATGCTTGAATGAAACATCAATGTGCCAGTTTTCGTAAGAAGTAGTATCATCTCGAAAAAAGAAAAAAAAAACATATTTCATATGCGCAAAATTACCATAGCCGTGTGTTGTTCAAAGTTGCAACATCTTTCTTTGTAGATTTACAGACCAATTCTGGCCAGCTGGTTTGCCAAAGTAATATTTTCTAAAATTACAGATTTTTTTTTTCTGCGAAGTAAACGCTGCGATAATGACCAGAAAAACTTCGGCACTGTAATCATTGTTCGTAGTAATTCGGGTCATGCTTCGCAGACTGTCCACGCGACATATTTAAGACCTATTTAACCCTTCCAGTCCATTTGTCCACTGAAGTGGAAAATTTATATCTTAATGAAACATGGAGTTTATGAAAACTTTAACGTGCGTGTTACAATGTACCTACATTCTAGTGGAAATCATACTTTATGGCTACGAAATATATAAAATTTATTTTACTTTCATTAATTATTATACAATAACAATACATTAATAATTTAATTATATTTTAATTATAATAATTATTACCTCATGAAAGAATCCAAAAAATAATTTAGTTACGATAAGAAAATTAAAATTAGGTATATAGGAATTTATAAAGTGTGACTGAAACGGTTAAGAGGGATTTACGTCTCATCTGAAAGCCCATAGGTATTCGTCGTATCTTGAAGGCTCCGTTTTACACACCATGACATTTTTTTTACATATTCGTCATTACTTTTATTTAAGGGCTATAAATAATATTTTTAACTCCTGACTTCCCGTGCATTAGTTGTTCTTATGAGTAGTATTTTTCACAGACATTATCTGATCGTAATATCAGGCGCGCAAGTAGATGAAAGCCGGATACTTGAAGCAGATTGAATAATACGTAAAGGCGTGCCCCTAACAAGGGTAATTTAAGAATTTTCTGAGGATATAAATAAGGCGTGGCCAGTTTGGACCGGTTACTTCAAGATCTTTTATGTTAAATAACTAAAGACAAGCAAGTAAAATGTATGACACCGGAATTTTTAGATAACCACGTATGCCATACATTTGCATTGAAAGACGTACCAAAAAAAAGGACCAAAAAACGCAACCTCTTAGTTGCATTAACCTAGTGTCTTAGCTTCGTTACTACACGAAGTCACTCACACCTCTTATCGATTTATTATGATATAATTACATGCAGTGTGTTTTTATGCGGAGGATTACGACAAAATTTCTGTGATTGTCTGAAATTAAATATTTTGCCTATTCTACAAGAATGAATGAAGGACTGTTTGATGTAACATTTGTGTTTGAATATAACCAAACCAAAAATTTTTATACGTACGAATTTTTGGGGGTCATAACTATAATGTTTAGCCAGCCAAAATATTTACTCGTTTGACAGAACATGTGGCTACTGTGTTCGTCTATGATAACGTCTTTGTGTTGCCAGAATATCTGTTAAGTTTCATTGCTGTGTTCGCCTGTGCATAGCTTTTTTATCTTCAGATTACCAGTTTAGTATCGTCTCTGTGTATTCAAAAGTTAGTTGCTTTTCTGCATTTACTGTTCTTATTGCAACTGTCTCGACGTTGTCAGCACAGTGTGTTAGTTTGTGCTGCGATATTGTACTAATTCCTTCCACGTAATTATCTGTGCTCTCTGTGTACATATTTAACATCTGACATCGGTTGATTTTGTCTTGTTTTATGTGTGTTTGTTTGTATTATCGTATTTCTTTGTCCATTCTTCAGGTTTTCTCTGACATAAAGTGTCAACCAGTAATAGGCGTATGTCCAAAAAAAAGTGCTTTGAATCAATCTTTCACATTTCAAGAACCACCCAAATAACGAAAGAACTTAGTATTCAATTCAGTTGCGGATTGTGGCCAGACGTGTGGGGAGATGTTATCGTACATCACCGGCGTTTCGAGGACGAATTGGTGGTGATGAGGTTTGGTTGACGAGAGGGTTGGAAGCGGTTTATGCGGATGCCCGCCGAAACCACACCCAACCCCACTCCCCCTCACTTCACCGGTAGCTATGACGTCACCCCTTCGCCCCTCCATCGACCCCTTTTAGCCCAGGAAACAAAGGTTTCAACCTGTGAAAAAATTGTCCAAAGCTGAATTTTTGCACAGTGGTAGAGTCGACTATGCTTATTAACATACCGAAAGTTTACCGCTGTAGACCTTGTGCGTATCACTGAAAATTTGCAGTTAAGTCCTAGATGACAGCGACTTGCAGCAGTTCATTAAAATGCTTCCCATTTTCGCACTTTTTACCGTAGACTCTCAATAGCTATATGAAAATAATCTTAAAGCACTACTGCTCACATTTATAATGAATAAAGTTCTAAAAGTTAATATTGAAGGTAAGGAAAAAAATGTTAAATTAATGAAATAATTTTTTTTACATCAGTCAAGGCAATAAAAAGACTATTCACTTAAAAATAAAGGGTCTTACGCAAATATTTCTTTAACAAAAGTTTTTGTATAGTTCTTAAGCTTTACAGGGACATATCTTTTAAAAGTATAGCTTAATTTATAGGATCACTAGAGACTCCCGAGCTTATCAATGTCGTCTACGCACTGCGACAGAGCCACAGCCGCAAGCGCTGTGGCCACTCTCACTCCCACGAAATCGAAGATTTTTAATCTTTGTAAAATTTGCTCCTAACTGAAATTTATAACAGTGGTAACATTCAAGTTTTCTAGCAACATTTGAAATGTTTACCTCCGCAAATCTTGCGCGGAACACCGAAAATGAGAAGTTAAGTCCTAAATAATACTTTATTGACCACTCAACAATTAGGCACTATAACGTAATTACTATAGTATACTTTCAGAATAGCAAACCAAAACTTACTCAAAACATTATTCTCAATGATTAAATTTAAAAATCTTTCACTACGTTTGACTAAGTATGATTTTTTTTTCAATAATATTAGAAGAGAGGTGTTCTAAAAAAAAGGGCACAAACGAAAATACGTATTACAAAAACACGTAGAGCCCGGTTTTTGAAAACATTAAATAAAAGTAGTTACAAAGTTCTTAAACTTTAAATTAGTTTATTTGTTGAGAGCTTGGTACAATGTGTCTGACCGCTAAAGCGATCCGAGCCGCATAGTGTATACTACTGCGAGGTTGTCGAAGTAGGCTCGGGTCGGGACGAATTTCGTCGTAAAGAAACAAAGGTTTTGAATACATGGAAAATTATCCCAAAGAAGAAACTTTGTACAGTTGTAGAATGAACGTTTCTTGGTAATATATCAAAAGTTTACCGATGCAAACCTTGTGCGTCACGCCAAAAACGAGCAGTTAAGCCCAAAATGTCAATTTTTTGCAACGATCCACAATAATGGATATTGCAAATGCAGTTTATGGAGTAGACTGACAGTATGGAACCCAAAATAATCTAGAAACATTTCCCTATCTGAGGATAGTGATAAAAAGTACAAAGTTTAAACATCTTTCTATAAAATAGACAATTTAAATCATTAAAGTTAACGAATTCACTTTCATTCAATTTTTAGGAAATATAAATACATTTTACATAATCTTAAAGAGCCCAAAATGGAAATCGCTTAGAGTAAACGTTGTTGCATATTTATTCATCTTTAAATTGGTATATTTTTTAAGTGTCTCATACAATTAGTCTGACCGCTGAAGCGATCCGAGCCGCGTAGTGTATACTACTGCGATGTTGTCGAAGTAGGCTCGGGTCGGGACGAATTTCGCTGTAAAGAAACAAAGGTTTTTAATACATAGAAAATTATCCCAAAGAAAAAACTTTGTATAGTTGTAGAGTGAACATTTCTTAGTAACATATCAAAAGTTTACCGATGCAAGCCTTGTGCGTCACGCCAAAAACGAGCAGTTAAGCCCAAAATGACAATTTTTTGCAACGATCCACAATAATGGATATTGCAAATGCAGTTTATGGAGTAGACTGACAGTATGGAACCCAAAATAATCTATAAACTTTGCCCTATCTGAGGATAGTAATAAAAAGTACACAGTTTTAACATCTTTATATAAAATAGACAATTTAAATTATTAAAGTTGAGAAATTCATTTTACGGAAAAGTTAATACATCTTACATAAATATAAAGAGCCCAAAATGGAAATCGCTTAGAGTAAACGTTGTTGCATATTTATTCTTCTTTAAATGGGTATATTTGTTAAGGGTCTCATACAATTTGTTTGACCCCTGAAGCTATCCGAGCCGTGTAGTGTGTACTACTGTGAGGTTGCAGAAGTCGGCTTGGGGTCGGGACGAATTTCGCTGTTAAGAAACATGGAAAATTATCCCAAAGCAGAAACTTTGTACAGTTGTAGAATAAACGTTTCTTAGTAACATGTCAAAAGTTTACCGATGATCCCTTGTGATCACACCAATAACGAGCAGTTAAGTCCTAAATGATAATTTCCCAAACGATCCACAAAATTGTGTTTCTTAAATAATTTAATAACTCTATAAATATTTTTTTTAAGTAGGCTCCCAGTATACAGCAAACTTGGTTTGTCCTAAAACGCCATACTACTACGGTAATAGGAATATGAAATCACTACAGACAATATTTTGTTCCGTTTACTATGTTGAAACCAGAGCTAACCGAGAAATGACCGAACGTCCCGGAAAGTTGTGATATTTGACGATATTGCGCGAGTAGCACACCCGTACGTGACTACAGAGAATGGATAGTTTCCTTAACCGTTAGGATTTCTGGTACGAACACCCTCTCACAGGTAGGGTCATAAAATACGGTCAAACTCTTGCAAAAACATCCACCACCGCTCTTAGCCACTAGCAATCCAACGACGTCAGCTAGGCGCAGCACTCAAATACATTAACTTATTAAAAAAAACTGAATTTGTAATGCTACCTATACGTTTTACAACACAACTCGTGTTTTATTTATTTTCTGGAAAAAAAACCTATTATTATAGGAATTATGTTTTTAAGTGAAAAAAAAACTCAGAGTACATTTACGATGTATCGTTTTATTCAATTTTTATGTAGTAAACTGATTTAAAAGAAGTAAATATATAATTTTTCATTTTGTCGAATACAGGCTACATTAAAATTTTGCATTGTTCTGATCGAAAATAAAACGATGTATCAGAAATAAAAAAAATTTGTTGCTAAAAAAATAATTTTTAGTAATAAAATTTTTGAAACAGAAAAAATCCATGCAGATATAAAACCAGAGGTCCTCTAGAGTTTTTCATTTACAAGTTCCAAGCAGAAATCGTTTATTGTTAATTTTATTGTATCAAAAAACATTCATATAAGAAAAAAATGCACATCTCATTACATGTAACATACACCCTCTCATATGAATTAGCTATGTTTTAAGTAATCCCTAAATAAGACCCAGTTGAATGAGTGTCGCAGTACGCAGTGTGTCGCAATGCCGCGCTGGAACGGCGGTGGCCGTGAGAGATCAGTACGGCCGCAGTACACTGCCACGCTCGGGCCGCTTTAATGAGCCAACTAATTACGTTAGACTCTTTATAAATATACTGTCTTAAAGCTAAAGGTATAACCAAAAACATTTATTTGGACATTTTTCGCATTGGACTCTTCAAATTGGT
Organism: Bacillus rossius redtenbacheri; assembly: GCF_032445375.1. NCBI lineage: Eukaryota > Metazoa > Arthropoda > Insecta > Phasmatodea > Bacillidae > Bacillus > Bacillus rossius. The sequence goes on along the minus strand of NC_086333.1, from coordinate 65,596,762 downwards.
GTAAATAGTATTTTTATCTGAGTGGCACAGATAAAAAATAATATGTCATGAATTAATCGCTTAATATCACATCTTTAATATTAACAATTTATGCTTTTTACAACATAAATGGCTGTATTAGAGTCTCAAGATTATTTTGGTAGTTTTATGGACAGTCCAAATTAAAAACTGTACAAATGGGTAGCATTTTAATGGACTGATGTAAGTCGCTGTCATCTAGGACTTAAATGCAAATTTTCGGTGATACGCACAAGGTCTACAGCGGTAAACTTTCGGTATGTTATTAAGCATAGTCAAATCTACAACTGTGCAAAAATTCAGCTTTGGACAAATTTTTCACAGGTTTGTGCCTTTTTAAGTCTTGGTTTCCTGGACTATTTACGCCGTCAGTGCCCGCAGCGCTCTTCTCACGCTGTTCAGTCGGGGGACGCGACCCGTCAGGGGTTGCGATTGAAATGTCACCCACGATGGATCGCGTAAAAGCAAAGGGGGAAAAAAAAAAGACCAACAATGTCGCAGCTTTCTTTTTTTTTTATTTTTGGTCGTGTGCGTGACGTGTCTGTGTGTCAACGCCACCCACGCAGGTCACTTCGCTTTGCACCGCCCCGCCCCCTCATCCTCCCTCACACCGCTCACTTCACTCAACCCCACACACAAACAGACACAGCCTTGCCTCCAACCACCTCCTTCCAAACACACCCCGCGGTGATTCTTTGTCCCGGGAGAGACAGCGAAGCGGCGGACGAGCACTGAAGGAACCCCCACCCCACTTCTCCCGTACTCTTCCTCTCTCGCGGACTCTTATTGAATTCGTTTTCTTGTTGACCTCCTACTCCCTCCCTCTACACTACACCATACATCCCTGCTCTTTTGTCGTGTTTCCGCCTTTCCGCGGGCCACTTCCGGACGCTCGGGTTAAATAAAGAACGGTTGTCTCTGAAGGAGTTTGTTGCTGGTTTACCCCCCCCCCCCCCTCCAACAAACCCTCCTTAAAAACTGTTTTCTGGGGGTGGGGAAAAAACTGTATTTGTGGACAAGTTAGCAGAAGATGTTCAACAACAAAAAAAAAATACACAAGTGCATGACCACCGTGTGTATTAGAAATAAATCTCTAAAATAAATTATTTTTACGCTTCTGTTAGAAAATTTTGTTTCGATCGTTTGTATTTATAATGGTGAAAAACGTAATATTATTTTGTAAGTAATATTTTTAAGTGTGTCGACTATCGTTTGAGCAACTCTACTGCAATCTATAATAAACCGCGGCATTTCGAAAAAACTGTTCACGACGAGTGTTTGTCGAATTTTACCAAGAGTGAGAATTTTTTTATTTTTTTTTTTTAAATTTTTCGCCGAAAATATTGTGATGTAGTTGACGATAAACGAGCTCAAATCGATTGTTTTAAACATTATAATATCAATACATTGCTTACTTCTCTACCCAAGTACACATTTATAATCTTGCTGTCAATAAGGTTAAGTGAAAAATAATTATGTCTCTCATAATCGATTATTATATATATTATGTTAAATTTGAATATGTTGTGGTGCTAATGCGTTGCTTGCTGTGACAAAGGTAATGGTTACGATTGCATTACGATCTAGGTGGTGCACAGCAACCAAACATATAAATGCATTTGTAGCAGCTTTTTGAAACTAATTTTACGAAGCCTGTGATTAAATTTATTAAATTCCTCGTCACGAATCACTTAGTGAGTACAAATGTTTTATTTTGCCATGTTTGCCGGGAACAGAGTCGGAATAGATTCTTTTCTATTTCCAATATCTATCTGGACGCGAACGGCTGCTGCCAATTGTATTTTCGGCTGGTAACTTAACTGCAGTTTTCGACACCTACCATTTTCTTTGTGCAAGTTTTGTTACGCTTTGAGGACGTCATCACCTTTAATTATCTTGCTGGCTATAAAATAATAAGTTTTAATTAAAACAATATAATGCTTGTAATTATTAGATGGTTATGTTATGGCCCACTTGCGCAGTATATTAAACAACAAATTATATTCACATACATTTACATGGTTTAAACACTAACATTAAATATATAAACTCATATAAAATTCCCATACATAAAATACCAAATGTTTACAAACACATTGTTCTCATTCTAACTTATTTACAAGAGTAAATATTATTTAAAAGTTGCCAAATTTAATGACTTCTTAAACTTATATTAAAAGTTACTTATTTTACTTGTCATAATCTATGTTAAAAATTTGAGGAAAAATTAATTAAAAACATTTGTATGTAACAAAGAGCAGTAAAATTTACTAGTCAAAGCAATATTACATGCAAAGCACTTACACATAAAACGTTTTTCTGTAGACAGTATTACACCCAATTCCCAGATTTTGCGAACTATTTCAGTTAGAATAGGAGATATTTTAATGCAGTTTTGGTGTTAATTCTTGATAGTTATTAATACTGATGTAAACAAATTTTAAATTGAATATGAATCCTTAGAATTTTGTAATAGATATTTCCAGAGGCTTGTGGCTGTAACAGTAAAGTAAAAAGCAAATAAATAATATTATATAGACGGTGTAGCTTCTATTTTTGACAAGACAAAATATTGTTATTTACAAGACAAATTACAGATTATGGTTAGAGTATTATGATTGAAATGTTTTATTCGTAGAAATGTTTTATTTGTACAAGTAGGCCTTCTGCAGCGCGCATCTGTTTTTAATCTTAAATCTTGGAAAACTTTTCTATATTTAGTGATATGTTACATGCGCAAAACAAAAGAAAACTTTGTTTTAAGATTCCAAGAAATTTATATTATGTTTTCATATAACAGCAAGTTTTACCAAACACCCTACATTTTAATGTAAGCAGTTACTTTCTTAATAAAACAATATTTACCTTTTTTGCAACTGAGGTGCATTGCACGTTTGTTTGCTGCTGGTGTATTTTACAACTACCGCTAAAAAGTTGACGCATAAGTGAGTTATAATTTATTGGCCAACACAAATGATTTTGGCCATCCAATATTAGTCTTTTTTTTTAAAGCACTTTTTTTCAGGAATATGCGTGGTTCACGTTAACTGTTAATAAAAGAAGTTTTTTTTCATTTCGGAGCGTTTTTACTTGATCATTTTTTTCCTCGTGGATTATATTGGACTGTTAATTTTATATGTTAGTTGTAAACCGTTTATTTACAACCCAATATTGAATGATTATCACCAATATTACTTCTGCTGCAAATAAGTGCTTATCATTCATCTAATAAATATGCTTTGCAGACAAAAGGGCAATTTATCGGTTAGTATTATGCACTGTATTTACAGTAATGATTGTCAAAATCACGGTGTTTTTTTTAAGTTCAGCATTGTCTAGCTTTGTATTGGTGTCTTCGTGATATTATACCTTCGTACGTGAAATTTAATCTAATTTTAAGAGGCCCATGATACCTGTAAATTTCTACTTCTTTGTTTTTTAACCATTTTTGTTTCAAAAATATATTTAAAAAGCAATATGGAAGCATTAAAATTATAAATTTTCTACAACTGTTGACAAAAATTATAGAAAAGAATTAATGGTTTAATTTTTGCGCGAATTTCGGTTTTAAAACAGGATATATCAGTACTTTTTTTTTATTAAATGTGTTTATGTCTAACAAAAATGATATTATAATGATTATTAATATTTATTTCATCGATATAGTTTTAGATTGACTGCGATATAGGCTCCATTTTTACAACTAAGAAAATGTAGTAAAAACTTTAATACAAATTAACTGAAAACAATAAAACTAAATAGGTGATAATTTATGTTTAATAGAAAACGATATTGGTAAGGTATAAACTAACTAGTAATATATGCGTGATTAAACAAAGTAAAATTTTTATTTTCTATCAATTTATTTTCTGCATTGTGGTACAAACTTCGGACTAAGAAATGATATTCGTTGAATTACGTTGTCTCATATTAATAAATTAAATTTTGGTGATTAAAGTTGCGTTTTTCGTAAGTTCTTCTTACCTTTATTATAAAACCCGAATTTCGTTGCAATACGGTGTACTTTGTGGTATTTTTGTGTTATATTGTGTGGTGACATGCTTTAAGGTGATACTAAGAGCTGATCGCAAACCTTTACAAGCACTTACGAGCGTTTCGAAACTACAAATAAGGCACGCAAAGTATTGTACACATTATTTCGTTATTGCAGACGATCGCATTAATGACCCTTATACTCGTCAACAGTATCAGAACACTTTTACTGTAACTAGTTGCATGAATGTGTCAGTCTGTTAGGACCATAAGGTTGTTGTACGTTACTACCACTTAAATATACCGCACAATGCCGTCTACCAGGATCTTACTGTTATGAAATTGAAAATCCGAACTAGGTACTGATTTCTATAGAAATTCATCATACCTTAAAAAAAAAAAAAAAAAAAAAAAAATTACGCCATCTTGTCTTATTGTAATTTGTTTGCTAGCGTTGGTTGTTCCTTATTTCACACACTTAGCTAATCACTGTTTTTCGTCACTAGGGAATTTCTTCTAATTGGCTTTACTTCGGTATGTTACAGTCCAGATTTTTTTGCAAGCACTACTTTTAATTCGGCTATGTATGCGACTTAATTACAGTGCCGGTGCTTAACTGCGTTGGCAGGCACGTAAAACCAAAGTCGACTGTATCGTTCACACAGACAAATAAAGTAGAGGGAGTAACAATTATGAGTCCATCCTTTATTCACCTCCGTAAGAGACACATCGCTGCCAGTGCTTAACTATCATTTTACTTCTTTCCCTTTGTTTGCTGCTGGAGCTCCCCCGAGGCGCCTTTGTTTCTCTTGCCCTGCTTTTCTTCGCTGATCAAGAAACTTGTTCCTCGTCCCTTTCTTTCTCATTCCCCCCCTCCCCGACCAAATTCCTCATTCTCCTCGTTCCACGAAACCCCTTCCACTTTCCGTCCTTCGCCGATGAACTCGTGTCGTCTTATTGCGGGGAATTGGTACATTGTTCTAGGCCCCCCCCCCTCCCCCAATCATTCTAGCTCTTTCATTACCGCGGTCTTGTTTATTACGGCGCATCTGCCTCTCGATTCGTTCGAGTGGTGTTCGGCGATACCAATCGCGAAGGAATGAGAAGAAAAAAATCCCAGATATTTACGTTCGTCACTTTGATGAAATTTTAAGTCTAGGATATAAACTATTTTATTTTGGAATACTCGTGTCGTGGACATAATGATTACATAAAAAAAACGGACAGTTTATTGTTTGCTAATATTTAAACTAAAGTTACAGTTACATGAAAACTTTCATGTAAACTACATTTTCGGTTTTACATTCAGAAGCAAGCACAAACAATTATGTGGAATCACAAACTAGAAAAAATGCTACGTATATATTTCTGTAGTACATTATTGATGTGTGCAAAAATAATATTATGTTTGTATAGGTTATTAGTGTCAAGTTAGATAAGTTTTGATATAACTATGTAAAAAGTGCGTTTATTAACACCCAAGTAGAATGAATGTAAAGAAAATAAGTTCACTTTGTAATGATTTACCGAAATCATTGTTTAGTTAATAACAGTTTGAGAAATTACAATAAAATAATAGGGTTAGTATCTGACTCTCATGTGAATTAAAGGTCAGTAGACTCGACAGTGTTTGAATTAAATAATTGTGTGCATGCAGGCTAAAAAATTTTATCATAAGATTTGTTTTCAGTATCTGATTAGATAAAAATAAAAAAAACTTTATATATCATTTGAAAATCAGAGATCTATAATTCAAATTTATTTGTACTTCTGCGTACCAAATGTAAAAGTAGCAATAAGTAGACCAATCACATATTTATCATAAATATTGCTAACTCTGAGTATTAATATGTTATGAAAACTACCTAAAACATTACTTCTGTTAGACGAATAATGCATAGCGGTGTTTAAAATCGTTAAAGTTGTTGTACTCTTGAGAATTTAACTTTACATCTCACCAATACCTCTGTAACCAATACGATCAAACATTGGGGCACAGCGATTAAAGGATACCTTCCAAATTCTCATTTCATCACATTCCAAAACCAGAAATGGAAGTTATTAACGTACATAATATTATGGGAAATTTATCGTAAAATTGTGGTACATTCTCTTATACATTTGGATTTTGGTTAACATGTCTCGGAGAGATAGCATGAATTCGGAGGAAAATTCCCATACAGTTTTATTGGTGGTTAACTCCTATTACATATTTAAGAACTTTATACAATCATTTTTAAAAGTGTGTGGATGAAAAAAAGTGTGCAAGGCTGCTACGCGCGTTACAAGTGAAACTTCACAGATGGAGTGATAGGAAATATTTAGGGTTCGCAATATTTTAAACACACGAAATCATGCATTGTAAATATATTTTTATTCACAAGTGCCCTTGTCTTTAGTGGAAAGTAGCAATGAAGTAACGGGTCTAAGATTAATAAATATGATATTTAAATTCGCAATTATTTTTTATTTATTTTAATAATTACCAAATACTGGGTCGATAAATTTTCACTGTCTTTGAGTTTATATTTCTCTATCATTTATCATTGTTAATTTTTCATCAAGTACTCAATCAGTGGTTTTGGTTCTGGCTTGCCCGCAAGTGAGGAGTGGGGCGCTTAATCCCCCCCCCCCCCCCCCATCATCGCTATGAGCACTACTAAGCACCGCACTCCCGAGTGCGGCACTTTTCATTACGTTACAGCGAGTCGTCAACCTGTCCCGGCTGTGAAAAAGTTTCACTTTTCACTTCAAAAACGTATTCAAACCATAGCTTGATGACTTCAACGTAAAAAAAAAAATCCACAATTTAAGGGGTTATGTCTCTATTCAGTTCATTTTTTGATATTTACATTGAACGCTTCTAAACGTACAGACTTTTAGAGTAGCTGAACTTTCACAAAATGAAAAAAAAAAAAAAGGTAGGTTTTTGCATAAGTACATAGCTAAAAGATTTTACGTTTTATTGCAGTACCAATTAGGATAATCAAAGTAAGTTAAATAACTTAAACGTTTTTAGAATCATAAGGCAATGCTAATTGCTTAGTAAAATTAGTTTTTTTTTAATTTAAAAAAATATTAAATTTTACTTGGTCTTCTAAAATTTTCGAAATTGTGAGTAATTTGACAGCTAAGTCTGTATTGAAAATAGTCGCCCATCCCGTTTGTATTTCAACGCTATGGACGCTGCAAAAAAAAAAAAAAAACACTACCGCTAACTCCCACGCGAGATGGCCGATAATCAATTTGCGAGCACGGAAATAATCAAAATAATGAAGATATCCTTGCGGATGGAATCCCACGCGAATGAACGCAGGAGGTAATTTCACGACGACGATACGATGCTCGTGTTATTATTCCCCCCCTCCCCCCCCTTGCACGCGACGAGAACGCGCGGAAGATAACCACTGCGTTGCTAACGCGAAGTTGGAAATGGACGTGGTAAAAAAGGGGGTTGTTGGGGGGGGGGGGGTAAAGAGAGAGAGAGAGAGAGAGAGAGGGCGGCCCGTTATTTAATCTCTGAGAACACGATAACATCTTTAATTACGTTACGCGTCCGGCCAAGTGGATAAGTGTGTGCGTGTGTGCGTGTGTGCGTGTGGGTGTGTGGGTGCGTGCGCGCGCCACCCCGGGTGGCTAGAACAATAGCGCGGCACTGCGGTGGGCCGCGGAACTACCGGCGTTCCCTGGAAAATAAAATAAAAATCCGGGGCGCATTACCCTGCACTTAGGTCGGGTCGGGTGGTTCTCCCCCCACGTCTCGCCGGGATTTCGGTCTCTCCCTAAGTTCCGTGGAAAGAAAAAGAAAATTACCGTGCACTCGCAGCTACCAACGTATCTTTTTTTTTATTTCCTGCTCTCTTTCTTTCAATACTCATAATACTATCCTATGGCATGTACGAAAAAACTTTCGGCTACTTCTTGTCTAGTGATAGTTATTAGTAGTATAGTAAAGTATGTCCGGGGACATGGCGCTGGCGCGTGGTGCCGGTGCCGGTCCGCCATATCGGATTTTGACGTTAAGGCGGCCATCTTGGATGACCTTGAATTTGAACTTTGACCTTGATCTTGACCTTTGACCTTCAAAATTTAGCCAAAATTTAGCCAAAAATCGTCCAAATTTATATTTTTTGGGAAAGAATCCCGCCAAAAATTCTCCAAAAACTCCCCAATTCAAACATTAGGATTTCGAAAAACCTCAAAATACTTTTTGCCTTAGGGACAGGAAAAATTCGCGGGTTCAATGACTTCTAGGATGAACTTTATAGTTCTACGTACACTCGGTCAAATGTCACTCTCTCATTGGCTGCTGTCCTGTGAAGGTGTCCCAACGCATCGGCCTGTGATTCGATACCGCTACGGTTGAGAGTTTCTCACTGGCCCCGGGTCTTCCAGGTGAGTTTTGGGCCAATAGCAGAGGCAGAACCGAGGTATAACTATTTGAATTTCAGGCTGTCGTGAAATGAATCCGCGAATTTTTCCGGTCTCTATGGATAACACAACGACATCACAGACGAACACATTCAAACTTAAATACCAGACTGCATAAGAATTCCATGGAAGGGATTTAGTCATGAAAAAATAATAACACCTACTGTGTTCGTTGGTATATTTGCTACGTTTTACAGATTTGTCGTCTGTCTGAACTTACTGTTATTGTTGAAACTGTCTCGTCGTTGTTAGCCCATTGTGTTCTTCAGTGTCGTTATTATTTTTATCACTAAATTCCTTCCACGGAATTCTTGTGCCGTCTGATATTTAAGTTTGAATGTGTTCGACTGTGCTGTCGTCGTTGTGTTTTCCGTAATACCTATTTAGGTTCATCTTTGGGTTTATCGGTTTGACATCAGCTGATTTAAACTTGTTTCCTGTGGGATTATGCTATTTTTATTTCTCATTTTGCATTTGTGCATTTTTTCTACTGACGAACAGTGAAAATCTGCAATGGCGTATGTCCTTGAAATATTATTAAATCAAAATTCCACATTGCACGAATCATTTAAAGAATGACGTCCAGCAGTATTCGTTCGTTGCCGAAGGCTGCTACCTGCAACTACTTTCTGATATGCAGGAAGTCTATGGTTCTCACCCGCAGGCGCAAAAGCCTTGCGTTATAGCATGTCTTATTCTAAGTTTTTATTGTGCCGTTTTAATAGCCTTTAACTCTCTCTTTACAATATTTGCTAAACAAAACCGCTGTATTTGTTTCGGTGTGCTCTGTGGTCAGATATACACAAAGGTCACAAATTTTGCCACAACTTTATAAAATAATAAAAAAATTAATCAAACTTAAAAAAATTATTTTGTAAATGTAAATTTGGGATGAAAATTTCGGAAATACATTTTATTGTTGTATTTCATCAAGAGCATCGTCTAAGGAAACGTAAATGAAGGACGCCGTCTTTTTTAAAACTATTTTTGTCATGAAACATTTTTTATATAATTTAAAAGTAAATTATTTTTCTCTGTTTGTTTGTATTACATAATAAATTAAAAAACCTTGTTATTAATATAGAGCGACTGCTAAAAATAGTATCTCCTGTTAAATAACAACTTTAGCATTTGTTTTTTTTTTTCTCTTTCAGAATGTATGCAACTGTAGTAATGCTGTCAATAGACAATAGCTTAAGGTCTTTGAAAAAATCAATAAATAGTAACAATTGAAAAATTAAAAATTATTACAATTATTGATGACATACAAAGTAAAAATCTTAATGTTAATAAGCCGGGTAGTATAAATATGCCAATAGTGAGCGTCATTTAATCTGTACTGCAATCTAAATGTGAGACAGGCTATAGAGATGAGCTATTGTGATACTCGTCACAACATGCACGCATAGTATTCTAGAATTACCTGAACAAATACATTTAACATACATTGTGTTTCGTTCTTTGAATTATTCTTCCTATGGGGAAGATTTATTTAAAACATTATGTTAGACACACGCCATTGATAGTTTACGACGTGTGTCATAGTGAAAACCCGAAGAATAGACAAACAAAAAATGATTTCACAAACACACACCCAGAAAAACAAGTCAAAATTAGCCGATGTCAAATTTTTAATGAATATATAGCACAGATAATTGCGTGGAAAGAATTAGAACAATATCAGCGCACAGAAGACGACGAGACAGTTGCGACAATAACAGTAAATACAGGGGAAAAAAACAACTTTGGAAAACACAGCGACAGAAGAACCCAGCGATTGTTCAAAACAGATAACTTGAACAGCAAACGACAATATAGCTACGCACACAAGAACTCAGATATGTAAACCAAACAAATATTCTGACACAATGTTAAAAAAATTTTACCTTAAAATTATGAAGAACGCTGGTTACAAATTATCCAGAGATCTTAGTAAATTTACAGTTATATTCATAAATTTATGCCAACTGCGTTTTTTTATTTTGGACATGAATCCACTAAAATAATCTTCGTAAATTAGAAAAAAATTAAAAACTTATTAATTATTCTGCAAAAACATTCTTATTCTTTATACGAGTGTGTTTACCTTAAAAAAACAGAAATTTGGAGTCAAAATACGGCGTAATTTCTACAAAGATTAAGATATATAATATTAGGAAGAGATCTTCGTTTATTTGAGGTTAATTATTCGCTGAAAAGTACGTAAATTTACTGTAATCTCTAAGAGTGTAACATCGCGACGACACAAACAAAGGCTAAACATATATTTAGACAACACAAAAACGAAAACACAGTTGAAAAAGTAGGTTTCTTCAAAATTTGCTACGTTTCAGGAATCTTTTCCCGTAGCAAACTTTTATAGTACGTAAAAACTGCGACTAGAACCCAAACCTTTTTTTTTTCTTCAGATATTGAGTAAGCAGTTCTTGGAGGTTTTAGACTTCTGGCATCCTTAATTGCATCGTAAACACTTAAACCTAAGGAGATTAGGGGGTCGGAAGAAGTATAACGCAAAATGGGTTTGGAATAATGATCCTAGTTCTGCGAGCACAGTCGCACAACAGACGAAAAACAAACGAGCAAAGAATAACTAACCTCTCCTCCTTGGGAGAGGAATAAATTAGTTGCAGAGACGAAAATGCAAACAATTATTCACTAGAAGAAAATTTTAATGCAAATAAATGTTTTAAAGTTAAACATAATTGAGGTTTATAGAATACTAGCTGCCAGTTTTTTTGGTCGTTAGTTATTTATAATACAATTTTTTTTACAAATGACGTGTGTTAAAGATTTTTATTTTATCAAATTTTTTTTTATTTTTTACATAATAATTTTACCTACTAAGAATACACAAATATATTTAACATACTCAATTATTTAAAATAAATCGAATTATTTATGAATTATTTAGATTACGTCAGTATATAAAACATTTTTAGTCATATTTTCGTGTGGCATTAGTGTACACTGTTTTTCTACGCAACCTGATCTAGATAAGGCAATCTATACTTGTCCGTGGGAAAAACAGTATTTTCTCAAATATATTCCAACATATTTAAAAGTTTGTCCTTGCGCTTTATTTATAGTGACGGCAAACGATATATTCACAGGAAATTTTAATCTTTCAAAACTAAATGGTAAATCTGTGGGTATCAATGGAATGTGAGGTATTAGTACCGTTCGCCCAACTGCTGGCCCAGTCAGAACTATAGCTACTATGACATAGTTTCTAAGAAATTTCACTTGAAGTCTGGGTCCGTTACATAAATTTGGTGGTCTAAGTTTACGTAATAAAATAATTGGAATGAAAATTTTTAATTTTAACGAATGTGGGGATAGCCCACACGGATTCAATGAATTTAAATATTCTTGAGGATAACGTACGGCGTCTTCTTGATCCATGGCAAGGTAAATGTCACCTGGCAGTTTAGACACTATTTTGTCGTTGATGGCGTCAAACGCTTATATTACTGGCAGCTAAAATTGACCTCTCACACTTCCATTTATAATTTTTTTCATGGATATTAGCCACATACACTTAAGAGATCAGTTCTTCAATATTGGCCACGATCTCACCAAGGTCTTTATCAAATGCAATTTTTTTGTCTGATTCAGGTACTTTCCCATTACCAATCAGAAGGAGCTTTATTGGGGAATCTGTAATTCCTCCACCTAAGTGACTCATCATGTTGGTATCCAGCTCAAGGATTCAACAGACTTCCACAATGGGTAAGATTTTAAGCAAGATTTAATCATATCTGATCTAGTTCTCCTAACTATTACAGACAATTTTTGTCTGAAATGACCAAACAACATCAAAGTAATTCTACCCATAACTTTACTTGAGCTTCTTATGTCTCTTAGAGTTGTATCTAAGGCTTCCACGTGAGCTATATGAGTCATAGTGCACTCACTCCATATTATTCGACTTGCATCTTGCATGACCTTGCCTAATGAGCCACTTTTACGGACAGAGCACTGTCTCTTTCACGTGATACTATAATGGGTAGTTTAAAAGTGGAATGAGCCATCCTTCCTACTGTAAATAGTGTGGCAGCAATACCTGAAGACGCAACGGCCATGGTTATTTTTCCCTGTGACCTAACTTTTGCTAATATTAAATTGATCACAAAAGTCTTGCCAGTACCACCTGGAGCATGTAAAAAATTGTTTTTGCCTTCGTCAGCGAAAACGCCTTTTTAAACATAATTATAAGCGAAAAGTGGATCACTTACTAACTTTGATTCATATTTGGAGATATATTTATTTAATTAATTTAAATCATATGGTCTCCGCAATTTCTTCTAGAGGGTCCATATTATTAGCATTATCGCGAATCAGTGCCGGGAGTCTGAAATCTGTAAGAGTTTTTTTTCCGCATATCTAATGAATTTTATTCTCTATCAATGTAAGCCCTTCATTGTATATTTTATTATTGTATTACATTAGCGGGACATGCATGATCTTCGTATCGAACTCTTTTTAATATGTCCTCACACAAATTATTACAATTCGTTTCCATGGTTTGGTTGACTCTTATGGATTGCAAAATATTAAAATGATAACAAATAACTCTCTAAGTTCTGTTGCTGACTCAAAAATAGCTGCGTCTGAAAAAATATTTTCCCAATGTTCATCTCCTTCTAATAATCCCAATCATTTGAAAGCGCTTTCATATGTTGCCAAAATATTGCCATTAACAGTTCTAAGATGTTAGAAAGTAGTTAGTACACGCACGTTCATTAAAAACATTCTTAAGTAAAACCATTCTGTTTGATTTGGATGAACAATATAAACAAGACTTAAAGCTGCGTCTTTTTTTACACCAGGGTAACCATCAACATTTCGACCGCGTTTTCTTCTTCAAAATGTATTTCTTTCCCATGTTTAATATTGGGGCACTTCATAGTATAACAAAGTTTTTTTCAAAATCGTCGTTTCTGCAGATTAAAAAAAATCCAGTGAGAGTCGATTCAGGAGGATTATTAACGCGATCTTGAAGGTTTTTATCATTAAAATAAATTATTTGTCCATTTTTCAAATGAACCGCTAAATGAACGACTGCTGGGAAGTGTTTATGAATAGGCAATTGAAATTTCTCCATTTAGCTTCAGAAGTGCTAATATAGAGACCATTAAGATATTTTTCTACCTCGCCGTTATTATTGTGCAAATTGAACGTGGCTTGAGCAGAACCATTATTTGCATTTATAATTTATAACTCTGACTCTGGCAAAATTCCACGTTAATGTTTGCGTCGAAAATTCGTAATAAAACTAGATTATAAGAGACAACCCACATATTTTCTACATTCATTTCAATTTCCCTCACATGCAATAGCTATCGGGAGCTATATGTCAGGTAACCATCATCACCAGTTTGTGTCTCAGATATAAATCTCCTTGGGTATTTTTTTGGAACACGTGTTTTCTTTCATACACGGTGATGTTGGGTTATTTGGTACACAAGAACCATGGATCATGATATTCATTACAATGTTGTAAAGTCCATTATCTTGTTGTTTATCGGGTTTTTCAGCCCATATAAGGTCATATATGGAATCTGGTTGCATTTTGTTTGTAAGCCATAGCAAAATGTGAGCGGGAAACATCTTTTTTGCCATTCAACACCATAAACAAATACCTTAGATGGTCCAAAATATATATTTTTTGTTAGGAGGTCTATTATTTTTTGAGTTTTAAACATAAAACTCTTGAAATCAAATCATTTCTATTAGCGTTTTTTGATAAGTAAATAACTCAATTTTAATTTTTGGCCATTCTGGATTACAGGTTAAGGTGATAAAAGATCTTGTCTCCCAAAGTGTAACATATTTCATGGCGTATTGGCTCTTTTATATTGATATATTGTGGATATCCTGTAAATGAAGAAGGTAACATAACATACTGGCCTATATTCGAAGCATTAACATCTTGATAGTTTACAACAACGTTTCGTAGATTCATATATTCATCAGCTTTCAATTTTTTTATTCCTTCTTATAAATTCAAGCCGTTTAGATATCATTTTTGCTGGCGTATCGACACAACGTTTGTTAAACAAACCTCTGAAATAATGTAAACTGTATATATAATTTGTTCTTACCATAAGCCTAAAAGCATAAAATTGTATACATGATACTGTCTTAGGTCATGCAGCACCGTTTTGTTGTTGAATGTTGATGCAATACCCATCATCTCATCGTGGGAAGAGCAGGGGATACTGTAGTGGGTCGTACGATCTATGTAACTCAGAAACTCTTTGAAGACGACCATTTGTAGTATGTAACACAATATCTCTCGACCTTTATGTTCATCTACCAAAGAAACAGCTACTTCGTCTACAGTTGGCGCATTATACCTACCACGGTGATCATTGGGAGGTTTTATATCAGCGTGGATAATTAGTTTAAGATCTTACTCGTTTTAAAGATTGTATTTGAAACTTTGAATATAACTATTGTGATCGTGAAGATCATTTTTCAAATAGTCAATAAGCTCAATTTACACACTTGAATTTTAATTTTAACGCAAAGAAACAAACTAGATTTGCGAAAATTCGGGTGGCGCACTTCGAGCAGAAAGTAAATTTCCTAAGTGGTAAACTTGTCCGTGTAGCCTATCTTGAATGTAGGGATACAATTTCCCGTGCGAAATTCTTTGGGACCAAATGAAGTAATTTAAAATAGAGTGTTATATTGTCTTGTATGACTTAAAAATTGCTTTGATCCTGAATGTATGCCTAATATTAATTCTTTAAAAACTGGTGTTGGGTCCGGAATTTTAGTGATATTTAATTTACCGCTGCTGCAACATAAACCGGGCGCTTCAGTTTTCCATTTATATGCTTGGCCGTTGCTGCAAATATTATTTATCCATTCGGCCAATTTCAATGTCGTTTATCTCGGAATAATGTGCATTAGAGTTGCAAACATATGCCACATTTAGTAATTTGGTTTGGCTACCTGCTCTAATAACATTCGACCTCACTCGTTGTTGGGTTAAAAGCTGTGAACGTTCAACGCTTGATTCTCGAGGAAGGTTTGCGGAAGTTAACGTTCAGCACTCGATTCCTCAAGCCAGTTTTGTTCGGTAATGTTACGTTGACTGTCCAACCTATGCATACGCTCATCGTCCGTTTCATTTTCACGCTTAAGTTCCAAACGCTTTTATACTCGTATTGCAGACTGCCGAGAAAGCTGGGATTTTTTTCGAGGCATTTTGAATGAAACAAAAAAACTATTTATTTAACTCGAATAACTGTTTCCTTGGAAAAAGATTATTAAAGTTTGTCAACACAATCAAACACTCAAAACGTTCAGTACTCGATAACCTATTTACGCTCATCTTTCGTTTCATTTTCACGCAAAAGTCTCAAACTATTTCATGAATTAAACAAAATCATCAAAACAGAAAAAAAAACCCATCGTCAGCTATTTATTTCACTTGAAGAACTGTTTTTTTTTTGGCAGATGTATTAAAATTTGTCAACACAATTTAAAAAAATGTTGAAGCTAGCATTATCTGTTTTCTCTTTTGTTAAGAAAATTATTTATACTAATATATATATATATATATATATATATATATATATATATATATATGGAACTACCAGTATTGTTTCCCCCCTCCCATCGCATAGCATCGCCCTCTCGTTCTATTACTTCTTTTTCGCGTTGCGTTCTTTCTGACTATTTTTTCTTTTCTTTTTATGGCTCCTAATGGTCGTAGATTTATGTTAAATAGCCTATATAACCTTCCTCAAGAATTGGGCTATCAAATACAAAAAAGAAATTTTCAAATAAGAATAGTAGTTCCAGAGATTAGCGTGTTCAAACAAACAAACTCTTCAGCTTTATTATATTAGTATATATTATTTATTGAACTATGGGTACAAACTTTTATTGTTCATTCTGTAGTAAGTAAACATTTTAACAGCATTTTTTTTTATTTTTTTTTACAAATTTATAAGAAACGTTTTGATGCGTTTTAAATTACTGTATTATTGAAGTGTAAATAAAATTTTAACTTTTTTCCTTTGAGTCAACCCACCCACGATTTTACCTTACGTCTTACCCTACGACCAATTAAACGTAATTTATTTTTCATTGAAGGAGCTCTCTCGTAGAAACCTGCAAAGAAACTTTCTTCCGGGAAGGTTCCAGTTTCAACTTTGCAAAATAGAAAAAAAATATATTAAAAGTTAAAACAGTAACTCAGTCATTCATTATTTTATACAAAAGTGCACGACATAGCTGAAGTCTATTCCTTTTCCGGCATTGAATATTCAAGACTTTCTTAAAACTTGTGCTATAATTGCGTTTCAGCGAGTTTGGAATGCGCACTTAACGGCGATGCAGTAAATGCAAAATTACAATACGCATTCGGAAAACTCTCGGGTAATAAATTAATCTGTGCCATAATCGAACTAATTGTGAAGTGGTAGGGGCTCCTGTCTTGGAAAACGGTAC
Source organism: Bacillus rossius redtenbacheri (assembly GCF_032445375.1). NCBI lineage: Eukaryota > Metazoa > Arthropoda > Insecta > Phasmatodea > Bacillidae > Bacillus > Bacillus rossius. The sequence goes on along the minus strand of NC_086333.1, from coordinate 65,579,851 downwards.
CGTCGGGTTCGATTCTTTTTCTTTTTTTTTTTTTTGCTTTCATTCATTGAGGACTAAAATCATTTCACAGTTAGCTCACTAAAGACGGTTACGCGAATCATTAATAAGGGTTATTGCGGAAGTAATGGCCAATGACCTGGAGTTGGTTCGAGTGGAAAATAGTAAGCAGAATCCCATTTGGACGGTCCGTGATTATCTCTTGAATCCTCTGGAGTGCAAGTACAGTGGCTTTTCTTTGAATGATTCCCGCCATACGAAACATTAATTTAAAACATTATTTTGGAAATACGTAACTGAGTAGTTTGTACTGTGTGCCTCCCTCCCCCCCCCCCCCCCAAAAAAAAACCGGCAAAAAGGAAGATAAATTCACAAGCAACACTACTAGCTGCCCGACCCGGCTTCGCACGGTTGTATTAATGGAGGAAAAAATGAGACCAAATCTCTTATTTACAGTTATAATAAATTAAATAAAATGAAGATACAACTTTGTAATGTACCGAAGAAAAAACGAATAGCACCGATGGTTTCCCTACTCTCGAGCACGCAACGTTGTCATGGAGAAGATTTACCCACTGTTTCCCGGGCTTAAACACCAATCAACTTTGATAATCAGTTTATTATTAATAATAAATTATTAATACCATTAATAATTTATTATTAATAATAAATTATTAATACCATTAATAGAAATAAAAAACTAACCTATCTCTCAAGTTGGAAAAAATTACACCTAAATGCCAATTTTCATCGAAATCCGTTGACTTGGTGAAGAGTTCACTGGAAACAAACATCAGGACACTGGATTTATATATATATATATATTAAGATTTGACATCAGCTGATTTCGACTTGTCTTCTGAGTGTTTGTGTATGCATATTCCTTTGTCCGTTTTTCGGGTTTTCTGTATGACATTCAGTAATTACAAGCCAAGCAATGGAGTATGTCCTGAATAAATGTTTCAATTAGTGTCTAAATACTGCATCAACTCGCTCTGTTTAGTTTCCTGCTTGATCTGGGACTTTAAATCGTGGAAAATTTCATCCCGTGTTCGCATACGGACGTTATAAAGTCCCTTCGCCTAGTCTCCCCTCGACGTTTTCAAATGTTTCACCATCACGCAGTCATCTGGATTATCACAGCCAAATATCAGCGGATTTAGCAATCTCTTGACGAAACAGCGACGTTCAATTTTGGTTTATAACGCAGTCCAATTTTCGACAGCGTTTATTGCAATTTTTCACTCAAAATCCAGTCCACCTTTTCACCTGAATTGGATTGTTGCGTTCTCTGAGTGATACTTGCAGTAAAAGATTTTATTGGTAATAATTTTATGGACATACTTAAATGCTGGTTTACACTGTATGCCATAGAAAAACCTAACGAATGGACGAAAAAGATGAATACATAAACACATCGGGAACAAGACACAATCAGACGAAGACAAATGTTAAATGCCTAGACAGCGTAGATAATTCCTTTGGAAGGAATTAAGGCAGAAAAAAAATAATAAATTAATTACAGCAAAGACAAACACAATGGACTAACAAAGACGAGACAGTTGCAATAAGAACGATGAATACAGACAGGCGTTAACCTCTGACAACACAGCCACAAATAAGACGAACCCAACGATGTTGCTCTGGATCTCAGGGCAACAAAGCAACGCTCAAACGAACACAGTAGGTATCCTGTTGCAACTTTTGGGAACTGAAAATCTACTCCCGTCACCAGACACAAACAGCCTTCTGTGCCTGATAAATCAAAATTAACCAGAATACATCCCTCCAAATCAGTTTTAAAATGTTAAGGTCTAAGTTTTGATGTTGATTACTAGGGACCGGAAAAAATTCGCGGGTATCAATGACCTCCATGATGAACTCCATAGTTCTACGTGCACTCGGTCAAATGCCACCCACTCATTGGCTGCTGTCTTGTGAGAAGTCCAAACGTAGCAGCCTGTGATTCGATAAAGCCTTAGGTCGGGTTTTTCCTCATTGGCCCAGAGTCATCCAGGTGAGTTGTGAGCCAATAGCAGAGGCAGCACTGAGGTATAACTATTTGTATTTTAGCCTATCGCGAAATGAATTCGCGAATTTTTCTGGTCTCTAATGATGTAATGATTACTCTCTTCAAGTTTAATCTGGAAAGCATTAAATGTCGCTTTCGTGTAGTTCGAATTAAAGACTAGTTACTGTAAAGAACATATAAGACATAAAAAAATGTGAGCTATTCATTCAGTTCTCGCCTGTGACATGTAAACATCTGACCTCGGTAACGAGTGGATTCATGTGTTCTACATATTCCAAATAAACTTATAATACGAAACTCTGACACGAAATGTAACGTATAATTCTTCAAAATATTGCCGAGCGTGATAAATATACGAAAAGTATTAATTTTACAGAAGAACCATAAAAAAAATTTTTTTTTCCTTTTTTAACCTACAGGTATATCATTCCGTTTAACAAAATGGTTTATAACCTAACGGAACCCTACACAATCCAGGTTAGGTCAGGCTAAATTTTTATTTATATCCTAAATTTTTTCTCAAATCGGTGCATTTGATACTCTTCCAGTAGTTTCGGAACAGTTACAATGCAGTTCGTCCGTACGGTGTAGGCATTGTGGATTAAGAGAACCAAAAGAAAATATGGTGCTTTTAATGCGCTTCGATTAGTTTCGGAATGGCTTCTAGGAGGTTCGTCCGCACGGTGTAAGTAAGTCTGAAATCAATATTGGCTTCATTCTGGTATTCAATTCGGTGCAAAAATCTAATCAAACATACCACCACTGTCGGAAAAAAAAAGATCGTTAAAAATTGCGAAATCATAGACAGCACAGAAGATTTTATGCAAAAAATTAACAAGTAAATAAGAAATAAGTAATAAATATATGCAAATTAATGTCAAAGTCATAAATAAATAAGAAAATTTACTCTAGACAAAAATAAATCAATGTTTGAATGCAGGTTACTTTGTGAATCTTGGCAATGTGCAAAAAAAAACAGCATAGTTGGTAACAACACACGAGCTAAATAACAACACGCAATAATTATAAATAATAAATAAATAGCGACACACGAAAAAAGCAAACACGCATTTTTTTAATAACAGGAGAAGAATAAATATATGTGGTATTGAATATATCCGCTATATTTTCGATATTTCTGATACTTCCACGCAGGCGCAGCATTGTGGTTAGGCATTTCCTTTCATTCGACTTCTGTCCCATTCAGGAAATACTCCTACCAAATGCCGTACACCGAGAGCAGAATGTTTACACATAAATAAAAATTGGTTGTCTGTAAAGTCGGTTTACGGACGATAGTTTAACGTGACAACGTCATAACAAAACATTGATGAAATGATTGCATACTTTTATGAATAAAATTGAATCATTTTTATTTTAATAATAAAAGAATAAATACTTGAAATTATACTAGTAATCAGATTTTTAAAATGCAAGAATAATTAACCTTTATTGCCGAAATTGTTGTTGTAATAAGCAATGAAAACCACATTAACTTAAAACTTCACTTTATAAACAGTCGACGAAACAGTTCACGTGTAGATGTAAGTTGTGTGCTGCCGCTGTATTTCTTCTCCTCGGACGCATAGGCCAATCGAGTGGAAGAGAGATAGATGCGGCGCAAGCGTACAATGAGCGTAACGGGACACAGCGTAACGGAACAATGTGCGTAACTGACAATTTTTTCGTGCGTGCAGCCGGATTTCATCGATTTATTAGACGTTATCACGTCAAAAATCGTTACAACAACAAATTAAATATCAATTTATATGTTGGATTAGTTTCAAAAGTGAGATCTGGCCCTCACAATTATTGAGGTTGTCCATCCCTGCTCTTACCACCAACCACAAAAAAACCACAAAGGTAAAAATTGATTGAATTTAAGACCATCGCGGAAAGAAGCCACGATTGTTTTTTCTCGCCGGTCTATAGGCCTGGAGCTGGTGGAGTTTCACGGGACGTGCTGTGGGGTCGCAAGGAGGTGCAGTCGAATGGGGCAGGCACGCGCAGACAGCAGTCGAGACAGGACCGCAGCAGGACGAAGGTGAGGGGGAAAAAAAGTTGGTGAAAACCAAAGAAGCTCACCGAATTCCAATGTTCCGAAGTGCCAATGCCTGGACGAGAAAGGATAGCTTAAACCTTTCTTCTCTAAATGAAATCCACTCCGTTGCTCTTGATACTTTTTTTTAGTGTTTTTTTTTATATTCGAGAATAAGTCTTCGCAATAGAAAAAAAGGCATTTACTTGGAAATTCATGAAATAAATTTGCGTATGTCCTGCTTCAGTTGGTGAGGTAGAACACAAAATAAGCCATCTTGAATTCAATATTATTTTCATTTCTTTTTTTATATCATTTATCATGGAAAATATGCAAATTTTAAGGCAGCGAGGACACCTTAATAGAGTATTGATAAAAAAGAGTGACTCTCAATAAAAGTTTGAGTGTTGAATATTTCTGCGAAGAAAATTAAATTGTTAACACCAAATTATTATTTTTTCCTTAACGGGGTAAAAATTTAATAATAAATTATAATAAATCGTCATTACCTAATAGGTGTTTGATTTCAGGATGATATATTTAAGGTTCTACCCCTCCCAATTACATTTTTGCGTGACAACTGTTATAAATATGTCTGGTTTCAGTTAAATATTTACATGACACAGTAACTGTTGAAATTATTTCGTAATTTGATAGTTTAAAACCAATAATTTACGCTCTAAGTTGAATTTTATGTTGATACGATGCGTTTTTAAGCGAAAAATATTGTGTTTTTTAGAAGAGATTATTTTTTCATTAGTCTTCAATCTTGAAAACAAATCTTCTGCAATCTATGATCAGCGGGGTCAATAAAGTCTGACACGCGAGTTAAACGTGTTCATGACGAGTTATTGTCGAAATTTACGAAGTGAGAGAGTATTTTAGAGAAACGAGCTAAATTCAAGTATTTAAAATGATATTAATATCACTTATTTGGTAAGTTTTCATTCCAAGTAGTCTCTCGTTATTAATAAATTTAATTGAAAAATACTTCCTCTCTCATAATGGACTATATATGTATATATGTATGTGTATATATACATATATACATATATAGTCCATTACTCTATATATATATATATAAACATTAATTCATACAAGTTGTGCTCCTGTGTTGCTTGATATAAGTCCTGTTGGAGATTACATTGCAAACTAGGTTAAATGACTTTCGTCATCGTTGGACAATTATACGGTGCTCTACACGGGATTGCCAAAAAAAAAATCAAGGTAATGTTAAATATAATCATCACAGTTTTTACAAAGAAAATTATTCTGTATTTTTCAAAAGATTCCTTTGGAAACCAGTTGCCAAGATAGTTTGTAATATTATTTGTACAACACATTGCTGTGGTTATTTTTGCATATGATAAATAAGTTTTCTCGAGATAATACTGATTATTCCTTACGTAAATTGGCGCCTAATTTATATTTTATTGGTTTTTCATTCAAGCATAATTTTTTTGAACCATGGAAAAGATTTTCGAATATTCAATTTATTTTGTTTTACTGTGCTAATTTATGTGCGCAGTTAACACTGGAAAGCTGTCCAGGGAGAAATTTTACAAATAACTTTAACAAAAAATGCCTAGGGAAGAAACCAAACCAAACTGCGTCCACTATTTTGTAATGGCACAGTTATTTTCATGTAAATGTATAAATTTACACATATTTAACGGTGTAAGGAATTTTAACTAGTTGGAGAGTATTTTTAATAATTACTCGTTGACGAGAATGTAGTGGACCAGTCTTTTATTGTTTCCACTAGTACTTGCCGTGAATCGAGCCGAAAAAAAAATTATATTTTAATTTTCTGTCTGGTCCCATTTGGCTGCTGGCATACCTGTCTTTTTGTAGATTAACTTACGTTAAGTTTTCGTTGCCTACGATCTTCGTTATGCAATTATTGTTACTTGGTTGGCGTCATCGCCTCAACTTACTTTATCATATGATTAAAAATCGCTTCAAAAATACACATCTCAGTTTTTATAAAATTTATGGAAGTGTAAACTAATATATATAATATATATACGTATATACACGAATGACTGTTGTTTTGTTGTTAATTTGTTTGTTTGTCCTTCATGCGTTCTTAAAACAATCATTCGATTGCGATGAAAATTTGCTCACTTGACCTTTGAAACACGAGGAAGGTCATTTCCTAGGTGAGATAACGTAAAAATAGGTGGCGCGTGAGGTGTTTCGGATAATTACCAGTAAATATTTTTATGACAGTTCCTCTTCTCTATGGTCCAAATAATAATGGTAGCGCGTGAGACGTATACATGGAGGTATTAATTAGTCTATGGAGAGGGTGTTTGTTCTCTGAATTTGAAGTCAACTGGTTAGAAATTGGATAGCAAAATTAATCGCAGCAGTAGAAGGAAATGCATACGTACATATATATAGTGAATGTTTGTTTGTCCCATATGCGTTACTGTACCACTCAACCGATTGCGATGAAACTTTGGTGAGTACACATGCACATACCCGTGAAACTTTCTGAATTAGTCAAACCATTTGCCAATAGGTGGTGCGCCAATTGTTTCAACAAATGTGTGTATTTCATCAATAGTTTAGCGGCAGTTTGTAGATTTTTTTTTGTATCAGTGTGCATGCATGACAGAACTGAAATGAATTAAATATAAAAGAGAGATAGAATGATGGAAAGAGATAGCGAAAGATAGAGAGATCGATACATATCTCCATCCATCTCGATATATATTTAGAGAAATATTGCGAGAGATGGAGCGAGATAGATAAAGGGAGTTATATATAGGTATAGATAATTATATAGATGTATACAGATGTGTATAGAATATATGGAGAGATAGAGAGAAATTATAGATATATATATGTATTTAGAGGATAGTGGTATATATGGAGGTATATATATGTCAATATATTAAGGTAGATAGTGAGAGGTACAGAGATATAGTTATTTATGGATGTAGATAGAGAGATAGAGAGATATAGAGATATAGAATTAGATAGAGAGATAAACAGATGATTTATATATGTGTACCTACTTCAAAAAAATTACAAAAATAAATATTGAATGAAGCATAGCAACGCATGTCTGACATTAGCTAGTAATATAGAAACATAGCGTGAATGTTCCCCTTACGTTATTGAGCGCATGTTGATTTCTAAGAAATTAATACAGGCTGTTCGGCGTACAACTTCGATTGTTGTAAAAGACTGTACGTCTGTACGAATACACCTCCTGATCCAATACTTCCTCGCTTTATTATCTCGGTTCGTGAATTCGTTTCGGGCTTCTCCTAACTTAATTAAAAAAGTTGGAATTTCTTATTGTACAAGCCACCTTTGTGAGGGGACCTGCAAATTTGACGACGAAAACATTATACTTTTTCTTGCAAAATTTACTTATTACTTGGCGAAAACAAACTTAATCAAGATTATTAGGTGTTGACATTATTATATCGCACAATCTAAAAGAACTGATTTCATATGATAGAACGTCGTTATTATTTTATTTTAATTTACGAAACGGGTTAAATAAAGGAAGGTTTGAACAATTGTACGTTTCGCGTATTTGAACAGCTGGTGGAAAAATTAAATTCAAAGTTGAGTCTTTACAGTCAATCTGATTGAAATTAATCAACCTGTCTTCGTGATTACAATTCTCGTTTCCTCAGTGCCGTCACTTTCACAGTTCCTTGATCAGACCAATATAAATCCCTAGGACGTGAATTTCCCCTACGCGGTGAAAGAAATTTCCTGTCCGAAGGATATGAGGCAAGCAGTCAGTTGTTCATCTGGAGGTCAGGACGGACTCCATGTCCGCTTCATGAGTTTGAGTGAGACAGAAAAAAAAAATACAATAGTATGGAAAATAACTTATCATCTATGGTGTGTTTTATCAGTACACAAGAAATTAAATTTTTATTTGAACAACGTGAGGTCTCATTGACAAACAATTTAGGGGATTCTGACAATGTTAAAATTTAGGTGTATATTTTTTGGGTCCGTTTTTACGTTTTGTTTCTCATTTAATGGTAATAAAATACCTTGCAGAACGTTAAAATAAAATAACGCTACACGCTCTTAGCAGTTGTAACATATTCATTGTAAGCTTAATAAAAACCTGTAACTTTGAATTTTAAAAAATAATAGTTATAACCACGAAGTATGCCAAAGTTTTTTTTCAGTAATATATATAAGATATATATTTATATATTAGATTGCCTTTGTTCTTAACAGTAGATTGTCTTAATTGAAGATTAAGTCATGCAACCTATACTAACAGAAATTTCCATTACATTTAACACACTTAGATTTATCTTTCTATGTTAAATTTAAGGACAGTATTTTTTTTATTAATATGGCCTAGCAGTATTTTTTCTGGATCTTATTTAATGTTCTGCGTTTTCAGGAAGTCACGTTCCAAGAATACCATCAGAATCGTAAACACAAAGACGTAGAGTGGGCAATGGCCCAATATTTATACAGAAGGACAAAAGTTATTCTTGGCTTCTGGGTTGAAGACACGTCCGTGGAAATAAGGTGTGGACGACGTTTCGGCACGCCTTTTTGCAGCCATCTTCGAGGGCTTTTCACAGCCGAGCTGTGGAGGAAATGTCTGGCCAATCAGGATGTGTTTGCTTAGTAAGTCCTGATTGGCCTATTTACTCCACAAATAATAACCGCACACAGGGATTAATCACACCTGGCTGTCAATTTCCCATTATAAAAACCGTACGAAAGCACCAGGCCTATAGTTTTCATCAACCTTTAAGATGGCTGCAAAAATGCATGCCTAAACGTCTGGCGCCATAATTTCCACGGACTTGGCTCAACTCAGAAGCCAAGAAGTTTGTAGTTGGTGACTCTAGCCACGAAGGCCTACGTATTATGGTTGGTTAATGGTACAGTAATAGGTAGGGACACCTGTATTTCGCGATTTCAATTCATGTCAAGGTATTTCACAAAACACTGTAGCTTTATCTAAGAGTCATGGCAAATTGTGAGGGTGCAGCAGTACGGTGACCACATTATTTATGTATTTTAAAACGTGTTATTACTTTAACTATGCCTATTTTAGTTTACCAAATATATTCCACGATTAAAATTAAATCAATATGGTAGTAGCGCAATCTAGAAAACGGCATGTGTACTACATGACACTAGCGCTCCTTATATCGATTATTTAAAACAATATGGCGGTGGCACCTCTACCAGGTGATACTATTATTCCTTCAAATTAATATAAGTACAAGTCCGAATATGTGTGTATTTTTATATACCTTATTTAATTCTCGTTCTGGTAAATGTCTCGATGGCCGTGCGGTCAAAGGCATATGTCTGAGATGTCATGGTACGAATCACCACGGTTTCAATGTATTTTGTATAAAAAATATAATTTAATATGTCGACAAGGTAGGTAATGGAACATCGACCTTACATGCATGAGGTAAAGGGATGCTGGCGCTTTCTAGGAACAACCAGTAGAAACATAGATGTCGGCAGAACAGAAAAAACAATACGGCAGTCGTGACAATATTCGAGTTGGCGGCCTCCAGCAGATGACAACAAGATGGCGGCTGTTACGTCCAAAACTAAAACAAGTGACTGTGTAGTCAGATTCAAGATGGCAGATATGAAATGAGAATTCCAGATGGCGACAGTAACTAAAATTCAACATTTGTAGAGTGGGATGCTCGATGTCAATATACTTATATCTTAATTCAAAACGGCGGATTTCAATATTGCGGAAAATTCTAGAAAATTAAAATGGTGGAAAGTTATAGAATCCAAAAATGGTGGAAAGTGATAGACATTTAAATGGCGGAATGCAAGATGGCGGATCCAAAATGGCTACTGGGGAAAGTTCAAGGTCATCCAATATGGCAGCCATCTTGCAAGATGGCGGACCGACAATCCAATTCTCACTCGTACTCCTGCGCTCGGAGCCCCATTCCTAAACAGCTGAAGTGACTATACACAGGTTAATGTTGCTACATGTTGTTCCGCCATCTTGATGTCTTTGGCACCGTGGTTACACATTTCCGTTCATTATAATTCGTTACAATCACGAAAATACTCCTACGAAATGCCATATTCCAAAGAGCTAAGATATTTACACATGGCAGCCACCCGTTAGAAGTGTAATCACACCTTGTGAGAGGAATTTTAGGTATTAGATATACACAAATATTTTAAATACGTGTACAAACACGCAAGTGAACAAGCGTACAGGCAGTTGTACAGGAATGCGTGTGTATAAGAATGTGTCCAAGTATCCGATGTGCGAAAGTATGCGTGTGAACTAGCATGCAAGTGTGCATGTTCACAAGTGTACAAGTATGTAAGTGCCCAAGTATGCAAGTGTGTTACAACGCAAACCTGCCATCGAACGCTGTGCTGCCGTCAACTGTGTCTTCGGAAAATAATTTAATAGCTAATAAAATACGGTGGTCCTCATTGGAGGTTCACACCAGAGTTTCGCCATATTGTAACTAATCATGGTGACAAAATGCATAGTCGTAAGCTGGAGTCACAATGCCTCGACGGGCTTGACACGACAGGCCCGGCAACTCAATAGCCAATGGAAGGCAAGGTCACAGTGACGTCACCCCGACAATATAGGCGCCCCAACGGCCGGCAAGGAATAAATTCTATTTATAATTTTGTCGTGTCGTGCTGCCCGACAGAAAGCAGGACATGAAGCAAAACGGAAAAGGAAAGGAAAAATTACAGAACTAAACTTCAAAAATATTGACCTACTTGCTAAATCTTAATGCTGCGAAATTAAATTTCGTTTTACGTGCGGGTACAATTAATATTTGTAGCCTGCCCTCATATGTTCATATAAACGGATAGCATCGTGTTTGTGGTAAACTTTGTTATTGTAGATTGGTGAAGATTTCATTTAAGAATGAACAAGTTCAAAGAAGAACTTTAATTAATAAGGTCCTGGCTCGTGGTATTCTGTATGGCATTGGGTTGAAGGACTACCGAAATCAGCCGAGGCTACAAGACAACTAGGCTACAAGACTATTAGTCTACACATCTACGAGGCTACGTGTCTACAAGTCTACGAGGCTTCCTGTATACATGGCTCAAACTGGCTACAATTACTCCATTCAGAAGCGAGATTTATTTTATTTCTTGCAAAAATAACTTTAAGTTGTTCCGATTCTTGCCAATTCTTGCCATGGGCTGAGATAGCATATTCTTTTTCCCTTCTAAACTGTTTTTAGCGCATTATATACTGAATTTTATGGAAGTATTTGGCAATGAACTATTTGCCAAAAAGCAAAATCAAAAATGTCGATTTAATGTTGTCGTGGTATTGTGACCCTGCGCTATCAAATCTGTCATGTTGAAACACTGTACGACGGTTTGTCGGGTTGGTCGTATGTCTGACTCTCTGCGTTATTCGCTCTGAGTGTTACCTTTTTTCTGTTCCTTTTTTTGTTACACTGATGACTTCATGGCCTTGACTTACTCTACCAACTGAATAATAGTTTTAACTTCAACAAATATACATCTTAATTGGTAAAGTAAGGGAAGCACTACTGTCAACCCCATTACTAGTTGTAAGTCGGGGATGCTGTTCATAATTCCGGAATTAATACTATAACCAAACTCAGTAATTCTTTGAATGCTAAATTTATTAGTTCCGAATCTCATAAACTAAAGATACGTGTTTTTGATGAAGATAAACATTAGTTTAATAGATATCACTTTCACAGTCTTACTATGAATGGTACAACTATTTAAAAAAAAACGTTGTTTAGAAAATAAGTATATCCGTACATATAATGTATTTACAACGATAATTTTATTTTTGATTTCCAAAGTTTCCAAACTAATTTTTGAGTGGTTTGATTGTTGTTTAACATACACATATTCTGCGGGTGTAAAAATAAATTTTAATTTTGTCGTGTTGAGCACGAATTAACAAATTTGATCCGATTGCAAATATTATCTTAAGTCTCAATGAAACGTTTTTTGAAAGTTTGTAAACCAAACTTTTCAATAATGTCTCCATCGCCCGATTGCGCGATTTTACTGCAAAGATTAAAAGCTTAGTAAAATATGTTCCTTAATTTTTTTTAAAAAGTATTTCACCCCGTCTATAAATTATCACGCAGTGTTGTGACCGTTGCGAGTATAAAACAAGCTGGACTTAATTACCTTTCCAAGAATAAAAACTAATTATCATTACTTATTTCTCCCTCACTCTAACCGCCAACTAAGTTATTAGTCTCTCTCTCTCTCTCTCTCTCTCTCTCTCCCTCTCTCTCTATGACAGGAATAGTAATATTTTATCTTCCACTGTTTTTCCTCTACTTTTTTTCCCTACATTTCCCTCTTCGTATTCATGCAAGAAATGAATTCATTTCAGTCTTGCAGCAGTGTTGATATAATTAGGCATAATTGGTACGATTTACATTTTTTTCCTCTTTATCATTATTATAATACGTAATAACAATATAATAGTAATTCTAGCAATATGCACAATTGTAGGATCGACACTTCATTTTGTTTATAATCATATTCTTCACAAGCAAAACCAGTTTAAGAAATGTCATCATAGATTCAAAATAATATACTATAACATAAATGTTTCTTGAAAACATTATCTTTACAACGCTTTTATTAGCTTCACCTGTGTACATGTATGAATGAATGGACTATGTAATAAAACATTTCCATTCAATTTTTACCCAATTTTTGACGCCAGAATGTGTTGAAATTTTTTACACTTATGAAGAACCTCTGACAATTCAATATTTTGATAACTTAAGACCTTAGAGTGAGGGGACAGAGGGTCAAAAAACCACTATTTAGAGCTATAGGTAATAACCAGGCTTTTTGTAGATCCATAATTCCAAGGCATGGTGGGAAATTTTCCCGAAGTTTTCAGCCCCTTGGGTCAAAACCACTAAATTTTAAAAATTTCAAGAATCGATTTTTTTTAATTTGGTGTGTTTCCGAGCTATTGGGAGTCTTCAGCCTCTGCCCCCCCCCCCCCCCCCCCCCCCCAATCACAGGAAAGGTCATTTTTTCCAGATTTTTTAAAAGTCGGGACTATTGAAGTGCGTTAATTTTGACGTGCTTCCGGGGCCTTCATGCACCGTCTGACCTCCTTGGGGGGGGGGGGGGGGGGGGAGAGGTCAGTTGTCCCCGAAATTAGCTGCTACATAACAGTTCTTTTATAGGTTCGAAAGGTAACAGGAACTCAAAATTAATTTCCAGCAACTTAATTGGATCTGTATGGCTACCAAGTACATTATATTCTATAGAAATCTTTTGTAAGCACAGTAATTATATTAACCTCAGGGGTAACAGTAACATTAAAACATCGCATAATAAATTTGATAAATAAATAACAGAATTAAAACTTTACAAAAATTAAAGAATGTGAAAATATTGTACCACCATTTACTATTTTAACAAGATTCCTTAGACTTCACATAATTATGGAAAAAAATTATTGATTTACTTTTATTGTGACACAATGAAATTTTACTCTTATCGAAAAATCATCAATTTGGTTTTTAAGCAGCATTTAAGTACTGGCCATTAATAACTGTAGTTAGTCAACAGTTGTACGGTTCCGAAAATAAAATCAGAAAACCATTTCTTTATTAACAGTCTACATGGGTATTGGCTGTAGCAATTTATGTTCCCACAGCCAAATTTTGTATTCTCAGTTTTCTGTGCACAAAACAGAAAAATGAGTGCGTGTGCTTATGTCCACGCATTAGATGTTATAATTTCTTAGCGTAATAAAATCTTACTTTAATTTTGCTTGAAAATAATTCATATAAATTAAATCATAAAAGGACTGGAGTGATATTATAAATACGGTTGGTAATGTATAAATTCAATCGAATTTTAAAAATTAAAAAATACTCAGTATTCAGTTTGAGTATAAACATTCATATTTATTTATTTATTTATTAAAAATAATCTAGACAAATTTTAATTAATAATGGAAATAAAAAAATATGCTGAAAATTTAATCTAATATGTTAATTTTAATTATTCATTAAATGATAATGTAAACATTTGTAATTTATAGCGCAAATATATTATACATACGGGAACAAAACTTCACAAAAACTCTCCAATGAAAGCGCCCAGGAGACTACTAAACCTTCCACAGACACTCCCTGCCAGCGACAATCGAAGCTTATAAGCAACCTGACATCGTTACAATCATTCATATATAAATACACTTGAAAAGTTTATAATTACAGTTTATATCATTAATATTCATACAAAATAAATTTTAAAAATGACATGGCCAAGTATTCAATATCAATCACTAACACATAAGATTTAAAAACACACAAGGACGGTGTTATGTTAAAAATGGTTCAACCCACAAACACTTTCAACTGAGTAAATTGAGCTTAGAGTTGAACACACAATAACCGGTATTGTGGCAGTGCGTCGAATGTTTGGTCGCAAGATGGCATAGTAGCAAGGAATGTCGTTTGAAAAAATTTAGCTCAATTAAAAGTGTCATTTTACCTACACAATTATTTCAATAACATTTTTTTTTTAATTTTGTTGGTTAACACTTTTTTGCATAACACCATCCATGTATAGTTGTTATTAGTATGTAGCTTTTTTTTTAACCCGTGAAAATTTCGTTTCGCGTGGCGCGCGCATCGTGAAAATTCGCTCTCATCATTTGTTCACATGTACATTAGGTTCACACCTCAAGTTTACATCTATGCTCCCCCAGGCAGGTAATCCCGTTTGGGCATAATCCTGGTTAGGAGAAAGATGGGTCTTTCACACGCCAGACACTGTTGCCAGAGCCTGACATGGGTTCCTAGAACCGGGGAAACAAGATTCGCCAATTTCCAATCGCGGCGTGTTACTGGAGAGCGCCCGGCTAGGTCGAGAGGTTGAGGAGACCCATCCCAACTTAAGGCCCCACTGAAACACCCCCAGCTCCGCCGTCCACCCCCAGACCTCCAACAGAGTCAGCCCCCTTCTCTGGGGGATCTGAGTAGCAATCATTTGTTCACGACGCGCCTGAAGGAGTACGACTTGAAAACCCGTCGAGGTTGCTTCCCCGGCGCTCGGCGAAGCGACGCGAGCGAGCGGGACGCCGTAGGAAGAACTCGGCGCCCTTCAGAGACCCGGGTTCGAACCAGCGGAAGGGTTCCTGCCCCACTGGGGACGGACCATACACAGACACACGTCCCTGACGAATCAGCTGGGGCGAATAAAGATCTAAACGTCCAGGGTGTGCTTCCAAGACCTGGGCACTGCTATTTTTTTTAAACAAATTATCACATTGAAATTTACGACAAAAAAAAATTTTGGTTGTCTGGTAAAGTCGGTATACGGACGATAGTTTAACGTGGCAACGCCATAACAAAACATTGATGAAATGATTGCATTACTTTTATGAATAAAATTGAATCATTTTTATTTTAATAATGAAAGAATAAATACTTGAAATTATACTAGTAATCAGATTTTTAAAATGCAAGAATAATTAACATTTATTGCCGAAATTGTTGTTGTAATAAGCAATGAAAACCACATTAACTTTTCACTTCACTTTATAAACAGTCGAGTTTAAGAGAGATAGATGCGGCGCAAGCGTACAATGAGCGTAACGGAACAATGTGCGTAACGTAACACTTTTTCGTGCGTGCAGGCGGTGTTCATCGATTTATTAGACGTTGCCACGTCAAAAATAAATACTGGTTACAATTCATCCAGGGATCTTCGTAAATTTACGGATTACTTCGTAAATATTCGATAAATTAGTTTACTTGCTCTTAAAAGGAATCAAAAAGAACATTCTTGGTAAATTACCCAAACATTCTAAAACTTGTTGAGTCCACAGCGAGAAACACTCTTATTCTTCCGTGTACCTGAATATAAATGTGCTCGAAAGTCGAAAAGTCGGAATACGGCGTAGTTTCCACGTAGATCCAGTTGTTTGAATTACGAAGCACCCTTTGTTTATAACAGTTAAGGGTGGCAGCACATGTGACTTGAGCCACTACATAAACCTACTTCATTCGCCTACACTGTAATTAATTTTGTAAATGGAACTGAAATAACCACGTAAAATAACAGATGCTCGTAAATTTGTGCACTTGCATGAAAGAAACTGCATCGCTAAAAAAAAATAATAAAAAAAAGTGTTCATAGTAATCCTTGCTTCGGTTTCTTTCCCAGATATTTATATATTTGTGTTGTCCCAGTAGGAACATATAGATATTAGTTAAAGTTATTTGCAAACCGTTCCCCGAATCGCTTTACAGAATTAACTGCGCAAATTAATGACCATAATAAAAAAATTCAAATTGTTTAATATTCAAGTATATACTCCATGCTTTCAGTAATTTATGCTTTGTATAAAACATAAATCAAAATGTTAACCTATGCTCCAATTTGCGGAAGTGCGAAAATAAATATTCAATGTGATTTCCAATGACTTATTTCCTAACTTACATAAAAAATTCACTATAGCAATGTGTTGTAAAAATTTACAATATTTTTTTGTAGTATTACAAACTATTTCTTGGAATCTAGTTTCGAAAGGTTACACACTTTCATCGGAATTAATAAATGTGAAGGTGTGTTTTAACGCATTTCACATTTTACTAAACGTATTTTTAAGTTACAAAATACCAAACACTCACTGAAATGTAAGTAAGGACATACAAAGTTATATGAGGTATTATAATCTCAAAAATGTGTCAGATACACGGTTGTTTACTGTTATTTGAGGGGATACTTTCCTGAATAATTTTTGCTTATATATTATGTGTGTGTTTTTGTTTCTTAAAGTAACTAATGCCTAATTGTATGTCAATTATTACATTACTGTATTATTATTTTATGGTTTACAAAGATAACGTAAATAATTTATATTTTTAAACCAAACATGAACCAAGTGTATTTATTCAAGTGATACACCGTTTTTAATTAACTGGAAATAGCTTTTATCCTTCAAGAGTTTATTTTCATGTTTAAATATATAAATTTCTACATATTTTAGTTTCTCACATCTTGAGAAACCTAACTTTCCAGGATTATGGGAAAATCAAAATGTTTTAGACATTTACGAATAACATCTTAAAAATAAAAAATACAAGGGCTACATACAAACGGTTTAATCAAAATTGCATACTACACGAATGAATTACATTAGTTCATGCTAGGGTCGAAATAAACATAACGTCCTTTAAAAGTATTTAATAATAATTTATTGAATATGTGAAATCGTTTATAAATTATCAGTCAAAATATATTAGTAACGCATTTTTCGTCTCGGATAAAGGCATGAAGTTATATGAACACAGTGATTTAGGAAACAATCCATTTAATGGACGGGGCTGCACATGTTCCGCGGGAAGCCTAAGATGTACATCAAGCTCTGTCCCTGCCCGAACACGCCCGAACAATTCACCTTTGGGCAACCTCAGGTTTATTTATATATATTTATATTTCTCTGTTTATTTGAATGTAGCTATACTAACCTAACTAACCGTCCGTAGTGTTTTAAAGTGTTTTAATGTAGCTAACCCAACCGACCACTTTTAATATTTGAATTCAATTTTTCCTGCGCAAAAAATAAAACAAATCCCGAGGTTGGCCGAAGGTGGAATATTCGGGCGAGTTCGGGCAGGGACAGAACTTGATGTACATCTTAGGCTTCTCGTGTTCCGCTGCGCAGCTCGCGCGCGCACCCTCCACCTTCCAACAACCGTCCTTTCTGCTCGCCTGTGTTCCACCGGGCGCCACCGGCCTGCCAACACCCGACTCCCCACGTCTCAAAACCCCGCGCACGTACCTCGCGCCTCTGCGGAGAAATGACTGTGGCACGCTTCGTTAAATTTCCTCTCTCTCTCATTCCTCTTTAGCCATTCTGGAGGTTTTCATCGCGCCTTCCCACTCACAACTAAATCTAGAGAGCAAAAAAAAAAAAAACAAACAGCCCTTCATTTCTCCACCAAAGTCTTTTTTTTTTCTTTTTCTGTTTCCCCACGTGAATTACCCAACGTCGTATACCTGCCTGTCGTTTCTCACGGCTCAAAAACAAGGGATATGAATTTTTAATGGCCGAGATTTAAAAAAAAAAATGCCTCGCCGTTCTTTACGTTTTCAGCTCGCTTGACGCTGTCTTCCTGCGCCAAGTTTAGAAAATGAAAAATAAGAAAAAAACTTTGGAAGTCTCTTGTCTATTCACGCCACGTTACGGCATAATCCCGGAGTTTCTTCTAGCGTGTTTTACCCCAGCCGCCAACGACGGCTGGGATTTGCGTGCTTCAGGCGTAAATGAACGCATCTTGCTGAAAATGCGCATCTCTCACTTATACTCTGACGCGCTGCCTAGTGTATGGTAGCTAGGCTGTTAGTTAATTTCTTGGTAACTATTGAGTAACAGTGGCGTTCCTATGGAAGAAACCATGGGTATAAACTTACTGAAACAAAAAAATACTGTAGGAATGACAAAAATATTTATACTCCATCGTTTTGATCAAGACCTTCAAGACGTCATCATGATTGTGTTAAAATTGGTTTTTTAAAGAGCTAGTAGTGTTTTTGGGGTGCTAACCACCTCCTGTCCTAAAACCTTTCCCAATTTCATTCAAAGCTAGATCTGCCCGTGCTATATTACATTGTTTACGTTCCATCAAGTATTCCTATTTCGTTTCGCAGGGTACAAATATATCTGCTTGTTGATGTGTTTTATCAATACAGTGAAGGCAATGGAGTTTGGTTTAGGACCACCAGACTTCGCTGGAGGGGGTAAGTGAGACCAGGGTTTATTCAGAGAGTTTCCGCCGCGTGGACGCGAGGAGATAACACGTAAACCCAGTTCTGAACGCGGGAATGTAAACATTTTTTTACAATGTTCAAACAATTCCTGACCAGGCCGAATATCGATCATGGTGTTTTAGGCTATCCAGGCAGGAGCTCTAATTTTGGTTTTTAATTTTTACTTTTTAAAAGTCGGTAGAGAAACATCAGAACCATCACTTTTAACTGAAGTTAGTAATTGACGGAGTTAACGTGTGAAATGAATGTAAAGAATTTTGCCCGATGGCGTGGGGTTTAAAAAAAATGTTTTAGGATTATACTAAGGAACAGAGTAGAAAGTAAGAGTCTGAGGATACCAGGTAATGGCCTCCCAAATCCCTTTATCCCTTTCAGCCAACATCATGTGGTTTGACTCAAAGTATCCCCATGCTAAGAGTGTCACAAGGCGCTTATCCAGGTCTGTCACCCCAGACAGCCCGTAGAGCCTGTGATCTGGGTGAAGCACATGCAGCTTCTACCGGCTGTCCAGGCTGTGTGAGCTGTGTGGGCTGTGGTGCCGCGCACTGGGTCGACCCGTCTCCCCGGTTGGGGGCGTGCGCTGGGGGATCAGAGCCACCGACTGCAAGTCCTCGCCATGCGACATGGGCCGGCAGAGGAACCATCAGCATCAACAAGGGTCCTCCCGCACTACTGCCTGGATTCTTCCACGCACTTGCGGGCTCATGTGGTCTGTCAGCCCGCGAGCTAGCCCGGTCCAGGACACAGGAAACTGCATAGACCCGAAAGGCCCCAGCCACTTCGGACGCCACGCAGTCTCCGGCTCCCATCAGGAGCTCACAGCTCGTGTGACCTTCTCCCAGAGCAGAAGCCGTGTCCAGACTATAGCCGTTGCCATTTCGCATCTCGGATCCTCGCAGCGATCCAAAGGGCTTTTGGGACCCGACGGCAGTGCTGACCATCCGGGTTATGGTTTCGTGACCATCCGCTGTTGCGCCAGCGTAGAGGGCTTTTCCGCCTCACCAGACACCTCCTGTCGAGGGAAGAGGACTCCCCGGAAGATCTCACTAACACTTGGTACCGCGAGGTGCTTCGTGGACCTGATGGATCCTGTCCCAGATACCAGAGCCCGCAACAGCTCCGACGCCTGAAGCGACAGTCACTTCCTGCCGAGGAAGTCAGGACCACTCCCAAGCATCGTTTTGAACAATTCTGAACCTCTATTATGTACCTTATTTTTCAAGTGAATTATCGAATATATTTTTTTGAAGTGAAACTTCTTTACAGCCTGTCACACATAGATGGCATTAGCAGCGCTGCAGGTAGCGCTGTTAGTGAGCTGACGTAGAACTACAATGGAATTACATTCGCTTGCAACAAAATTTCAGTTGAACACATTTTAAAATGGTCAGAAGGTAAAGTTTGCTACTTTTTATGTCTAGTTGATTGCGTGTTCTTTGTTATGCATAGAATTTTCACTCCTAACGCGTGTGGCAGCCATGCACCCTTGTGTGTATGTGTTTTTTTTACTGTTGGTAAATTTTTATTACCAACTTACTTTTGTCGCTTCCAGTTTTTGACAATTTACTGACGGTGATGAGAGAAGTAACACAATTGGACAAATACAAACAAAAATGTAATGAAAAAATAACAACTTTAAATTTAGGAGACAGACACACACACACACACTAGAACGGAGATAACGGTCACAGGTGTGTGAATGGAATAATTTTTTGTGAGAAACCTCACAACAAAAATTTGTGTATATTTTTTATATTTAGAATCTACAGATCACAGCAGCGTAGTATTTCAGTGATTGGCTAACAGTTACAGACAATCACAATAGCTCATCCATTATTGAGAAATATCACTCAGCCAATCTGGAGGGAAGTGACACCCGATTTGGCAACAGCTGCGGCCAATCAAGAAGCATGCCCAATCCAGAAAAGGAAAATATAAATACAAATTGACTAGATAACTATGATGAACAATTGATATTGACAGCAATGTCGACCGAAACATTGGAGATTTTTTTTCCTTCATAATTAACGAAGCTTAAACCAGCAAGTCTAGACCATTCAAACACAAAATATCAGACACCACAAGAATTTCGTAGAAGGAATTTCGTCATGAAAAAAAATAACAGCACAGACGAACACAGGGGGCTAACAACGATCAGGCAGTTTCAACAAAAACAGGAAATTCAGACAGACAACCTGGTTAACGCAGCAAATATACGAATACAACGATGAAAATAAACCGGTATTGTGGACAACACAATACGATAGCATATAGGAAACCTAGTGAACCTCCTGTGTTTGACGGTGCTGTCGTCATTCTGTTGTCCATAATACCTATTTAGGTTCACTTTTGGGTCCATCTGTTTGACAATAGCTGAATTAGGCTTTTTCTCTATGGGTTTATGTTTTCCTAATTTTAATTCTTAACTTGCATTTTTGATATTTCCATGGCAAACAGTACAAAACTGCCATGTCCAAAACGACGATGCCTTCATTTTTCGCATAACGCGGCTCTAAGCTGTCATTTTTTGTCACTCCAATCCTCTACCTGGAAAATCGATACGCGTTAACGATACCCGTCATCAGCTCGCTTCATGAAGCTCGCAAGTGCCGTGCTTTAAGTTTCGGGACGTAAATAACAAAAGTGTGTTTCATCAGAAGAACATAAAAAAACGCTGTATTCAATGCAGCGTTTTAATTACGCAGCGTGAGCAGGCCTCCGTGATTGTATTGGATAAGCCGTCGAAAATCTGCGTTCAAATATTCGCCTCGTACCAGGTGGTGCGTAGCCAGGGATTTCCATTTATTCATTAATGCGATTTACCGTTCACGAGGCGGGGATAATTTACGAATTTCCTCTCGAGAATACAAAAAAATATATATTACATCCACTAATTACCCTAGCTGGGTACGGAAACATGTATCCCCGTACAGAAAATGAATGGTTAGTAGACATGTTAAGATGTGTAGTGGAGTTTACCTACACGTGTAAAATACCAGAAAGATATCCTAACATACTCTACCATGAAAAATTACTTGGAAGTTGAGAGGGCTCAGTTGTGTCAGTTGAATCCTGCACATTAAGGTACTTTCAGCTTTTAGTTTCAAAGAAAGAAAAAAGAAAAAAAATACTTTTTTCTGGCTTATAAATTACATAAAAATTTTGTTTTCATTCAAAAAGTCATTTCTGAGACTGAAAATAATATTTCGCAGTCACCGCAATACATATGGTAGGGTCTGTGCAACAAATAAAAAAAAAGTTATTTCTTGGCTTCTAAAGAATTGATTTTCCAAGAGAAACACTTGAGTCTAATACATACGAGTCGATTTAAAGATACAATAGCAGATAATTTAGTTTTGAAACAAATCAATATCTTCTTCTTAAACCTTCTAAATGAATTTTTATCACTTGGTCAATAAAAATTAAGTGAGCTAACGCATTTGATAAGTTACTCTAAATTATTATTTCATCACGCATGGTGAAATAAAAGTGAATTCAAAAATGGAAATACGTAACTGTATATAACAGTTTGCTTAAACAACTGAAGCTATATATACACAAAACAAAAACTGAAAAAAAAGTGAGCGAGTTGTTCAGTAATAGTCAGTTATGTGTAAACATTATTTAACCTCAGTAAATAGCTTATATATGTGTTCTAATTTATTAATTTAGCAACAAAACTTACTATACGAAACTTGGACACGAAATTGAATGTAGAATTCTTTAAAATAATGCCGAGCATCATAAATATTTTGATAAAAACATATTCGCTTTTCAAATAACAAAATTCCTGAACGCAAATCACACACTTACTTTCTGTACCCGCCGCTCGAATTCGTAAACGTTGCTTGCCACCATACGCGCAGATACCAGCTCGAAACACAAAGACATTTTAGACTATTAGAAACGGCTCTGATAAAAGCGAAAAAGACTTGAAAAAATTTGAAACCCTGACTTTGGGACTGATTTTCGACATGGAAATTTATTAAAATACTGGTCATCTTGTTAAATTTCAATAAAACTTTAAAGTTTACGTTCACGCTAGAAGTTAAACTTCTATGGCATTACTAAATATTAGCCTGTAACATTTTAAAACAACATTATAACACTAAGTATATGTTTGTTTATTTGATTTTGCTTAAACGACTGAAGTCAGTCCTCAGATACTTACTACGCAAAAACCTTAGCCTTGTTGAATGTATTCCACATTAAAATATATAATATGAATATAGTATAATATTAATAAAAAATAAGGTTTTCCAGTGACGAGATTTTAACCACGTCCTTTAAGGTCAACAAAAGCGCTCTCTATAACTGTGCTACTAAGCCTATTGAGAATGTATAAGGAGAATATGTATTAAGGTCATTGTATTGTCAGTTTAATTAAGTATTTTGAATTACTTTTTAATATGCCTATTTTAGTTTACCAAATATATTCCAGGGTAGTTTCACTATCATAAAGGTACATTTAACACGCCAATACGTTTGGTATGTCCCCTAATGTTTACGAAAGTTACTATATACGGGTTTATGTTGCTACACGTGGGTCCGCCATATTGTTTACACATTTTCGTTCATCTTCTTCCGTTCCATTTCCACGAAATTACTCGTACTAAATGAGGCGTACCGAGAGCTAAGATGTTTCCAAATAAAAATATTATTTTAGAAGTGAATTATCATAAATTTCAAACTAATAATCCGCATATATTAATGACGTGAGAAATTATAGATTATACTGAAGGCATATCCATATCTTACGATGCCTAAACATATAGAAGTTATTACCAACAAAGGTATCGTCAACTCTTAAGTCAATATATTTGTGATTGTGAAACACCTTTCAGTTTGTCATTTAGATTTTTTAATTTTATTCAATTTAAATAAGTAAGAGTAGAACTTATTAATATTACCTTTTCAAAAAATGTAAATAAATATATGCATTTGTGAAAAGTTTAATTTTATAAGTGTCGCTCTGCATTCCTGCAGGATATGTCCAAAAACTTTACATGAAATATATTCACTTCCCTTTTTATAACACGACGGTTGCTCTCACATCGTTTAAATGGAACGTGCGTGGCATATGTTAGACAGAATTTCCAGTAGTGGAATGCTTGCGATTCAGTGACCTCTCTTGCGTGCCTCTCCCCCCCCTTCCTCCCGCACTTTTACCAACTTTTGAGCAAAACATATCCGTAGTTCGCCGCTTGCTCGAGCAACTTCGCGATATGAATAAAAAACACTGTTTTAGCAAGTTTCATACATTTTCTTACCTAACCAACCTTTTCGTTTTAGTTACAAACCTAACTCACATTTAAACTTTACAGCGGCAAAAAAAAAATCGATTATGCACGAACGCGAACTATTCGGGCGTGCTACTCGGAATCAGCGATTAGAAGGTTTTCCTTCTGCGGACACAACATAGTTGTGGGGACGTTTCCTCGTTGCAGAGTGCAGTGCTGTTTACGTATCGGCGGATACGTTTTAGGCGGATTATCCCTCCCTATTTTGCAATCCCAAATAGTTTTATAGGGCCTATAGCTTGTAAAAAAACTTCCGTGGATTTTTTTTTGTCGACATGACATAGGACTTAGTTTTGGCTACTTGTTGAAGTCAACACTTGTGTAATGTCACTTGTTGTTCATTGGCTGCTGACTGGTGAGACGTTTCAACTTGATAGCCTGTGATTCGGTAAATCTTCAGTTGAAGGGTTTCTCATTGGCTAAGAGTATTCCCTTTAAATTGTGTACTAACAGCAGAAGCTGCTTAGAGGTTAAACATTTGAATTTTATCTTATCGTTAAATGAATTCACAATTTTTTTCGGTCTCTAAGTATGAAATTTGTCAACACTGAATCAGAATACGAATTCAGTGTTTTACTTCGCCGCGTTCTTTAACTCGGTGACAATGAATTTACTACGGGTCTTGCAATTAAATTTAAAAAACTCATCTAAAACTGCGCTTGTAAACTATGACTGCATTAAAAATGAAATACGTGCAAAACGGAAGCCGCCACAACTAGACATTTTTTTTTTATAATTTTTAATACGGGTATTTGTAACTTATGACCATTATTTTTATGTGTGACTTCATTCGAAATACAGTAGCTCCACGTAGAGAAGATCAAATAATTTAGCTTGTAGGCACGTCAACGTGTATTACCCGATCATTTAATTATTTTGCTCCCTGGTGGCTTTCATTTTCATTACAGAACACCGCTGATGTGATTTTCGTTCGTGTCGTCAGCCGAAGCAACTGTTTTTATGTCCTATGTGGTTTTTCTCACAAGGGAACAATCGCTAGCACGGGCATACCATACTGCAGATTTTTTCTAAAAAAAAAAAAAAAAAAAAAAAATATATATATATATATATATTGCCCTGTCTATAAATGAATGTTTTTGAACAAAGAAGTTAAAATAAATGTTAAGGTGGCAATCCTTGGGCGCTGTTGTCGGTCTACCGTGGCGACACCGTAGCGAGCGGTGGCATTCTTCCCTGATATTTCCCTGGCTTTTCCCTGACTAGCGAGAGACCTTGACCTTCGCGGTCCCTCGTCTTGACGTCACTTCCCCTGAGAGCCCTCAGCGGAAATGCTCCCTTAAACAAGCGTAAATAATGTCAGCGGTCTGTATCAAAGTTCACCTACGGAGTGGACGTCTGTTCTGAAGTTGAAGTCACTGGCCGTAACCGCACGAGGGATAATATTATGAAAAGGGCGAATCACAAAACATGCCATCTTTTTTCGGTCTCTCGGTTTTATGGGTTTTAGCCGCGTCGATGGTTGGATTTCGCCAAAGTTTCGGTCGACTTTACAGTCGCCATCTTCAGCAGGGTTGGCAGTAGGTTTTTGCTACCGTGAATATGGCGACTGCAAGTTCAACCGAAACGTCGGTGAAATCTTCACCATACATTTTTTTTGTCCGTTATTGAGATCTCTTATGGCATACAGTGTAACCAGCAATGGGTAAGTTAAAAAAAAACACCCTAAATAAATCCTCTCTATTGCAAGAACCATTTAAGGAACTTCAAGTTTAATGTTCACGGGGAGCTTTCACTGTCTCGGAACTTGCCTGACTGAACGATCTGACCGAGTTAATTGAGCTTTACATCCTTAAAAACTCACAAAAAGTCAACTGCAAATAAGACAACTAAATATTATGGATGGGCTAATCAAATCCTCAAACCTTCGAATACCATCGAATCTCAAGTATTTGGAGATTTAAGATTAGAGGGAAAAAGTTTCAATGTAAGTTATTGAAGGGAATGAGGTAAATACAAAAATCCAATACTGAGGGTTATACAGTGTACTAGGTCTATTTGAGGTTTTCTTCATAAACTTCTCTTATCACCATTTTCCAAGATATTGTACTTTTAATATATAACAATACAAATCTAATATGTACCTATTATGTATTTATTGTGGAAACTTAGTTCTTGAAACTAACATTCAAATGGTTGAATGTTTTAACATCATAGTCATTTTTTAATAACATGAACGTTATTTTATTTTTGACCCTTTAGAAATATATTCAAATTCGATCAAATAAACGCAATAAACCCACCACTAAATACAGTTGACATTAATTAGTCCAGTTTTAATAAGATCTTAATTTTACCTCAAATTCGAACCTATAACCAACAAAATACAAATCAAACTAAGGTCACTGATGGTAATATGGCCATGTTAAGCTTTGTTTAATTTTATTTTATCTAGTTTTCGGGAAATCCCCAAAAGTGTTTGATGGACATAATATCTAGGGTTTTTCTTGTCAAAAACCATTAACAAAACATTTTTTAATACATGTCATTATAAAATAACTGCAAAATAATAAATACATGTATTTGGGCCATATTAAAAGCATGTGATGTTAATATGGCCAATGATTTATAGGAAGCTGAAAATTAAGATTTATTAGCACAAATCATAAATAAATTGTATTTCTGATGAATATTTACTAATATTTACTTATACATACATAAGAATAAACAGCAAATATATTTTTTAAAACATATAAAAATACAGTTTTATTATTTTTTGATAATGAAAGTCTGATTGTAGATAAAATATGATATTAACAAGTAACATATTGGTCTCTTTCAAAATATTTACACTATAATAAACATTTCGGGCAAATAAAAAACTCTTTGTCATCTTTGGTGAGGCCAACACATTCTTCATGGACATATATTTCACAAACTCCGCACAGTCTCATATCCTTCACTTCATCATTGCAACAAATTGCACAGTACCAACTCTCAGACTTCTTTGAAGCAGTTATCTGGCGAACAGACTTTGTATTATATTTTTTGCTGTTTCCACTGTTCTTGCTGCTATCTAACTTTACATCCTTGTTATCTTCAAATAAAGATTTATTCAGTACAACACCCCTGTTGTTTATAGCAGGTTTCATAACCCGTGTGGTTTTCCGTTTTTTCTTTGGTGTAGGTAGCATTTCTCCAATGGAACCACGCCTGGACAGATTTGCAGTACTTTCGGGAATATGCAAACTATCAGAGTAATCTGAAGAACTTGAAGGTTGTGCCAAGTCTCCTGTGATATCTGAATCAGATGATGAACTGGTGCTGTGTCTAGAACCAAGCTGGCTAACATTTGTCTGTAGACCAGACGGACCTGCCAATGAATGGTCGTCATTGGAATTATGTTGTTCCTGCAACGCATAAGCGGTTACAGTTTCGTCTGCCATTTTTGTGTTAGGTGGTGGAAGCTCAGTAGCTATGCTGGGTGCAAAGGCCTCTTCTGGAATCACGAACGGATTGAAGGGGAAAATGCCAGTAGCCTTAAATCCACTTTTCATGTTTGCTTGTGTCATGGACTTTTCCCATGTTGGTGTAAAAACATCAGCAAAGTTCAATTTAGAAATGTCTTGCTGTTCTTTGTGCATATTAAAATAAAGGAGTGTGTGCTGATCCCAAAAAATCTCAAAACTTCGGAAACAACCTTTGTCTAAAGGCTGTAACTCATGAGTCGTGTTTGACGGAAGACAGTACAAAATAATTTCATTCTGTTCTGCAACTTCACATATGCTGTAGTCTAAATGTGACTTAGCCCCATCAAAAATCAGAAGACAAGGCCCACTTGGCTTGAACCTAGAGAAGTGATTCAGGAAGGACACAAAAGATTCGGTTGTCATGCTACCTTTTCGAGTCATTATTGTTGTTGAACCTGTAGGTAAATTTTTTTCCCAAGCTGGATTTTTTCTTAATCCAGGGAATAGGATCATTGGGGGAATGACATTTCCAGTAGCATTACCACAGGCTACAACAGTAACACTCTCGCCACGTTCCTTTGCAACAATGTGGACGCGCTTTGACCCCTTTTTCGCCAAAACCTCTGGATCTTTGTGCAGTTGTAACCTACAACCCTTCTCATCCATGTTGAATATTTTTTCAGGGAAGTTTAAAAACTTGTTCTCAGCAAGGACATTCTGTAATTTTTCAAAATGGTCTCCAACTATGAATTTGTTAAGCTTTTGAGCTCGGGCAGGATTTAGCCTTTGAGCTTTTCGTTTGCTAATTTCAGGATTTCTGGCCAAAAAGCTATTCAACCAGTAGCGACCTGCAGTTTCTTTAGTGAACCGGTGAGTTATCCCATTTTCACGGCAGTATTTAAAAACATTTAACTTGAGCATCTTTGATGTGAGTGGATAACCAACATTTGCTAGACGAATTATTCTCCTGCTAAGTTCCCTCTCTTCCTCAGTTTTGAGTGTGGCCTTACAACCCAATTTTGATTTAACATCTTGGTTATTGGAAAGATAACGGCGAAGGGTTCGCCTAGGCACGACATACCTTTTACTTGCTGCATTAACAGATAGGTTGCCAAGTCTTACAGCATCTACTGCCTTGCTGAGTCCATCTTGTGTCCAACTACCCCGCTTCTTTTGTGGATTGAAGGGATTCATTTCTGAAACAAAAAACAAAGAATTAACATTAGTTACAATTTAATTATAAGTTATTATTTTTGGCGCCATAATTAATGTATCGGGATTTTTTTTATGTAATTTAATTAATTTTTATATAGAATTATTGAAAATATAATATCCAGTATGCTCTTTCAATAAATATTTTCCTGCAAAAAAAGTTTCATGATATTTTCACTTCATTACATTTTTACATATTATTCTTAAAAATATATTTTCCATTGTGCACTTTAATAAATATTTTCCCGCAAAAATGCACCAGACAAAAACAATTTAAATATACCCAGTGATGGCATCTAAGGAGTTTTTTTAAGTTGTCATTTTAGGTAGGTATCCTGTGTGAGGTACACATTTTTCTGTAATTTTTATTACTTGTCTCTGTAAAGGTATATATTAATTACAGTTATAAATAAACTCGTAATAAATAATAAAATCACATACACTAATAACAATTTACCTACGAGGGGCCATACAGTATGTATAAACCATTTCATTCACAAAATGTTGCTAATATGGCCAACTGCAGCTAATATGGCCACATGGTTGGCCATATTAACAACCTGGGTGACATTTCAAAAAGTCGATTATAGTTTTTAAATGGTTGAAGGTAATAAATCTTTTTAAAATACATTTAAATAAGCATAGAAATCTACGCACTGAGACATCAAATTTCTGACAATATCTAGTAGTACACTATTAAAATAAAATATAAACTTACCGGAGTAAAATAAGAAGAGTTCTCTGCTCGCAGCAAAAACCCATGAAAATGGCGTCTCCCAGGTGGTGTGCGTGCTGCCCGGACTCGGAAACTCTGTGAGCTCTCGACAATGGTGTTCCGAAGAACATGCCAGCACATTCTATCGGTATCCGCGCGAACTAAGTCAATGGCAGCCAAATGGCCATATTACCAACATGGCCATATTACCATCAGGGACCTTACTAAGTAGTCACAACCATAATAGGTTTAAATACCGCGTCTTAATCGGTTCTGCCACCATAGACTGACGCTGTAGAATTCTTCCTTGGAGTTTTACTCTCGCACGGTCGTAGAATGTACAACGACGAAGAGAAATAAACAACTCCGCAGTGCGTGCTAGCATACTAAACACAGACGCCCAAAACTCATAGAAAATTTCAATACCAATTCCTTTTTTTTTAAATTCATTAATGTTTTATTACAAAGAATTGTTAATATCTAAAAATATAACTTTTTAATGCTTTAGCGTTCTTCAGTTGTTCATGCAAAAAATAAATTACTTTGTTACGTATATTCCAGGAAAGACAAGAATGTTAGGTTTTGGGATGCGGTGCTCGGAAGAACGCAGAATGGTCGGTCGGTGGTTGAAGAAAGTACCGAAACTTCGCGACATTATTAGCTAATGACATTGATTGATAGAAATAGGAAGCTAGTCTTGTATGGATGGATTGTAAGACATCCAAATACAGCGACAAGAGTCCGCTATAAATCTTGTATCGAATTAAGGTATTTTTAAAAGCTATTAATCTAAATATTTGGCAACAATGGTCGGGCCATGATATTTTCCCAAGCTTATGTGTAGAGCCCCGTTTATTTTGAGGATTCAATGCACTTTAGGCTGGAATCAACTTGTCTATCAATCTTTTTTTAAAGTTCTCATTGGTCGACAACAAGGTATCATCATTAGGCGGGTTGCGTGTAGAGACCTGTAAAATTTGCGGATTCATTTCGCGATAGGATAGAGTCCAAATTCTTTTGACATTATTTTGCTTCAGTGATTGGGCCACAGTTTATCTGAAGGACTCTGGGCCAATGAAAAATCTTTAACAGAAGAATTAGCGAATCACGATCATTACAGTCAACAGGTGTTACGAGTCGGTAACCAATCAGCAGATGTAATTTGCACAAGTGCATAGAGGATCATGGAGTCTATCCTTTAGGGATTTTAAATCGCGAATTTTTCCAGTCTCTACCCATGTGTTTATCAGGAGGAAAACAACTAACTACTCATTAGACTGAGATAAGGCATGTCTGTGCTAGCGAATGTTTCCTTGTAATTGGCGGCCGTCTGCAAGAGAAGCCATTATCCGGGTTGACAGGGTAATTTAGGACGCGTTTGCTTCCGCAATGATTGGTGTGTCGACATTAGACATGTGCCTGAAATAAACCCAGCCTACCACGAAACATAGACAATACTATACAGTTTTAGCACACAACGAGGTCTAAAACTATTTTCGCGAAAAATTAACGTAGCCCTACGGATTAATTTGGTGTCTGGCTATAATTCACAGCCCTGTGTATGCTCTACCTGTGCTTTCCTATTGGCTGATTTTCTTACTGCAGAAACTCTCCTTCTTTTGAGTGGATGGATGTGATTTGGCCACTCCACAGCCGGGTGGTAGTTGACTGCCCCACAGTCGTAGAGGGGAGTGTAGAGAAAATTTGTATTTCAATCGCCAAAGTAACTCAAAGATATAGCTGTTTACAGTCTAAATTGCGAACAAAAGAATCGGTGATATTTCCGTGTCCCTACAGATGATGAATGTCAAAGCTTTATATAATACCAGCTGTGTTACCCAGTTTCACACGGGCGGACGAATATGTTTAAAGTTTAAGTTTTAATTAATTTAAAGTTCCGATTTTTTTAGTATTCGCCTACAAATTTTAATTCATTGAACCAACACCTTGTTTTGATACGATTTCAGAGATAATTACAGAAAGACTGGAGTTAATTCTAGAAATTATTTGCACTTTCGATGTGTGTTTACAAATATTTTATTATGTATATCTAAGATATATAAAATAGTATATACCTTACGCACGAGTGCATCACATGCCAACGTGACATGATTGTATATTTTATATGAATCTGCAACGGTTTAGTCAGCCTAAGCAAAGAAAACAGTCTATGTGGTCGGGTTTTTTTATTTAGATATATTGCTAAATCTTACGGAAATTTGTTTTAGTAAAACATAAACTAAGTAAATCAGGAATAATTTAGCTTGATAAAAGTGTAAGTTTATGTGGAATTGGTTCAGTATTTTTTTCCAGTTTACTACGTACAAACAAAAAAACTAAATCCCTCTTTTCATAATATTCGTATGGATTTGCATTAACGAGTATAGACCTGTAAAAATTGCTTTATTTTCGATGCCAGAATTTAATCGTCACTCTTTTACACAAATAAGTCGGTATCCATTATCCAATAGCTGTTGCTATACATTATATCATCCGGCTTGGTTGCATGTTATTGAGTCGTTTCAAAACTGCATCTTGTTTAATCGCGAAGATTTAGTTCCACGATAATATGTTATCCCCTGTGATTTGGAAGAAATAATTCTTAACAAGACGTATTTAACTTAGGGTGAATCACTGAGGTTCTGTATTGCCGTAATGTGTTTTGTCACTGTTTGAGTTACGTGCGGAACGAGATAATTTGGCCAATCGGAGCCAATAATAACGTGTGTTTGAGTTAGTTTCTCCGTAACGGAGACACAACTCTACTTTTAGCAATTGAAGTTCCACGAGTCCGTAGAATTTTTACTTTTGGCAAGCCAGACGCGTTGAATGTATTGATAGTTTTTTTACAGTTTTGGTTTTCTAAATGATTCGCTTCAAAGCGAACTGAACTGTACCCGGAGACGTCCCGTGATGATACGCGCCTCTTTACAGTGGAGAGGGGGGGGGGGAAATGACAAATGAAATTAGCCATTCCGCCGGCGGGAGTCCCCGAGGGAAAGCAACCAAAGCGAGGTGACAAATGACGGTCGCCATTGTCCGACGCTTGAAAGGAGGTGAAGACGGTGCCCCGCCGGGTTTATGAGGGCGGGTGGAGGGGTGCAGGGGGAGGAATTATGATTTCCCTTTATTCCTCCTTTACCCCCTCCCTCCCCCCCCCCACCACTCCTTGTTCGCACGTTCCACGGGGACGGAGGGACGCCTGCGGCCAATGAGACCACAGGACGTAGCAGTTCCCTCAGTGGCCGAGGTGAGGCGCTGGCGTTGTAATCATCCGACAGTATTCCTACAAGAATGTTTGATACGTGGAGTCCACGCGCGACAGAAGCGGAACTTCTTGCTTATTAGTGATAGATAGAGATAAATTATTCCTATATTTTTAAATAGAACGAAAGATAATAATTGAGAATAGTAATGACGCAGGTATGATCTCAAATGAAATAACTCTTTTCCATACGGATAAATAAATTGTGGATTCTTTGAATTAATAAAAATGGACTAAATTTTTATGGCACATTTAAAACAAAATTTGATTTTAAATGATTCTTAATCTTGAAGCTTGCTATTAATTAGGTTATTTATAGGGTCAAAAAAAAAGAGTGAAAAGCAATTTGCTAGCAAAAATACTTAGTTACACAACCAAAACAATGCTCAAATAATTTTGTTTAACAACACTGATTTACATAAGTAATTAAATTAATAATACATACATGCAAGAACAATATTTTTCTTGCGAATATGGCCCGTGGCTCGGTGCACAACAATAGGCTAAAACCCCGCTGTGTTGCCCTCTGCCCAAATACTCCCTTGCTAGATGCCAGCAAGTCGGATGGCGTCAGGCGCAGGCGGGTCCCTACCGCCGCGACCCGCCTATCCCTGCAGCATGGCGGGGTTCAACCTGAGCCGCACGCCGCCACGTGGAGCTCGCTCAAGTCTGCTCCAGCGATCACTGACTGCACCAAAGGCCCCGGACTAGAGATAGCGTGACGTCCACCCCCCAAGAAACAACAACTGCGCACATTAAAATGTGCAAGTGCGCGAGAGAAAAAGAGCGCAAGAGAACAAGTATGCTGCGTCATTTCTACCTTTCCCTGCCGTCTCCTCTATATCTGTTTCCCCACCACGTAACTATTTCCCTTCTCTCCCGGTTACTTCACCATATACCTAGCTATTTCCCCTCATGCGATCTGAATTTTCGTAATGCTCAAAAATGGTTACCCCCTCAGCAAAGAATTTTCACTTCAAAAACATCACGATACGAATTCAAGAACAGCTCACTACATCTGCATTGACAGTTATTTTTATTAACACAACAAACATCAAAAATCTTTGTATATTTGGCAGAAATCCAGCATTGTAACACACACACACATATAGGTATGTGTATATATATATATATATATATATATATATATATATATATATATATAGAGAGAGAGAGAGAGAGAGAGAGAGAGAGAAAGCAAAAGAAAAAAAAACCTATATATTGTATAATCATTGAATAATTCTTGCAAAAAATGAATATTGGTTCAAAACATTTTTATGGACATTCACCATTGATTTTTTACTGTATGTCATAAAGAAACTAAAAGAATGGGCAAGAAAGATGAATACACAAACACACAGAAAATCAAGCCAAAATCAGTGGATGACAAATTTTAAACGGATAGTCAGCACAGAGAACAGAGAATTGCGTGGAAGGAATTAGTTGTTAAGACCAATCACGGCACAGACGAACACAGTGTGCTAAAAGTGACGAGAAATTTGTAACAAAAACCTTAGACAAAACGTATAAATTGTGTTTGCCAAACATAATCAGTATAAATAAATAAAACTAAAGTGTCTATCTGTGATTTTCAAATAATAACGCATTAAATACTTTTCTTTCTAGAAAATTATATTCCTAAACCAAAACTAAAGTTATTTTTTTATCTGTCGGTACGAAATGATTCAACTAAAAAAACTTATCATGATTTTGAATGTAAATTCAAACACGTCTTAAATGGTAGCCCCGGGATTAATTTAATCAATTTTATTGTAATATCGAAAACCTTTTTTTTTAATTTGATGACACTCATATACCAAAATATAATAGTAAGTATTGTTACTTAATTTGTTGGTAAAGTTCAACAAATGACTATTCATATGTAAATTGACAAATGATATCCCATGCAGTAACTAGAAAAAGACGTATGAACTGTAATTATTTATCAATAAATCCAACTTGAGTCATTGTTTATTTTTAAAGTGTATATAAAATTATTTATAAGTAATTTTTAATTTTTTCTGTATTTTTTCCACTTGGAAGTAAATACTAAATGATAGATGAACTTAAAATGTTTTCGAGCTAGTGATTCCAATAATTTCTCGGCGCGTACTCCTAAAACATTTCAAGAGGCGATTTCTTTGTAACGGGTGTTCTCCAACCCGTTTTAAAACTTTTTCATCGCGGCATAATGAAGTGTGTTTGGTTGCACACCTGAAAGGACGCAACCCGCTGCACTTGCCAGCGCGAGGGCAACTCAGCTCGCCTGTGAGGTCGGCAACCCGCAAAGCTTGAGCGAGGCTAAAAATAAGAAGGTTCTCGTTTATTTGATTGTCACGTGTCACCGGTGGTTCCGCCCGGTTATTGTGCATCCTGCACAGCCCGGACAGGCGGAATGAAGGATATTCTGGTTCATAATGACTAGGGACTGGAAAAAATTCGCGGGTTAAATGACCTCCAGGCTATACTCCACGATCCTGTGCACACTCGGGCAACCGTCGCCTGTTCATTGGCTGCCGACTTGTGAGGAGTCTCAATTGGGAGACTCGTGATTCGATACTGCTTTGACTGAGGGTCTATAATTGGGCCCACAGTCCTCCAGGTTAACAGCGAACCAATGGCAGAAGTTGCATAAAAATACAATTAAGTATTTGCATTCTAGCATATCGCGAAATGAATCCGCGAATTTTTCCGATCTCTAATAATGACCGTTGCCACTGGACAGGTAAATAAAGCCCAGTTTTTGCAGAGACGTGCGAGACACCGCACCGCCGCCACGAGAGACCCAGCGAAGATCTGTCCGCCCCCAGCGCCGACCAAAAAGGACAAACGCCATCATTGGGGTAAGCCCTGCCACGAGGGACCTCAACCGAGGTTTTGGCACTGACGTCACCAGTACCGAGGGTCACGGGCTCGAATCCCGAGTCCACGGGTGAACACTCGCTTGGTCAGCAACGAGTGAGGGACGTTGAAGGAACGAGTGATGGATAGAGACCTGCAAAATTCGCGGATTCAATGACCTCCAGGATAGACTCTACTACACTCTACACACTCGGGCAAATGCCACCTGTTCATTGGCTGCTGACTTGTGAGTCGTCTCGACCGAGTGTCTGTGATTCGACACTTCTTTGAGCGAGGGTCTCTAATTGGCCCTCATTACTCCAGATTAACAGTGAACCAGTGGTAGAAGCAGCGCTAAGGTATAATTATTTGAATTGTAGCATATCACGAAATGAATCCGCGAATTTTGCAGGTCTCTAGTGATGGAGTAAGGTGGCGGTAAGGTCGTGACGGGAGGGTTTAAGTGGCTGGTTGGAGTCTTCGGACGAGGGAGCAACACTCGCTCGGCGAGCGTCTGTAGTTGAACGAGCAGCACACAGCAGGACGGCTAACTACCGTACAAGAGCGAGCAGCTGACGACTCAAGTCACTGGTTCGAGTCCCTGGTACGGCCATCGAGGGCGAGTAACCCAGCGAGTAGGAGCAAGCAAGCGAGTCGGCACAGCGTACCACAGCTAACGACACGACACTCGCTCGCCCAGCGAGCAGCGAGTGGAAGATATCGGTGACGCCGAGGTGATACGACGTCGCCGCTGCACAGAGAAAAAAGGTTTGTTTGAATCAAACAAATATTTGTTTATATATGGCGAAACAAATATTTACTTGGTGGAACAAAATATTTTGTTAGTTTAACCAAACTCGTTAAGTAACAAAAATAATTTGTTACACTTAACCAAATATACATTTGAGTTGGCAAAATCATTTCGTTGGGTCAACAGAATCTCTCCTACTACAAAATATTTGTTTGAATTAACAAAACATATTTAATTCGCCAAATATAAACAAATATTTTGTTGAGGCAAACAAACCTTTCTCTCAGTGGTGGTTCGAGTCCCAGTGCGACCAGCTGTTGCCATTCAGCTGGGAGGAAGACGACGAGTGCTTCTGGTGCTGACGGGGCGTAGAAGTCAGCGACTACGTCCCTCCCCGGGCTGCGGCGAGAGCGAGTTCCTTGACCCGTGGAGAAGCCACGAGTCCTGCCGAGTGCTGGCGGAACGAGGCGAGCAGCGACAGCGACAGTGACCTACGACTTCAGGAATAAAGACGGCGGTCAATAATTAAAAATGCTAGTTTTTTTTTCCAGAATATCTCTGAGCTGCGTTTTGAGGTGGATCAGGCCGTGCAATCGTGGATTTTTTCCCATCTTTTTTTTTCTTCTATAATTCCAATTTTCAAAATATTTATCCCAAATTTCTGACATGTCATGTAGTGAATCATATCCCTCAGACCTTCCGTACCTTGTTGCAACCACGTTATTTGCTAACAGGCTCCATTCTGTAAGCCCCTGCGAGGAAATAACTTATTACTTTTTACGCGGGAGACTACAACTATCATAACAATCACACCAGTTAACGGGAGTTGACTTCATCGAGTAGCCAAAGGCAAGTCCTATGCCATGTCTACTTGAATAAATTTTATCACGGAAGCTTTATTGCAAGCGGTATCAAATTATGTATTTGAAATTGCAAGACAATGAGGCCTAATCGACCTCAAGCATAGTTGTAAATATTCAGGGTCATACATTTTAATCGGGAGTTATTCCGTACCTGCCATGAATATTTTAGTTGTTCATGTCTGCAGAATCGTAAAGTATAATTTGTCCTAACGCATGCACTGGAAGAAATTCCCGGTAGCAATTTTAAGTGGTTACAGTTACGTGTTTTATAAGTTGTCTATTCTGAGGGAGTTGTTGATATTTTAATGCGTATTGCTAATGATGCCAATATTCTGTGTGTTCACAGCTGATATACAGTGAAGTACGACATTTTTAAGTCCTCAGTCAGTGCAAAAAGTCCACAAAGCACGACTATTCCATTTGTTTAATGACATATTTTAACAGAATGGTCTATGTCAATAAATGTTTTTGTTCGAACCTTTTGTGTTTTGGAACATCAACACCCTCGCATATCTCATATCCCGTTCGCTAGATAGTGAACAACTTGTGGAGATTGAGGTAGCGTTTAAATATGATCCAATTACAGCCTTGCTTGTTTCTTGAGGTTGAGTTTCTTTATTGGAATCTGTTAAGGGGCCCGCCTCGTCAGGGGTGTATGTGTGTTAGTGAGGCGGGATGATAAGCGCGACGCTCGATGGTATTTCTAGCGCGGTGTAGTCTCTAAGCGCAAGTCTCTTAATTGGCGCGCAGTCTTCTCGTCGTCACAGGATAACCGTGAAATTTTAGCGGTGACCGCAACATTATATGGCGGAGAAATGAAGATAAAGGTGTAATGCAAGTCCCTTAAGTGCTTTTAATAATCTGTACTGGTTGTTTTACGCCTAAAAATTACTCTGAAAACATGCGTTTTAGCCATTTTAACTCTTCTATAAATACAATTTAAAAACATGATCCAAAATTAAAAGTACTTTTCGGGCCTCAGCGAACTCTTAAATGCTTTTCGTAAACATACCCCACTAGGATATCTGGAGTAGTTTTGAAATCGCGTTGTTTTTCCTGAAGCTCTGCACACCGTCTGTGTGACCAGGTAGGCGGGCCCCTTAAGATACCCTTGTAGTTACATCTGTGTGCACGAAGTATTGCCTACGTACCCAGGCGTAACATCATTGCTGCTGAAACTTTTTCTGTCGCAATCCGTTGTACGTTGAAACTGAGGGGAGCTTTTGTTCATCATAAATTTATCTTAATGAAACGACATAAAGTATCCTTAACAATTGAAGGCACCGATTATGCATGCAGTAGTAGGGTGCAACACCTGCTATTTTAACCAAGAAAAAGATCTATTCAGTTTGTTTGGGAAAGTGGGTAGAATAAAACACTGTTCCTAGATTTCAATATTGTGCACCAACACGATTCCTTAAAATTATTTTTATAGCCAACTCTTAATAATTGAGTTATGCTGTAAGTTTTATTGAAAAATTGATTCCTCTATTTTACAGGGAATCATTCTCGAAATATTTTGAGTATATCTGCAAACATTTCGCACTAAACTTAATATGAGGGTTTACAAAAAAAACATTTTTTTACATAAATTATTTCTTCAGTGTTACTCTAATAAATACTTTTTTAATTATGCGTTTTACTTTGAAATCATGAATAACTAAATCGACGTAATATAAATGTTTTAAGGCATAGAGATCTAAAAGTAAAAACACAAAATTAGAAATTCCTTTTTTTCCGAGTAAAGTGATATAGAAACAATCGCTAATACAGCGCACTCTCATCTAAGCCCCTCCATGTTTCTCTACAGTTCAAAAGTAAGATGTAATACTTAGTTTGCACTAAAGGCAACTTAAGATACAAAAAGATTTTCCTTTTTCCCACTAACTTGTTTTTGAAGCTTAAGATTACTTAGCCCAGGAACGTTTCCATTATTAACGGAATATTTTCTATGGGTTTTACTATGTAAAATAATAATAAAATTAAAAGTTTAAGTCTTTACATTGCCAAAATTTAAATAAATTTCATTAGGTACATAAAAAAGAGTGTAAGTATAATATCCAGTCTACTTAAATTTCAACAGACGTAAATGGAAATAATACCATTTTATTCAGAAATTAAATGTTAAGTTCGTATTGTACTTTTTTATTTAGTAAATTTAACTGTTTATTCATCAGTGTGTTAAAAAATATTGTAATTTTTTCCACCTCTGGAAGATATGAAGTTTTTTTTTTCAACTTTGAGAACAGCTTTAATTTCCCTTAAATGTGTCTCCGTCATCACAAGTGGGTTTATCAAGCAGTATTAAAAAATTAGCACTCTGTGACCCAAGCAGCAATGATGAATTGTCGATTTCAGCAATTAATGTCAGTTTTCTGATGAGCTTGTGTTAAGCACGCGCGGTGATCGATTGGTCAAGTTCTGACGTGGTGTTCAAGTGGAGAGGTTTGGATTTTTTTTTTCCATTCTAATGCACAACCGACGGGTTCAGAGATTTATTTGGCTTGCGGCAATATTTATAAACTTAATACGTATATCTTCGTAAAACCCTCTATGAGCATGCGTTAACGTTCTTAGCAAATATTTTTTATAGTATATTATAACCAATTAAATTAAATTGTAGTTTTTTAACATCGATATCGTTATTTTTTACGTCTAAGAGAACATTTTGTATTTAATTTTTTGTCTTCATTTCACACCGGTTAAAATATGAAATATTAAATTATATACTTACACATTAATTCCTTGTGAAAATTTTGCAAACAGAAAAAAAAACATTATTATGCTTAATCAAGCTTACCTAAACTCATCTACATCTACATAGTGCACGTACTTCAGTAAGCGTTTATGTACACAGCCCGTTATGCAATCCTAAGTTGTGTGCTATGGGTAGCAAGGCACACGAATACAGTGCCTAACAAAAGTTTAAAATAAAATTACCCTAGTTTTTTTTTAATTTTTAGTTATCATTTCATGAATATTTGAAAAACAGTGCAGGTCATGAGACAGCTGTCTATTAAAACAACATTGCGATACGACATTTAGTTTTCAACATAAAAATTATTAAATTTTCTATACTTATTATAGAAACCTAAATTTTTAAATATCAAAAATGTTGTAAATACTGAACCAATTGGTTGATTTCAGCATCAATTGTTTCCAGTATTTTAAGATGTTTAAAAAATTTTGAAAAAGAAAACATTAAAAAAAATTTGTTTACTTAAGATTTTTTTTAATTTGGAAAAATATAAGGGATAAAACCGTTGCGTGTATTTTCATGTTTATATCCAATCAAGAATAACTAAACCTAGTTTGATATCGCTCTAGCAGTATACAATGCCCAAGCGTGTTGTGTATACACAACACGAAATCTCTAATAAAGTATTACATCTTTTTGTTGAAAGCGAGAAGCGTTCATCAATCGGAAAACTGAATTTAACAAAATTAAAAAGTAAGCGTCTTACATAGTTCAACTTTTAGGTAACATATAAATATACATTTTTTTTATTTTGTAAAATCTAATGCTCACATTTTAAAAACTTTAAAACTATTTTTATTTTTATTTAAAACACACATTAATAAGTAATTTAAGAAAACACAGACCACTGGTACACCAACAAAATATCGTGTCTCCATATTTTCTTTAAAATAATATGTAACTAACATTGTATATTCATATGAATCTGTAAATTTTAAAACTTGTAAAATAATAAACCATTTTCAAAATTTTGAATTTATTAAAATGTTAGTTGAGGATTAAACGATATAAAAAGTACATAAGTTCGCACCAAACGTAATTGTGCTAAAGATTCATAATGGTACTAAAATATTGATAGGTATTTTACTACTTCAGTAGTGAATGTTCAAGATATTTTATTCAATCGAGGATTTAATTTTTGCTGCTCTTGACCTGGGCTATCGAGAGTAGGCATATTTAAAATCTTGGCCGTGTCAGAACTTCGGGCACCTGGGAGTTCTGTCTGAAACGGTTGCTTGTCAGAACTAAGCACCTGGTGACATCAAGCGACGGCAGGCAACTGACAAAACACCATCGATCTGGCGATGTCGCCGTGTTGCAAGCGGGGGTTAAGAAAAACCCCATCGTGAGGAGTCTAATATTCTTTATGAGAACACCGTATACAGCGCCTTTCGAGAAGATGATGATTTTGTTTGCCGGAAATAAGTGAAGGATTAAAAGGTTTTTTTTTTTGCGAACAGTTTACGATTCTATTTGTCACGTCACGGCGTTGCCATGGCGACCGTGATGACGGTTATGACTGACGGATAGCGAACAGTTTACAGAGATGAAAGCTCCGAAGTTTAAAGAGTTAGGTTAGGTTCGGTCAATTTAATAAATAATAGCTCTTTTTTTCCGGGAGGTTATGTTAGATTACCGTAACTAAAATATGTGGGTTAGGTTGCCTAACCATAAATCATTGTTTATGGTTAGGTTAGATAAACGTCATTTAAAATAAAAAATTTAAAACCTTTGAATATGTTTTTTTTTTTTTTTTTCCACGGGCGATCGTCAAACGTCGGAGAATTTCGGAGCTGTTCGGATGTGGCCCTCATCCATGTGAACTGAAGGCATCCCATCACCAAGCCGTCTTCACTTCGGCGCGTTCCACACACGCCATACTGACCATTCAGCCTCACTAACACTAAAACACTCCTACCCACGCTTACCTCCGAAAATCCAGGAATTATGGGCTTGGGACGAGACTTCTGTGTTAATGAGGTGACGCGGGTGTTCATATTAAATGCGTGCTCATTGACGCTGTGGAATAATTTTACTGCCGAAAGGGCGGAAATATTTATTTTTTAATTTTTTTTTTAATTCTTAGCAACGCTTCCCTACCTCTTAACCCGCATTCGTTAAAGTAAAAGTTACGCTCGCTTTTCTTTCAGTAAAGCTGTGCATCCGAAAGTTAAAGTGTAGCACTGGGCAAGCGTTTGGACTCAGATGCAGCCTCCAGGTTTGGTGCCGCTGTCATGTCGAACACACTAGAGAGTTCTGTATCAATGGCCCAGGAAAAAGTGTAAAAAACTGCCTGTAAAGACGGTTTACGGACTATAATTTTACGTGATAACGTCATAAGAAAACATTGATGAAAAATTGCATACTTTTTAATTTTCAAATATTATTTACAGTTTTTGAAAATTTAATTTAAATAATTTGTTTAAATATAATCACGAACAATTAGTTAAAAAGCCCAAATTAAACCTGTTTGATATTATTGAAGATGTTCTCGCACGGTGGTTGGCCGGTTCTTGCACGCTCGGCTCAGGCGGAACGTGACAATTTTTCGTGCGTGCAGCCAGCGTTCATCGATTTATAAGACGTTATCACGTCAAAAATGAAGAAAGGCGTAGTTTGGGACCACTCCATTAGATTCTTTTTTAGAAATCGTTTGGCTAAGATCATAAAAAGTGTTTCTTATTAATATGTAACTTAATTATCGATCTCTTTAATACAGTAACGTGCATGCGCCTACACTGGCACGATGACGTCAGAGGCAAAACAAATACTGCGCGACAAACACGTACAGACATGATCTATCCGTTGTGGTCTCAACCATTATTGACGCATTATTAGTCTCGTAGTTATCAGCGATTCAAATATGACGTCATTTTGTCACACAAGAAAATTCGACCGGGTATTAATGAACGATAGAATAGACGATTTTCACTTCAAAATAGCCTAGTTACATGAGGTTTCACGACAAAGTAGTGACATAACTATTCCCACTTCTACTATGCTTAAAGCACTAGAAATTAAAAAAGAAAAATTTTCTTACAGAAAATCTAGTCTTCATGTAGGTACATACAGTGTGCTGGTACATATAATTATTTTAAAAAAACTATAACTGTGATACTGTACATTAGATGGTTACTTGTGAAAACGCCAGCTATTCTCGATAAAATTTGAACTGTCCGCAATTAAGGAACATGAGCATAGAGAAGAAAGCACAGTAGTTCTAATAGGCACACAAGGCATCGGTAACCACACTCCAGGACAGGAAACAGAATCATCTGCATACATACGAGTAACACGGCTTTTAAAACACTCTTTATAACAGTTCCTTTCGTGATGCGATAAAAGAGTTTTGTAGTATCTCGAACCCAGGTCGTTCTTGCACCTAAATGGCCATGGATGTAAGACGTTTCAGGAGTGAGTGTGCGCAATTTTGGCAGCGTTTATGTTTGAAGTCGAAATGATAGCGTTCCCCATCACCCACCGTTTCCCAGCTGAATAGAATTAACACCTCTTTAGGCGCTTTTGGGGTAATTTTTTTTAACATTCACACATATGGGCAGCGGGAGATTTGATGCGCTGGCGATTTTCTGCCATACCCAAGAACCGAGATTATCAAGATGGCGGACGCGCGTGTGGCATTATGCGCCAGTATATACTCACTTTAGTGAATACTGAAGGGATGTAGTAAGCGTATAGGTAAACGAAATGAAAATTTGTAATAGCAAAACAATATTGTAGCACGTTTTATAAACTTTAAAAGTCAAAACTAGAGACCTGCAAAATTCACGGATTCATTCGGTGATAGGCTATAATTCAAACACATATACCTCTTAGATAATGTTTCTATTGGCTTACTGTTCATCTGGACGAATCTCAACCAGTTATAAACCCTCAACCAAAGAAGGATCGAATCACAGACAAACCAGCTGAGACGACTTACAAGTCGGCAGCCAATGAACTTGCGTTATTTGCCCGAGTGTACAGGGGAACTATCCTGAAGGCCATCGAAACTGCGAATTTTGCAGGTCTCTAGTCATAACAAAGAATAATTTCCACTTTAATAATTTTTATTTCTTAAAGCCAATAATAATATGTTTGAACTGGCATGGCGATGAAGAAATATAATAATATATTTGTATGTAGTAATACGAACGCTGCGCTATATTTTAATAATTTATCAAACTAAGGAATGCAGTTAAAATGTTACATGTTTCTGTTCAGTTTTAAAGTCCAAATATTTTAGTGTTTCAAAACAAAATTATAAGTACAACTAAAACATGTAATTTTAGGTATATTTCGAAAAAAAACAATACATATTGAAACCGTTACCGTACACACACACACATACACACTCACACACACACACACACACATATATATATATATATATAAAACACTTTTATGGACACGATAACTGCCATAATTTTGCACAAATCATTTCCAAACCGATACATAAAATCTCGTAACTGAAAATCTCAGTCGAGTTCCTTACTGGGTGAAATCCCACCGAAAGAAAAATTCTATAACTCTCATAATATGAAAAATATCACATCTGTATTATAACTCGTAGGAGAAATACTAAAAACGTTATTCAAATAGCTTTTTGATACGAGCAACCATAACTGCATTGGGTGGAGAAAAAAAAGGATTTGGGGGGGGGGGAAAAATGCAAAACTTTCTTTAAAGACACACCATCGAATCCGTTCGGATTGTCTATGTCTTATAATGTTTATTAAAAACCTTTGTCTGGAACAACAGATTTTTCTCATGGTCGTCAGTAAAACAAAAACGCTGGTACG
The DNA here is from genome assembly GCF_032445375.1 of Bacillus rossius redtenbacheri. Taxonomy (NCBI): domain Eukaryota; kingdom Metazoa; phylum Arthropoda; class Insecta; order Phasmatodea; family Bacillidae; genus Bacillus; species Bacillus rossius. The sequence continues at coordinate 65,535,053 of NC_086333.1, read as the reverse complement.
TGACGGACTTTACCGGTGGGTTTTTCTCGAAGTACCCTCGCTTCCACTACCGATTCTATCCTGTTAAGGCCCTCCACGAGACATCACAGTAGGGCGAATGATTACCCTGTTTATGTATTTTGTTTCTGAAATGTGTGTACGGGAGAGGTAAATATGTTTGAAACGGGTGTTTCTATAGGATAATATTTATACCCGAATCATGCGTCAGAGAATCTTCATAACCGCTGAGATGTGACAGTCTCCCGAAAAACCCTCTTAAAGACATGTTGGAGTTTAGGTTCATCTACTTTATTGCGGATATACAATATTCCCGGTCGCATCTTAACTTTAGCGCGTATAGATACTTGATCTATCAAAAAGGGCTTGAAATTTTTTTTTTTCGCAACAAGCACTTGATATAGTTTCTGTCTCATTACACCAAATAAAACTTAAAATTTTTATATAATATACTGCGTTTTCCTCTGTGGTCTTTTCCAGAAAACGCAGCATGTTTCTGTGAATTTTATCAATATTTTAATAGTTATTCGGGGCGGAAACAAATCCAACAAATCAGAGATCATTGAAATCGGTCCAGCCGTTCTTGAGTTATAAATGGTGTAACTAACCCGACTTTGTTTTATATATATATATATGTTATTAATTTGTTATGGACACTACAGCTGCCGTAAATTTTCACAAATCGCTTCTAACCCAATACATATAATATACTAAGTAAGTTAAGGACGACGAGCAGACCTTGCACGGGCGCGTAGATGTTGAGGTAGAGGCAGTCCTCGCTCTGGTCTGAGAGCAGCGGCAGCAGCCTCCTGAGGTGCTGCAGGCGGCCGCGCGGCATGGCGCGTAGCGCCGCCGTCTCGTTGGCCACTTCGGGCGGCCGCTGGGGGCAGGCGGGGGCGGGCCGGTCGGCGGCGCGCACCCCGCCCCACTGCGCGCCCGTCACCGGCGGCATGAAGCGCAGCCGGCCCGTGGGCGGCGACGCGTACGGCACGCCGCGGAACGCCTCCACCGCCTCCAGGCGCCGGCCGGGGAAGGTGACGATGAGGCCGCTCACGGCGCCGTACTTGGTGCGCACGGTGCGCGTGCTGAGCGCGGCGGCGGCGGCGGCGGCGGCGGCCAGGCCCGTCAGCAGCCACAGCGACCACCGCGGCGGCGGCATATGCGCGCGTCACGACTCCCCGCTGCCGGCGCCGCTTCCGCGCTGCGGCTCCATCTGGAGCAGACTGGCCGGAGCGCCATGCTCCACCCTCCCTCCATCCCCACCCTCGCCCCTGTGTGCTTCCGCGACCCGCCGCCGCGCCGCGCCACTGTCGACCCGGCCACCCCGAGCCAAGCCACTACTACGGTACACGCGCCGTAATTCATCCTTCACGGCAGTGTTGCCGAACGTACCAGAGTTCGGGTACACGTACCCAAATTACTACGTATGTCTGAACCCGGTGCCCGGGAAGATCCACCCGAATACCCGAATTCAGGAAAACAATAAATATAGTCAAAAAAATATTAACAATATTAACTTGGAATAGAAAACTAATAAGGCCGGAAAAAAAAGTACTTGCCCTTGCCGTAACACTCTGGCATTAAAAATCCCTGATCTAAGTATCTCCTCACAACTACAGGATCAAGTTGCAGCTAGTATCAAGTGAACAGCAGAGTGGCTACAACGGTCTATGCTACACTATTAGAGCACAACACAAATTTACGTCGCCATATTTATATTAAGAGTAATATTTACACCAAATTTTAACCTGAAAATGCCAATTTTCACCTCTGGCTGGAATAGTAGTATTCAACGTTTACATTATGTCCCCCCCCCCCCTCCACCCATTTTTTTTCAACATCCCATCGACGCATTTTAGAATTATATCCACAGGCCTTAGCAATAAAGCCAATATTGCATCCAAACTATTAAATTTTTGTGTTTTCACGCTATTATGAGTTTTCACAGAACATTGAATGTGATATTTGTATTAAAAAGATAGTAATATTTTGATTTTTGATATTTTTTTTTTGTGTATGTGACTGAATGACACCCGAACTGAGATCAACATGTACCCTAAAGTACCCGAATGTAGAATTGAGTTTACGCTAATTGTGTACTATGGCTGGCAACACTGCTTCGTGGTAATAAAATGCAGCATTATTTGAGGGGCTCTGGCGGAACGGGAAGAGCTATTGGGGGCTTGACTTGTGGGGGAGGGGAGACCCCCGCCAAAATTCCCGGGGCCCTGATAGTAGGAATAAAAATATAATTATATTGCTAATAACATTCATTGGAAACCTTGCCAGTTCAGAAATTTTTCAAGATCACGTTTACAGTTACTGCCACGGTAACTTTTATTCTTTAGATTTTTGAAGTAATGCTTCTTTAAGGGCGTTACGAAAAAAAATAATGAGAGTGCATTTTTGAGATGCGCGTGAACCATGAAACAAAATTATCACAGGATGAAAGAGTCTGCATACAAATATTATACTTTAGTGATTAATGTTTAATACTAGTCCATATAATTAAAAACATTTATTTATTGTGAATATTAAAGACATGTTTTGTGTTTATAAACTTTTTCAAGTATATTTATAAGTGAGGTTATGTTACTGTGTGTATAATTTATTTGCATTATAATTATCGGATTATTATTTAAAAAATAATTTTAGAAAATAATTTTTAATAAGCATTCATTATATTAATTTTCAATTTTAATTAAAATAGATCTAGATTATTTTAGTAAATTAAATATTTAATACTATGCACGTGTTTATATTAATGTTGAATACTTAGTTTTTATTTAAATTTTTTTAATTTGAATGAATTTTTTTACCAAACGTATTTATAATAACACTTCTGTCATTTCATTATTTTATTTCTATTAATTATATGCATGCATAATTAACGTTAGATTTTATTACAAGTATAACTTCTAACGCGCGTACATAAGAACACACATCCATTTTTTTAATGGTAGTGTTTAAAAAGTTGTACACTAAATAATGGTGAGGAGGCCCGACATAAATATTTACCCCCCCCCCCTTCCCAACGCTATACTTTCTCTCTGCGTCCGCGCAGATTTGAGTTTGCATACTAAACAATAATTTGTAATTTTCATAGGTGAAATGTTTACATAGATAGCTCAAAACTGCAAAAATTTTCGACTTACACCGATATTATCTGCTTCGGAAACGAAAATAAACAGTGACAACTCTGTAACTGAAAATTATGTCTATAACTCATTTATAATTTTGACATTAAACGATTTTTTGTACTTTACGTAAGTACTGGAGATGGTGTAACTAACATATTATTGTCGTTATTATTTTTTTTATGTTTGTTTTTGTTCTGGTTTGATAATTTTAGTGGTACTAAATTATTTCTACCCTCATGTTAGTCGTCAGAGACAAAAATAAATAAAGATAAATACTGCGGACGAGAATAGATATCAGTGGAATCCCCGTTAACAAAGTAAATCTACTTTAATATCAACATACAGAAAATCGTGAATTTTCAGGTATGTACCAATATTTTGTACCGGCGTACCATTGTGTTGTGCTGGTGTACCATTATTCCGAACGACCCGTACCGCACTATGGGACGCCGAAAGACCCAACAGCCCTGCCGAGACGACCCGGGCAACTGCCGTGGGCGATAGTTGGGATACACAGCCCACGCGCCCCGAACCGACTTTCCGTTTTTTTTTTTTTTTTTTTTTTTTTCGCGCAAGCAGTAAGGGTTCGCTCTTGCAGAAGTTTCCGTTTGCTTTTCGAACAATGAATCTTTTCAAATTCCTCTTAATTTACTTAAGCTTTTTAACTTCCTCAGCAGTTTTTAAGGACGTAACTTCCTTCAATTAAATGGATCCAAACTTTGACTTTCAACACTTCTTATTTCTCTTTCTAAAAAGGGCGCATCTTTAAAATAAATAAAAAGTTTCTTATAAAGCTCACGAGAAAAATGGGGTATTCTTTCTGTTTATCTAAGGTTAAGTTCCTACTAATAACACAATCATGATAGTTTTCCATTAGAAGTAAAACATGTTAGTACTCTTTACTTCTGCAAACAGTCATTACTACACACAGATAACTTAATGTCTAAAATACATTAAATGCATTTGTAGTTATTTTCGTCTAAACTATGCACAGCAAATTCGGTTAATTTATATTTGTTGCAGCATATATCTTTCAAACATTTTTATCGAAAAAAACTAATAAATAATCCGCTGCTTAGTTCACGCAATTTTAGGGTATTGCTGATATTTTACCGTCGTAAGAAAAGTATTTGATTTATTCCAAACATAAATAAAATAAGTGCAAAATAAATGTATACAATAAATTGTAAGGTGTATAAAAGATTTATTTCATAACGAAACCTTAAGAATGATATTTACTAAAGTCCTTATGCGTAAGCCTTTTTATAATTTTTAGTATAACTCGCTTTTGCCCACGAATTCTTCACAATGGACTTCAGAATTGGATCCAAGATGTAATAATCTTTTTAATTCACAAATTTAATATTATAAAAAAAATATTAAAATACATAATAAATTACACAGCATAGACGATTGCAATTTAAAACTAATATACAAATATTAATCTTCCAAAATATATATGTATTTATAAAAATATTTATACAAAATGGCTTTGGGTTCTGGGTTCTAACCCAATGGATACACTTATAAAAAAAATTCAAGAAATTATATTCCTTCACATAATGTCCACCACCCTTTTTTTCAACTTTTATGTTTACCAATATCTTTGACGCATGTATAACTTCATCCAATGTGACGTGACAGCGACCATATTGGTAACACTACTGGATGCCTCATTAGATTGTCTTTTTCGTCTGTTAGAGTATGCTAGAGTTGATCGTCAAGTCAAAATTATCAACAATGTGAATCAAATGACATCCATCCTTATGTTCGCCAAGTAAAATTATTGCGAAGCTTTTTAAAAAACATTAATATCTGACGATTTCAAAAAAAAATATATGTTGTGGTTTGAAATATACTAAATATCATACAAATTCATTAACTACGAAGTGCATCACTACGTTTCAAATGAAGTTTCTGGCTTGAGATTCATCATATAATGTCTTAAGTTCGTTCATTGGCAGCTTAAAAGAGCGCAAAGTTTCTTTGTTGAAGTTATTTTAAAATGAAGTGTTTGAATTATTGTAAACCCGCCGTGGACGGGCTGGCGGCACGTGATTGGTCCGCGCGAGGTTCTGGGGAACGACCTCGCGCCTGATTGGCTGGTGCGTGCTGCAAGTGATTGCCTATTGATTGCCGGACGCCGTCGCGTTTAATCCGTCTGAAGGTGCTGATTAGCGAATCGCGGGCCCGCCATATCGCCGGCAGTTAAGCCGTTTCGCTGCCGTTAGCGATAACCACGTCGTGACACGTGAGAGACAGCTGAGCGACTGCGTTAACGATGGGTCAAAGTCAAAATAAACGTTAATCATTAAAGACCCATAAATTTCGTGGATTGGTCTAGCGTCAGGGTAGAATACAAAGTCATGGGTTTTCTCAACTTATGTTTGCTTTCCCGTTGGTTGATTTCGTAGCGAAAAATTTTTATCCTCGTTAATTGGCACTACCTGATTCGCTTACTTCTTTTCTAGCTGGGCATATTTGGCTCACGGTCGCAGAGGGGCGTGTCCAAACAAATGCGGTCCAATCATGAACACAGAGCGAGGGTGTGAAGGTTTGCTTTCTAACTTGCGACCAAATGAATGCGCGAAATTTCCGCATCTCTATTAATTATGTACCTTCTTTGAATGGCTCTTGCGATGGAAAAGATTTTTTTTAACATACGCCATTGCTGATTTCATGCACTTAACTTCATAAGAACTTCGATAACGCACAAAAAATATGAATGTGCAAACACTCAGAACACATGCTAATATTAGCCGAAATAAAAAATAAATAAATGCATTGCACAGAAAATTCCGTTAAAGGAATTGGTCAATAAATTATTACTGCACAGGTGGATACAGTGTGCTGATAACAATGAGACAGTTGCGACAAGAACTGTGAATCGTTGGTTTCCTTTGTTTATAACTGTGTTGCCAACATTTGTTGTTTGTATTCACTGTTCTTGTCGCAACTGTTGACGGTTGAAAAAGATGTTAGTCAACAACAACACACACACACACACACACACACATATATATATATATATATATATATATATATATATATATATATATATATATATATATAGAGAGAGAGAGAGAGAGAGACCTGCAAAATTCGCGGATTCATTCGGTGATAGGCTAGAATTCAAACACATAAACCTCTTAGATAATTTTGCTATTGGCTTACTGTTCATCTGGTCGAATCTCAACCAGTTATAAACCCTCAACCAAAGAAGGATCGCATCACAGACAAACCAGCTGAGACGACTTACAAGTCGGCAGCCAATGAACTTGCGTCATTTGCCCGAGTGTACAGGGGTATGTTCAGTCTATCCTGAAGGCCATCGAAACCGCGAATTTTGCAGGTCTCTATATATAAATTTACAAGAACTAAACCATCAACATTTTGATGTCGTTATGAAATTCTGTCTTAACTATAGATAGGAAAAGAGTGATAATTAAAATATACTTTTTTTTTTCAATTCTATTTTTTTTTTGCGTTTACAATGAGGTAGTAAACACCTGCTTGATATTTTTTATGTAGAGTACTTGAATATAAAAAAGGCTTCAGGTTCTCGTTTGCTGAACGGCTTTGTTCAGTGCTGAACAATGTGTCATGCTCGTGGTTTATTTTCAGTTGAGTCCGATACAAAGGCCAAAATACTTCCATAGCAACTACACAGGGTTCAGCTTAAGCTGGGAAATTGTATGAAAGTTTTTATTCATTGGAATGGTATTTCGAGGACCTGAGATCTACATGTTTTGGTACAAGGGAGCTCGCATTCACTGCAAAAAAAAGTTTTATCCTTCGAAACATAAGAGGTCTTCTTGCTTTTTTTTTTTTATTAAAGTGGAGTTTTTTTTGGGATAGAAAATCAAAACAAAAACCAGGTTTACAAAACACACATAATTCTCCCATCCAAACCATCACAATACTCGACGGTAAACGTTTTATTGTGCACGTTTGAAATTAAAGAAAAATTTGACTTGATGTAAGCTTTTGGACATACGCCATTGCTAAGCTTAGTTTAGCAATGGTGTATGTCCAAAAGCTTGCATCAAGTCATGCACTCCCATTACACAAATCTTTCAAAGATAATAAAGAAAAAATTATAATACAAAACTGGGACACGAAAATTAACGTATAATTCTTTAACATAATGCCGAACATGATAAATAAACTGATAAACAAAATAGTCGAAATTAAAATACAAAAATTCCTGGATGTGAAGCGCACACATACTTTCTGCGTCCGCTGCAAGAATTCGTTCCCCAATCGTAAACGTTGCTTGCCACCATCAAACACAGATAGAAAATAGCAGCACGAAACAACAGGAAATTTTAGACTTTTAGAAACGGCTCCGTTAAAACCCTGGCTTTGGAGCTGATTTTTGAAAAAAAATATTTTATTGAAATACTGCCCATCTTGTTATAATTCACTAAATAGTTCATACTTTAAACTTTACTCACATGTTAGAAATTATGCTTCTATGACTTTACTAAAATATTAACCTGAAACATTTTAAAACACTTTTTATAACACTAAGTATACGTTTGTATATATGTTTTTGCTTAGACGAATGAAAACAGTGTTTTAATACTTCCCTACAAACAAAACTTAACCTTATTGAGATAAATAAATTGTATTTTTATATAATAAATGTTATTTTAAAAAATAAAACATATTCAGTGACCACGACCCTTATAGTTACTAATCGCGCGCTCTACCGCTGTGGTATAAAGCATCATAAGAATTTTGAACGAGGATATGTATTATAATTATTGTAATTCCAGTTTTATTAGGTATTTTAAAACGTGATTACTTTTTACTTGGACTATTTTAGTTTACCAAATATATTCCACGGTAGTTTCACTATCATAAAGTTTCATTTGGCACACCAATACGCTTGACATGTCCCCTAATGTTTACAAAAGTGACTTCACGCGGGTTTATGGTAGTACACGCGGGTCCACCATCTTTTTGACAAAATTCCGTTCTATCGACTTCCAATCCATTTCCCCGAAATCACTCCTACCAAAAGCCGTATACCGACAGCTAATATGTTGGCACACAACAAACCTGTTACCACGTACAAATAGACCTAATGTATGTAAAAAAAACTAATTATTGCCTGTAACAGGGAACGTTTTATAGTTTCTTTAAGTCATGGAACGCTTCGACATTATTTACTGCCAATTAAACAATGTGTTTGTTACCGGCCTATGATTAAGTAAAATTGTACATGGCAATTGTTAAGGTGAAACTTTGGCGATTGACTGTATGCAACGCGCGCGATATTCTGGCGGTGAATGTGGAAACTAACTCCAGGAAGGTAGATTCTGAGGAACAGAGCGTCGCCGGTCTTCAGGGGTAAGGTCTATACTACTAGCAATATGAATGGTTATAATAAGTGGAAAGGTAACGCACATTGATGACTGGTTTGATGCAGTACAGCTTACAGAAATAGGTACATAATTATATATTGTGTTTCAATATTTCCCAAAGAGGAAAACTGATGAGGAACGACGAAATTAGTGGATTTTAAGCTTTAGGTCTATAGTCCATTGAAAAGTTACATTTAGGGTTGCGTTTGTCAGAGGACGCAATTTTATTTTTTAGATATGAAGGGGGGTTAGTGTAAAATTAAATCCAAGTTTATGGAGTTGCAACCCTTTTCCCACGGCCGCCATCTTGGAAAAAGAGGTTCAAATGGTTTTTACGGTTCATCTGCCAAACTATAGGTCTCACAAAAAAATTATTAAACCTTTTTTGTTGCAAATAAAATTATCTACAACTTTTGTCTAGTAACTTTAAGACGTAGAACCATAAATAAAAACGTTATAAGCGAAAATCCATAAAACTTTGAGAAAAAAATCTATTTGTCGATATAACTTTTTTCTAATCATTTTACAAAAAAAGTATATTAGACCATATTTATAGATGGTGTTTTAAGGAACAATTTTTATTATAAATATTTTTTAATTTATTTATTAGTTAAGGTTTTACAGCTCTGCGAAACGAATACTATTCTTCAGTATTTATAACTATACATAAATATTAATATTAATGATTTGCCATAATTTTTAATCATCTTATTATTTTTTATTATAATCTCTTTTTAATTATTGATAATGCAATATTGTTATTAATTAATTGTTGACTCTTTCCCACCACCTACGAGGTAGAGTCTGGAGGCGCTTTTTTTTTTTTGTTTTTTTTTTTTTTACGTAGTATCCCCAGTAGGCATAATCCACGGTGATTTTCTAAATCACAACTACTCTGTCGTCGGCCTTTTTGATGGACCAGGCTGCGGCTCAGCATCTGGTTGGCTTTCTATATTAAATGCTTGAGGGAGAACCGGAGAAGGAAGTGGCGTTCATGTCGGCAGTTCATCTTCAAAATCATTTTCTTCAATTAATTTCGAGAGCTCCATTATGTAGTTGCAAGTCTCCCCAGAACAATGGAAGCACACTGCAGAGCATTTTAGGCCTGCTTTTCGACATCCACTCATCGCTCCACAGTTTCCTTTGCATCTGCAGAAAATTAATTTTATAAGTTCAGGGTGTGCTGGAGGTTTAGAGCTCTGCACTAGCATCAATGTTTTTCCACATTTTTTTCCAGCCCCAGTCTTCAGGATCGTTGTAATTACCATGCCATGACTAGACCTGATGGTAGACCCGGAAGCTGTGAAAGCGAGCTGTATCTTGTGTTGGAGGAAGTAAAGATAAATTAAATGTACTCTTTGTCACTGACTTGGCGAATTGTTTATATCTTAGGTTGTCAAGAGAATGATCATCTTTATTACCACCACATAAAGAGATAAAAAAACGTTTACCAATGACAGTGAGCAAAGCAGGGTCAACTCTCTTGTTGAGGAACAATTTAAACAAAATATAATAATAATAATAATAATAATAATAATAATAGCAGGCAGATGTTCTTTTATTCCCAAACGGTCACTTGGATATTTTCTACTTGCGCATTATTCTCGGTAATAACACTCTCAATGATTGATTATTAAAAATTATGGCAAATCATTAATATTTATATTTATATTTATGTATAGTTATGAATAATTAAGAATAGTGTTCGTTTCGCAGTGCTGTAAATCCTTAACTAATAAATAAAATTAAAAATGTTTATAATAAAAATTGTTCCTTAAAACACTGTCCATAAAAATGGTCTAATATATTTTTTTTTGTAAAATGATTAGAAAAAATGTTATATCGACAAATATATTTTTTTCTCAAAGTTTTATGGATTTTCGCGTATAACCTTTTTATTTGTGGTTCTACATCTAAAGGTTACTGGACAAAAATTGTAGATAATTTTATTTGCAACAAAAATGTTAATTTTTTTGTGAGACCTATAGTTTGGCAGATAAACCGTAAAAACCGGTTAAACACTATTTCCAAGATGGCGGCCGTGGGACAAGGGTTGCAACCCCACAAACTTGGATTTAACTTTACACTAACCCCCCTTCATATCTAAAAAATAAAATTTTTTCCTCTGACAAACGCACGCTAAGCCCAAATAAATGTAACATTTCAATGGAATACTAATCACACGAAAATAAGTAGGCCTACAGTGCTTACAGATATTTAATATGTCGAAGTTAAAAAAAAAGTATGTGTGCCTACACTTTTAAAAAGTCCGTTAATTTGCGCACAAACTACATATGTGGAGATTATGGTACTGAGATAGTAAAGAACAGACACGTGAAAACAAACTGTAAATATTCCGAATATTTCGTAACAGAAGTTATAGGCCTAAATAATGTCCGTGCTGTAACATACATATATGTTTAAGAAAATAAACAAATTAACTATGATAAAGTTTTGCATTCACTGTTCAGTCATTTCACGAAATAAATTTCCAACAGCAAAATACACTTATTTTAATATTGAGTTTACAAAATGTTTTTTTTTTATAAATGGGTTGTTATTTATTAGATATTAGATACCTTAATATTATTTTTATTGCGGTCTAGACGGTTCATTTTGATAACCATAAACTGAGTCAAAAATACACAGTGTTCATTTAATTGGAAACAAAAGGTTGGAAAACCCAATAATCCTGTATTAGTTCCCAGTATATTTGCAAAAATTTATGAAAACGCTGCCTCATCGCATGCTTCCGAGAGGTGTGAAAGAGACGCAAAAAAAATCAATAATGCTATCAGTATTATAGATTATGAAAGTTCTACGAGTACTGTTATTACGAAAAACGAAATTGCAATGCAAACAGATGAAAATGAAACCATTGGTTTTACAAATGCTACGTTGGTAGATCAAGTGACACCTTCATTACAAATGATTGTGGATTATTGACCCTATTATAACCTGGGGATGAGGTAATGGCTTCTAAAGGTTTTCCATTAAATAAAACAAGCCACTCCAATAAAAGGGTCATTGCTGTAACTCCTTCCTATCTTCGTGATGGAAAATTAACCACTAAAGAAGTGGAAACTGCCTACAGCATTGCCAGTGTCCGAATTAATGTGGAAAGGTCCATTCAACGAATTAAAATCTTTAAAGTTTTATACAAAATATCAGGTGAACTGCTTCCATATTTTGACGTTCTTGTTGACATGTTTTGGGTTTAAGTAAATTTGCAGACTCCTATTATTCAAAAATTTACATAAAAACAGTTTTAAACAATTTAAACATGCTAATGTAATGCATGTGTTGAATAATCACAATATTAGTTTGGTAAATATAAGTCATATCAAAATAGAAAACTAAGCTAGACAAAAACAGAAAAAAGTAGATGAAAAAACATCTGCGATGAATGATATTTGTTATAATAATGCATGTTTCTTTGATTATTGGATATTACCTGAAACAATTGTAGGTAAATAGTAAAAACTGTTTCAATTTTATCTATTCAATTATCAACATTTTCTATTGTTGAACATACATGTTTTCTACTGTAAAAATACACGTCACATGCCCCAATACCTGTTTTATACATTAGTATCTGTCACTGGGTAATATATATATAATTTGTATAATTTTTGGGTTGTACGAACTTTTGTTAGAAAATTATTTTTTTCGCAGATTCTCATTAAATTTAAAATACGTAAAATATATGGAATATGAAGACATAGCCAATTATATCAAACAAAAAATATTATACGATAGGTGTATGTTGTGGCTTGATAATTTCTGTATTTGTAGAAGCCCAGATGGTATTGTAGTTTGTAGAGGCAGGGCTGAAAGGTTATTAGAAGTTAAGTGACCAATTATATTATACGTATTATATCATGCATACTGCACCACTATGATTCCAAAAAAATATTACAAAAAGGCTGTTTCAACGCATGCTTCCGAGAGGTGTGACAAAAACGCAAAAAGTTTAGAAGCAATCACGCTATAAGTATTATAGATACCTATTGAAAGTTCTACGAGTGCTTTTATTACGAATAATGAAGTTGCGTTACAACAGATGTAAATGAAACCATTGTTTGTGATCAGTTTCATGCAGGAATAAGTGCATAATACAAGCAGCAATGAATGTTGATTATAGTAGTTATTTCTATACAAAAGGGAACATGTTAAATAAAACATTTTAGAGGAATTTAGGAAAAAGTTTTAGTAAGCTACGGAAATGCAATGAAGTGTGCATGCTGAAATCGGGAACGTATGGGTGTTTCTGCTCCCACTCCCTCCCCCCTCCTCGCCCCCCCCCCCCCTGGAGCACGAAGTCACCCACACAGCCGACCCCGTATGGTGGCATTAACCGGTGTATAGTCCTTTCATGAACATCAGGGGATAAACCGAGCGTGTAAAAGAGCAGAACATACATTTGGTATAGGTACTTGAGCAGTTATGAAAAGAAATAATCGCAACTTAAAAAATAGGTTGTACAACTGTGATTCCTAGAGACCTGCAAAATTCGCGGTTTCGATGGCCTTCAGGATAGACTGCACATACACCCCTGTACACTCGGGCAAATAACGCAAGTTCATTGGCTGCCGACTTGTAAGTCGTCTCAGCTGGTTTGTCTGTGATTCGATCCTTCTTTGGTTGAGGGTTTATAACTGGTTGAGATTCGTCCAGATGAACAGTAAGCCAATAGCAAAATTCTAGCCTATCACCGAATGAATCCGAGAATTTTGCAGGTCTCTAGCTGATTCCATTTACTAACGCAAATTCTTCACAAAAATTTTACCGCGTCTCATTAGATTTCGGGCTCCGTAGCGCAGTCAACAACGCACCAGGCTGCGGTGCGGGGGCTCTGGGTTCGAATCCCGGGTAAGACATGGATGTAATTTGGTTGGCTTACTGGTGACTGTCGAACTGGCCAGTGTGCCACTCATTATTTAAAAAAATATATCTCAGTGGCTAAATGCGTGACATCGAAAGAGAAGTTTCCAGGTACGAATGCCGCCACTGGACAGTGTAATTTTATCCCTATTATTATTGCTTTTGCAACACTAAAATTTTAGAAAACAATTTTTGTTACTACTTATTTGTTTACCTATTTGTTATAACTTATAATACATAGATCTGTCTGTTATTTTATATGTTATTTTAGATTAGGTAGACATAGCCTTTATTTTCTGCCCCCATTTCGTACTCACAGCCTTTAAACAGGAAATCGGTTACTTCTTGAGGGGGGGGGGGGGGGGGGGATGCGTATGTACTACTTGACATTCAAAATAAGACAAAAATAGATATTTACTTCTTATTTCGAAAAGAAAAAAAACTTCTCCCAAACCCTATATACCAGTATTTTAATTGTCTGAAGAAAAAAGTTATATTTTTGTATTCGAGTAACTCCAAAAAAAACTAATTCTATTTAAAATGCCTACATTTTTAATTTACTGTAAAAATATTTTTCTTTGAAAAAGAATTAGCTTAATTTAGATATTTTTATATTTATTAATTTAAAAATCATTAAATGTATTAAATAAAAATAAGTGTTGCTTTAGCCCGCGTACATAAGTACTCGCCCTTTCTTTAGTTTTATGGTAATAATTTAAAATAAATAATATTATACAAATATGACAATATTTGGAGCATATTATAACAAATTAACTAGGTTTGCTAGTTGTGGGTAAATGTAAATATAAGTTATAACAGGAATGTTAGGAGATACATAACGAATAATTCTGCAGACTAATGAAATAACAGATGCCAAAATTCATTGGTGATAATATATATATATTACTTGTAAATTAATTTATGTTCAATAAACATGCATCAGGACTGACACACGAACTATGCGTTTGCAAAAAAAAAAAAAACACGCGCGTCTGTAAAAATTATCGAATGTAAATGCGACTTCTTACAAAAACTGTAAAATATTTTTTGTACTTTAACTAGGATAGTCCTTGGAAACTCAGTTGCCAACGATGCCACTTGTAAAATTGCAATAAAGAGATTCATACCATAGCAGTATTATAAAGCACTGCCTTGCAGTTTTACAAGTCATATCATTGGCAAATGAGTTTCCAAGTATTTTCCGTGTAAACAAAGGTACAATTTAATTATAGTTATGCTTGAGAAGCATGAGAAGTAAAATGTTTCATTTTTTGTTAAGCCATAATATTAATAAATTATTAGAAGAGTGAATAACAAAAAAAAATTCAAATATACTTATAAGTGCCGGCAAACAAGTATCGAAGACTAAAATCAAATAAAAAAATATATATATATATTCTTCAGACGCGGCAACAAAAGGAACAAGGGTCTAGTTAAAGGAATCTTCAATTTCTCAGTGTATTTATTTTAAGGTCTAAAAATATTATGCTTGGAGAAAATTATTTTTGTTGATATTAAGATGGTATCACATATTTTTAACATTCTAGTGCATTTTTTATCATCGACACATTTTCTGCTAACTATTCGATTGATTTGCTCAGTGAAATGTGGAAGCTGTCCAGCGCTGCCTTGTTACCGCAGGTACACTGAGAAAACGTGTTGTCTCTATGAACCAAATATATTAGTTTTTATTGCATGATGTTTTTTTCGTTCAAACAAAATTTATTTGATTCTACCAAACTTTTTTTTAGATCGTACTAAACGTTAAATCCTCCAACCAAACGACAAATGTTCGGCAAACCAAATTGTTTGTTTAAAAATTATTTGTTATACCAAGTAATTGTTTGGTTGGTTCAACACTTGGAACACGTATTTGGTTCAGCCAAATAAATAATGTTTATTCTACATAACAAACTGTATGTTTGCTTAAAATATAAAATTTTCAACGAATATTTTGTAGCGCCAACAAATTATTTTGTTACCTCTGCTAAACCATTTCGTCGGCGAAACTGATTTTCCGGTTTTTATTGTGTTTTTTTTTTTTTTTTTCCATAACTCTGCTGATGAAGCGACTCCATTATAGCGCAGTGCAGACGAAACCATTCAAACTTAAGAGGCCGTGTCACAAATTTGCGCTCCTATCTATATCAATGTTATTTTAAAAGGCAGTTTTTCTCAAAGTCTATAAGAGGTAGGGGCCGGAAATTTTGCCTACTGAAAGTATACAATACATTTAACATAACCGCTTTATTCAAATTTAGTTATCATATCATATATTATTTCTGTGATGAAAATAATATTATCAATATTTTGATTTGTCCAGATACATTGAAATTTTGCTTATATTTATAATTATTTAGCAAAAACTGAAAACGCCATTGAAATGTATTGCACATTACCTTCCGATCAGTGTCTTCATGATCATGATGGGTTTATAAACCTGGGTGTAATCAAGTCTTTAACAATTACATGACAACATTTATACTTAATAATTTGGAGATATGCCTTTTCTATCCTCAGCCCCTGAGCTTTTACTATCTGGTCTGGCGACGGACCTGACACTCTTCAACCACCCCAGGGGTCTCCGATTGCACATCTTATCAAAAAAAAAAAAAGCTGTTCGTTCATTTGTTTTTGTGTTCGAGCGAAGGTTTACTTCTCCATAAGTGCCACAGACTTCACACATTTATGCCAAGGGAATATTCCGCTGATGTGACGCTATACGAATGTATTATTCGCGACCATACAACTTTTTTGTTTGTCATCGGGAAAATGACGCCGCAGTTTGATTTTTTGTGGTGATATAAAATAAATTTTCTTGCTAGGGAATGTTCATTTTGAATTGAGCATTTTTAAATGTCAGCGTAGAATATGCTTATCTGCCCATTTTGTTTCTTTCCATAATAATGAGTAAAGTTAACATTGTCATAGACATTTTATTATATTCGTTTGCCGTCCAAGTACAAATGTCACACTATATCGCACGTAATTCTATTTTTTACTAATTTGTTAGTTGTCATTTTATTTAAGTTATAAATAACAGTAATAAAAATTATTACTTAATAGTCCAGAATAGAGATTGAGTTATTATTCATTTAATAGGAGTTTAAAATATGGTACTACATACATATTTATATTATCTTGTTGTCTTCTTTATAACTTTACTGGAAGAATGGCATTTGGTATGTATGTTAACTCACAATGAAAATACTTCAGAAGTACTCAATTAACAGTGAACAACCTAGGGCCTATACTAATTTCATTATGTTCATGAAATATAATTGATATTACTAATAATGAACTGTATGTGTTTTGCGTAGAGATATCGTACGAACTGTATGTGGTACAGACCAACATTAGCTAAGACTCTGTAAATAAGTAATTTCAGTTAATGTGTAGAGAATATTAAAAGTTAGAAATAATGATATATATATAAAACAATGCAGAGTAATCAGCATAAAAATAGAAGTTGTTTTTACGTAGCGCCTACTGGAATGTATATTTTGTGTTGAATTATGTGGTATGATTAGTATTCTCTTATTGTAAGATGTGTTTTGTTAAAATCTTATAAAACATCACTTACTGTTGAAGGATTTTCATTTTTTTTGTGATGATCTTACTTAAACAAGTTTTAATTATATTACACATGTATATTTTAAAAGCATTTTAATGTATACTTATAGAATTGTAATAGGCTTTATACGGACTCTCACGATGCATGTGAGCATCTATAATTAATAGAGACCGGAAAAATTCGCGGATTCATTCGGCGATAGGCTAGAAGTCAAATACATATACCTTTTAGATGATTTTGCTATTGGCTTACTGTTCATCTGGACGAATCTCAACCAATTATAAAACACCAACCAAAGAAGGATCGAATCACAGACAAACAAGCAGCAAATGAACTGCCGTTATTTGCCCGAGTGTACAGGGGAATGTGCAGTCTATCCTGAAGGCCGTCGAAACCGCGAATTTTTCCGGTCCCTAATCTACATCAATATTATGGCCGTTTCACAAGATCAAATATTTATTGAATTCAATCTGTTGCATTCATTGTACATGATTTTCGATATGTACATTGAATTCAATACAAATTGAAGATGTTACTCAACTAAGCTTATTCTTATTAACTTATAAGTATTTTGTTTGTTCAGTACATAAAAGTAAAAGATTCGTTATTATTTAAATAATGAGCATCTTTAAGCAATAACGTTTTCAAAATATTTACATAAACATAATGGAATATATTTTTTAAATACTTTATATCTACGATCACATCAACGGCAGTATTATGTAATCAATGAGGTAATGAAATATCCTGAAAGGATATTTTCTTCTCTGTAAAGTAAATTTGTAATGCAGCCCTCTTAATGTTAGTCTTGTGAGTTATTTCGTCTTCTAATATGCTACAGCAATGTATAAAATTAAGTTTTGTTAGTGTTTTAGTCTTGTGTAATGTGATAAATTCAATATTTTTTTTGTATGTTCGTATTCATAAAGGTAGGCTACATATCGTATTAAGATAAATAGTAATATTTGTAAATTTAAATTCTTTGAAACAACGTCGATAAGAGGTTCACCTACCTCTGTTAAACTGTATGATGGTGCATTGTAAAAAATTAGGTAGTCTGACTTAAGTGAGATTGTATTTAGATTGTGTGTGATGCATATGCAATATCTAAGCATATGCATTTATGTTATTATCCTTTTAAAACGTTACATGATGAATTTCGTATACTTTTTAATGTCAACTAACATTATTTTTCACGGACTATTACATCCAGATAAAGAATAATTACCACATGTTTGAAGATTAATTGTATTCCGATACGTTTAAAGTATTAAAATTTTTAGTTTTAGTTTTAGATACGACTCATACTACATTTGTTAAAGTGAGGTTTCTTGATTCTGAATCCCTGCATCTGCAATTTCCTAGTGAGCCGCCGGTCAGATTGTCATCCTCTCAGATTGTCGAGGAACCAGATACATTTTTCGTCGAGTAAACTCGAGCTGTCAACCTTCCCACTAATCCTGTGATAAGGGTATAGTAGCTTTATCACGCGCTGCGGCTACAGTTCCTTCGGTTGAAAAAGCCACTAAATCTCACTGTTAAAAGAGAGAACTTCTAGAGCAGAATATTGGAAATAAACATTTACTGACACGGCCTCTTAAATATCAGACAGCACAATAATTCCGTGTAAGGAATTTAGTCACGAAAAAAATATATAATAGCAGCACTTAGACGAACACAGGGAGTTAACAACGACGAGACAGTTTAAACCAGAACAGTAAATGCAGGCAGACAAAAAAAACTGACGTGTGTTGTCCGGAATACCTGTTTGTATATATCGTTCGGTGTATCTGTTTGACAATAGCTGATTTAGGCGTGTTCTCTGTGGTTTTTTTTTTTTTTCATTTCTTAATTTGCGTTCTTGAATTTGTTCCCTTCGGCAAAATAGTGCAAAGCTGCAAATGCGTATGTCCGGGAAATTATATCAAATCAAAATTTCCTGTTGCATGAATAATTTAATGAACTGCGACTTATCCTGGAGCCAGACCCGGGGTCTGTGAACCCGCCTCGTCACCGGGCGGTACTCCGGCGTCACGGTGAAGCGAGGCCACAGAATAAATAAGGGATATCAGAAGCGAACTCCACTGGCCAATCACGAACTCGACCGCGTGGACGGCCGCCATGTTCTAACTGCGTTTCCAACGTATTCGTGTGCTTAGTGTATAAGAGCGACAGATTGTTTTGGAATAATATTGTGGTGATTTTGTGCAATCGGATTTACTACTAAGATTCGTAGGCAAGTAAATATGTCTGCAAGAATTTCCATTCAAATTTTTTTAATGACTTGATTCTTGGAAGAATGTAAAAACGTAAATAGCCTCGCGGGACAACGTACTGTTCAGCATTTAATTGTTCGAACAACCGGAGGCAAGCTAAGAAAAGAAGTGTCACCAAGTGTTTGTTGTGTTAATGCTCAAGATTACCGCCATCTGAATGTTCCAGAGCAGAATGCGTTAGTTTACATTAGTGGCTATCTTATGTATAAAGCTCTCATTCGACATTCTTGTGGAGTACCTATGTGAAAACTATGCACGTGCTAATGCCATTCTCACTGACAGTTCACAGTTGTTAGGTTATTTCAGAGCATATTAAAGTAATCGTGGAGATTTTGGAGCTTTCATGATGCCTTGTGAAGATTTTGTTAGTTTCATTTTTAAACTTGATGAATTGTTCCAGCTGTTGTTTGAGAAACATAAGACACATGTAATTGCACACAACAATTTTGCAAGCATTTGAGCTTGTTGACTTCTGCCATCCTTGCCCCAGTTTTCCATAATTATTTACTATGAAGCTATTTTTAAGAATGAAGATATACCATTCTGTGAAACTGTACAACAGAGAAATATATTTCGAACGACTTCAGAAGAGAAGAAACAGGAAAGCCAATAAAGTTTTACACAGGTAATTGTGCTTCAACAAGTGTGTGTGTGTGTGTGTGTGTGTGTACTCTTGGATTACAGGTATATGGCAAACAGTGCCAATTACAGTACAGTTCATTTTTCTCTGGTTAATCCAATTTCTGTTACTCTACTGTATTCTATTGTATTGCATCATTGTTAGATTCTCATGAGATACGTTTTGTCTTTAAAATTTTGAACACTAGTAGGAAAGCACAGTTAAATCTATTAGTTGAGCATCTTCATAGTATATACATATGTAAACATGGTACCCTATACTTATGTAGTTTCTGCATTTATGCCAAGTGATTGTTGCACTTTATCTGTTACTGCATCAACAGTGGTAATTCAGTTTGTGTTGGTATTTTTGTTTACAGTTATTTTCTTAGCAGTAATTGTGACTTTTAATTTTTTTATGGAAAAGTCCTTGTGCAAGATTTTTACAAATGTCCATTTTATTTGCTACGTTTTTATTATTATACAGTTGGCAGTGAAAAGTATGTATCTTATTCCCTCTCATAGGGTTTTAGGATACATAAGATGATATAAAATAAAAAAAAAATTATTTCACTTTAAATTGTGAATGTAAAATTTTATCAAAGACATATGAATAAAACTAAATCTAATAAAAAAAATTTCTCTTATTACCCTGGCTTCCCTTAAGTAATATACAAATTATGTAAAACTAGAGAAAACTGATATACCTATAATTTCTCAAGTACTCTTGTAATTGTGTTGTATTTGCATAATGTAATGTTATTAGTTGGATTGTATTAACATAATGTAATGTTATTACCATGTATCTTGTATTTATAACATGTACCAAATGTAAAACAGCCCAGAGATGAATTTAGGATTAATAAATAAATAAAAATTAATCAGTAAATTATTTGTGTAACTATCTGAACTAAAAAAAACTCCCTATCCTCCCCACATCCACCCTAAGAATCTTACCTGTACAGTTCCTGTAAGCATGCAATTATATTCAAGACATTCTATGAAAATAAATAAGGTAGGTATTGGAAAGAATTCTGCTGTTGGAAGCTTTTTTAATTGCCAAAATGTGAGGACTTTTCTTTAATTTTAAGTCTTTCGTGAGACTTTTGTAACAGAGGCCTACACTTGGTACACAAATTGGTTACCTATATCAAACTGATGTGATTGGATCACGAAGAAATGGACAAATACCTTTTTATTAATTTGCAATGTAAGTAGGCCTACTTATGTTTATCTCATTTTTATGATGTGAAAACAGCATATGCCAGTTTTCCTATAGTAGGGTTTCATCAAGCCAATCATTTATTATAACTTACACTTTCAATACGAAGCTGCGTGATATCTACTATATAAATACCACTAAACTAATTAGTAGGCCTACATTTACTATAAACAAACGACTTAAATGCATAACTCATTTATAGCAGTGCTAACCTTGAATCACGAACATGTGTTCTGTTGCCAAACTAAAACATGCATTTCTATATATATGCGTTTACCATTAAAATTTCCGATGAATTTTGAATACGTATTAATAAATTAGTAGCATTTTATGTCTTATTTTCTCGAAATCCTACACTTCGTAAATGGACATATTAGCAATAAAATACCTGTCGCGCACTGCACAACTATTGCAACCACCCAAAAAAACAAACACTATTACTCGTGCAAAACCACATTTAATAGATAAAAAGGACTTGTCTTCCATCAGAACAGGTGATTATTCGGGTAAAATAACCAGTCAGCATCAGCTACGCAGGTTAATAAAATAACAAGTTTAAGATCAAAATTTCATCATTTCCTTAAAAAAAGTTTTTCTATTACGAACCGTAAGCTTCGGCGTGTTTATGAAATTGTTTTTAATTATCTCAATCGCAAAGAAAAAACATATTTGACGATAAACATTTCACACGAAAGTACATTGTCGTATATGGGTTGTTTACCTCGGGAACGCAGTTACAATATGGCGGACATAACTAGCCAATCAGCGCCCGAGTTCGCTGACATCAAAGGCGCCGACTCGCTAGTTCGCTTCTGATGTCCTTATTTATTCTGTGGCGAGGCGCGGTACCGGAGGGAGGGAGGGGGGAGGGTACCAAGTCCGCGTCGCGCGGTTATGCAAATGGCGGGCGGCAGGCGAAGCCAGCCCTTAGGCCCGGGGCTCATGACGACGACGCCGGGCAAACAAGCCGGCCTCCACGTGGCCGACGTAGAAGTATGTAGAGATTTCTGCCCCCCCCCCCCCCCTCCCCATACTCCTCACTACTCTCCGCACATGTTGTTTTTCAATTCTGGACCGCGCGCGTCCCCGCTTGATCTCACGACGCCCCGTGTTTTCGTTCGCTCCAGGAGACATGGCGTGGAATAATGACAGCCGTGTAACGGACCGTGCGCAATACTTGGCTTCCGAGCCTGTCGCAAGCTGCGAGCCACACCTCCAATGTAACTCATAAACTCAAGGAGCCTCTTCGTCACATAAATATTGCTTCTTCTTTTTTTGCGAGAGTAAATAAAATTTAAAAATGAAATTCGTGAAGACAGCTTGACGGAGAACTGAGAAATTCCGTCCTTAAAGAAAGAAAAAAGAAAATGTTACAACTTACAACATTCAGATACACAACGTACAACATGTATGCGGCAATAAAGCTAAAATAGTTCAGATGTAATATTTAAGATATATATCCCTTCGGATTTTATAAATATTGTGTTCCACTAAGGATGGTGATAGCAACAGCAAGTAAAAGAGTGAGTCGTGGAAAAAATAACCTCAAAAACATTCCTTTCCACGTCACTGTTTACCAAGTAATGCAAAAGACAAACTTCGCCAATGGATCAACATGCATCGGTACCCATTTAGTGCATGTGTATACATTTTTGTTTGTATATTATGAACAAGTTGTGCTTATTGTGGGCAAATGTAAATTTAATAAATCTAAATGGATAAAAAAATTTATTTATCACAGGATTTATTGTGATTTTTCAGTTTTTCAAAAATCTTTCACAATTTATACTCACTTGGTCCAAGTGTTTCCCAGCACATGCCATTTATTTGCTCGCTTCAATATTAGTATAAGTTGACAATGCTAGTTTAAATCACGTTGATTTTCTTATAAATCACAATCAATATTTATCATATTAAAATAAATATTAAATTTTAAAGTTATTTTTTGGCCGGGCCTTCTAAAACTCTATGCCCTATCGCCCCACTTCTTCGGTCAAGTATGTAATTTTTGGTGCTTGACCCACTTTCCTCTGCGCAAAAAAAATTTGACAAAAACTAAATTGGTTTCGCCAACATTCCTTCAAGACATGAATTTAGCTGACAGAATTGACAGCCTACTAAAAATCAGAAAAAAAGTTTATTGTAACACTTTGTTATCGTAACATAATTTTCCTAAAATTATAACGTGTTCCTTTATAAAATTAAATTTGAATCAAGTTTCCACCACTCCTACGACTGAAGTTATAAATTCATACATGCAAAAGGTGAATTAATTCTACTATAATGTTAATATCTGTGTCAATAAGAATTAGCAGGTGAAAAATATTGTTTCGTTGGATAAAAAATTTCTTGTTTTACATTTCTTTGGCTTTTTAATAATCCCTTTGACAAGCACATAAATTAGAGTTCATACAATTAAGAGATACTAAAAGAAGTAAAATAAACGTAATGGAAACAAAAGTAGAATGTCAAGAGATGGAGACGCCAAAAATCGGCGCTCACTGTTGTTTTTCAGACGCTTATACACATTCTGGAGAAAGTAAATTAGGTTAAAAAAAAATTACACTGAGAAATTGAAGATTCCTTTAATTAGACCCTTGTTCCTTTTGTTGCCGCGTCTGAAGAATATATATATTTTTTTTTTTTGTTCGCTCCCGCGTAGCCACTCTCCGTCCGCGGTGTTAATTACAGTTCCATCTCCTTCTCTCTCTTTGTCCCTCTTTCTTCCCGCAGACTCCGAGGACGCGCGCGCCGCTACTCTGCGTCTCGGAGGAGAGCCAGTAACGAGGAATATGAGGGAGAGGGGGAGAGAGGGGCTGGGGGAGGGGGAGAAACAGTTCCTTCTTTCGAACCGTCGTCATCGTCGTCGGCGGCGGGTCGGTTGTACGTTCCCCCTGCAGAAACGTCGCGCCTACCGCGGGCGGTGGAAAATGAAAAAAAAAAAAAAAAAAGGACGAGGAGGAATCCATTTCCGACGTTTCGCGCCGTTTCCGCGCGCCGTCCACCGGATGCCGTTACACGTCACTTCCGCCGGCGCCGCCGGGCGACGCTGCATTCCTCGAGACTCGAAGTCTTTTGTCCGAGCGTCCCGTCAGCTCCACCGGGGTGAGAGGGGGGGGGGGGGGTTAGACGCATTCTTTCGCCACGGCGAACTGTTTTTATCGACCGTCAAGAAAGGTGAAAAGAAATCGCAAACTTATATGTGGCGGAAAACAAAACATGCTTTGCTTGAAATACGTTTCTAGCAGTAAACTACTCGTAAAATATTAACAAAGTACTTTCAAAATAAAATTTAAAAAAAAATACTTACTATTGATACACCTTTCAGTCCGAGTCACAAGACCAAATGTTGCGTAAAAATAAAAAATTTGTTGTCTGTAAAGTCGGTTTACGGACGATAGCTTAACGTGACAACGTCATAACAAAACATCGATGAAATGATTGCGTACTTTTATGAATAAAATTGAATCATTTTTATTGAATTGTCACTATTTTGTATGGATACAAAGAAGGAGTGAAATGAAATCTACAATTTAGTTGATAAATGTACTTTTATTTGCACTCATTAATTCAAATATGTTTATTACTTTAATGAAGAGATTATTTTAACCATAACTTTTATAAATGTTTTCTATTTAACTTCTTCCAATCTGTGTTATTCTGCTAAGGATAGGACGATGATAGGAAAAGTAGGAAACGAATGGGAGTGTTTCAAGTTTAATGTGCATCGAAAAAGTCAAATCGATGTTTGTTCCAATCGAGTGGAAGAGAGATAGATGCGGGACAAGCGTACAATGAGCGTAACGGGACACATCGTAACGGGACAATGTGCGTTACGGGACACTTTTTTGAGCGTGCAGCCGGCTTTCATCGATTTATTAGACGTCACGTCAAAATGCAGTTAGAGTTCGCGCTATAGAAATTTTCGTGAAAACGTCGGAATAAAATCATAACAAGTGTTTCGTGTTAATATGTAATTTAACCGTCAATCGTAAAAATCACGCATGCGCCTATACTGGTACGATGACGTCACAGGCAAAAAAAATGTACAGTCAATCATTGCTGGCGCATTATTAGTGTCGTAGTTATCAGCGATTCAAATCTGACAGGTATTTTATCAACACAAGAAAGTTTACCGGCTATCACTGTAACGAGCAAAGAGATGTTTTAACGTCAATTCACGAAGGAAATATATCTTATCACGTGCTTTATTATAGTTGAATTAAAGAAACACATTGGTAAAATTTTTAGTCATTAAATGTTGTTTTTACATTTTGGAGTCATCAGAATTTTAAGGGGAATAAAGTCTGTGTAGTGTAACTTGTCTGGAATTTCACATACGGACTATTTTGCCAGTTCTATAAACAGTTCTACCGAACTGTAGTGTCAAAAGATATTTGTAAACAACTTCGTGTATTGCTCTGCTGATGACGTTCCGGAAACGATCAGCACGCATTGAGAAGTGTCGAACCTGGGACAAGTTGCGGTGCGCGCACTACGACTGCGTGTGATAGTTAAGTGGCACCGGGGAGTGTTGCGGGGGAGGGGATGGGGCGGGGGACAGGGGTGGGACCCGCGACCAGGCTCAGAGCCTCCCCCGCCTCGACGCTTCCCCCCCCCCCCCCTCCTTCTCCCGCGGACCGCGAGCGTGACAAGACCTGCCGCTCAGACCTCTTCGCCGAACATCAATCCCCTCCCCCCCCCCCTCCTTTAAAAACAATCACCTCAACAGAGAACACTAGTTACAATTTAATCTTGGATCTTCGTAAATTTATCGTTATTTTCGTGAATTTATGGGAACAAAGTTTTACATTACTGTGAACACGAATTTAAAAAAAAAAAAAAACTTTGTATGTATGTTAAACCTTCAAAAATTTGCTAAGACAACTGAAAATATTTCTTCCACGTGTGTGTTAATTCTGTTTGCACCGGGAAAAAAACAGGACTTAAAAACTGTATAATTTCTACGAAGATTCAGCTCTCTGAAATAACGAATAACTCTTCGTTTATTTGAGGTGAATTCTTCATTGAAAAGTACGTAAATTTACTGTAATTTATAACAGTGTATTAAAAATTTTTAAACCTTAAACTTTACGTTATTATTATTTCGCGTAACTCAGATTACTTGTATGTTTTTGCGGCATCTTCGTTTGGTGCACAGATAACAAACCATCAGCCACAGACCGGTTGAATCACATTCATGTCATTCAAGACTAAATAAAATGTATCTTCTCAACGAAAGCGGCCAATGAACGAATAGTTAAGACTGGACAAAGCACAGTATCGTCAAGACTAGCCAGCAGGTCATTGAACCCGTGAATTGGGCAGGTATTTAGAAAAAATAAAATTTTGTTGCCACTGATCAGCTATTTTATAGACACCTAAATATGCGTCATTAAACATGTATCAAATTAGATGGTTACGAATAAAAGTAATGTTGTAAGGATTTTCAGACACTGTTTTTTCTGTCGACATTGTTAGGAAATGAATACCACTGGCACTAATTTTGGGAACTGTTAAATTTATGTCAAGTTACATTACAGAATATTTGGTAAAGGGTTATTTAACAAAACACTTTGTGGCAGTCACAGTAGACCAATTCGAATTTCCTTTATCTTTTAATAATACGTAATTCGACACGCCCTGAAAGAGTAGAATCAAAAATATCTTAATGCACATTACGTGGTCGCATCCCGTGCAAGCCAGACTGGAGTTAAAATGGAGAAGCAGACAATGGACAAACGATTGATTCAGATTCGATCGTGTACGAAATATCGTGAAATCCACCGTGCTGCTAGAAAATCACGAACATTTTTTTTCAGATCGCTACAAATAGGAACGTATTAAGTCTCGATGTATGGTACATAATTTGTTTTCACTTTCAAGAATTGACAAGGCTATTTCTTAAGGGCCACGTCTACCTGTGCACACATACGCAGTGCATTGATTCAGAATCCAGCTTCAGTAAACTGACCAAGATATCCGAGCGGGGGTCTGTTTACGAAAATCTGTTCTGTTTCCGTATTTCGTTTATCAAACTGTATTTTTTAGAAAAAAAATTAAAAGGTTTAAAACGAGTGTTTTCAAAATAATAGTTAGGCGTGAAACGCCCGGAACAGCTTCTTGGAAGAACTCAAAGGAATTGTTAAAGATATAAGCCGTCACCGGTACATTTCTTTTAACCCCGCCTGTTTTGTCAGTAGTTAACGCCTGGTGGTAGACCAACCGTCATACATACCTGTTTGTAAGGTTGCCTGCAGAGTCTTTTTTTTTTGTAAGGGGTAAAGCACGGCGGAGCCAGGATCAACGCATCGACACGTCACTTGCGCAGTGGGCGTGTGCAGGCGGTGACGAACATGGGAACTAAATCGGGAGTGTCGCGGGACACGGAAATTCTGTTTAAAATATTTACAACACCCCTCCCCCTCCTCCCACCTCCCCTTCCTCCCCCCTCCCCCTCCTCCCCCCTCCAACTCCTCTCACCTTCCCCATGAGCTATCGCGATGACTTAACTGTGACCCAGGTGGTAGCTGCCCGAATGCTTTAGGACACGGGTACATACTTTAAAAGCAAATAAGTAATTTATGAAAAAACGCAAGAATACACAAATTGGGAGGAATGCTTCTACGTCAACACCAGCATCGCTGTAGAGCTACGCACAACAGTGGGAAGTTGAATTTTGTATTCGGTTAGTTCTTTTTTTTCTGTTTGGGCATACTTATGTACATTCCGTTGAACGAGGTCGTTTGAAAGGGGAAGGTTTAACATACAGCCTTCACCAGCAAAGCAAACATATGGTACGTATCGGGGTTGTTTATCTTGCAATAACGAGCCAAAGAATGCCCCCAACCGCTTGATGAAATTTTGATATTTCTCGGTGGTTTTCGGGACTTCAAAGACGGACGGCTGCCTCAGGAACGAATCGTCAAAGAAAGAACACACGCATGCGTGTGAGCGAATGGAAGGCGAAGGAGAGGAGGAATGGAGGGAGGGCCACTTGGCAAGTTATTATTTTTTATCCATTTGCCCATTTTTACCAAGCGCTACATATTTTTATGAATTCCGGAGTCCCACCAATTCCATCTGCTAGCTGGAAGGATATTAGCTGCTGTGGATATTGAAGTTACACTATGCTTGTAAGAGCTATCATAAAATACAAAATATTATTTGTGTTTAAAATATAAAATCTTTCTGCTGAGTTGCATGAAGATTATCTAAATCAAATTTTATAAAATTGTGAACCAACATGAAAAAAAACTTAAATGTCTTCATTTCTGTCTAATTACATTTTTGCGCTTTTTTGCACTGATAAAGTCATACCTCATAAACATTTATTCTTCCCATGTATAGATGTGTGCAACAATAATTCTCTTCTGAGGTCGTGAGTAACACAATAGTTTCACGTAAATGTAGGTCTTAAAGTATTAAAATGGAATATTGACTGTGGTTTGTGAATTATAGCCCAATTGGTTTTAATGTACATGTATGCTTATTCACTAATGTTTACACAAGTCTACATCAGTAACTTGCTGAGCTGCACACTTAACCTAGAATCGAACAAAGCAGTAAAAGTCGATCTAAATATACCTACATATCAACCTTATTATACTACTTCTTACACAGGTCACTAGAGTGTGTTATTACACTGTTAAAAATTGCTGTAAATTTACGGGCTTTTCAACGAAGAATTGACCTCAAATTAACGGAGAGGGCTTCGTAATTTCTGATGACTGTATCTTCGTATAAACTATGCCTTGTTCCAACTTCTGAAATCTGCTCATCGGTATGAACAGATTTAACGCACACCTGGAAGAAATTAGCGTGTTTTTGCGTGAGTCCTAACCATTTTTTGAATGTTTTACTTCTGTAAAAAAAATACAATAATTATTGTAGTAGATTCTGATTCACAGTAAGTGAACTTTGTACCCGTAAATTTTCAAAGATCCTTGAATAATAAGTAGAGACCTGCAAAATTCGTGGTTTCGCTGGCCTTCGGGATAGACTGCACATACCCCTGTACACTCGGGCAAATAACGCAAGTTCATTGGCTGCCGACTTGTAAGTCGTCTCAGCTGGTTTGTCTGTGATTCGATCCTTCTTTGGTTGAGGGTTTATAACTGGTTGAGATTCGTCCAGATGAACAGTAAGCCAATAGAAAAATTATGTAAAAGGTATATGTTTGAATTCTAGCCTATCACCGAATGAATCCGCGAATTTTGCAGGTCTCTAAAAATAAGTAACCAGCATACTTCGTAAATTTAAGGTGAAAATTTCTACCAGTAGTTTCTTTTCTGGGCGATAATAGATAAAAACGTTTTATATCTGGTGTCATTCTTGCAAGCTTGCCATTTTACATTACACGCGATTGGATATAATGTGTTTGGTCTGTATGAATGTCACTTAGACTAGCGGCAACAGACTTATTGACAATCTGTAAGTACTTATGTCTTGAGCTCATCTTAAAAATGGTTAAATATTGGCTTAAGCCTTGAACATCCTACACTTACCAAAACATTTTGGAAGCCCTTCTTTAAATTTTTTAATTCGTCCTAGTGTCCACCATTACGCTGTATATCAACAGTCATAATTCACTTCTCTACGGCTTCCAACAAAATTATTATTCGTGCGCTGGGCACGTGAAAATACGATCTTGCTTCAAACATTAAATAAATTTTGCTACTTCTATTTTAATTACTTACAATACTCATAGAACATGAATAAACTGATTCAGTTTCACATAACTAATAAATATATTAAAGTTACAACAAGAATTTGGTCGGAACTGTTTCCACCATATATTTTTAAATAATTTACTAGATTTCCCATTGAATTAATTTTTGTGGACAGAATGATTGTCACAGTTTGTTTGGATTGAAAATTTAGGCACTAATATGTACACAAAATTTTAAGTTATTTAAAAAAACATGCCCTGTAAACTACCTTTTTTTCGTTCAGGAAGAAGCAAAAATAATTTAGTGGAATCAGTATATCCAAGAAAAATATATTTAAAATTCACAATAATTCAAGTTTTTGTAATTGCGTTTTATTTTTATTTTTTTGTTAAACTTACTGAAGATCAAACATTTATTTTTTGACTTTACTATCCAAATGAAAGTAATCGATTTTTTATTTTATTTTGGTATGTATATATTATCATATCTTCGGAACAGTTAAAATATAACAATAAATCAATCTGGTGATACCATATGAAACGTGAATTTTTTTATGTCAACAATGTGGGCATTATACGAATAATATAGTTTTGTACAGATAGAAAGAAAAATAATTACCGTAATAATGGGAAAATATTTAACATGTGTTGCCCAAACCCCTACCCCTCTCCACCACCGCAAAAGGGATAACAAGAGGAAGGTTAGATTAGAGCGAAACACTGACACAATTTTGTGAGAAACTCACAAAAGGTTTATTGGAATTTTTACAAAGTCAAATAAACGAACACTCGCGTACTCTTGAAGACAAATACAGCAGCGCGCGATTTCTGGGAGTACTCCACAAACCCAAAATATAAACAAATAAATATCAAAGTAAACCGAAAGTAACTTTATCATGAATACGAATAAATTATTGATACAATTCTCATCATGAAAGTCAAACAATTTTCATTACAACAGAAAAGTAAAAAGTTTAAATTACTATAATAATAAAAAAATACAAGTGACCTCAAATGGTCTCATTGAAGCCTAAACGCAACTTGTTAAATGGCTCTGAGATAAAAAAAAATTCACTACAGGATTATTCACAAGACAAATACAGTTAACCTTACTCTTAAGTTAATACTTGCTGGATAATAGTAATATTTAAATTCTGCAAGTTCATTACACCTTGTACGCATCCTTTATCAAAGTAGATCGTGTTAGGTCTGTTTGACGTGTAAACGATATTGACACAAACCTCTCGGTTAAGCGTGTGATGACTAGAGACCTGTAAATTTCGCGGAATCATTTCGCGATAGGATAGAGTCCAAATACTTTTGACATTATTTTGCTTCAGTGATTGGGCCACACTTTATCTGAAGGACTCTGGGCCAATTAAATAATCTTAACAGAAGAATTAGCGAATCACGATCATTCCAGTCAACAGGTGTTACGAGTCGGTAAACAATCAGCAGATGTATTTTGCACGAGTGCGTAGAGGAGCATGGAGTCTATCCTTTAGGGATTTTAAATCGCGAATTTTACAGGTCTCTAGTGATGATTCCTGCGACACTCGCCTTATAGATCCTTGAAAGTGAGGGTCCGCTCCAGGGCCTAACTGCAGCGAGTGTTGTAGTCGCGGTGCCTGCCGTGTGGCGCCCTCCTGCCTAGCAACGCTCAACACGGACTTCACTGGCACGGACCAAGTGCGGAACACCGAGTTCCGAAGATGACGTCCACAGCTGGGAGAAAGAGCAGCCACGCCTCTCTACGGACTCGTCGGCGCTCGTGACCTGTCACACTCGTCCTGGAGGGTCGCCATCATGCAAACATCTCCACATTGTTCGAGTTCCGAAGCTCTGACAGTGACATAAACTCGTCACACTTCAGCAGTTTCAACTTCGTCGAACACCCAACTCCACAGTAGTGTTCCAAGTCAAAGTCGAGTTATTATATATTATATGTCAGCCCCTGTCCCAGTCACACAAACTAGGTCCTCCTTACAGCCATCGATGACATGTGCCCTTCTAGCTTACATACACTCTTCCTCTCGCCCACACGCACTCGCTCGACGAGTGGAAAAAATAACAAAGTCGTTGACGAGTATTTTCGTACCCTGGCGGCATTTTGCCATTATCCAAAGGCCGTAATGTCACTGAGTATTTTTTTTTGACGTGACAACGTCTAATAAATCGATGAACGCCGGCTGCACGCACGAAAAAGTGTCCCGTTACGCACATTGTTCCGTTACGCTCATAGTACGCTTGCGCCGCATGTATCTCTCTTCCACTCGACTGTTTATAAAGTGAAGTGAAAAGTTAATGTGGTTTTCATTGCTTATTACAACAGCAATTTCGGCAATAAAGGTTAATTATTCTTGCATTTTAAAATTCTGATTACTAGTAAAATTTCAAGTATTTATTCTTTTATTATTAAAATAAAAATTATTAAATTTTATTAATAAAGTATGCAATCATTTCGTCAATGTTTTGTTATAACGTTGTCACGTTAAACTATCGTCCGTAAACCGACTTTACAGACAACCAATTTTTTTTTTATAAATTACTCGCTCAGCGAGTAGCAACTCGCTCCGTGAGTCACATCGACGAGTCTCTGAACGAGTGACCAGTTAATTCTTTTGCGGCTCTCTCCTGTTGGCACCTCGGGGCTGATCGGGCCAAGTCTGAACTCACTTGCAAAAAAAAAAGTTGAAGCCCATCTTACCCACTTCTGAAGCCAAGTCCAACATGCAGCTCGGTGTGACGTCGGGCAGAGTGACGTTCCTTGGTGACGTGGTGACGGTAAACATGACGGCAGAGTGACGTAGTCGGGCGTGACAGCTTCCACTTCCACCGCTCCGAAGACTCCGAAGACTGCAGGCCGACCCTTGGGCTAGCATCACTTCGTTGTTGAACAATCCAGAAGCATGGAGTTACTTCCCCGCCTCCAAGGGAGGAAGGAGGGTGTGATGAAGTCAGGGGACGATTCACGTGGTTCCCCCTCCACCCACATGGCTCGGGCGAGCCTTAAACCAGCTGTAGACCTGGATGGGTAGGCCACCAGAGAAGCATCGCAGCTCTGTCGGTAGTTTCACGTTCAGGGGCTAACTTCCGAAACATATTCACAATCCAGATTACGTTGCGGGCGAGGAAAACCAACCGCAACACATTGAATGATTATAAAATTACAAACACGAATATTTTTAATATTTGTATCGTTTAGTTTATTACTTATTATGGCAAATAAATAGTAATTTGTTAGTTTTTTTTAAATTTTGTTTTAACTTACAAGAAAATGATTTATTCGAAAATAATTTATGAAGAGAAACTAAATACTATGTTTAAATTTTGGGGGAAACGGAAACGAGTGTTATTCTTAAACAGAATGGCTTAAAATAAAATTGGGTGATTGAGGTTAAAATCGCATGCAGGCATGTGACTTGATTACCCTATTCACTGTCGGCGAAATCGCGAGGTACATCGCGGAACTATTACGCAGCTTTAAAAAAAAAGTCAGTTACGCCCTTTGCGCGTGACTGGTCGTTATTCCGCTGCCCTGCGACCCCCGGGGTACATTAATTACTTGGCGTAGAACGACTCGCGAGGCTTCTTTCCCGAGAACGCGCGGCCTTTCGCGCGCTTGTAATAGTAGCCTCGCGCGCTGGTAATAGCTTAGCGCGCTTATTTTAGTAGCCTCGCGCGCTTGTTGTAATAACCTCACGCGCTGGTTGTAGTATCCTTGCGCGTTTGTTGTAATAGCCTCGCACACTTATTGTAGTAGCCTAGCTCGCGTGTTGGAGTAGCCTCGCGCATAGACACAGTAGCTTAGCGCGCTTTTTGGAGTAGCCTCTCGCGCTTGTTGTAATAGCTTAGCGCGCTTATTTTAGTAGCCTCGAGACTTTTTTTGGTATCCTTGCGCGCTTATTGTAGTAGCCTAGCGCGCTTGTTGGATTAGATTCGCGCGCTTGTCGCAGTAGCTTAGCGCGTTTATTTTAGTAGCCTCACGCGCTTGTTGTAGTAGCCTCGCACACTTATTGTAGTAGCTTAGCGCGCGTGTTGGAGTAGCCTCGCGCGCTTGTCGCAGTAGCTTAGCGCGCTTGTTGGAGTAGCCTCTCGCGCTTGTTGTAATAGCTTAGCGCGCTTATTTTAGTAGCCTCACGAATTTCTT
Source organism: Bacillus rossius redtenbacheri (assembly GCF_032445375.1). Lineage (NCBI taxonomy): Eukaryota > Metazoa > Arthropoda > Insecta > Phasmatodea > Bacillidae > Bacillus > Bacillus rossius. The sequence goes on along the minus strand of NC_086333.1, from coordinate 65,501,149 downwards.
GTAGTAGCCTTGCGCGCTTATTGTAGTAGCCTATCACGCGTGTTGGAGTAGCCTCGCGCGCTTGTCACAGTAGCTTAGCGCGCTTGTTGGAGTAGCCTCTCGCGCTTGTTGTAATAGCTTAGCACGCTTATTTTAGTAGCCTCGCGCACTTGTTTTGGTAGCCTTGTTAGCTTATTGTAGTAGCCTAGCGCGCTTGTTGGATTAGTCTCGCGCGCTTGTCACAGTAGCTTAGCGCGTATATTTTAGTAGCCTCACGCGCTTGTTGTAGTAGCCTCGCACACTTATTGTAGTAGCCTAGCGCGCGTGTTGGAGAAGCCTCACGCATTGGACACAGTAGCTTAGCGCGCTTGTTGGAGTAGCCTCTCGCGCTTGTTGTAATAGCTTAGCGCGCTTATTTTACTAACCTCGCGCACTTGTGTTGATATCCTTGCGCGCTTATTGTAGTAGCCTAGCGTGCTTGTAGGATTAGTCTCGCGCGCTTGTCGCAGTAGCTTAGCGCGTTTATTTTAGTAGCCTCACGCGCTTGTCGTAGTAGCCTCGCGCGCTTGTTGTAGTAGCCTCGTGCGCGTACGAGATTGAAAAGCACAGCTGCGATGTTTTGTCTCAAAATGTTCGGACTCTCAGTTATTTGAAAGCTTAATGCTTACAAAGGGGAATGCTCTGCGTGCGTGCCGCCTCGGGTGGCATCACTGATCGGGTGACAAAACGACAAGAGTAGTTTTAACAACGGGGCCTACAATAATGATTTATGAAAATTGTTCAATAAATATTTTGAACAATTAACTATAGGAATTGTCTGCTTTAAGAATTTTAGTTTTTTTGTTGAATATAAACCTTCTGAATTTGGTACCAAATCTGACTTTAGACTTAAGGTTCATGTTAATATGTTTCAGTAGTATCATGTGAGAGAAATATTTTTCAAACTAAAATTAATCAAAAATTATTTTAGGTCCACTGTGAAATAATCTTGGCTCTCCTACTTAGCCATCAGTTAATCTGAAAACAAATTAGCGAAATTATCAGAGAACCAATTTTAGGGGCAAAGCTATTTTAAGTGTTGATTTTCTTACAATTGTGAGTAAATAATCCAGAAAATAAAATTTTTAACCTTACTGTGTGGGATTAAAAAAGAAATTTTCCACACCGGTACCACCTCACTTTGCTTCGCAAATGTTGAAATTAAAATTAAAATTAATTTATTCGTCACCTAAAAAATCAAGAAATCCATCTCAATTTTTTTTTAGTCAAACATGAAAATTGTTAATTTTAATTTAAAATTTTAGACAGTAAAATATTTGTAAGGCTTTCTCGCCCAATTTTTAACATATTATCTTGGCATTGGAGGTTATGCCGTCGTGTCGAAGGGCTAGATTGTATATCTACCGGTATTTCGCTCTACATTTCAGCATGAAACTTCGGGGTTGAGAAATGTACTGTACGATTCCTCAACCCTGAAGATGCATCCTGCAATTCTGAGCGAAACGCCAGTGTACAAATTATCAACGCAAGGCGGCTCAACTTCGAAACCCAATATCGTTTATCAAACAATATATATATATATATTTAAAATTCTGAGATTTTATTGAAGGCTACATAGGCTGTAAAAAATTATTTTGCAATTTTACGAAGAAATCTTTGGAAACGAATTGTGATTAAGGGTAAATCATACAAAACAATCCTGTGATAATATAATATGTATTAATAATAATAGTAATAATAATAATAATAACTATCGTCTATCGGAGTACGCAATTTTTGTAAGCTCCAAGATTTTAAAAATGAAAATAACAGAATTTAAGAATATTTTCTCTTTTGGCATTCCATTAAAAGTTTTTTTTTTTTTTAACTAGCTGACAAATGATTTCCCTGTCAGACGTGCACACACGGTGTTTATGAAGGTTAATTTCCCTTCTTCAAAGGAGCGACTGTGAAATGGTTTCTCTAGCAACTAACGCCTTTACACGCGTGGAAAATTAACACCGTGTTGAAGGAGTCGCTCTGACGTGAAAGCGAAACGTTTGCTCCGGTACATTTCGTAAACCCCTTTCCAGCGACCTAAATTCGCCGTCCAATTCGATTTCAAGGCTAGAAGGGGCTTTTGAAGTCTATCTCCATGCCAATTAGCCAATGAAAAGAGAGAGAGAGAGAAAAAATGGTCGTAAGTAATAATTTTGCGCAATCGAGCTTTTACGTATCTTTCATTTTTTTTTTTTTTTTTTTTTGCCTGTCCTGAGTGGACGGGAAGAGGAGTGTGTAATTAGTTTTCTATAACCACACCTTACTCACGAACCCCCCTCCCCCACCCCCTTTTACACCTTTTTCCCCCCAAAGAGAACGAACTGGGAGTTAATTTCCCACCAGCGATTACGCGACCGCTCGGGAAATGGAACCCGACTGAATTAAACGCGGCCAACCACAGATGCGCACACGGCTACAGCGGGGGATGAGACTTTGTGACGTCACAACACCGGGTACCCGGGCGTCCAATGGCCGCCGTTCTGCACGAGTTCACGCACAGCGATTGGCGCTTCTTCTTCTTCTTTTCAGCGTGAGACTCGTTTACTTTTTTTTTGACGTGACAACGTCTAATAAATCGATGAACGACGGCTGCACGCACGAAAAAGTGTCCCGTAACGCACATTGTCCCGCTACGTTGTGTCCCGTTACGCTCATTGTACGCTTGCGCCGCATCTATCTCTCTTCCACTCGATTGGAACAACCATCGATTTGACTTTTTTCGAGGCACATTAAACTTGAAACACTCTCATTCGTTTCCTACTTTTCCTATCATCGTCCTATCCTTAACAGAATAACACAGATTGGAAGAAGTTAAATAGCAAACATGTATAAATAAAAGTTATAGTTCAAATAATCTGTTCGTTAAAGTAATAAACATATTTGAATTAATGAGTGCAAATAAAAGTAAATTTATCAATTAAATTGTAGATTTAATTTCACTCCTTCTTTGTATCCATACAAAATAGTGATAATTCAATAAAAATGATTCAATTTTATTCATGAAAGTATGCAATCATTTCATCAATGTTTTTTTATGACGTTGTCACGTTAAACTATCGTCCGTAAACCGACTTTACAGACAACCAATTTTTTAATTATTAACACGCTTATATGAGCCTCAAATGTAACTATGTAATCAAAACTTGGATGTCAATTTTATACCTACTTCTAATCGTTGTATCGATTCGAAATTTCGCAAGTATATATAATCCGGATGACAACACAATAACTTCATGACTATGACCCAAAGAGTGAGGGGGGAGGGTCATGGGGAAAAAAACACTACTATCGAGCTATGTGCAATAATCATGCTTTTTGTGTATCCATGATCCCGGGCATGGTGAAAAAATTCCGAGGGTCTACTTCCCCCTTCCCCCTCCAACTGTGTCCGCATGAGGTTAACCCCCAAAAATTTCGGGGTGCTCGTTTCTTTCATTTTCATACTGACTATGTACCTACTAAAGAATAGCCATTATTGTTAGAAAATTTAAGACAACTGATATCAAGTTCCCCACGATTATTTTCATTAAAATTAATTTTGTTTATTACTTGATTCTAATTTTAAGCTTATTAAAAAATTAAATTTACAGAATTGTAGTTATATCGCTGTTGAACAAATTACTTAAATTTAATTTTTTTTTACTTTTTAGTTCATACAACAACAAAAAGTATTTTTGGTTTTTTCTTTTAACTCAATATTTAATAAACATGTAATTTTCGAGGTGGTTGTGTCCGGGATTTGAGATCCAAAAGTTGTTTCTTCTATTCCCCTAGCGCGTTACTAACGTTACACTTAATTGTAATGTAACTAGTTATATTACTCGTATTTTCTCGGGTAGAATAAAAATTTTTGATGTGTAACATATTAGCTCGCGGTGTGTCAGTCAGTAGGAGTAATTTCGTGACTGGAACGGAAGTCGCTTGGAAACAGAAATGTGTAATCACTGTGCTGCCGTCTGTGGAAAGTTTATAAATCTCGAAAAGATGGCGGACCGACGTGAATCATCCATACATATTAACTTTCGCGGAAAATCGGGGAATGTATTAAGCATATTAGAGTGTCAAAATAAACTTTATATTAGTAAAACGAACCTCCAATACTTAATGTTATAATTTATAGTCATAAAGAGAAATAATGGAAAATAAAAAATACGCATTACAATTATGACCATCCTTAGTTAACATATGAATGTAAAGATCTCACTACGTTCGTCATACTGTAGAGGCACAACAAATTGTTGACCTTCATATATTCGACGCAATGTTGAATAAAATAACTTCTTGATTAAATTTTTAATTTTAAATCTGAAATGTTAAATCAGCTCAAAAGGTTAAGGATTTTTTGTATAAAGTATTTATAGACTGATTTCTGTCGTTTAAGCAAAAACATGTACGTATTTTTACAATATGTGTTTTAAATTGTTTCATGTTAATTTCGTTTAAATGTGTATGTTGTACAATTTTTAGTTTGAAAAAAATACTTCAAAGATATCGATGTGTTCATAATTCTTTAGAGAACCATCAAAATGTTAAAAATATTTTTGTCGCAATGTTTGTTCCAGCACCATTTACCTGGCTAATAAATTATAGGTATCTTTAAAGTTTAAATTATATCTTGTTATGACTATTCAAGTTAGCAAAATGTTCATTAAAATTAAGTGTATCTTGGCACACCAATACGCTTAGTACATACATCCCCCGTGGGTCCGCCATCTTGACGACTTAGGCTCGTGGCTATTGCAGTTCCAGCATGAATGCGCATCGGACTTTCAACCTGTTCAATTTCCGTCAGAAATGCGCGCTTATTTCATTGCATTTCTGGTGCATGCTAAAATTTCACTCTCAACGCGCCTAAAGAAGTATGATCTCAAAAACGCAGGCGATGATAATTCCGGTGTAAGGGGAAATGTCACAGGTCCAGTGATGAAACATTTTTATATGTGACGCGTTCGTTACTCCTGTTGTTCGGCTAGCCCTGATAAATCAACAGTACCACCTTGTTAAACAGAATTGTAGTTGGGTCTTAAAAAGGGGAAAATGTTTGTTTTTGGATTTACCCTAAAATGAATACTTTTCGTATATTTATAATATTTGACATTATTATTTGAAGAATTCTTCGTTAAATTTCATGTCCACGTTTCGTATTATAAGTTTATTTTGCAACATGAGAACACATGAATTTTGTCGTTACGAGGTTATATGTTACACATTTCTGGGGAGTATTGAAAGTTTCACTTACATTTTTGTGGGAGTTATCTCTCATCGAATAAATTACCGTGACGTTATGTTATGTCAGAAGGCACGTGAGCTGTCTACGTACCGGAAACATCATTGATCAAGCGGAAATGTGCACGTGTGCTGTATGACGATGCGGCTACTTCCGCATTTCTTCTCGAACTCATCGGTATTTTTTAAGTTTCTCTCGCAAATTAGCCAAAATTAAATTTACAAATATAAGGAATGAATGATAGTAAGCCATTCAACTAATGCGTAACATTTTTTAATGACACAGCTTTTTTATGTTGTTGTTATTAGCTGCCATATCGAGATTATTAAAAGTGTTAATTATTTTTTTCTCTTTAAAACGATTTTCTTGAGATTATATTCTGTGATAAGATGTAAAACCAAAAATAAACATCAGCTTTAATTAAAACAGAAAATATTTGTTGGATCAGTTTTTCAAGCGGCATCCTTTAGGCTAAAAAAGAGCTCTAAGAAAGCAACTGAGTTGCTGTTCCTGTAAAGCATATTTTCTATAGCTTAAAGAAAGATATTACCTTTTAAAATGAACTTTAATGTACATTTTAACTTATCATTTATCATAGAGTGAGTAGGCTTTAACAGTAAATAGTAGGTATGCTGCAAAGTTAAACGCAAAGTATTCAGAACAATAAAAAACTAATTAAAGAAAAATCATTAATAATCCCATTAAATTTGTTTTAATCGTTTAATTTTAGCGATATATTTAGTATGGGAAGCTATGATATTAATTTGTATGGAGTAAGACTCAGTAAGACTCAGTTATTCTGAAAACATCTGGTGAAAACGTTTTTTTTTCCTTACTATCTCATACAGCCTCTTTTATCTCAAGAGGGACCATTTTTCAAATGTATTTTAACGTTACAAAAAAAATTCTAAAAACGCTGCATCAGTGTCAGAAGACGATATCTCGTTTCCACTCTTCTCCTTCACTTACTAAAAAAAGATGATGATAGGGATGATGGATTTTCACTCTAAGAGACCTAAGGATCAAAAGAAAAAAATATTTAGCATCTTTTTAGACAGAATATTTAGTTAAATATTGCTAAAATGCTTTATTTTTTCTCCCGAATATTTTTTTCACAAAAATATTTTATTTTATTAATACTTGCTGTGGTAATAAAGTGTCCGTGCCCATTTCATTGCTTTCTAAAATAGCCTATGTAACTTAAACTATGATTGCGTACTATGAAAATAAACCTCGAAAATGATATTTAATAATATCGCAACTATTTAAGTCAGTTTAAACAAGTTCATTAATTAGTTTTTGTAATTATTTATATTTACCTATGTACATATTTACACGCAAAAGCGATAGTATAAAATAATTTTCTGATTAATAAATTATATCTACAGTATGTTCAAAATGGTCTGATAAGTCTTCAGTGGTAGAATATTCATGGACTAGCTACAAAACATTTCAAATAAATTTTAAGCAATTAAATTGGACTTATTTGTGATAAATATTAAAACAAAACATGTCCATTTAGTAATAGGTTATTTATCATAAAAGTAAACAAATAAATAGGTATTAAAAACAATTATATTGCCTTTGCAAACCAAGGATACATTTTTGATATCCCTATTCCCATTTCTACTTGAATCCACAAAATATCGCATTCTCAGCATTCCAACTTTCAACTGACAATTTCTGCAAAGTTACCAGTTGTTGCTATACATTTAGCACCTATAAACTTTCCAGATAAATTAAAAATCCTAAAATGTAACAAAAATATAAACTAAATGTAACGGAACATTTTATTATAAAATATGCCCACTTTTATACGAAACTACCATTCAACACAATGTTTCTCATGGGTTCAACTACTACTAGCGCCGTTAGTTCGCAGGCCGCCGCGAGCTTCACTAAGCAGGCTGAGAATGAAGGTAAGTTGCCAATCTTCTTATCTTTATGGCCGTGGTCGGAGTAATCTTCGTGCCACAGATTAATTCAATCTGATTGTGTCCGGAGATTCTCAATCTCATACAAAAAGAAAGATGAATAAATTTGAAGACAGAAATCATTAATACCTCTAAGTTAAAAATCCATGTACAATCACATTCATGATTCTACTGCGAGTAACACTACGGAAAAGCTAGTGCCATGATTTTATTAGTGTACTGTTCGTGCATTGTACACTTGATATTAAAAAAATTTAATTTTTTAGGTAAGGATTTACTTAAAGATTCTCTACCAGATACTTCATTCATAAACTAATTCATGTTCCTAATTATTCTTTATCTGCCATCTAGCGGCTATTTAAAAAACACATTGTTTAACCCACACGATAATGCGCCACTGTTATATATAGCCGTGTTAAAAAAACAAGCATTATCTCTTTCTGAAAATTTAAAATATATATTGTTACGATTTACCGGGTTTGTAAATGAAAGCCCAATTAAAGATTTTATTACACTACACAGTTTTATTGTTGCCACTACTTGTCACTTACAATTAATCTTCTAAAAAGGCAAATAATTAATTACACTTAAACAAATGTATCTTCCCCAGTCTCTCGTTTCCACACACCACACACCACACACCTCGCTGGGCCGCACCTCTGGCGCAACTCTCGCCGCAGCACCCCTCGTGGATCTCAGCCGCAGGACTCCGTCGCCACACTCCGCCGTCGCCGACGCACTTACCTTCGCCGAGGGCGCACTCGACGCCTCGCTCGGAACCTCGCTCGGAACTCCGCCGCGCCCGCGACACTATCGCCCGGAACTGAACTCTCCGCCCTGGAACCATCGTCCAGGGACTTCGCCTCTCTATCACCCGGAAACTCCGCCGCGGGAACACTCCAAGCTCCCAGCTAAACTGACTCACTCCCTGCCCTGGAACCTTCGTCCAAGGACTTCGCCACTCTGCCGCACCCGCGGCACTATCACCCGGATCTCCGCCACGGGAGAACTTCCAACTCACTGACTCTGAAATCGCTCGCGTAAGGCTGGCTCTCAGAACCTAGCTGCTCTAATAGCTTGCAGGACATAGCACTTCTTGTCACGGCTCGGAGGAGAATTACAGGCGACGGCCGTGAATCAAAGCGAGAAGAAGACGAGCGCACTTGCTAGGTCGCAAGGGCTCAGCAAAATCAGATCTACCTCTGGGAACGGATTGGGGAGACTGGCCTGGCAAAGATTAAATGGGAGTGTACAGGAGGCGGAAAAAGTTTAAGTGTTAGCCGCAAAAATTACTGGCAAAATTATTTTTTCAAAAATTCCAATTTAGAATTGTGCCAAAAATACTAATTGGCCGCACAGTAACCTTAAAGTGTGACCATGCATGCATTACAACTTAGGTACCCCATGGTGTTGTCATGCATTAATTACATGGAACTTAGAATGTGGCCTCGCAAGCATATCATCATAGGTAACCTAGAGTGTGATTATGCATGCTTTACAACATAATTACCCAAAATTGTGACTATGTTTTCATTTTAGCATATATATATACTAGATTGTGATCATGAATGCATTTCAACATGAGTAACCCAGAATGTGACCTTGCTTGCATTACAAATCAGGTACCTCCAGAGTGTGATTATGCATGCATTAAAAATTGCTACCTGCTGTATGACCCTTCATGCATTACAAATCAGGTACCCCAGAGTGTGACCATGTATGAATTACAAACATGGGTACCCCAAAATGTTATAATGCATGCATTACAACATACATACACCAGCACAGATATATCTAAGTGTGACCATGCATTAATCACCAGATAGGTAAGCCAGAGTGTGAGCATGCGTGTATTACAAACGTGCGTAACCCAGAAAAGATATAAATTTGAAATAAAAGATAAGGTTATAGTAATATTTATTCATCTGTGGTATATAGAGAATCTTTTTTTTTTGCCTTAAAGGATGAGATAGCAAATGTACAAGCACTGAACGACACGCAATTATCCCACAATCAAGATCTAAACTTTTAGAAGAAGAAAATTCTACTGAATAACAGCTAATTGCAGTGTTGCCCCCAATTATTTCAAAGAAATTCGTGGTGGTTCAAGAACGTCCTTTAATCAAACGTAATTCATACTCTCGGTGTTCTGTCTTAAATAAGTACTTTACCATTTACAATAAAAATAAATTTCAGCTCCAACTTCAACGGTATGAATCAGTGTTGGAACGCACTTCAAACCATAACTTGTATAAATGTTTTTAATATATTTGTCGTGATTAAACTGCAGACTTTTGTTTCCGCGCGTATTCTAGGCGTTTCAAACTAAAAAGAAAGGTTGGTTATGTATGTTCCCGTACATAAATAATACGTAAAATCTTTATTTTAGTATTAAAATTCTTGCAAAAATTCATTCCTTAATTTTCCCAGGGAGGGTAGGTTTTTTTACGTCTAGGTGATCGTAACTGAAATTAATGGGTGGTTTTATTAGGTCAGTGACGTTTTAAACACTCTAGAATCATGGAAAATGTGTGAACTTTCGCAAAATAGTGTTTTTATTTTATTTCCGAGTGGCGAACTTCATGGATATGGATATGGGGTCAGTGAATCTTAGCCCTCCCCTTACTTGGTGGAGGTGCACAACACTCTCTTGTTGGTATTCCGAGATAGCACGCGCTACCTAACTGGCAAAGAACACAGGAACCGTTTGGACGCTAAGGTAGAAAGAGAGAGAGAGCGAGAGAGAATTTCTTTCTCGTGCGAGAAAACCTTAAACGACCCATTAGTCACTACGACTAGTTCGTGACGAAACTTCCAAACGCCGAAACGGAAAGAAGCAAGCAAACAGTAAGATAACGTTCGCGGAGCACGTGAACATAGGATACTACCTACGGCTTCCGGTATTCTTCGTAATGAATTTATAAGGCAGGCGCGGGAACAAAAATAAAAAGATTTGGAATACGAAACGAATATGTTTGTGTAGTGCAAAAAAAAAATCTTCAGATCAGGAAATTCTTCAAGTGCGAAAAAAACAATGAATATTGCACGTTATACACAGTCTGTTGAAAAAGTAACGCGAATTTTGTAATTTCGCAGGGTTTCTTTAGTACGATTTGCGCAATCTTTACGTTGTTATGTTGGTAAACATGTCTGAAAAGTATCTGTATATTGTTAGACATATTGATTTTTTAGTTTGTTGTCAGCTGTCCAAAAGTGAAATGTGTTTTGGTACCTTCGGCGATTTGTTAATTTAAATATTTGTTTAAGAAAATGGATCAGAAAATTTGCATAAAATGTTGTTAAAAGAATGGAATAAAGTGCAGCAATGTTTCATAAATGTTAAATATTGTTTGTTTGTTTTTTTTCCACAGGAACACGCAGCTTCGAACGAGGCCTCAGCCAGTCCGAGAAGAGAACGCATGACAATCGCCTGAAAGTTCGGCTACCTGCACAATGCCATCGTGCGGCGGGAAGTCGACAACCAGGAGACCGGACTCCTGATATTTTTTAAAGATGTTTACCAAACACAACGACAAAAAAAAAACTGTGCTTATCGGACTAATACAACTCACTAAATTAAAAACTTCCCTTTTACTTTTTTTAACACACTCAGTATAATCCACACGAACAAATGGCATCATCGGGAGCTAAGACCTACGGGTGGGCGGTACAACTGGAGCTGCTATCACTGGGATTCGAACTGCCGTACCCGAATTTCATTCCTCCCTCATTTTAGCGCGGGGTTCGAGACCCGACTGCAACCACGCCTAATTTTCCCACCAAAACACACTTGATGAGCAGCTTGAACTCGTTTTCTACTGCCGCAGCTGAGACAGTGTAGGCAGTCCGCAGCCTCGGACTCCCTTCGGGTCTGCGGTTCGACGTTCGGGTACGTCACTCGCACTACATACGAGGCCCGGCCGGGTGGATGCTTTTTGGCTCGTTAACATTAAAATAATTATACCGTTAACCATCGATAACATAAAAAAAGTTTTAACAATTTTTTTTTAATTTTTCTATCTGCTGATATTTCTAAAACCAAAAATTATTGTCTATTGACAGTATTATTAAATTTGTATACATTCTGAAATTAAAAAAAAAATCTATTTTAGACGCCAATTATTTTTTCACACAAGGAGCTGTTTTTAGCAGTCGGCCACTTTTAATAACAAAGCATGCCATTAATTATGTGTTTTGCTCAAATAGCGCCAAAAATAATAATATTAAATTATACAACGTATGTTCCGACAAGAAATGTTTAATCCAAGATAGCGGCTTTCAGTTACGTTTCCTTTGAAGTAAGAGTTGAATATTATCAGTTGATGCGTTTGATGAAATACAACATGAAAATTTATTTACGAATTTCTCATTCCAAATTTTCGTTTACATAGGCACAAATTTAAGCACGTTTGTTTTGCAATGCAAATTTGTGTCTAAAACTTTTGTGATCTTAGAGTATATCTAGCATCAGAGCATACCGAAAAAAGTACAGCGCTCATAGCACATAAAGTGCACTGGAAAGAGAGAGTAAATGACCTTTGAAATGCACCTGCTAACTAAGTATGAGATACGCTATACGATAACAACACAGTTTGCACTCCTTCGTACAGTACTTAATGTCTGACTGAGCCATTAGTCCGAGCTACAACCATCGACATTGTCGCCGAAGGAATTTACCACCTGTAACGGCTAGATCAAGTATTTATTTATTTATTTCGAAAGGAAAGTTTCTAAACACCTTTTAAGGCCACGTTTACTGCAATATCGTTAGCATAACCGCGGCGAGTTATGGGGAAAGTTGGCGGAGTTTGTTTCGCGCTCAAGTGTTCAAATTTTTCAAAGAGATGGCAAAAATAATTGTAGTTTTTTTTGTTGCAGTCTATTATTAAACCCATCATTCATTTTCAGATTATTTCTCGCGATTAAAGTGAACACTCCAACAACCCATGGGCATAATTTTAAATTTGAGTCAGTAAATTAATTCTGTGAAATACTTTCAAGTTAAAAAATGTAATAACAGTATTCATCAGTAGTACATATTGGTATGTACCAGCTCAGGGTCAAGGGTAAAAATTGAGATGTCTACCGTCATCTTGGATTGTAAAGTTCCGGAGGCCATCTTGGATGGCCTTGACTTTGACCGGCCACCATCTTGGATTCCACCATTTTTAATTATGGCATCACAGCCACCATCTTCTATCCTAGAACATTCTGCAATTTTAAATTATGATGTCACATTCACCATTTTGATTTTAGAGCTTTCCAGCATCATGTCTTCTAAAACTTTCCATTTTGAATTCCGCCATCTGGGATTCTGACGTTCCAACCAACATTTTGTTTTCGTTTGCTTTTATTCGGCCTTTTTGGATTCCAACATCATTGCCGCCATCTTGTTTTCGTCTGCTGGAGGTCCCCATCTTGGATGATGTACTGTTTGCCATCTTTCTTTCTGCTGTTTGTTCCTAGAGTGCACCAGCTTCACTCTGTCTCATGCACGAAATGGCGATTTTACGTTACCTACCAGTGTTTTTATTGCTCTTACAGATATATTAATTTTTTTATATAAAATACATAGGAAGCAAGTTGATTTAGCAGCAACATATATTTGAAGTAATAAGCTCGACAGCCTGATCCGCTGTCAAGTTTGAAAATGTTGTGACTTGTCAGTCGGCTTCCAGAGCCGGAAGAGTGAGTTCGTGTTTACCGTGTCCGTCGAGCGTCATGGATGGAGACCTGAAAGTTCGCGGATTCGTCTGGCCTCAGGGTATAACTCAAAGTCATGGGTGTGCTCAACCCATGTTTGCTTTCCAATTTCGTTGAATTCTTAGTGAGAAAATTTTAATCCTTTTTGTTAGCACTACCTGATTCGCTTACTTCTCTGCTAGCTGGGCATCGTGGGCTCACGGTCGTAGAGGGGCGTGTCCAAATAACTGCTGTCCAATCATGAACACAGTGCGAGAGTGTGACGGTCCGCATTGTAACTTGCGATTAAATGAATGTGAAAAATTTCCGCATCTCTAATCATGGATTTCGAACAACGCGTTTGTTTGAGAAACGGAGACCAGGAAAACGTGTCCATGGATGCGTCCTTCATGACGAAAACGTGCCGTGTCAAAACTCGCTCCTGACCCGCGAGTGTTTGGCCGAACTGCAGGTTCTTGTCTGTCCACATCCAGGGCTGCTTCCAGTCATGGAATCAACACAAGGTCGAGGGCGCATCGCTAGCCAAGGAGAGCATTTATATTAGTTCGACTTACTTTGATATATTAGCTTAATACTTTGTTTGCAATGAAATTATTCGCCGTATTTTTATCACACCTTGTACGTTCATTGGCTGCTGTATAAATGCATACACATGTGTCTATAGTGAGTATTTTGGCACTTTTTGGTGGCAGGTTTGTTATAAACGCAAAGCTCCAAGTGTAATACAGTAATACTAGTGTTTCATTCCAGCATGTCGTGAAATGAATATTATAATCTTTCCGATACATTTCTCTCTTTCTCTCTCTCTAATTGCATATACAGACTCCCTAAACTTCTTACCTCCAAATTCTTATCGTATCTTATTTTCCTTAAAATTATTTCGTCTGTTACTCTTTTCGAAGTCCCTCGCGAATGCACGAAACAACCAATGACTTGTTTTTCTGCACACCATAGAAGTTGACTTTTTTTTTTCAGCATCACCCCATTTCACGTCTGTGCTTTCTGACTCTATCTCTCTCTCTCTCCCTCTCTCTCGCTCACTGTTCACGTAATCCTCCTCCTCCGCCTCTATACATTCGTTGTATTGACAAACTTGGACGATGCCCGAGAGAACAGCAACACGGGAAAGTTTCCGAATCATCGGTGGCTGGCCGGTAGCTGCCTCCCGTTGTCTGTGCTCGCCGGCAAGGGGGTGATTTCAGTGGCGGGACTAGCATTGAATTAGGGGGAGGGTGAACTATAACGGAGAGTTTTAGAGGATTGGAAAGCTAGCATCGTGCAGGAATTACGAGTATATATATATATATATATATATATAAACATAATCTGAACGACTTGACAGAATTATTTGAGGTACAGAAACAGTCAATACAGTTTAAAGTTTAAAAAAAATTGCAAACTGTTTTTCATAATAAATATCGCAGGCTTTCACGGCCATTGTGTGAATTTTCTTGGCTTCTGGGTGTAGGCCGTGTCAGGCAATTGTCTTCCGACGTTTCGGCAGTCATGACAATTACCTGAAACAGCCTACACCCAGAAGCCAAGAAAATGTTTTTCATAAAATAAGGGCTTCAAACAAAAAGAAAAAAAAAGCATTGGCTATACAATTATTAAAATCACGTAGGAAAAGCCTTTAAAGTAACCAATTCTTAGAACAAAAATAATATTAAAATTTTAAACTTTTTAACTTATTAAAACATTATATTATGAAATTATAAGATAAAATCATTTAAAAATATTTCGTAATAAAATTATTACATTTTTAAGATAATTTTTACTTTTTATCATTATATTATGCTTTTGTTAAAGAAAATCATGGTAACATATTTCGCTATAATATTTTGTTACTATAGAATTTTTTAAATATTATTTTAACAAATTTGCAGCCAAATATTTTTCATATTTGTTTTTTTTTTTTCAGGCCCTTATTTTATAAAAATATAGTTTGCAAATTTTTTGAATACATATTCACCGCATTGACTATTTATGTATATTCATGTCTCCGTAATGAAAAATTTCTAGCCGACAAAACTAACCTCATATACCTAATTCTGTCAAGTCGTTCAGATTCTTTAAATAGTCATATTTTGGTCCAAGACATTTCCAATCCTCTGAAGGGGGTATTCAGAGACATGCAAAATCCACGTTATTGTCAGGTACCAGAATAAACTCCACACACATCTTTGCGTACAAATAAGCTGGTGTCCATTGGCTGCTGTCGGATTTTTACCTTCCAACCTGTTTTCACGTGATTGGGTTATTTGAAATTTGTAATCGTGTTATTGGCGTCTGGTCCCTTTTGGGGGTGTCAACACTAGGCATGATCCAATGAGAAGACAATTCAAATGTAAAATTGTATGCATTCCAGACTCTGTAAAAATAATAATGCAAATTTTGCAGTTACCTAATGATATAGGAAACCTTTCAATTAAAAATTAAATGTAGAATCAAATTAAATGTAATTTAATTGTAGAATCAAAAAAATAATATGTGTGGTTGTGTGTATATATGCGTCTCTTTAAAGGCTACGCTAACGCATTTCTAACGTCTTTGAAAATGTACTATAAAAACTATTGTTTACTTTATTTTAGATTATTGAAGTATTTAAAAAAATACAAATAGAGAATGACTAAACATGTAAAATAACTGTTACATTTAAAAACAAGGAACTGGCTTCAAAGGACAGTCTGGAGTAGATTATCATTGTTATAGCCGTCCAGTTTATTTTAGTTCGAGTGGTTGGTTATTGTGTGAAATATAAGAAGGGGGGCGGGGTTATGTGAACGCTCTCATCGTCCTTCCCATAGGATCGTCACTGCATAGTTCCTCAGAATAGTTTGAGAAAACATTTATTATTATATAAAATTAGTAGATATTCACGAATGAATTACTTAAAATAAACAGTTCAGTGACAACGGATTGCATAGATACAACTGGTATTTTTAAAACTTTAAAACGTTTTAATAATATACTTCCAGATCATGTTAGAGTGGAATTAATTAACTTAATTAATTCGTTTATTTATTAATTGACTAATTAATTAGGATTTTTTCTTTATAAAAATATAAAAATATATTTTAATTGATGACAAGTTCTAAAAAATCTTTTTGTATTTGGATTATGAAAAATTTAAATCATGGACCAAAACAAAAAATCACACACTCCAAAATATATATATATATATTTGTTTTTTTGTTGTGAAAGGAAATTCTTTGCGAAATAGTTGTCAAAATATGTTCTTAAATTTTTAAAAATATAACCGTCCAAATTTTACAATACATTCCTGTGAAATAATAAAATTTCGGTGGTTTAATCCGAACAAGCAAACATTGTAGTCAATAAAATCATGAGGAACATGTACCACAACAGTATGTTACAAAATTTACGATATATTATTTTTAACATCACAATAAAATATTTTGGCATTTACGACAAATTCCCTTGTAAAACGTACAGTTTATTAACAGCGTAGAAGTCAAATAGTTGAGGAAACTTAAGGCCCTTGTGAAACAGGCGGCCGCTTTAGGAGCCGTTCCATGAGCATCTGCTAGAACACAGTTCCATCTCACAAAACACAAATAATATATATATATATATATATATATATTCTTTTTAGCCAAATAAATATTACCATCAGCTCAGCATCTTTGCTGTTGATGTTCACGTGAAATTTTACTCCCCAATAGCCGCCGAAATAAAGCTCAAAATTTGTATTCAAAAATTCCTTAATACTTCTCTTCGCAGACGTGCCTCGGAAATGCAAATGAAAATGTTTGCATGTGTGGAAAGTAATTTTTTCTTCTGGCTCGCCATGTAATTATACGCGCATGACTAAAATTATTACACTGTTATTTTTTTATTTCTTGGGAAAGGTTTTTTTTCATCAAGTGGTACAGAGAGAAAAAGAGCAAGAAAGAATTTTTTTTCATGCCCGAGACTTTCATACACGTGAGTAAATTAGGACGTGCCTTTCCCCCTTGCTACTGCAATCGGGACGAGAGTGGTTTTTTTTACGTCTGGAATTCTTGCAGCTGGTAGTTGCACAGTTGTTTCAAGTCGAGATGCACCCCCCCCCCCCCCACACACACACACACATGCACTACGAGCATCATCTAGTAGCGCCATAAACCTGTGCGCAGTAATTTCGGCGCACTGGACACTTTATGCTTCAGACAGTTTACGACCAACCAACCAGGTCTCTCTTCCCTCTCCGCCACTGGCCCATTCCGCGTCGCCACACAGCATTAACAACGAACCAAAAAGATTGTCTTTGAATGCGCACGTACGATCAAGTTAACGATTTATCGCAAAAAAAAAAAATTGTTTCGGGTCAAGATAGTTTTCAAAACAGTGTAAATTCTTCATACTATTTTACGTGGAAGAAATATACATATACTTTGTTTTTAATAACGTGGTTCGTTCCAAAATAATCACGGACGTTCTGTGAAGCAACACCTTCGTTCTCATTGGTCTGTTCAAGAGCCGTACAAGCTTCCTTCTCGTACAGACCCAACATGGCCGGTCTCACACCTAGCGTTTCTGCCGCTGAAACTATCACTTCTGCGGCGTTTATAACTCAGTATTATATTATATTATATTAGCGCGCACATTGAAGGTCCCTCAAGAATTCTCTAAGAAAATGTATCAAATTGGAACATGTAAACAGTTGACCTAGAAGGAATAACCGGGTAGACACTGACAACTGCTCTGGTTCAACCGCAAAGTGTGACACCGGTCCATGAAACAAATTTGGGCAAACATTAAAAAAAAGTGTGATGGAGCCTAGAAATAAAAAAAATTCCCCCGATAAAACGTTATCCATAACAATATTAGATGCACCGTACCGTTAACATCTCGTATGACATTTTGTGTTAAGGTTGTAGTGTCCTGAACTATTTTATGTACTTCTAACATTTCGTATTTTTGAACATGGTTTTAAATAAATTCATGATACAACGATGGTTATTTGTTTATAGAAGATTTTTTCTACTTATTAAATCCTTATTCAACGGGTTTTTTGAACTTCCAATATTTATGTCAATCTAAGCCTGTGCTGAAAGAATGAAAACTTGTGAAATACAGTTTTCGATTAACTGTTCGTAAGTGAAGCTTTCGTCAAAACTCTTTATTATTTGTATATCGTTTATTAAATCAATAAAACATAGTTTTATATCAAAACAAAATGATCCTTAGATTTAAAAGTTTTTCAGGAAAAAATAAAATTGCAATGTTTCATGAATGATACACAAAATAAACAGTTTCAAGACGAAGTCTACACACGAATGGTAAATCCAAAACTGTGTACCACGTGATTTCATGCTTTCAGTGCATGCTAGGACCGGCATAAAATTTGCCTTTAAGTAGATAAATATCATTAAATAATATTTTTTATTAGAAACAAACCTTTTATAAAAAATTTAATATTGATATATTATATATATTTTTAAAAACCATGTGCGGAAACACGTTATATTGGAAACAAAATAATATTGGACACTCTCCCATTAAGAGGCCACAGGACATCGGAAATGAAGGGCGAGATGTCCCGAGCTCAATTCACGGCTAGGTTGGTTTTGTTTCTGAATTGTAAAGTATGCTCTTACATGAAGCGAGGTTCACGGTTCCAGAGGTGCACTGTAATTTTTTTATTTGTAAACGGAACAGAAATATTCATGTAAAATAAGAGGTATTTGTAAAGTTGTACATTTACATTAAAGCTACTGTACAGTACAAAATAGTGTTCGCAGTAATACTGGGTTTGAATTCTTTCCCAGGAATTTATGTTCTGTGTTGTCCCAGTACCTCCAAGTGTTAAAGTTATTTGTAACCCGTTCCCTGAATGGTTTTCTAGTATTAACTGCGCACATTAATAAGCACAACAAAACAACAATAAAGTGAGATTGTTGAATATTATATTATCTTTTCCATGGTTTGAAGAAAAAAATAGATGCTCCAATTAAACACCAATTGTATTATAAAATTATGCGCCAATTTTCTTAAGAAATACGCAGTTTTATCTCGGAAAACGTATTTCATATATGCATAAATAACCATAGCCATGTGTTGTACAAAGTTACAATATCTTTCTTGTGATGTTACAAACTATTTCTTGGCAACTGGTTTATAAAGGAGTATTTTGTAATAGTACGGAATTATTTTCTCTACGCAGTGTTTAAATCACTGCAACGCCGCTTGTCTCAGTCTTATTCCACATCGTCGTCGTCCCCCCCCCCCCCCCTTTTTTTTTCACTCTCTCTCACACACACGTGGGTAATTTTTTTTTCTCTATTATAACGAGAGTTTATTTTTAAGTCGTATGTTTATTCACAGAAGTTTACAGTGACACTGGCGGATCCAAAAGAGGAAGGGGCCATAGTGACATACGTACCCCCCCTCCCCCCCCCCGGGGTATACAAATTATTATTTTTTTAATTTTCTCCTAATTCCTTATCGTTGTTTACCGTATTTTTTTACTGCAATTCTACAGATAACATAACGTTTTCGAGCCACAAAAACTGTACTAAGTATTTCCGTTCCAAACGTACTAAAGTTGCATAAGAACTATTTAATTGGGCCCTCCCCTGACCGCTAATCCTGGATCCGCCCTTGCACACCGAAGCTGGCGTGACCGGGCCGGTGTGAACTGGAGTCTCGCGGCAGACGCTGGGTTCGAACCCGCGACGCGCACATCGCCCGCGCTAGCAAAGCACCGACGCCCCGAGGACACTGGTCGACGGAGAACATGGAAGGATGCGCGCAGGACGTGAGGGGTCCCGGGGTGGGAGGAAACACATATATTCCAGAAGGGATCTCACAACATTTTTATTTTATTTTGTAAAAAAAAAAAAAGGGGGCGGAGGGAAGGGAATACATTTCCCGCAGTAAAAAAAAAACAGGGGTAAAAAAAATCATTTGCATTAGGATTATAGTTTACGTATATATTTTTTTTTTTTGCCTTTTTTTCCCTCGAAGCCGAGGCTAGCTGGAAGAACGTGGCTTGGATGCGTAAAACCTTCTCTCGCCGGTGTATCCATTAGGCGGAGAGAAATAAAGTAATCAGGGAGAAATAAGGCTGAAGAATGTAGTCCATTCGCCGCTCGCCCGAAGCTCGGAAGAGCTGATGCGCGGAAGTTGAAAAGACGAGGTTTGCAGCCGGCCCCACGCTAAGTGAATACCCGCGCGAGGTTCCAGGCCTTTTTTTTTCCGGATCCTACGTGGAAGAGAGGTACATATTGTACGAGCGTGCTGAAAAAAGGAAACGAGAGGTGATGAGCTGATTTTATACACGGAAGGAAAAAAATAATTCTGTGCATTTACAAAACATTCCTCTGGAAACCAGTTGCCAAAAAATAGTTTGTAACACTGCAAGAAAGATATTTTAACTTTTTACAACACATGGCAATGGTTACTTTTGCATATATGAAATGCGTTATTCTTATGAAAATCGGCGCATAATTTTGTATTTCAGTTGATGTTTCATTCAAGCACATTTTTTTTAAAACCATGGAAAAAATAATTGAATATTAAACGATTGGGCTTTATTTGGTTTTATTATGCTTATTAATGTGCGGAGTTAAAACTGGAAAGGTATTCAGGGTACGGTTTACAAATAATTTTAAATGAAGTAGGTACTGGGATAAAACAAAGAATAAATTCCCGGGTAAGAATCCGTTCCCAGTATTATTACTGTGAACACTATTTTGTTGTTTTGTTGTTTATGTTGATTCATGCACATTTAAAAATTGACAATTACCAGTAATTTAACATGAATTTTCTGTTCCATTCACAAAACAAATTTACGGTGTACTTATGTTTCAGTCGTGTCCTTGAATATACTAAATCTAATAACTGTAAACTCTTTCTTTATGATCCCATTCCGTTTAGGGGATTAATGGCATCATTACACCAGCTATTTATCCTTTGTTCAGTTAGATCTTCTAATAATAAAATTTAGTTTACTTCTCTAAAAGTAATATTTCACGATAATTTTCCCTGCAAATTATTTACCCACAGCCTAAAATTTGTAGGGGTTATTTTCAAGTATTCCTCCATGATATAGGGTTTACTTTGTATTTTCTTACCAATTTTTCCCAAGGCCTCCACACCGGGAATCTTGTCCCAAACATGCATGAAAATTACACTAAATTATTAATGAAATGTTTGAACTAAAACTGTTTAAGACAGGTTTTTTTCACGTATATTCATTACGAAATGGTTCGTTTTAGAAAGTTATATGAGGTCTAATAATCTCGTGATATACCAGCGTAGGTCGACCCAAACAATTTGCCTCACTCACACAAATACGCCCCTAGCTTAGACAGGCCACATTTAAAAAACGAAAAGTAGAATGCTACTGTTTACAAAACAATACGTTTACTATACCCATGGAATCAGTGTAACGCATACGAAAATCTGTAAAATAATTACGCTTAAAACGAAAAGTAAGGTGTTTCCACTTCAAGGTTTAAGAACAAGACTACGACTTCACATTTAGTGACGCTGCCTAGGAAAATGATGCAGTTAAAGTACTCAGGAAGAAGGACTCAAGGAAGACCAAGAAGGTGGAAGAAAGAGCAGGTAGTTAAAGGAGTGCAGGGGAGAGGATAATAATGGAACAGAGTGAAGGAGGAGACATGGTGGAGTGACAGAGGAAGGAGTTATTTTACTTAGCTGTCTCGCTCGCAGGCTGGAAGCAGACGAGCATGATAAAGATGATGATGATGATGATGAGGATGATGATGATGATTTAGTATTTATTTTTAACAGAAGCACGTTTCTATTGCAGGGCAATCTGTAAATAAATGCACGTGTCGTAAATGTGATGTGATAAAAAGATGAAAAGATGCTAATGGAACATTGTCATAATGGACGGGAAAGGGGAGAGGGAAACGGAAGTACCCAGAAAAAAAATAAATCTGCTCACGCAAACCTTCTTATACTTTAAAAATTGCGAAAATCATCCGGTTTTGAAAAGTTTTGAAGTTGTGCTTCTTTAAACGCGTTTTGAAAAAAAAAATGAGAATGAATTTTCACAATGCGCACGCACCATCCAAATAAATTGTTTCAGAATGGATAAAAGTCCACACTAAATTAAAATTGTTCATGTGTTTTTAAAACTTATACGTTAGTTATTGATGTTGAATACTGGTCCATATAATTGAAAATATTTAATTTATTGTTAATATTAGTGATATATGTGTTTATAAACGTTTTCAAGAGTTTATTTTTATAAGTGACTTTATGTTGCTGTATGTATAATTTATTTGCATTATAAATCATTACATTAATAAATCAGAATAAACATTCAGCATATATACATACATATATATGTATATTTTCATTATTAATCAAAATTTATCTTGAATATTATACTAAATTAAATATTTATTTTTACACGTGTTTATATTAATATTGAATACTGAGTAATGTTTAAAAATTTTAAATTTTATTGAAAAAACACTTTACCAATCGTATTTATAATATGTATATCTCTAGTCATTTTATTATTTTGTTTGTATTAATTATTTGTATGCAAAAATAAAGTTTGTTGTTTTATCACGCCAAGTAAGTATAACATCTAACGCAAGTACTTAAGTACACTCACACGACATTTTTTTTCTGTTTACTGACTTTGACATAATCTGCGAGTAATTCAGACACAAATTCAAACCAGCGCATTGCCCGGGACTCGAACCCAGAACCCCATAAGCCGGCGTGAAGCCAAATGCGCTGCGGGGGGTCGGTCCCATCCCCCATGGCTGGAGCAGAGTATACTTTCAAGCATCTACATCTACGTCTACACCTGCTCCGCGCTGATGATTGGACTGCAGTGCCCTTGTGGTACCCCGAGCCAGTCATGGACAAGGAGTTCAGTGACCTTGAGGACAGGCTCCACAGTATCCTACGTGCTCGGGCAAAATGAAACTGGTTCATGGGCTGTTGACATGCGAACTGTCTTAAACTGAGGTACCCGTTATTGGATACTTCATTGGTCGAGGGTTTCTGATTGGCCCGCGGCCTTCTACCATAAACTCTGGGCCGATCGCAGAAGCAGGACGAAAGTAGCAGTATTTTTTGGTTCTAGCCTATCGCAGGAGGAAACCGCGGAATTTTTGACGTGATAACGTCTTATAAATCGATGAACGCCGACTGCACGCACGAAAAATTGTCCGCCTGTGCCGAGTGTGCAAAAACCGGCCAACCACCGTGCGAGAAAATCTTCTATAATATCAAACAGGTTTAGGTGGGCTTTTTAACTAATTGTTCGTGATTATATTTAAACAAATTATTTAAATTAAATTGGCAAAAACTGTAAATAATATTTGAAAATTAAAAAGTATGCAATTTTCCATCAATGTTTTCTTATGACGTTATCACGTAAAATTATCGTCCGTAAACCAACTTTACAGACAACCTCCTTTTTTTCGGTCTCTACCAATCACGTGTAACTCGCCAAAGTACGTGACCTTGCTACCGACGAATGAGCGTTGTAAAAAGAAATTGCTAAATTATGCAGAAGAATGTTGATTCTAGCCTGGGATAGTTGCGGTCACACCCATGGCTACTCCTGGTGGTGACGGAATGAAAATGAACGTGGTCTTGCTCGAGGCGAAGGTGTTCGGAGGAATAGACCGCTGAAAGAGATAAAGAGAGAGAGAGATAGAGAGAATGGTGACATTGCGAGGAAGGAGGAAGGAGGTACGTGGGGCGATTTCATTTGTGTTCCGTCGATCAACTGAACCCGCAAACGGTCGTCGCCAGAGTGAAGTGAATTTATTGCGCGGAAAGCGATCGCTTTGGAGCTTACCCCCCCCCCCCCCCCCCAGAAATTTTTTTTTCCTTTTCAAAACTTTGCTTCCCCAGCAAATTAAAAATTTAAAAAAAAATCGGGAGACAGGAATATCTTCCCATCCCTCTCATCACCACACATTTCTTTCCCCCTCACGCCCACAACGACGAAAAATGCCTTCGCCGATTCTAAACCCACGTGCGAAACTGTATCCCGCCTATGTAGTCTGCCTCCCTCCCCCCACACCATCTACCATTACCATTTGCAATTAATCTTGATGGGCTGGAAGGAGAGAGAAAAAAATAACTAATTTCCTTCCCAGCGTTTTATCGCTAGGAATATATGTTAACAGGCACCCAGAAACATATTTCAAGAACAACGCTATTTTTTTTTTTGCGATCTTCGAACGAAAAATGAATAATTGCGCTCAGCAGTCGAGGGGAAATCGCCGGAATAAATTTTTATTTGTCCTCGCTTCCGCACGAGTTAAAGGAAATAAAAGTAAATTTATCAGTTATTTTTTTCACTTTGTATTGACGACAACCGGGTGAATCTTTGGCCTTATACAATTTGTATCAAACCGACTAGTACCTTTTTTAATCGCACATATTGGGTTACTGACTACGTTTGAAAGTCACACTTCGGTTACTCTTTTTCAAACAAAATTTTACTGTGTACTTTCGCAATGAATAATAATTAGTTTGGCCATTACTTAAATGGCTAATATTTCCACGTGAATCACATAAAAAAACAACATTACTGTTTTAATGCTTACAGTATTGTATATAAAACACTGATATTTTGGTCACCAATATACGAGGAAAATCTTTTAAACAATATCATGAAATATCATCAAAAAACGTTTTTATTGGCAGTTTTAGTGTACTACGTAGCTACTTAATTTTCCACATAATCTCAATTCAGTTCTGACCACTTTTTCGTAACGCTGCACAATTTTTTTTTTTAACCCCTCTGCATAGAAGTCGCCCGCTGGGGAATCAAACCAGTTGACAACGGCAGTCTTGGTTTCTTCGTCGTCAGCTTGACGATGGACCGTTCGTAGTCACCCACAAAGCGGCCGCGGCTACAGCTCCCAAGACAGTCCAGCAAACAGCAGATGGATCGCCGAAGCCAGCAGGCGAGTCTCGCGCCGGGAAGCGCGGCTACCCGCAGTGCAGGCAAGTGAAGCGGGAAGCCCGCACACAGGGGCAGTAGCCGTAGCACTCTAGCTGATGGCACACGCCTGGCAGGCATGGCTATGGCTACTCGCCGGCAGCCCCAGGTCACAAAAATATGTCTACTGACGAGTTTGTGTTTACTCAAGGTGTACGGAAGTCTAATCAAAAGTTTTTTGTTTTATTCTTCTTCTTTTGCTTTATTAAATGCTTTATGTGGAATAAGACACCGATATTGCACTGGAATGGAAGCTCTGCTTTATAAATTGGTACAGAGCTGAAGAACCAGAAAAAAACTTAGAATGTTAATTTTTTGTTTACTGCAGGTTAATTTTTGCCAGGTTCGTGAGACGAAATGTGGGTATTATTACGTCACAAGGTCATGCACTCGAGCTTAAGGGGAGCGAAAATGATCAGAAATACGCCGTATAAGTTTCAACATTTCTTACGTCATAACCATTTTGTATCGTTTAATATTGAAAATCGTCTTTCGTTAAGTCAGAAATCACACATTAAGTGAGATTCAAAGGCCATGATGACAAATGTCTGCCGACAGAAGTCATTCCCAAATCCTAATTCAATACCAAACACCAATGACTTCACAGGAAAAATGATTTGTAGCAGTCAGTCGTTATTAACTTCAGGCATTCCATTAAATTATAAACTAGGCTTTGACGAAACCAAATCTTGAAAATAAAAAAATAATAATTTTAGTGTAATAACTGTTGAAATAAAACATTAGTTTTACTATTCCTCTCCCTCTTAAAGCATGGAAATGCCTCAAAGCTTAACCTGTGGCATTTCCCCCTGGACCGTAATATTCTTCGGCTGCGTTTTTGAGGTTGTATTTCTTTAGGCGCGTTGAGAGGGAAAAATATTAGTATGCACCAGAAATGCAATGAAAGAAGCGCGCATTACACAACGGCAATGTAACAGGTAGAAAGTCCATTGCACCTGCAAATAGGAACTGCTATAGCCACGAACCGAGGTCATCAAGATGGCGAACCCACTTGTGGCAACATTCACCCGTATATATATTAACTTTCGCGAATATCAGGGGGTGTAGTAAGCGTACTTATGTGCAAAAGTAAACTTTATGGTAGTGAAACTATCCTTGAATACATTTTGTAAACTTTAATAGTCATTACCAGATATCATAGCTATAATTTATTAGCCAAGAGAATTGAGTTGGAACAAATATGGCATCAAAGATATTTAACATTTGGTTGATTCTCTTTAAGAACCTGCGTTATCTTTCAAGTATATTTCAAACAAAAAGTTTCAGTCCAATAAATACGTTAAAACAAAATTTAACTGAAAATTTTAAAACACATATCATAACACTAAGTATATGTATGAATATTGTAGTTGCTTGAACGACAGAAATCATTCTACAATATTTCCTACAGACAGGCCTTAATCTAATTGAGTTGGTTCAATATTTAATATTTTAGGAACACATCTCCGTTCCAATCGGATTCCTAACGAATGCCGTACATCGAGAGCGAAGACGTTTACACGTCAAAAAGACATTCCTACTTATATGCAGCCTGGGGAAAATGCATTCATCAAAAATCCTCCAGGAACAGCATTGTCAGATGCTACTCGAATCAATTTTGTGTTCTCCATCTGAATGGCGTAGGAAAATGACGCGGCAGAAGTGTTACCAGATTTTGGAAAACGTGAATAATTCACCACCCTTGCCGTTTCGCATATTTCTGCCTTCCTGTTCAACAACCTTGCTCTTGTTTATATATATATATATATATATAAAGCCTTGTCGACGAGATTGTCTCCTAAAAACGATACGATGCGATGCAAGCGCAGCGCCTTCAGTCCGTAGAGCTACTCAACCCAGTCAGCTGCGAAGTGTGTTGGGTGGCCTACTTCGCAGGCGGACGTCGTTTCCCTTCGCGAGATGCAGCTTTTGTAATCAGCTGCCCGGTTCGCAAACAACCGTCTGCATCTTCGCACCGAAGAGAGTTGGCGCTGTTTCTTAGAACCGCCCCTTATTTATTCCATGGACTCGTCTGTAAGCTAACAGAGCTGTAGGTCTTTGTATGTAAATTAATGAGTACATTTTTCGGTGGATTTTGGAATGTTTTCCCGAATTTTTAGGTCAATAAATACAACTTTTCAAGATGGCGGTCATAGCAGCTTACTGAAGGCTGATAGTAGAGGATTTGAATTTGAAGCCTCTTTTTAGGATTTTGAACATGATTTATTGAAGTTATTATTTTTTACATAAAATTAATTTTTTCATCTACCAGGTATCGAATCAATAAGTATATTAATTGCAAAAATATTTAATAAATTTTGGAATTTTTCCCGAATTCCTAGCTAGATAATTATAAATTACCAAGATGACATTCAAATGGTAAGATGGCGGGTGTCACAGTAATAATAAATTATTACTACACTCTAGCGGGTAAGAATTAAACTAATATGACGGTAGCGAACGGCCACGTGTAGCTACAACAGTTATTCTTGCCGGTCTGTATCGAAGAGGCGTGGTCTCTGGTTATTCGATGACAACGACGATGAGTACATTATTTAACAAGGATGCAATTTGGAGTTCATCATATCAACAGCATGAGACAAACATATGGCGAAGAACACAATCTGTATCCTCAACTGAGGAAACATCTCGACAGATGTTTATAATAATGAAGATTCTCGGTAAGTAAATTATATTCATTAAAGGGGTGCCTCCCATTTCAGGTCATGATTTTATATTTATATTAATCATTGATCAACTTTTAGACTTTTTCAATTCTTTAACTTCACGAAATGAAAAATACATACAGCGCATACTTTTGTCATAATTAGCTGCTAAAGTTACATTTTTATAGTTTTTTGGGTTGTACAAATAAGGAGAATTTAATTTATTGCAGAATTGAAACTTTTTAGGTTTAACTGCAATGCCACTGGCTACTTCATGAAATGGTTTGCATTTATATCACAAAAACGCATTTCATGTTTCTTGGCTGTCAAATTAGTAACAAATTTGATAATATTGAAATGCCAGGTAAAATTAATTATTATTTTATGAAAGAAATTCAAACCATTTCTTGAAGTAGCCAGTGGATTTTCAGTTAAACCTAAAAAGTTTCAGTTCTGCAATAAATTAAATTCTCCTTATTTGTACAACTCCAAAACGTTAAAAATGTAACTTTGGCAGATAATTATGCAAAAAGTATACGCTTTAAATATATTTTTTATTTTGTGAAAGTTAAATAATTGAAAAAATCTACAAGTTTATATGTAATTACTGTAAATATAAAATCTTGACCTGAAATTGGAGGCACCCCCTTAAAGCAAAGTATAGAAGAAGTTTCATGATAAAAGTACCTTGCCACAGCACTGAACGATACTTACAGGTGCAAATCAATAGTTCTTTGGTCGACGTCACTTACGAAAGCATTCGTAGTTCTGAGCTACCAGCGTGAGTACCCTCATAAACTTTCGCTAGTTTGAATATTTTTGTTGTTGTTAGAGATTTTTGGAAATAGTTTAATCTATATGTCGCTTCACAGTATAGCAGAGGCCAAAAATCTCTCAAGTGAAAATTGTTCTCTAGTATATAAAAGTAAAAAAAAAAATAGTGTCACTATGATCTCTATAGGAAGAATATCTAGATGACAAACATCAACCGCCTGTTGAAGGTAAACCTAATTAACTAATTGCACTTGCAATCAACCCTACAAATTCAAACATTTTACACCTTTTTTGGGCAGTTTTTTCTTACATATTTTCCAGGAGTATAAACGCAGCCAATGCCTTCTGGAATGCCCAAGCGAAGCCGAACAAGACCTTCATAACCAAAGTTTTGGTACAAAATGATGTGAATATCATTCATAGTTTTCACTATAATGATAATATTACATATAAAAAACAGGTATAACATAAGTATTTAATAAAAGTACCGAAAAGATTTCAAGTCATGTAAAGGGTTTAAATTAAATCATTCCAAAATCCAAATTTCTCTTTTTCTTCTTTTTTATTTTTTTGCAAATTAAAGGTCAACCATTGAGTATACATTCGTCGTTTTGTGCGTGAATTAAATCTAAAATGATTTGCTTCAACTTCACTCCTAACAATGTTTCTAGTAGTATCAGAATTGTTCCCAATATTAAAATTTTACGTTTTAAATAATATGACCAATGTTTGAAGTGCTGTATTTCGGGAACTGTTAGACCTACAGTGTAGCCAGTTGAGCTTATATTGTGGCACATTCAGTCTGCCTCACATAAATTTTTAATCATTAGCGAAAAACCAAAAAAAAAAAAAAAAAAAAAAAAAAACGCGAAAATTTCGTTGATTTTTAAGAATATCTCAAAATTCACCAGGAAATTTTGTTGGGTAACTCCAGAATTGGATCTAGTCCCTCCTTCCTCATGCAAAAAAAAAGTCTTCGTCTGTGCTGTCGATAACACCTGTTTAGTTAGGTTCATCGTTGTGTCTATCTGTTTGACATCAGCCGATTTAGGCTTGATTTCTGTGGGTTAATTTTTTTATTCTTTAATTTAGATATATTAATTTTTCCCATGACAAACAGCGCAAAACTGCAATGGCGTATGTCTAATAAATTCCCGATTGTATGAATGAGTCATTTTAAGGACGTAGCGAATCTTGCCCGGGTTACAATTTCCAGCTACGTCACAGCTGCAGGTGACGATGGCACGGGAGAAGATTACCGCAAGTGGGGTGTCGGTGGAGGGGGTGGGGGGTGGCGGGTTGAAGGGTTGTTGGGAGAGTAAGAAGAAGAGTTTCCCGCGCCGCCAGTAATGGCTCTCATCAATCTTTCAATACAAAGTGTGACTGGACTCGCTTAGGTCTTCGCCGAGAACTCCGAATCTCTCCCTCAACGCAGTCGCTTCCTCGTGCATGTCTCTCTCTTTCTCTCTCTCTCTCTCTCACTCACTCACTCTCTCTCTCTCTCTCTCTCTCGCCAACTGTTAAATCTAGTTAACGACTGAATACTTGAGAATTATCCCCATTCTTAAAATGTCACTCTGCATTGTAAATTTCTATTTTGTAAATGGAACAGAAGTATTCATGTAAAATTACATATACTTGTACATTTGTACATCGCTACAAAACAGTGTTTGCAGTAAGTATTCTTACCTGTAGATTTGTTTTTGCTTTGTGTAGTTCCAGTACCGCCAATAGTTGAAAGTTTTTTTTTGTAAACTGTTCCCTGAATAGCTTTCCAGTATTAACTAAGCACATTAAAAAGCATAATAAAACAAAAATAAAGTCCAATTATATTGAATATTCGATTATATTTTTCATGGTTTTAAAAAAATATATTTTTAACGAAACTTAAATTTTAATATAAAATTATGCGCCAATTTCGTAATAAATACTCAATATTATCTCGAAAAACGTATTCAAAATACGCAAGATAACCATAGCCATGTGTTGTACAAAGTTACAATATATCTATTGTAGTATTACAAACTATTTATTGGCAACTGGTTTACAAAGGAATCTCTTGTATAAAAGTACAGAAAATCAGTGTTTGTATTCGAGTTTAATGGTTTGTGATAAGCCACTACACTCGTATACATAAGTCACATTTTAAGGACGCGACTAACTCTTACTGTAAATTCGCAAGCACTCAAACGTAAAGTGGCCTTTAGAGAGCGTCTTACTTGCAGACGCGACAGAGTAATTGCCAGTCCAGCTACGACCTTGGAGTGGCGACTATGCACTGTAAAACTACTTAATTTAGTGCAAGCAAAAAATACCTATTACCTTAACATAATTGTTTAAATAATTTAAATATAACATTAAATTAAAGACAATATTTAAGAATTATATTATGTTTGCTCGTAATTTCTTTTTTGTTTGATATATTTTATTTACGTTGACATAATGTTTTCTTTGAGGTTACAATAATTTGTCTTGTAACATAAACATTGCATTATAGCTAAACGCAATAAGTATCTTCGTAATTGAGAGATTTAATAACCTTATTTTAATGGCAATTCTATCCTGATTTCGCTGCAGTTATAAATGTCAAACTACATTTCTGTGCACGACAACATAACTTAGCATGGGCTCGTATTTAAAACTTTTTTGTTTGTAGAAGTGCACAATTTATTGTGAAGAACAAAGCCTCAGATCCAAGTCAACCGACAACTTTCTTTTTTTTCCACTGGCCTGATTTATTTTATTGATTTGATGACGTGGATTTGTAAAATAGCTACGGATACATTGACATGTTACTTTTAACAACAATTCCTATTCTAAGCCTGATAAATAATCGGAGTTCAGAAATCACTCATCCAAACGTTTTAATTTCACGTTAATGACTTTTTACCTTAACTTGCTGTAAATTTTATTGGATCAATACCAGGGAAGTTTTTAGTTCAGAAATATAATGATACGAGAGCTAATGTTACTTTTGTTTTTCAAATAACAGATAATGAAACTGCTAATACCATGTCCATTATTTTCCTGTTTGAATTTTTTAAATTTAATTCCACCATTCTCCTAAAGATTTGGGTCAGCAAACTGTATTTGTGGCTTGACTTACATATCATACAAATTGAAGCTAACCTTAAAACGGCACAATCAACCTTGGTTCATCCAGGACTCAAACATTTAACTCGTCCTTGAACTCTGAGGGCCGGTTTCACCAACAGAGATAAACTTAATGGAAAATCGAGATATTTTTATCGAGATAAAAAGTTAAACTTGAATTTTAATCGCGATGATCTTGTGTCCGTTTCACCACGACTTATCCTCTTCCCAGATAATCGAGATAATAATATCTCGATATTCATTATAAAATCCCGATTTTCTTTTTGAAATCTCGATGTTCGGAAGAAAAGTAAACAAATATCGCGAGTAGGTTTGTTGTTATTCAAGTCGTGTAGCGATAATAAAGATAATGGAAGCTAAAGAAAACACTTGTTCCGCCAAAAAACCACGAAATAAGAATTTATCACCAGAAGAAAAAATTGTTTTGTTAGATTTGGTGACAGAACATTTTAACATAATTGAAAATAAGCGCACGGATGCAGTAACACAACAGAACAAATTGAAACAGTGGCAAATTATTGCAAGTAGTTTCAACTGTGTGTCAGGAGTCCATCACAGGTCTGCAGATAACCTGAAATCTGTTTGGGAAAATCTGAAGAAGACGACACGGAAACAGTATGCAGACGAAAAAGTTCAGATGGTAACTGGGACAGGTATGTTTTGTATAAAAATATTTTCAACTTGTATTACAAAATGTAACATTTTATTTTGTGACTTACTATACAGAAGTGAAAGGAAGTGGTTTAATATATTTTTACAAATGGCAATGTACATTGACAATTAATTAAATTAAATTGTATACATTGTTTTTTTCAGGTGGAGGACCCCCCACAAAGTGTACAAATGACCCTATTTTGGGCCGCGTTTATACTTTAATAAAACCTGTAGTTAAAGGACACAATAATATCTTTGACTCAGACTCAGATGCAGTAATGGTCAATACATTACAATGCATAAGTAAGTACAGTATTCCTACAAATTAATGGTTTTTCATAGCCTTCTCCTTCAATACATTTTTCTGTGTAGTAAATGATGTAGATGATTGATTAAAATAATTTTGATCAGTTTCATTCTTACATAAAAGAAGTCGCATATTTGGTCGAACATTGGAAATGTTAGACCTATATGTATTATTTTGTTAAACCGTTAAGTTGTTGTGCTTATAACATCACATGTGAACTAACCAGAATAGTATTGTTCCAGGTGAATCAAACAACACAAAAGAAAATGCAGTCGTAGAGCTGGAAATAGGTTCGATGGTGGACATTGCTACCCTGGAGACTCAAACTAGTGTAAAGTAGCAGACATAACAAAGCAGTTTAAAATGTTAATAACATTAACATAACAAAGAAACTTAACAGTACGATGAATGTTTACATTTTTCACATAACAGTGTCTTCTTTTTTTTTTTCAGCAGACACTTCTTAATGGAGACTGGTCCCACTACACTCCCTCAATGCTCAGAGGCCCCATATGTCCTGCTCTTGTACCACAAAATAATGCCAGTTCAACATCATCAGTTTCACCAGTGATATTCCCTTGTGTCAAAGAAACGGTTATGGTAAGCACTGAGCAAGGCAACTGTGAAAGTACTTCAAGAGACCATATTCCCGATAATAGTAACAATGTTGCAAAATCAGTCCTTGAGTGTCAGTTGCCAAACATCGCGGAGAAGTCTTCCTGGACTCAGAGACGGCGGCCAAAATTGCAGTCCAGCAAGAACAATGAAATAAGTGCCCTCCATAAAGCTAAAATTGAACTAATTGAATTATGTAAGAAATATGCAACAGAAGAAAATGAAGCTATGAAAGAACTGTGTCAAGTGAGATTGCAACAAGAACAAGAAAGGCTGAATCATGAAAAGCTACAGACTGAATTTATGACTCTACAGATTAAAAAAACTAAAGAAAGAATTGGATGGTTTATAATTTTATGTTTTATGTAATTTGTATACAATTGTTCTTTTTAACTCTATTTACAATGAGCATTTCAAAGCGTCTGATTTCGTATATTTGTAATGAAACCTAGTTGTATTGAAAATCATTATCTATATATATTTTTGATATTTGTAGCATTACTAATTATTTGACTAATAACAATTATACATAAAACCATTTTACAGTTTTTGTCCCTTGATCCTTGCTGCAACATCTTCACGAATTTGTTGATGATTTTTTCTCGAGGCCATCTACAACAAACTGAGACAACAAAAATTATTAAATATGATAGGAGTTTGTATATGCAATCGGATAAATTTAATATTATTTGTTCTTACCTTCTGAAATAGTTCTCAATTAATGACCGTCTCACTACATCATATCTGGCCCTTCTCTCCACATTTCCTTCTTGATCCCTAATGTAACCTTCCTCCAGCAGTTCAGTCCACGGTTTTTCACAAATAATGTTAGGATCATCTGGTGGAATTTCTTCGCCGGCTCGTATCAAAATATTATGCAGCACTGCAGTTGCCACAATGATTGGGAAAGCATTCTCTAGGCTGACTTTCAGTCCTAAAGCTAAGACTGGAAAGCGCCGTTTCCAGCATCCAAACATTCGTTCTACTGGATTCCTAGATCGTATTTGCGATTCGTTGTAAAGATGTTCCTGACGACTTGTGGGATTGTTCAATGGAGACATTAGATATTTGTTACAACCATAGCCTGAATCCACAAGCAATACCGAATCTCCATATGCTCCTCTTTCAAAGAATGCTCTTCTATTACTGTTATTAAAGACTGTACTATCGTGTGTGGATCCAGGCCATCTGGCAACAATATCTTTGAATTCCACATTTGGGTCACAAATGGCTTGAATATTGATAGAAAAGTACCCTTTTCTATTTCTGTACAACTCTGCATTTTATCCTCCTGAAAACAAATATTTTCTGTACTAACAATATGCCTTGACATATCATTCACTTTGAACCTATGCTCAATGATATTCTTAACAAACCTGGTGACTGTATTCTGACATGGGTGCAATCCATTGCACCAATAGCCCTGGGAAATTTTGCAATCTGATAAAATTTCATTTGGGCCGAATGAATTTCTTCTCTGGTCTCAGGAAATCTTATGAATTGAGGCCGAAGAGCAGCGATTGCGCAACTAACCCTGTGGATTATTCTGTGTGCTGTGGGTTTACTACAACCAACGTAGTCCCCAACAGACAGCTGGTTACATCCCGTTGCATAAAAACGAAGTGTTGCAAGAAGTTGATTCATGGGTGAAACTGACATGTTCCTAAAAGTAAAAATAAATACTGTTAGTAATCTAGATTTAATTAGAAAATTTAAATGGATGTTTAGAATCAAATAAACCTACCTGTCAGAAGGGAACTCTAGTTGGTTTTCAATATGTTCAAGTACAAACATAGCCGATTGTTTAGAAAGACGAAAGTGAATCTTGAAATCATCCTCGTCATACAATTCAAAATAATCGCTTCTTTCCTGAATCCATCGTGGCCGACGTTCGCGAAAATGTTCTTCATCATCACTGTCCTCAAGAATTAAATTATACATCGCCCGAGCCATATTTCCTCCAAAAATATTATGCATGCTGTGATGTGTTTGTTTATTTTTACATCTTTATCCAGATATTCTCACTTTATCCACCAAATTCCGAGGTTTAAGTATTCTATCTCGATAATATCAGAAAATCGAGATAAAGTGTGTGATGAAACACAACAACTAGAACATCGAGATATTTTTGTACTTTATCTCGATAAAATAGCATTAGCCCTGTTGGTGAAACCGGCCCTAATACTTTTAAATTCTTACATTTACAACACTTATAAAGATATAATTTTGTTACCGCAAAAAAAAAAAAAAACTTGAGTTTTTCCAGATTGAAAAGGAGGGGGGGGGGGGGGGGGTTGGAAAATAACTAGCCAACAATGCGTCCCAGCTTTCACTTCAATAAAGTCGAAATTATTGGTTATTTTAGCCACATCCAGTGTAATTTTTAAAGATAATTAAAATTCAAGAGGAATGAATTGATTGTCTAACTAGCAGTCTGAAAATAATATTAGTTATTATTTATTATAGCGGACTATAAAAGCTCAGAGGTAAAAACTAAGACATTGGTAAGTATTTTTTGTGCCATGCGCTAGGCAGAAAAATTAATTTGATAAACAATTTCAGCAAGTTCAGGATATATTCACATAAACACGCATCAAATATCAAAGAAATTACTGCAAACATTCATATTGATCAACGGTTTCCCGGTAAGGTATTAGTGATGTTTAATTAAGAGAGCTGGAAAGTGAATGACAGAAGAGCTGCGTGTATTTATCGATTCCTTTTTTCCGGTGGCAACTGAAGCTCTGTACGAGCAAACGGCCTCACGCGTAGCGGAAGATTTATTGTGCGCGCCGAGACTTTTCAACGAAACAAAAGGCGAACGTCAACTGCAGGCATCCATCATTTCAGCTGACACACGTCGTCGGCTGTGACGCAGTTGCTGTGAAAAATCCAGCGGGCTTTTGTTTTCCCGCCGTACTTAACTCGCTACAAAAACGGAGCGTGTTCGATAACGCGACTGACAGCATATCCGATGGTCTACGTTCGTGAAGTCGCTGGTTCAGTGCATAGACTATTGGTAACGTAGGCAGATGGATTTTGGTGTTCTGCGCATAGCGTCATCATTTGCTTGCGATTTGACGGCACGACCAAACAAAATCTGCAGGCGTAAACAAGCGGTGTTTGCAGATTGTGCGTAACTCCCGACCCCTTTTTCCGCGCTCCCAACCAACGCAGCTTTCTCGTAAGTGGAGTAAAAAGAAGCGATTGTTGCAGTTAGCCGACGCGTCTTGTCATGTGTCACGTGTCGCCTCCTCGTCGTCTCCGATGACACCCGAAGTCAATACGCTCATTATTTTCCCTCGGCGTAACTTTCGCTTATATCCTATTCCCGGGCGACGTTTCATTGGAGGGTTTCTGGGCCTCTCCCGTGATCTCTCCACAGGTCGGAGCCCTCGTTCCTGGCGCTCGTACCCTTTCCTTTGCTTTCTTCCCCCACACGCCTCTTCTTTTTATTCCCCTGCGCACAAAATGGTGGAAACCCGCCGCATATACCTCGCGATCCACTTTGCAAGGCATTAAAAGTAATGAGACGAGGCAAGCAACAACCTTCTCCTCCCCCGCTCCCCCCCCCCCTTCTACCAACACGCACGAGCGGTGCGTCTGTAGGGGTGGTGTTGGGGAGAATAACCCCCCCTCCCCTTTTTTTCTTCCGTCATCTACCTTCCCCCCTCCCACAACACACAGGGACGCGGAGTAATTTATGAGCTCCTGAACTGCTGCTAATACCACTCGGATGAGAGGCGGATTCTAGATCCCCGACGGCACGGGAAGTCTATTGGTTTCTGATGATAGGCGGGGGAGGGGAAGCTACTTCGACTCCGCCACCAGTCAGGATCCACACAGCATTGTGGATCTCGAGGGGGGGCGAGGGGCGGAAATCCGTGGGATCCAGATCACTCCCTTCCAGCATTAAAAAAAAAAAAAAAAAAAAAAAAAAACAGATGTACCAACCTAGCCACATAAGGTTACTGAGACATTATTCTGGAAGGATTATTTTAAATCCTTAGTGAACTACAATAATGCAATATCCACCCCATTATAGCCCGAAATGCCTCACACACGTAAAAGCGGCAGGAATTGTTTTTTTCTCTTTAGGTAGTCTATATTTAATTCCTGTTTGCACACGTGTGTTTGTTAACATTTTTTATACAAACTTGACTTGAGTGTTTCATGTATTTGATAGTATTAATCCATATGTATTCAAGAATCATTTTAACGAATGCTTCAAATATTTCACTTAAGAAAAAAGTACTAAAACCATTACAATAAAAACCAAAATATTAAATGTTCAGTTTTTTTTCTCAAGCTAACTCATTTCTGAAATTTCTGTGTAAACGTTGGAGTTTTAAAAAGTCCACTATTCCCCAGAATTTTATTGAGACAGTCTATTTTCTTTTTAAAAATTCACTCATAAAGTATACTTATGCATAAATAATGGCTAAACCGGAACCCCTCCTTAACAAAATCCTGACTACACAAGTCTAGCGGCTACAAGTGCCGAGTCTTCCCGAAGTTGACCCGAAAGATGTATCCGCTACTACTCATCGGCGGGGAAACAAGCTTTCTCGGGCATGTTGCCACTAACTTGGGGAATACTGCCGCTAGCTTGGGGAATACTGCCACTAGCTTGGGGAATACTGCCACTAGCTTGGGGTATTTACTACCACGAGCTTGGGGAATATATATTGCCACTAGCTTGAGGAATATTGCCACTAGGCTGGAGAATATTACCTACCACTAGCTTCAGTAATATTGCCACTAGCTTGGGGAATATTACCACTAGCTTGGGGAATACATATTGCCACTAACTTAAGGAATACTGCCACCAGCTTAGAGGATGTCATTCACACGGAGATGGTAAAACTCACCCGCTCTCTCGCTCGAAGTTGCTTAGCTTTATGTTGATTAATTTTGACCAGTTTCTTAACTCCCTCTTAGTTGGCTTGGAGATATGATTAAGTACTACCTACTTTGAAAAATAATTTGGTATTGATTTTTGAAAAAAGGTAAAAGCACCCTACGTAACTAATTATTTGCTACGTTTCTTACCTTTCACTTTAGTTGATTTGTAGATAAATGTTAGTGATAAAACAAATTTTACCTTGTGTTGCAACCCTTTTTAAAGACTGAATATTAAAAAAATGAATGAAAAAAAATTACAATAATTTGTAACTCTATATTCATACTGTTCATCCTTAAGTTTTTTTAACATTTAGATCTAGTATATTTGGCAGTAAATGTTTTTTTTTATCAAAACCACACACCTTTTAAACCCCATAGGGGTGGAATTCCACAAAATGGTAATAGCATGTATTTTTTATAATTTTGTTTAATCTTACAAAATATTTAAATGATTATTATTTCTGGGACTAAAACTCTTTATATAAATCAAAACCTACTACCATTTCATAACCTTAAAGGTAAAATTTCAAAAAATTGAAGAGAAAACAATTTTTAAATCTACATTCACGTTATTTATTCTTAATTTCTTACCTCCAGTTCTAATAAATTTAGAAGTACGCATTTTTATTTTTAAAACTATACTTACCCTTTAACACCACTTTACAGGTGGAATGCTTTAATTATACATAGCCGTGTTTAAGCTAGCCAAAGGCCTTACTAAAAAATGAGATACATTGTAATCCGTCTAGTAGTTTTCGACTGATGCCGGAATAAAGGAACAATAATTCTAAAAACTACATTCAAGTTCTAAATAATGTTTGTATCAGTTTCCAATAGATCTTTCAGAATTTCATCTAACGTAGTTTTTTTTTTTTTACTTCAAACAGTTTTATTAATATAGATATAATTAAATCCTCACTGTATTTTGTTATAGGATCCCAAAGTTTTTAAAATTAAATGAATTTTTCGTAACCATGAAGTTCAATCTCATTGGTTGCCCATTTTTTACGGGTCCGTGCAACTTGGACGCAACTGACTGATCGTGAAACGTTAATATTTAGCGAGCTTGGGTATAGTTTGTAAAATGAGTTTTTGGAGATGTTTATTAGGTGGGAAAAAAATTAGTAAACAACATTGTAATAAGTAGAGGGTATATACATACTTTGTACATCAGAAAGGATAATTGTTGGAGTTGTTCATACTTATTCAATATTTCCACGCAATCTCATGGATAAATAAATAACAAAATTTCTGAACTGATATTTGCTTTAAAGTCTATTTACAATTAGTAATTTGTAATGTGCCTGTATCATGATTGAACTAACTGCTACTATGGGAGGTTTCATTGTTACAGAAGCAAAAATCAAAAATACCAATTGTTTAAAATAAAACTACTTTAGAAAATCCTGAATACACCATAACTGCATGCATCTACTGTGTGTTTATGATATGAGTGCATAGCCTCCATGTATTTTGAGTACTAGCCAGTACTGCTCTACCCTCTTGACACATAGGTACATGTGCACTTTCCATTGTAGTTAGCGTATTCATGTTTGTGCAGTTCCAAATTTGACACAGGCATGCTGGAATAACATTGCGTTTTGGAATAGAGTCTATGGGTAAGGAATTTTTGGCATTGATTTCCAAGAACATAAACATTATTCTAGACCAGTGTACAATTTCATTTCATTATTTTGATTGAGTTTCAAGTTGTTGTGAAGATACAATCACACATACACATACACACACACACCACTATGGACACAAGACAGAGACAAAGAACCTTCTTTAATTTGCCGAATTTTGATGGAATGTATTAGGGGGGAATAATGGTGCCAGCACACTGTGATTTTTTTCCCCTCACTTGTGAAAAATCCCAGTAGGAGACAAAATATACTAACACTCAACTTTGAGCTTCTTACAATAAAAAATACAGTGACACTACACTACATGTTGTAGAATGTTCAGAAACATAGCAATAGTGTGGCTGCAGAGTGTGTAACCCACCTCTGGATCGCACATTCATTTAATATTATAAAACCTTCAAATACATAATATTTCACTGTGGAGGCTCAAATTCGGACTTGAATTTACAAAACAATGAATTTCACCATGAACTAATCATAATACATACTTAAAAACAGAATAGCCTGCATAATAATAGTACAAAATGAGGATGGTAAGTGAATTACTCAAAAAGTTAGAATATCTTTGTATGCAACAATGGGTACTCCCAAGTCTCCTCTCATTAGATATGACATGACCAGTCATGCATATTCGAGTTAATAGCTACATATTAACATTCAACTGCATTTGCTATGCTTGCCTCATAGGAAATTTTATTAAATTATTTGCACACTCAAATACATCGTTCATAATTTTTAAAGAGGAACATTTAGTAACTCCAACATAAATATGTGTTCCCATTGTCTTTTTTTTTTGTATACAATTACAATTTTTGTAATCTCATTTGGCATAAATTTATTTTTTCTATCCAGAATACACTCAGAATTTCACATTTCATATATAAGAAAAATGGCGACGAGTGTTTTAATTAAATCAACCCTTACAATAGGTAATAATGAAAACCTAACTTTTGGTTAACTTGGGTTTACTCTGTCAAGAGGCAGAGTTTGCTCAATCTTGGTTTCCAAATAAGTACAGGGCTACTTTATACAAAATTTAAAAATAGCTGCACTTAAAAACTGAGGTTACTTTTTTAGCAAATAAAAATTATATCTTGTATACGAAACCATAACTAACATATTTTAATTTTCATCACGACTAAAAAGTACAACAAAAATACTACATACCTTTATCAGTTTTCTACCGTGATTTTTTAAATATATTACTTGGTCTCGTTTTCAATGATCTTGTTAGAAGAATAAACTGATTCTACTTTAGTTATTTTGATGACTTTTTAGTTTTTCTTCAAGGGTGGACTGATCCCTGAGGTATAAACATTTTCAGAACATGAAGATTTAAGACTAGGATCTCTAAATACGACACAAACTGTTTTTTACAAACTTTCCCTAATAAAACCAAATTTAATCATTATAATAGGATGTCTACAAATAACTGGTTAGTCAATATTACAGGACTCTTTTAAGACTTATTTATAAATATTTCTTAGATCACAGGACCATTTTAATGCAATATTCATAAGCAAACCCAAACTTAAAACAAAATATATCTAGGTACCATTTGCAGGAACCTACTGATTTTTATGATAGAAATTTGAAAACATTTCAGACATAATCTTCATATGATTTAAGTGGTCTCCAATTACACTAATGTGTACCTATAACCCCTAAAGTGAGGCATAAAATAATGTAATTTACTGAAGTTTCATGGCACTATTACTGTTTATTTCAAAACTTCTTCAAAACATTCATGATAAGTCTTTCAGTTTTGTTACTTTTTCTTGGCTTTCAAGACTAGTCCGATTTTGTTACTTTTTCATGACATCAGTGGCCTGTTGAAACCCTCCATAATTAACTACTTGCTCACTTTATGTGTCTGAGGTCACAAAAAAAAAGAATGTTAGCCAATGTTTTACATTCTTCACCCAAACCTTGATTGTCTAAGATATTTCATGTAATACTTACGAGCTCAGTTATTTAAAATTTCCTCATGTCTCAGATATTGCCCACGAACACATTTCACTCATTAAATATATTTTTCCCTCACTTAATAAACTACTAAACAAAGGGCGGGAACTAGGACATTGCTGTCTGCATTACATTGGGTGGCACTGGTCGTTTCCCGCCAAGCTGTCAGCCAGACTGTATATTATCAACGCCGTTTCCTCTTACGCTCAGCCGGGAGCGTGTGACAGCGATGTGATTATCTCCAGCTCTTTAATGTTTGTAATCTGCCCTATTCAACTTAACATACGAGATTAAACCTCACATGATGGGTAAAGGATATAATTAATTCAACACATATTTTGAAAATGGATAAACTATTAGGTGCTATGTTTCCAACTTTTACAATAATCAAATGAACCTAGTATAGTTTTCAAAAGTGCCTTTTAATATAATATATGGTTGTTTTGGTCTGTCTAGTGGTCAAGAATCCAGGTTGGTTAGACCGAAGGTCCTAGGGTTCGATTCACGAACAGGCCAAAGATTTTTTACTTGGGGAAAATTTCCTTCTTGAGTCCAGAACTGAGAACTGAGTGTCCCTTTACCTCCGTAGTGGAAGGCAATTATGAACCTCTGCATAAGCATCTCATTGGGTCTGCCATTTTTACATCATAGTCATCTCTCCACAACTCTCCACAACTATGCTTGGAGAGTCAAACAAGCCATCAAACTGATTAACTCATAATCACCCCACTTGCATTTTAACTTAATTTAATCGAAAAAAATTATGATACAATATCAAATCTCAATTTAATTTTATAAATATTTACATAAATCGTACATATAGGAAAACCTGGATGGAGATACATAGAAAATAATTATTAAATACTAAGTTTGTGTGAGATAAATAGCTACAATCGCTATCTGAAAGTAGGTCATAAAAAATATTGATTTTTTTCAAAAAGGTACAAGTTGAGTCTACTGATTGTCTGCATAGCCAGGCATTAAGAGTGAGTATTCAGAACCATTTGCAATGCTCAAACAGTACAAGAAAGAGAAGCAGAATGAACCTTTGTGCATCCCAAACCAGACTCGGTGAAGTAACACGGGCACAAGTCAGCAATCTTCCTCACGCGCTGACGCGCAGGATGACGGGGACGCTCGTGCACGGCACCACCGCCACCTCCGTGACCACCGCGGTCACAAAGTCGGGCGGCATGATGTCGTACACGATCGCAGAGGCATCCGAGTCCGCGACCAGCTCCTCGCGGCAGAACGCGTCGGTGTGCGCGCCTTCCGAGAACTTGTGCGTCTCGCAGCACATCAGCACCGGCACGTTGCAGGCGTGCGCCAGCATGGCCACCTGGGACGCGCCGGCCCGCGTTATCGCGGAGCCGTTGGACAGGAGGGAGTGCGCCCCCAGCAACACCTTGGTGGCCTCCATCATCGCGAAGCTGGCGGCGGTGACGAGCACGTACGAGCACTTGACGCCCGCGGCGACGATGCGTCGCAGCAGCTCCTTGCCCTCCGTCCACGGCCGGCCGTCGACCACCACCACGCGGAAGTCCGCTCCCCCGCGGTGGGCGTCCTCGATGATGCGCTGCACGATCGAAGAGCAGCCATAGACCACCACCACGTCCCCATCCACTATCTTCCGCTTCACCGTGCCGGAAATGGCCCGGTCTGCCAGCTCCACCTGCTCCCAAGTGTAGGACTCTATGGCTTTGTACAGCCTGGCTTTCAGCGCCTCCTCCGGCTCGTCCGGCAGGTGGAGAACCTGCCACTTGAGGAACTTCGACGCGTTCCTTATCGAAATGGAGACCGGGCGGCACTGGAGAAGGAACTCCGAGCACGACTGAAGCGTTTCCTCCAGCCCGCGACTGAACGTCTTCTCAGCTGGAGTTTCGTAGTTTTCTATCAGCTGCCTCGCTGCTTCCATGAAAGCCACGCAACGAGCATTCGACCCCACTACTATGCCGTCTGAGAACTGAACCACCAAGCGAGCAAACGACGGAGGGAAGTTCTGAGGAACTGGCTCGATTACACTTTTCTTGACGGAACTCAGACGCACAAATAATTTGGCATTCTGTTGAACTGGGTCTTTTGGCTTGACCGTCTGCTGGTGACTGACAATTTTAACAGCCTTTGTTGATGCTGCTTTGATTACAGGGGCACTCTTCAACTGCTTCTGTGGTGCTTTCTGAACATTATCCACAGTTTTTGTAGCACACTTTTGAGTCCTAGGTGTAGCATTCTGAACCTTCAGTGTTGCATTCTGAGTCTTCTGAGCACTACTGTCAACACCCGTTGACTTGACCTGCGCTTCAGCTTGTAAAGAACTAGGTTTCGTTTCCGGAGCACTGTTCTGAGTATTTGTCGAACTTTCTTGCACTTTAGGACCATTGGTAGGCTGAACCACTTGCGATGCAGCTTGGTCTCTCATTGCCGCTTTCTTTGCACGTGCTGCTTTCTGTGCTTTTTTCTCCGCCCGAGCCTCAGCCTTCTTCTTTGCCAGTGCATCTGCTTCCTCGGCCGGCATGGTTTACGAGGTTGGTACGTTCTCTGAAACCAGAAAAAAAAAATGCATGGGTATAGATACAATTATTACTGGTTGCCCATACCACAATGCTATTTTTAAGAAATCCTTAGCACAATAAATAGAATATGATCACAGAGGCATCATGCTCATATGGCAGGCATGGGACGACGGACCTTTCTTAACCTGCCATAGGAATATCTTGATATGAGCATTGAGTCTATACCCAAGTTGATTTGATATTTTAGCCTTGATCCACATTTCCAATACTTACATTACCTACCTAGGGCAAACGCGAAAGAAATATCATACAATAACAAAAATTGAACTAAATCACCTGACAAACCTTATAATATTTGCAATAAATTAATTTTTTTTCTGCCATTTGATAGTGACTGAAGTGTTAATAAAACAAAACCATTAGAGACTATGTAGCTTAAGCAAAAAAAATAAATAAATTGTTCAGTTTGGTTTGTTACTTATTTGACAATTATTACCGTCAATTGGGGTGACTTTGATAGGAAAATTATTTTTTATGCTCAAAAATTGTTATTAATTTTTTTTTTGGCTGTTTTATTTTATAGTGAAATACTTCTTATTAATAAACACATTTATAATAGTTTACAAAATTTGCAGTTTATAGTTTTACTGAAAAAATAATAATAACTGCCTATCAAAGTCACACCCTTGTATAGGGTGACTTTGATACCCTGTAGGATAAAGCTTTAAAGTGACTGTTACTTGCCTACATTATCAATGTCACCCAATGAGAAAATTCTGTCAACAGGTTTTGTTGGAAACAATTTTTTTTCCTTTGTATAAGGGGTGACATTGATACCTAACTTTATGATGGTAGAAATTTATACATTTTGGAAATAATTTACTTTTTAAATGCACAAAATAAATTACCGGTATTCAAA
Organism: Bacillus rossius redtenbacheri; assembly: GCF_032445375.1. Taxonomy (NCBI): domain Eukaryota; kingdom Metazoa; phylum Arthropoda; class Insecta; order Phasmatodea; family Bacillidae; genus Bacillus; species Bacillus rossius. Next base: position 65,456,227 of record NC_086333.1, on the reverse strand, counting down.
TATGTGTGATAGACAGTGAATAACCTTGCCTCTGACAACAACAAAATCTTGGTCCTTACCCAAGATTTACAGAATATTAATTACAAATAAACTGAAATCAAGGCTATAACGCTATAACTTAACGATAAGTATTTAGCACAGGCAGAATCACACTTTTTAAAAGTTAGCAATTTGTTCCATATAACACTATAAAATTGAAATCATAGCATAGCCTATCACCTGTAGTAGCTATAGGTGTGTCTCTGGAAGCACTGCAATAATATCACTCATGTCTACTATTGTCATGTCATCATTCTGAAAGCTGTATGATGCACCCAGAACATACTCATCCAATACCTAACTACACCAAAACCTTGGTCCTTATATTCTGATGTTATAATATAAATTACAAGTAAACAAACACATTCTCTTATAGTCCTGTACATTGTCTAACAGGTGTTTTCCTGATTACAACTGTAAATACAGGTTAATTTAAGTAGCCTGTGCAGTAACGCGGCCGCTATAGACATAAAATTTATGCTGTGCCGATACTGTTTTCCATGAGAGATTGTCCTGAACGTTGTCACCGCCCTATGTTTTAGTGATACTAGCTGCATCTACAACCTCTGTGGTTCTCCAGAGATCCTAAGGAATATAGCATTGCTGAGACTATTTTTTTAAAAAGGCAAGGACTTAAATGTCAGTACCTAGTAACTGAGACCAAGACCGTTTTCTACCACCATTTTATGTATTAAAGAAAGAATTTTTTAATATTACTCTAAATTCTTCAATAGGTATTCACCTGAAATGGAAAACAAATTGCAGTAAAAAACAGTCTTAGCCACGGCCATATCCATACTAACATTAAAAATCCCTGTCTTTTTGAAAACGTCTTGGCTACGCTATATTCTTAAAAATCTCTGGAGCACCAATGGATCAAGTTGCAGTTAGAATCAAGAAAACAGTAGAACAACAGAATCAGGGAAATTTTTTTTTTTTGTGAAATATTCTTGGCAATGCTATTAAAGCATATTAATTTACATTAAGAATTTTAAAATTGCAGCAAGTATTTTTGTAGTATCACTTGATACTTAATGAGACTAGTTTCATTATTAATAAAATACCACACTTGACTACGTAGTATCAAAAGTTACACACACACATAGTTAACACAGCAATAATATGTTTTCCAAATTATTTAAATGGAACCAACATGATTTCCTGTCCCCAAAAATCCACCACAAAAGTAAGTAGATACAAAAAAAATTATTTTGCAAATCATAAACAGATACATTAACACATACCTAACATATTAATAATGGGTATAATAATATACTGACATGAATACACAATTTGAAATGTTTTATAACACTACTTTTTTAAATTTTAATTTGCAATTGATCCTACAAGCTGTTACTCTAGAATTTTACCTGCTCATTTTGTGAGAGCATTGTTATAAATCTTCCTAGTGAGTTCCTTTCTAACTAATAAATACAGCTAAAGCTTATTTTACTAACCAAAAGTTAACTACATTAACTTCAACTTTGAAACAGATACCTCCACGGTCTTTATAGTGCTCTACACACAGAAGTGATGACAAGTGTGATGTGATTTAGTCAAAGTTTTTGTAATTATTCCTAATTGTGTATCCAGTTTTATTTCTAAATAAAATATTAAAATAAAGAAAGGAATTGGTTGTGTTTGAGATGAAAAGCTGAATAATTACCCAAAATGTTTTTGATTTTAATAGATAAACTTCGAAAACATTGTTCCAGAGAGCAATTGTTCTCAGTAACATATCCAATAAATTGTATTTTTAAATAAAAACGTGAAATAAAGTAAGCTGTAGAATGTGTTTGAGATTCGCAACTATGAAATTACCAAATTATTTTATTTTGTAACCTCCAGCCGAAGACCGTCCCATCTCAGTAAAGCCTTTTTTCTACTTATAATAGATCACCGAAAAACACAATCGATCCATCAAAAATACGAATCATACGACTAAAACTGTCAATTTCACCCAACACATGTGTTCTATTATCATCACTCAAGCCCAACTTCAATATTACCATATGCACATCTATAAATACGCTCAAATAACATAATTGCATATAATTCTCACATAATAAAATGTTTCACATACGCATATTACCTTTATAACAATTTATAAACTAAAGAGAGGTTGTTTTAACAAATAAAACTAAATTGTTACAGGAAAACTAAGGGAATACACACAGCATAACCTCACAAACTTCCATGTCGTCTACGGTGGTCTACGCATAAACAAAACTAGTCACGAACCTTCGTATCTTTTAAGTTACAGCAACGAAAAAAGTTAAAAATTTAAATTTTAAAAATGTATAAATAAGTTCACTAATTTATAGTATAAACATAAACGTCTTTTATTTAAAGATAGAAAAGTTATTATGCAGTATTCAATAATCATACAAAAATTTATGGGCCAGAAATAGGAATTAAAAGATACATTTTACTTTCAACATTTTTTGTAATTATAAATTTTTATATTATAATTTTACTTCCATTATGACAGAAATAATTAATTGAGAGATTTACAAAATTAACCCTAATGTATTATTACTGTTTTAGTCCTAACAGAAATGATTTTAATACTGTCTATAAATATTTTTGACGACAGTCGTCGTACCCTCTCAGATGCAGAGGCCGTACCTGTCCACCGACGTGGACCTAAGGAAGATATGTTTCCCCCCAGTGCACCGACTGTGAAGTGCGGCGAGTAGGGACGCAACCGCGTGCGCCCTGAAACGTCAGGAGTGTTGTAAATTATTATATTCTATTAATACATTTAAATAACCACGAGCCTCCGCAAATATATAGGTAACTTATGTCTGGATTAGTGTATATGAATGTTATGTAAATACTTCGTCTTTATTCTGTAATTTATTAACTGAGCCATTTGTGTTTGTATTTTATTAACTGACTATTTTTTATATCAATATAGTAATTATGTAATTCGTTCAAGTCTTGTCAGCCATGTAACTGCAGCCTGGCGCATCGCAAGGCGGGCCTCTCCCATGCCGGCCGATTTCTCCTCCCCTCCTCCGCGGCCCACGGGCCTCGGCCTGCCAGTGGGCGGAGGAGTGCAGTGGTGAACCAGACGCGAGAGCGAGTGGACGTGCGCTCCGCTCGAGAGACGCGTTTTCTTAGCTCTGAGTTCGTAGTCAGTGAAATGTCACGGGACTGTCTGCAGCCGAGCTGCTCTTCTTTAGCATTAGTTATTCCGCTGGACTCTCCCAGCTTTATGTGTCTATCGGGACTTTAACTGCATACGTCACAGGCCATGTAAGTGCCTCTTCGAACCGCCGAACCTCTCAGTCAGTACGAGTAATTACTGGACCTTCCACTCACGTGACGGGCCGCGTACGCGCTGTGTATCTATACAGAACTTTCGTAACTGGTACGATTAGCTATGGGGCTACCTACTCTGTTCGTTTCGGGTCGCATCCTAAGGACGAGACTTATTTCCGGGAGTCCGGGTCGTGGCGGGGAGGACGCTCGTTCCGCGACATGCCGGCCAGGCTGCGGCAGGATTTCTAGACGGAAATAAAACGGGGCTCGTGAAAACAGACATCATCGCCTTATCCTTTGAACTACCTACCATTCCTCCTATCCACGTAACATTCTCTCCAGGTCCCGTATTTTCTGGTCCCGGCCACGTTGGCCTGAACTCACTTCCTCACCGACGAGAGCTGCATGTGCAAAACAGGACATTATCGCAAACAGGAAATCAGGGACCATAGGCCGAGGGACGTCACTTTCAAAGGAAAAATTACTTGTAGAATAATGTCACTTTTAAATTAATGCTATTCACTGAATTAATGTTAAGCTAAATATGATAACAACCATAATCAAAGGCTGAATGGAATATATGAATAAATGAAATGAAGTAGAATAATACCGCTTAAAAACTATTAAAACAATGACAGGGTATTTAAACTTCCTTCTCATACTCTTAAAAAAATGTAAATATTGCGCTATACTTTATTGACTGTGAACACTGTCAAACCAAGAGTGATGCCCAGTTTTTACTTGTTTTTACGGAAAGGGTATAAACTGAGAGCATATATCCTTACGGAAAGAGAGGAAGCTCAAGCATAACACTGATGTCACTTATTTTGACCTTACTGTTCTGTCACAGCAGCGGCACCAAACTCTCAGCGGCGGGAATGTGAAACTCCAACCGGTGCGCATGTGCAGTGCAGCTCTGACTCTCTACCCCCCTTTTTTTTCCATAACTTTTTTCTTGTTTATTTACATTTAGTGCATGTCGTTTGCTGAACATATTTTATCTGAAAGTATGAGAAGAACATTTCAAAAATATATTACGACGGCAGTTAACAAGTCAATTTAATCCCTGAAAATGTGCTATAGCAATCCACTGGCATGCAATCAAATCTACAGAAAACCATAACCAGAAACGCTGAGGCCTGAAAGTTTTATATTTAGAGCACCTGTTTGAATAGTTATAAATATATCTTGACAGCTTTGTTTTTATTGTATTTTAAGTCACGTACAATTTAATTTCGGTTTAAGGAGATATACTTAAAATAGATCTTTAAGGGCAGTATTCCAAGACGTTTGAGTAAGGTAGCGAATATGGACTGCCTTGTTGGGCAACTGCCGTACCCTAACTCTCGGGTCATATTCCAAAACGTGTCCTAACTGAACTCCTGTAATGTATTAGATCGGCAGCCGTTTTAATAAACGAGGACTTGTGCGAGGCTATAAAAAGTTGTACTTCGTGGAATCCATCGTAATTTTAGCTTATTTTTTAAAACTATGGAATTATAATGTGAAATAAAATATTTAATTTTGGTTGTACAATAATAAACAATGAATTTGTGGCCGTATTTATGTTTGCTGTTTTTTAAGATATTAGGGGGGGGGGGGAAATTGTAATCGTAAAAGTTCCATTAAAGTTCATTAAAAAGGAAAAAAATATATATACAGTTATAAATCAAATCGGCAACAGATAGGACACCAAAAATCAGTGTCCTAAAAATAAGGGACTGGCGGTGTCCTATCGTGCACTTGGAATATAGTTAGGGTACAGGTATTGTAGGTATATTCAACACCTAAACCCTTATTTTTGTGTCTTGGAATACGGCCCTAATTGAAGGATTGGCATTCAACACCTCAAATCACTGCAAACCTTATGTATTTGCGATTTTAATTAAGTACCTACATAAATAAATAAAATTTACTGACCTTATATTAGAAAAAGCAGTCTTGGTGTTCGGAAAACGGTAAAACCGCCGCTCTCTAGGATTAGAATTACAACCCTTTGCGGCACATTTGGTCCCCCACAAATATGGCAGAGACATATTCAATTTTTACATTATAATATTATTTACTGCGACTAATCGTATTCATCAGTACCCCAGAACGTTTGTCACGTTCTGGTCACATTTGTCAAAACGAGCAGTGAAAAAATACGAAATGGTTCTTGCTGCAACAGAAAAAAAAAATTGGCAGCTAGCGTACCCATTCTCGCTGCGGAGGTAACGTCAACTACTGGGAGAAAATAAGCAACATATTGGTCAATTCGAGTTTCACCCCCCAGGGTTTAAATTTTCGCGCGTTTTCTACGTCTGTGTTGTGTGTGTTTTGAAGAATATTAATGTTCTGAGATTGGAATGTGTTGATAATATTGCGTACTACAATTCCTTAGACTCTTGTTCACTGTGTTATTAATATGAATGAAAACGGGCAAAATACTCGTGTTCCAGATGAAGAACAATTTAAAATTCTTATTGCTTCCGATATTCATCTAGGTTATGCAGAGAGAGAACCTGGCAGAGGTAGGAATTTTTCTCCCTTAGTTCCATATACTTTCAATATTATTGAGGACAGAACATAAAGCAAGAGTGTGAGAGTACTCCAACACCAGTGTTTATAATTACAGTTTATAGTTATTTGGTTGTATAGCTAGGGAATAGTCAGTGCAATACTTCAACAATATTCGTGACGTCACCAACATGGTGGTCTTCACGTCATTACCACCCCTATATTATTACTAAACAATTGCGTAAACATGGGGGTTTTGGGCGGGGAACATTTACATGCTTGTTTTCACAAAAATATTTTTTTTTGTGAAAATAACTTTTGGTTATCATTATTTATCTAAGCCCTACTTTTTCTAGCATAGAATAGGACAGCAATGATATATTTCCCACGGTAATGTATTGTATACTACAATCCTGCCTGGTTTAGTATGATATTTATAATACCATTATTTATAATTTGATTATTAATTTACAGTTGATTTTAACGACTCTGGTAACAAAAATATACTATAGCCCTATCTCTTCTAGTATGGAACATGATACCGTTTATATATTACCTACGGTAGCGTATTCCATACTAGAATCCCACCCGGCTTAGTATATTTTGCTATATATATAATAAAATATACTTCAGCCCTAACTAAATACTGAAGATATATTACTTTCCATACCCTGATGTAATATCCTCAAGAAACCTATTTTTTACCAAATAAATATGTAAATCTTCCCATCCAAAAGTTTTATTACCGCGCTTGTACAGTAAGAACACACAGGTCGTAGTTACTTCAGCACCGCCTTGTTAGTGACTTAATTATCCCTACCATACCGTGATGTAAACTTATATATAAAAAAAATTATTTAGCAGAACTTTCCTCACCAAATTATTCACTTTGTTATAAATTTGAATGCAAAACTAACCTTCCCAAGGTAGGAGCTTTGTTTTACATTACCTTAAATTTTATGATTCACTTACTTAATAAAAAAAAATAATAATTATCCTAACATCGCAAATGAAACACTTACAGTAAGTACACCTCTCACCTAACACAGCAAACTAAATGAAATTAAAACCCTATTACAAATCACTAAAACATTTTAAATACATAAAACACCACCTACTTTTCTTGGCTTTATGTCCATAATCATTTATTGTTAATATTGCTCTTGTATTTATTTTATATACACCAAACACTTTGCTATTACACCATTTAATCATTCAATATCTGGAAACAAGATCAGCCAGTTTTCATGATATAGTTTCCCCCTACTTTTTTCCACCTGATAAAATCATCTGTATTGATTGGTATTGTGTCGTGAACTGGGTGAACTTGACCCAGTTGATATGTTACTTTTTTATTTTTTGCAGAGAATGATAGTTTCAATACATTTGAAGAAATTCTACAGATTGCTGTTTCAAATGATGTTGATTTCATTTTGCTGGGAGGAGATTTGTTCCATGATCACAAACCCTCTCAAGGTTGTTTGTATCGCTGCATGACTCTCATACGGCAGTACTGCATGGGTGACAGGTAACAAACTTTAAATATTACTATCGTTGCAGTGCATTTGTGCTTATGTGAACACTGTACTTTTGAAGTCTACAAGTGCCCAAGTTGGGACACACAGCTAAGACTTAAATGTCTTAACAAGTGTTATGTTCGGTAGCCTGTGCAGAGCAAGTTGCATCCATTAGTTCTCTGTTGTGTGTACAGGTTTGCATGGAGATATTGGGACTGTTCAAGTGATACAATAATATAATGACAATAAATTAAATAAGGAAATATATATATATATTTTTGAAATCTTTCATTTTTTTGAAACCTCCACCAGTTGACACAGTAGTCGAACCATTTTGATTTCATTATTTTTTTCAACTAGGTTCCTTATTATTATTAGTCATTATCATTAGTCATTATATAATTTTATAAAGGTAATACCAATTATAATATAACAATATAGGAAACTCTGGCCAATTAGCATTGGTGAAGCACGAGACAATTAACTGCCTTGCTTCTAGCTATTTTTCACTTTGCGTCGCTAGATGCCATTACTGTAATTATTCTCATTCTCTTAAAACATATTGTGCAAAAACCTAGTTACGCTCCAAGCCGCCAGGTTCGCTGACATCACTTGTCTCGCGTATTTATTTAGATTTTCCCGTATTGTCCCTATTACAATATTTGATAATACTGCAGAGGCAGGACTTTTGATTACGAGATGATAATAATATTGTAAATTCACATTATTTACATTATACAATCCTATAATTAATTAGAACAGGATTGCTATTTAATTGGTAGGATATTTAAGAAAGTGTTTTGGATTGTTAAAATAAGAAAACAGAAGTATACAGTCAGTGACGGCAAGTGATGAAGTCCCAGGGATGCAGGCCTTTCCTGCCTCGGGCGTTGATTGTTTCAGACAGGAGTGGATATAAGAAAAAGGGCCATTAACCAAGACCCTACTTGCCTTGCTGATGACCGTTATGTGATGTAAGATCACATTAAGAAGCTCGTACATGAAAACCATTCACATAATTAAAACACATTAAGTTGTTATAGCAAATCCTTTATTTATAATAACTGTGTTTAAAATTGTAATGTTTGAAAACTGTATTGCTCTCAAGGGTGTGTTCAGGAATGTTTTAGTCTGCCTGGAGACAGTAGAATTATTAAAAGTTGTTTAATAAAAGGTTATTGAGTGTATCTGAACATAACATACCTAACCCTTGGGGAATAAAGTGAAAGCAAATTACAATATTATTATTCAGAGTTGGGGCTAATTTAAACCACAATGGTTTAAACCAAACCATGGTTTAAATCAAGTGATTTAAAAAATATATATATATTTTTAAATATATTTAAATAGAATATCTTAATGAATTTTAATGAGGGGATCTAATTCCACTCTAATAACAATAGTTTGATCATTAATGTTTCTTGTGATTTATGGGTACAAATAATTATATACTAATCAAGATATCATTTAAATTATCTGAATGTTATAAATTATAGCCAGCTAAATACCCCTCTAAAATTAAAATAATTAGTAAATTGTAGTCAAAAGTGTATAAAAAAAAAGGAAATAAATATAATTATTTTTGGGAAATCCTTGATTGTACTGTAAATCTCCATTCTGTAGGAAACACCCGTTCTATGGAAAATACTCCTGTGGGGAAATACCCAGATGTGCAGATGTGCAGATTTGCTGAACTTTAGTTCTTTGATGTTATAACTTTTCTGGTTCAACATGAGTGGCAGAAAATCAAAGTGCCGTAAGGTCCAATGCTCCATTGGCAGCATATGCAGAGCCAGCCGAAAATTTAAATTTGGGGGAAAATACTACTACCTGCTATTAAAAAAATTAACACATAGAAATTCAACATAAACTTCAAATTCAAGATACATGTACTCATAAAATATCATCCATGGAAAAATAATATGTATGTATAAATGAGTTTCTTGAAGTTTTGGGAAAACCAATTGTTTTATTTCCTAATGAATTGTCAACAAAAAAAACACAGTTTTACAGCAAAGGCTACATGCAAATGGTTAGTTCAAAACTGTTAATCATATGCAAGTGTGCGTGCGAGAGATATAAATAAGAAAAGTGTAGGAATGAATTTTATTTAAAGTTTTTGAAAATATCCTGAGATTGCTACATAAGATGTTGAAGACACACTGATTCAGAAACAGTTTATTAGCCTATGATGTATATTCATTTTCGAGCTTAAAAATTGTGGTGTTTTTTTTTTATAGGTACACTGTAATGAGTGTTCACTGTACTATTTTTAAATTTCATTTAACACTTTGAACAGTTGCATATTATTGATGCATACATGTATGTTGTTAGACCTTTAATAGAGCTGCATAAATGTTATGGTTGTGTTTTCTTTTGCTTTCACAGTATTTATTGTATTCACTTGTGTGTGCGTGCTTGTATTTTTCAGGCCCGTCTCTGTGGAGTTTGTCAGCGACCAGTCCATCAACTTCCAGCACATGAACAACCCGGTCGTCAACTACGAAGATCCCAACCTCAACATTTCTATTCCAATTTTTTCCATCAACGGAAACCACGATGACTGCAGCGGTAAGCTCATCATCACAGTTGCGAATATTATGAAACTTTTATAAGTTGCATTTAGTTACCTACTTCTTTTGGGAAAAATTACATCAGTGAATTTGTGCATACATGTTGAAAATCCAGTACTTACATAGTATTTTAGTTTAAAAAAAAAAGTTAGTGCAGACTGCATAAATACTTATATTCTAATTAGAAAATTTCTTACTATTGCACAATTATTTTCACAAGTGAATGTGTAGATGCAAGTACACTTGCAGTGTTTGTACTTCTGCACCATGCTAACAAGTGTATAGATGAGAGTGCACTTGAACAATGATTTTACTTCTGTACCATCCCGACAAGTGTGTGTGGATGCAATTTTACCTGAACAGTGTTTTTACTTCTGCACCGTCCCGACAGGTGTGTGTGGATGCAAGTACTCTTGAGCAGTGTTTTTACTTGTGCACCGTCCCGACAAGTGCGTGTGTGTGCAAGTACTCTTGAGCAGTGTGTGCCCCTCCGCAGCCGTGGGCGTGTCGGCGATGGATGTGCTCGGCACCACGGGGCTGGTCAACTACTTCGCCAAGTGGACGGACTTCAAGAAGGTCGACATCATGCCTCTGCTGCTCCGCAAGGGGGGCAGCAACCTCGCCATCTACGGCCTCTCCTACATGAACGACGAGCGGCTCTCCCGGCTCTTCCGGGACGGGAAGGTGAGCCCGCCTCGCCACTTGTCTTTTGTTGGGGCTGCTCTGGTGCCTCCTTGTCCCGTACCGTGATACCCTGATACCTATACCGATAACGGCGATAACCCATTACCTCTTCCATACCTGGCACTGCAATCAACTTTCACCATCCATGTCTCAAAATAGGCCGCCTACTTATTTTTGTTGATTTTTAACGATCCCAAAATATAGTCTTAGCCTATAAAAAGTAACATTTTTATACACTATATAGGGGCTACAAAGTTCTTATTTGAAATGAGTCCCTATTCTATTGCCTATTCCAACCTCATAAATAAAGCACTATTCAGGTATGCTTTGTATTCTAGTGGTAATAAGTTTTTCTCCATACGTTAATATCGTTTTTTATTTGAAATATTTAATAGTTATAAAGCTATTTAATACCAGTTTATAGAAATGATCATGTTTGTTGTGGACATATTATAAAACTAATGATGGTCTCATTTTTACACTTGATTTTGTTTTTGTGTTGGATGATTATAGTCATATGATGCTCGTGAATTTTGTTGCTGAATAGCTGGAAAATTTTAATTGGATTTATTTAGAAAATGGAAAATGGGATGGTAAAAATTTGGAGTGCAATTTATAAACAAAAACCTCCCTGAAATGAAAGACTATTGAGAGAAAAACTTGTGTATATAAAAACAACATAAATGCTGCTCTGCATGACAGTAAAAATAAAATTTTAGAGCATGTGTGCAAAATGTATTTTGACAAAAGGAAGCCATTAAACATTTGACACAAAAATATTACTAGTTATTAGGCATTAGTGTGTAAGAAAAAAGACAAACTAAATATTAAAAATGCTTCTTTTCTTGCATGTTAATAAATGATTTTGTTTCACATCTTTATTGACTGAAGTTGGTATGTACAAAAGAGACCTACCATATTTACCCGCATATGGATCTCACATTTTATGCCAATTTTTGGTTTAATAACATGTACTGCAACCCTTATGCAAACTTTTTTTTTGTTTTCGGGGTAAAAAAAAATTAACATTACGCTGTTTGGCTGAATGTGTGTGTATACAACTAGCCTGCGTTGGTTTTTAATAAATATTTTAATAGTAAGTATAAATTATTTAATTAAAATATCCCAGCAGTGCGTGTAAAACATCATGAACTGCGCCACTATGCTGCATCTGCCGCCTGTGGGGTGGCTACATGGCCACCTACGGTAAGTGGGTAAGTGACGTGGCTGTCTGCCGCCAAGAGGGGAACATCTATAAATAAACCAGCCAGGATAGAAAGGGAGGGGGGTGTGAGTGATTGCGTGTGGCCATGCTGTGGGTTTATGGTTCTTTCCCTCTCCCTCTCCCTCTCCCTCTCCCTCTCCCTCTCCCTCTCCCTCTCCCTCTCCCTCTCCCTCTCCCTCTCCCTCTCCCTATCCCTCTCTCTCCCTCTCCCTATCCCTCTCTCTCTCCCTATCCCTCTCTCTCTCTCCCTATCCCTCTCTCTCTCTCCCTATCCCTCTCTCTCTCCCTATCCCTCTCTCTCTCCCTCTCCCTCTCCCTCCCTCTCCCTCTCTCTCCCTCTCCCTCTCCCTCTCCCTCCCTCTCCCTCTCCCTCTCATTTTTGTAAATGTCAGTGAACTGGCACCGTACGCAATTATCACGGCTATCTCGACATGTTTTTGTGGCGCAACTGTATCCAAACATTGTTTATGGCATGAGTTTTCCCTCTCTTGCTTTTGCAACATTCCATGACAAAACTGCTGTAAAGATGGTGCTTGTTTTTATAGAAGGAACTGACAAAAAAAAATTGAGCAGCACGCCACCTTTTCTCTCTTGAAGAAGGAGGCAGGTTAAAAAAAAAAAGTGCAAATATTGTTGAGCCATAAAGATGAAAAGGAGAGAGAGTATTTTTAAAATCTAATTCCAAATTTTACTTTAAAAAAACATGTTTCAGATAAATTAAAAGAAGAAATGTAATTACAGCAGAACCTTAATAAACCATTGTTATGGGGGGAAGGTCAGCACGGATAAGCGAAAATTACGGATAATCAAATTCAAATGTATTTAGGTTATACAATACAACAACATTTCGTAAGTAATTTATACAGGATGTCTACTGACCCTGGAAAACCTGGAAAACCTGGAAAAATCAGGGAATATTGTAATCAGGGAAAAATCAGGGAATTTTGTTAAAAATCAGGGAATTTTTGTTTGGTAGGTTGTAGTTGTCAATACGTTTTTTGTTTATTGATCTGCTTGCATTGACGTAGCATCAAGTGTATCGCGTCCCATTATTTTATTTTTGGATGGAAAATAACGAACAGTTACCACGTCCATTTTCTTTTATTTACCATAGAATTCGGAAGTGGCGTTAAATCACGTGATACAAACTGGTTCAAGCTGGTCTGTTATCCTGCTGATGTACGTACTGCAGCATGTGCTTCCCACGTTCGGATTATACCGACAGGTGCATTTAATTTTAAGTATCTATGGATGCCCTCAACGTAAACTGGGCATTTTTGTTAGTTTTGAAAATACATATCACAGACACTTTTGGTGAAGATTCGCCATCGTTGCTAGAAATTGGTAGCTGTGGACTTCATACGGTCCATGGTGCTTTCAAAACTGGAATTTCTGCTATACAATTGGATGTTGTTAGTTTTTTCAGGCACAGTTACTATTTGTTTATGCATGTACCTGCAAGGAGGGCAGATTACATTAGAATAACTGGATCAGAGCTTTTTTCCAAGAAATTTTGTGCAATCAGATGGAATACTGCAGTTGCTGAGCGTGCCATGAAAACTTTACCCCACCTAAAGAAATTTGTTAGTGAAGTTTCTATTTCATCTGTGTCTTTCAGTGTAGTGAAAAGTGCTCTTGAAGATAATCTTCTAGAAGTAAAATTGACATTCTTCTACTCTGGCATCAGAGCTGGAATTGATTCTCACAATGTTCCAAAGTGAAGCACCCATGGCACCTTTTCTTTATGATTCACTGGTAGACATTTTATTAGCTTTGGCAGGAAAGTTTTTGAAACCAGAGGTACTGAAGAGCTTTAGGGAGAAACGCAATGTATCTCAATTGGATGTAGATAACCAGGAAAATCTATTGACTGCTAACAATATCAAGTTGGGTTATGCAATATGTCATGCCATCAAGAAAGAGAAAGTACCATTAAAGTCTGTCCTGTTACTGAAAAATTATGTTAGGACTTGTCTAAAGGTTATGGTAAATAAACTCAAGACAAAAGTCCCCTGAAGTACAAACTTACCAAGGGAATTTCCTGCTTATGTCCGTCTGTGACTTAAAATTCGGGTGTGAGGAAACAGCGTGTGAATTACAGTTTAGAATGTTGTCTTCAAAACAAGTGGCTATAAGAACATGAAGCTGATAACATGAGTGATCATATCAGTTGGTATGTTCCTCGCAAGATTCTGAAGCACTGTTCTCGTCTTTTTCTCGAGAAGACTGGCGCTTTGATCAATTGTGGATGTTCATCCTTAAGGCCCATACAGTAGCTGCCAAAACAGGCCTTCTAATGTTTGTGAGTATGATGTTGGTACTTTCCAATGGAAATGCATCATTGGAAAGAGTATTTTCAGTGAATTCTAATCTGCTGACTGAAAACTTGCAGGAAGAAATACTGAACGCACTAAGACAGATGTACGACTTTGTTCAACGTTCTGGAGGTGTAGAGCATGTTGATATAACCAAGTCCATGTTACAGTATGTAATAAATGCTAGTTGTAGGCGTAAGGAAGCCCTGCAAACAAAACAAAAAGAAAAGGAAGCTACAGACAAGAAGAAGGCAGAAAAAGAAGAGTTGAAGAGGAGATCAAAGCATTGCAGTTGAAGAAGGCTCGAGTGTTGGATTTGGCTCGTTCTGAAGCAAGTGCAATAGACGCAAAAGTTGCGTAATTTATGGGAGCTTCCTTTTACTTATGTTTTTGCAAAAGTAAGTGTGTGAAATATTTTTAGCAGCATGTTTTATTTGCCATCAATTGAGTCACTTTGGCCACGTCTGGAAGAAGGTATTTTTTTTAATAATTTAAGTGAGTTGAAATATTTTGAAACCCGTCAATGTACTGTTATGCAGTTTTTTCAGTTTTGTGGAATGTCGTAATTGTGTTACAGAAAACCTGGAAAAATTCAGTTTTATACCTGGAAAACCTGGAAAAATCAGGGAATTTAATTTACTAGATCTGGTAGACACCCTGGTTATACAAAACAAATGTACAAATATTACTGACACTAATTATTAATCTTGTAATCCAGCTTAACCCGGACTAGTATTTCTTCTTACAGGCAATTCTAGTCCATTTCTTTGTCTTTTCGTTTCTACTTTTAATACATAGTTTTTAGTTTTACTCCTTTCTTGTCCCTTTCCTAATAAATTACATTTTGCATGCTTTGTTGTCTTCCCCCCCCCCCCCCCCCACCAAAAAAAATTAATTTTTATTTCTTAACCCAGTTGACCTATTGCCCGGTTAATCGGGTCACGGATAATCAAGGTTTTACTGTATATTATGAAGGTAAATCTAAAACTCTTGTGCTCTGTCATATATCTGGTATCAGACAGTGCTAATAGAAAATAATTGTGCATTGGAAAGAGTGAGTAAATGCCTATTAAAATGCACACTGCAGTGTAAGGATGAGAAATCTGTAGCTAGAGGCAAGAGTTTTTGGTTTTACTTTTAGTCCAATTTTTAAAATGGAGGATTTTGGTGTTATGGTTTTTATTTTTATAAAATCTGTTTGTTAATACTTACTTTTCCGAAATGATGGTAAAATTCATCCGCCACTTTTTTTTCGATAAAATAATTTGTAATAAATAGGTCTATAAGCAGTTACGTTCAGACCAATACAAATAAATTGGCGAGTATTTGTGGTTTAAATATGAGATTCAATAAGAGATGTGCATATAAAACAAATTAAAAATTGAATTTTTCTGATCCGTACACACTTTGTTAAAAAAAATTTTGTGTGGAAATACCCCATTCCTTGAATTTCAAACATTGAAAGATTACCTTTTTCATGATTTGGATTAAGTTTTGGTTAAATCGTTAAATGCTTCTTAATTCCATGATATAACTGACATTTCGGTGCTGTATGGTGTAATAACTTGCATTTCGGTGTTACACGTTATTTTGACCTGCTCTTCGGTTATATAGAAAATCGCTGTATATTTAGTAGAACCCTGTTATAATGTTTCTCAAGGCACAAGAAAAAAACATTACAAGCAGGAAATCTCAATTTAACACTTAACAATGTTCGAGCTTTGTACCAATGGACTCACCAAGCTATGTAAACAACTTTAATGTTAAAACCAAAGATAGTATACTTGATACATGAATTTTCTGAAACAAGCCAACAATTTTTCAACTTTGTCTTGTTCCCTGGTTAAATTTTGTTTGTCTTTAAAGATACACTGCCACAATTTTTGTAAAATTGTCTCTTGATTCATGATGACAACATTAAGAGTGAGAACGTCTACTCCTTCGCCACCTGAAAATGTTTAATTTTGGGATTCCTACGTATGAATGAAAAAAAAAAAAAAATTATTTGTAAGCAATAGAAACCACTTTTAGTTATGCCCTCGCTCAATGGTTGGCAACTTAAATATCGTAGGACTATGTACGTGCATCTGAATACCCACTGGAATGGCAAGGAAGAGAAGAGTTGTAACATTGCAAGACCCTGCCCTCCTAAATAAATAATTTTCTTTTAAACTAATTTTTATGCATGTAAATATTTCTTAAAAAAATCTTTCTAATTATATTTTACCGTATTTTCATGTATTTTAGGGTTGATGTTTGCACTTGCTTTGTGTTTTAAGAAGGTATTTTGTATTTTATTAGACATTTTTAATCATTACTATTTTTTATGTACTAGATTTTTGCCTGTTTAGGCCTACTTTTTCAGGTTATTTCTAAATGATTTTAATTTTGTAAAGTAATTTGTATTATGATTGCTGTTCTTAATTTTAATTCACGTGTTGCAATATAATTATAGATCACGGGACTGTGTCTGGGCTGGTGTGATGGTTAAAAAGAGAGGCATGAGAGGCCTGTAAGTGGGAGTGAGAAAGAAACTGTGCTTCCCCGCCAACCGAGATAAAGACGGTAATTCCCCCACTGCGTGGGAACTGAGTGATAACTGCTGACTCACGGTGTGGGAGAGAGAACGAGAATGGGAGTCCCCGATTTCGATGTGAAATTGAAAAGAGACATCAGGGGAAGCCTAGAGTTCTGTATGTACAAGGTATTTTCATGTATTGTAACTTGTTCTCTGATTGGCTTGTATCTGTAAGCGTGAATGAAGCGTGCGTGTGATTGGTCGGTGAGGTCATGTGACTTATCCTCCCTGCGTGGAGGAGACTGTGATAAGACTTCACCAGTCGTCCGTCGAACGCTGGACGAGTAGGTCGCGTTCGGTGGCTTCTCGCCAAATTATGAAGTAATTTGCTAATAGATAATTTAACGTTGGTGGTCAGAGCCATGCTGAGTATTGAATTAACCTAATTTTCTTTTTATTTTGTTTGGACAATAATTAGAAATTGCTGCCACCTTCGTCGGCATTCGGCTCGTAGCGAAATTCGTTTTCGCTGGGTGCGGCCATGTTTAAGGCCGCACTAATTTTGTGTACTAGTAAAAACATTACTGAAGGACGCTATTTTTTTCGTTAATTCTCATCGCGCGAACTACGAGCATTTTTCGACGGGCATATGTATTTGGAATGAGTGAGCAACCTCTTTTTGAAGTGTTTGGAATCGTCGGTGCATTCTATTGTGAAAAAATAAAACAACAAAATTACAATCGGCGTGGAACATCTGTTTATTTTGTATATAACGAACCGTTATAGAGTTGACTAAGGGTGCCAACTGACACGTAACTATGAACATTGTGTACCTTCAGTATATTGCATAAAATTGTATTTTAACAAACTTCATATATTGTATGGCAGTGATTGTAAACACAAACATACATAAAGGAAACTTTTTATCGTAAGTGTTAGAATAATTGGGTTTTAAAACATTTTTTCCCCATTTATTGAATGTTATAAAGCAAACATTATAAGCAGGAAATTACACTATTTATGAACGTTATATAGATAATCCTTATGGGGGAAATATTGGGATTTTAAAAATATGACATTATAAGCAGGAAAACATTATATGCAGGAACATTATAACAGGATTCTACTGTAGGTAATCTTGTTTCCAGCTGTGACAGGGGCAGGAGTCTGATTGGCTGCTTGTTTGCCGGGAGCAGGTGCGGTGCTTCCAGCAGCGAGACGGCGAGGACCAGTGGTTCAACCTGATGGTGCTGCACCAGAACCGGGCGGACCACGGCAAGTACACGTTCATCCCGGAGGAGGCGCTGCCCCAGTTCATGGACCTGGTGGTGTGGGGCCACGAGCACGAGTGCCGCATTGCCCCGGAGAAGAGCCCCATGAAGGACTTCTACGTCGCGCAGCCAGGTGACGGCCCTGCGGCGCTTGATCGTTAGAGGCGACAGACGACGTTTTACGATTTTGGTTTTTTTTTGGCCAGTTTCATTTTTTAAAAAACAGGATATTTCAGTGTTTTTTTTATGAACTCTTATTTATTCACGATGATGGCACAATTTTCAAAAAAATATGATACTGGCTCAGCGATACTTACTTCATCAAAAAAAAAGTGTCATTTCCAATGAATATGACACAATTTTTTACAAGAAAATAGTTTGTAATAAACATGTCTTAACTACTGGGAACATTAGAAATAAATCAGCCAGTACATGTGTGTGCATTTGTGAAATATTCCAATGTCGAAATGTAAAAAATGAGTTACTAATAACATTTCCAGTATAAAAAAAATACATGCATTTTGGTACAAACTCCGTGCTAAATAATTTAAATTCATTGATTTAATATATGAAAAGATTATGTTTTTACAATTTGAGTTGAGTTTTGATTAAATATGCTGATTAATTTCATGATTATGTTGCATTTCGGTGCGTTATGTTATGGTGTATTAATTTGCATTTTGATGTTATATGGTGTATTGACATGTGTTTCGGTGTTATTTCATCTTTATCGCAATTCACCATTTAATCTTGTCCCTAATGATTTATATAGGTATATATATAAAAAAGAAATCTCTTAATTAACCAATGTTCCATATTATGAGCCAACCTGAAGTGCCATTACCAACTAAGACTGTTGAAATATGTATTACCTTACTGTTTTTGAAAGCTTTAAGAAAATTAACCTTAAAGTTGCCCTTTACTTGATTGGAAAATTTTGGCTTGACGTGAAAAAATCTACACCAATGTAAAGCTGGTTAAACGTCACCCCTAAAAATGATACCATTGGGTCAACTGAAAACTAAAACAGTTTTCAAACTATCTTATATTCATTGTTATCCAAGATTTTGCATATCCGAAGGTGATGTGGTCCACATTAAATCAATTAGTCATGACTCTACTGTACTTATAAACACACATTGATATGTGGCCACCATGCTCGTTAAAATTGTCACTTCACAGACTCATACAAATCTGTGTAACCATGCAAGGAAGCAAGTATGTGTGTACGCAAATATACAAGTCCGAATATATGCAAGTGTGCTATGATGCAAATTTGCTATTGAGCACCCCACTCTTGAGCCCCCTTCCCCTCATTACCAAAAGTGCCCCACTTCTGAACTTTTACCTTTCGTTGCCCTTAGAGCATTGCCCTTCCGTTACGCTTGGGTGACATCATCATCTCATTAAACTAAGCCGGTGTGAAGCTGCAACTACGTGAATTAATCAAAGTTCTTTTGAATATTTCATTATACAATGCCAGGAAATTTGCTATCTATTTTATTTGAAACTTGGTTTTAATGCAAAGCTTTGCATCTGATGAGAAGCTATGCATTTGTTGCAAAGCTCTAAAATATTGGATGACGGATTTGCTAATGAAAATATATAGTTTTTTTTTATTTTTTAATCCTTGAATAAAGGTGGTAACTTGTAAAAAATAAAATGTAGCACTCATTTACTTTTTTGAATGCTCAATATTATTATTACTGTTGTTGTTGTTCATCATGGAAATTTTACAGTTTTTATTGGATGATGTTGTTATATTTAGGTTTCAAACATTACAAATGTTAACCAATTTTTTTTTTACTTCAATCCTGTTCTTTATAAAATAAGTTTAATACAGCTTTGCCAAGAACAATATTCACAATTTGATTTGACTTTGTGAATATTTAAAACATTTGATTTGATATTTACTTCGCAACTATCATTGGCACAGGCCTACAATTTACTCTACGACTGGGCTTTTAGTAAGGCACCATCCCAGCTTTTGCTTGGAATGAGTTAGGAAAACCATGACAAATCAAAATCTGGGATGGCCCGACTTGGTTTCAGTCCCTGATGCTCTGGAATCTTGAGTACAGTTTCTTAGTATCACCTATTTCACCTTGCTCCATTTTGAAGCTTTTTAGTTGTAACGACTGTAGAGCTTTTTAGGGTATGTATACATGGTTTTTCTGTTTTGAAGATTTAAATACCTATCTAAAATATCTTTATCTTTATGATAAAGAGTTCCATATATTTTCCCCCCCTGTTCCAGGTAGTTCTGTAGCAACGTCTCTGTGTGCCGGCGAAGCAGTGGAGAAGAATGTCGGTATACTCAGAGTGTACAAGAAGCGTTTCATACTGGAGCCCGTCAAACTGAAAACTGTCCGTCCATTCGTTATGGACACCATTACATTGTCCAAGTGTAACATAGAACGTACCGTGGAAAACCCTTCGAAAAAGGTAAGGTGCTGATTGATGCTGTCCTACAGGTATTTAGTGGAAACAAATATGTACATACTTGTTTATATTCGTGTGTAATGATGATACAGTATAAATCCCAATTAAATTATTAGGTGATGAATTGGGTTAGTATGTAGGTACAGTGTGAAAATAATGGTGAAGCACTTCTATTTCTTCATTATTATGAAACTGTTTGCTTTGTGGGGTTCATTTAAGTGCATCAAATGATAATTAATTTTAATAGAGTTATATGTATATTTCATTAAATGCTTGTGTTTGTAGGTAGAGGAATATGTAGCAGCTCAAGTTGAGAGGATGATAGAGAAATCTAAAGAACAACTGACAGGTGACAAGATTTACATTTATCATTTATTTAGTATATTTTATTTAATTTTTTCTTACCTCTAAAAAACCTAAGCCGAACTTCTGCCGTTTTGCTGATGTGTAGCCTTCATACACCAAGATTGTGCAATCAGTGTGATTTTAAAATCAAAATTTCCCGTTTTTCAAGTGTATGTCATACAGATGTGAAACTCTGTAGTGATGTTCATTATATTATATGTTTAGCCAGGGCAACGCCGGGTACTTCAGCTAGTTATACATAAATGGTTATGTACAGTACTACCTCGTTTATCCGGCCCTCGTTGATGTGGATAATCCGGATCAGATTTGTAGAAATTTTTTAGTGATCATATAAAAATGACAATCGTATTCTACATCTATGCAAAGAAAACACTGTGAACACAATAATGTACCTGAGTGTGTTTTATTCAAACGCTATACATGTTTGAAACAGAAAGAAGTTGACGAATTCTTTGATAATAAATGACAGGAAAAATAATTTTTATAATTTTTAATTAAATGTAAACAGTATGGCGCATGTTTAGTATGTAATTTTGTTACAAAACTTAGTTTTTTACTATTTAAAATTTTTTTTTTATTATCTATATTACCTAGAAATATCCGTATTTTCGTTTGTCCGGATTGCCTTTGATCCCAGTTAGTGTGAATAACAAGGTTTAACTGTACTCTGCACTTAAATTACGCATCTCTAAAAAGGTTTTAATTTTAAGCTTTAAAATGCAAATAGTAGAGCTGTACGATTCACAAAATTTTACTGATATACCGATTCAACTGTTGCCGATCCACCAATTCTTAATGGATATGAAAGAAAAACACATTTTGGTTAAAACAAATTTTATAAATATACTAAAGTACCCTAAATGCCTCATTCTTAGAAAATAATGCAATGCAAATGCACACGTATTTTAGTTTGGGTAAACAAAAGTTAATTAAAAAGAAAGGAATTCTAATATGTACTGAACGGGATTTCTTTTTTTAAACAAGCAGTAATATAAATACAAAAACATGTGAGTGCTTGCCTAAAGTTCACTGTCATAAAACATTTTAAAATAAACAATTCAACACAATTTACATAGCCATACATCGGCTCACTATTGAAAAAATTTGACTATACTAGAACCCATTACAGAATTCCTAGATTTTTATTTAGAAAAAATTCTTAATTTTTCATTGAACATCTTTTAGTGCCATGAGCAATTCCTCATGTGCTGAAAGTCTCTCAGATGGATCACTAGTAGCAGTACACATAGGTACTATGCAGCAGAAAGACATAGTATCTGTTGTACAGAAGTTACTTATTTATTTGCATTAGCTTCTCTAAAACTGATTGCACTCTCCATTTTCATTTTCGTCTCAGGATCATAAAAACACGTGTGACTGGTAAGTGAGGGGAAGGAGAGCGGAACTGCTGGCTGCTCACGCATCTACTCGCCAGTCGCCACTGTATGCCGGCAGCGCGCGCGCGTATGTGCGTGGGTGCGTGTGTGAGGCTGGCGACCAGCAGCATCGTTAGCTAGCGAGAGTGTGACGGTAAATGTCGACCTTGACCACTTCCGCTTACTGCAGGGCTCACTCTCTTTTATCTCTGTCTCCCCCTCCCACAAATATATTGGCTGGCAGGTCTCGCCCTCTTCACCTTCTTTATCTTATCTCTCACGCACACGTGAAGCACCTAATACGTCACGCCCCTCAAATTTTTCAATTGCAAATTGCTGCCTTCCTTCTGTACTGCATTTATAATTTCTTCTCTCTTTTTAAGAATTGTGAACAGAGTAGACTTTGTAATGCCATATTGCTGTGCTATCTTCATCCTGGAATTTGTCTTCTTATCCACTTGCTGGATAATCTCATAATTTTTCTTTAACGACAAACTGGCTCGCTTTATACTAATTTTCACGAATCCACGAGTCCGTGTAAATTCAAAAACGAGTCACAATCATCAAACGGGACCGGGATGGCAATAGACGCGCGCGTAGATGCTATCAGGTGATGCGCGAAATTTACCGGTATTGGCTAGCGTGTAGTCTAGAGGGGTGGTATCTATATTTAGCCGTCTTTTGTATGCCTGCCTGCTTACAGTACAGCGCTCGCCAAGATAAACGTGAACACACAGCGCTCAACAAAGTGTAACAGACTTGTTTTTCAGCCGATTTTACTCAAATTTTCTACTTTCTCTGCTCAAATTTTTCACGGTTTCTCAAAAAACAGTCGTATAAATGGAATGGACGCATCAGAGGGGGGTCGCATCGGCGGGATTCTACTGTATGTATCTAGATACTAATAATGAAATCTAGATATTAGATACAAAGTTAATTATAATTATACATCTTTGTTTTTATAAGTATTTAGTATGAAAATACCCCAAAATTTACTTCAGAAGTCTTTTTATCCATTGCACATTTTACCTTCTGGAAGGTAAAATACCATAGTAAAAAAAAAAAATCCAAGGACTATATGTCACTGTGGTTATTACTGTAAATTTGATCTGTATATCACATTACTTGGAAACTTTCCAGTGAATTCTATTTATAATATATTTGTAGTTTTTGTCCTATAGGGTCAACCCAAGAATTTAAATAAAATCTTGGAAACTCAATCAGGACCCCCGGTGCATGGGCCCTGCGGATGTTGCTCCCCCCCCCCCCCCCCCTTTCTTTTTCCTTACCTTTGAACGGCCCTGGCTACTGTAATAATGTAATTTATTAAACTTAAAGTACTCTCGAGAATATGTTTTAACTTTAGTGTTGTTGTTCATGACTTTTTAAAGATGTCAGAAATGCTTTTAAATAGTCTTTTTTAAAAGCCTTTTTTTTCCTCTCACCAAATTTTGAATTTGCCATTCAACTAGGAGTTACCTGATTCAATACCAAACAAAACGCTCCAGCCATCTGCCCATGCCGAAGTTTGTAATTAATTGGGTTAGCCACTGTGTGTGTTGTTCCCCTCCCTTTTCCTGGAAGGGGGGAGGGAAACATTCCTCCTGTGGCCCCCCTTTTCCTGGGTCCGCCTCTGACTGTGTGCGAGTGTTTCGAGCGGGTGTGGGCTGTCGCCAAGGCCACAAGAAGCAGCCGACTGTGCCGCTGATACGACTGCGGGTGGAGTACAAGGAGGAGTGGCAGATCTTCAACACGCTCGTGTTCGGGCTGCAGTTCGCCGGCAGGGTGGCCAACCTGAAGGACATAGTGCTGCTGCGGCTGGAGCGGGCCGGCGGCGACCGGAAGAAGGCCGGCGACATCAACATCGACACGAGCGTGGTGGAGTTCATCCTGCAGCAGGAAGAGGTGTGTGTGACCGGTGGCGGGACTGTAGGAGCGATCCTCTGACAAACCCTTAAAAATAAACTGGAACAGATGACAAATAAATAGTCTACCCCAGTTCGCACCTGACCTACAAGTATGTTTGCCTCCAGGGGCGCAACAACTAAATTTCCAAAGGGGGGGAGGCAATATACCTTTTTATAAAGAATCATCGATCCCCCCTATTGAAGTCGGGGGTCTGGGGGCCCTCCCCCGGGAAAATTTGTATTTCAAGGTGGAAAATGGTGTTATTTAAGCAGTTTTATTATCTAAAAATTGATTTCACAGCACTTTCTTTGCCCCCGTTTGCCCCCACTTCAAGGTTTCAGAAGGGGGGGCAAAATACCCTTCCCCCCCCCCCCTCCCTTTTGTTGCGCCCCTGTTTGCCTCCATGTCCTTAGTTTCTCTCGATGGCCCGATTAGGTGTTATTTAACGTAAAATTTTTCAAACCTACAGTAAATACTTAAAAAAATCAAAACCTACATATCACTGTGGCTATAACTGTAAACGTGATCTGTGCCTATCACATTTCTTGTAAACTTTCCTATGAATTCTATTTACAATACTTTCGTAGTTTTTGGCCTGTCATGGTAAACCGAAGCATTACGAAAATCTCGAAACTCAACTGGGGTGCCCCGGTGCTTGGGCCCTGGGGATATTGCCCTCCCCTCTCCCCCTCCTTGTATTTTCCTCTTGGCTACTGTAATGTAATTTATTAAACTTTGGTACTCTTAAGAGTAGATTGTAAACTATAATGATGTTCATGACTTTTAATTCGCCATTCAACTAGGAGTTAACCTGATTCAATACCAAACAAAATACTTCCAGTCATCTGCCCTCGCCAAAGTATGTAGTTGTGTCAGCCACTGTGTGTGTTTAGCTATAAGAAAGCAATAACTTTACCATTATCAATTTAAAATGCATTGGTTTTTGAATCCCTTTATACCATTGAAATTAGCCAATTCCCGAATTGTAATCAGCCCACCAGCACTAATATATAATGATTGGAATCATGGTTTTGTGAATATAATTCTTTAGACTTAGATATTAAATGTAATAGTGGGTGGTATTAAGTAATTTACTAATTTACCTGTTTTTAAATACATATTTGGTTAACAAACTATATTAGTATACCATCAATAATAAATTTGGCATCGATGTTACATTTGAATTAATTAAATTACTATAATGTACTTTTACAGTAAATACTAAACAACTAAGTGAATTAAATGGTATGATTTCTCTTAGCTCCAAACTTCAGAGGGCTTTCAAGTTGAGAAGGTGATAGAAAAGTATTATGAAACTGATGAGTGCAGAAAACTTAAAGTTTTCACTGTGAATGGATTTGGTACTGCCGTCAAATCATTGATGGATTATGGTGATGACGGAGCCATTGAAGCTATAGCTGAGTAAGTACATTGCTTTAGAAAAGGTTTTAATGAAAATAAATATATTTTTAAAATTGATTATACAGTCAAACATCTTAATAATGGACAGCTATAAAGAAATAAAGTGTACATTATTGAAAAGTGTTCTTTATTGAGAAATGGGTTGTTAAACTTAACTTTGCAAAAAAAATCTAATAATTTAGAATTTTGTGAAGAACAGGTTTGGAAAAAAAATTAATAAATTTGTTAAATATAACAACACAACAGTTTACCTAGAAACTTATCCATCTTCATATACACAACTTATGCAGAGCATGAACTATTATGTAAAAAGTCATCAGTCATTGTTTGCAATTGCATAAACACTTACCTGGGCACACACATGGAGTGCAGAGCTTCAAAAAAAACCACATATTTACACGAGGTAAAAACTTTTAATATTTCTTTTGAAATTTTTCCACACATACATTTCTTCAGTTCTCAGCACCAGTTTTTTGCCAAAAAAAACAAATTCCTGTTTCATCATATTTGGAAGTCTTTTTTCGAATTTTTACCACAGAGCTCTTCTATTTTATCTTTCCACAAATGTTCTTGTACAAGACATCGTGTCTCGTGCAAAATTTGTCCAGCAATCTGACGGAGACTGAAACTAACATCTTTGGCCCTGGATTTTGTCTTCTCGGGAATGAGAGGCCCTGACGATGGAATACTGTTGCTTCTTGCCCTGCAAAACCATTCATAGGTTTACTCATTTACAGCTAACCCTTCAGTTTTTGGAAATGAACGTTTGCTTGAAACATTACAGTTCTCCATCAACAATTTTTAAAGTTCGTGTTTACTCTTTATAATTTCTCTGATTTTTAAGTGTGAGACATTTTTTTGTTTCTGAGAGGTTATTTAAATTACATAAAATAAAGTCCAAATTAAAAAAAAAATAATTGTCTAACGTTGGTTTGTTTGGAAAGACACACACATTGATGTGCAAACACGATGAGTTTATCCCCATAGGTTCGGTAGCACTAAGTTAGTAGATAAAAATATGCATGGGAGAACTAGCTGCATTGGCTGATTTCATTGCCAAAGCAATGTAAATAAAATTAAAATTTTCCCCCTTTAAAATTGCCCCCGTCATGATGCTGTCTGTAATGATGTGTGTGTGTTAGTGAGAGAATTAAAAATAAAACAATTCACAATGTTTGAGTCCATTTCCATTTTCCAGAATGTCAATTAAACAGAGTTGTTAGCTTCGTAAGAGCCAGCATCGGTATGCCGGGAAATTGAAAGTCATTCATTGTTAGGAAATGTCCACAACTGGATGTTTGACTGTATATGTTTGGTCTTCCTGTGTTGTTGAAATTTACAGTACATTTTAAAAAAAAATGTTCTGTCTTTTATCTTTAGCGTAAAAGGGTAAAAAAATTCATGAATGAATGCATTAAATACCTCTTTGTTCTTACTTTCACTTTAATAGGAAAAGTTTGTTAGTTTGTTTCTTTTCTTGAAACTCTGAATAAAAAAGTTGCATGCCAAGCACTGGTGGTAAAATATTTTTGTGTTTTGTGTCTTTCTGCGCTAGGCGGCAAACCAAAAGCTTATTGCAGTATCTGAAGACTGTGAAAGCTACAGCGGACACTGCAGAGGAAGAAATTGAAAACTTCCATCAAAGGCAGTTGATGCAGGCTGAAGAAGAGGAGAAAAAGGTCTGTATGTGTAACATCTTTCAGTCTTTGTGTTATGTTTTCATATACATACAGTTAAAGTAATATTTACAGAGAGTGAGCTGTGTAAACACATTTCTGAGGCATCCTTTAAACATTGATGCAGAATGTCTACAGGTCACCAAAGTCTTGTAAAAGTCCAAAAATAAACAATATAAGTACAGGGAGTCATAAAACTTTAATATCCAACAGCCTTTTCCTAATTTGCAAGTAGTTTTTGGATCAGATATAAATATTTGGAGACTGTCCACTTAAATCATGTGTAAATTATCTCTGTAAAGATTTTAGCTTTGTAGCTTAAGAGGCCGTGTCAGTAAATTTTTATTTCCAATATTCTGGTCTAGAAGTTCTCTCTTTTAACAGTGAGATTTAGTGGCTTATTCAACCGAAGTAACTGTAACCGCAGCGCGTGATAAAGCTACTATACCGCCAGATTACTCGACGAAAAATGTATCTGGTTCCTCGACAATCTGAGAGGATGACAATCTGACCGGCGGCTCACTAGGAAATTGCGGATGCAGGGATTCAGAATCAAGAAATCTCACATTTACAACTGTAGTATGAGTCGTATCTAAAAATTTTAATACTTTAAATGTATCGGAATACAATTAATCTTCAAACATGTGGTAATTATTCTTTATCTGGATGTAATATTCCGTGAAAAATAATGGTAGTTGACATTAAAAAGTATACGAAATTCATAGTGTAACGTTTTAAAAGGATAATAACATAAATTCTTATGCTTAGATATTGCATATGCATTACACACAATCTAAATACAATCTCACTTAAGTCAGACTACCTAATTTTTTTACAATGCACCATCATACAGTTTAACAGAGGTAGGAGAACCTCTTATCGATGTTGTTTCAAAGAATCTAAATTTACAAATATTACTATTTATCTTATTATGATATGTATCTTTATGAATAAGAATTTACAAAAAAAATGAATTGATTACATTACACTTTAACATTACAAAAGACTAAAACACTAACAAAACTTAGTTTTATATATTGCTGTAGCATATTAGAAGACGAAATAACTCACTAGACTAACATTAAGAGGGCTGTATCACAAATTTACTTTACAGAGGAGAAAATATCTTTTAAAGATATTTCATTACCTCATTGATTACATAATACTGCCGTTGATGTGATCGTAGATATAAAGTATTGAAAAATTAGATTTCATTATGTTTATGTAAATATTTAGAAAACGTTATTGCTTATAGATGCTCATTATTTAAATAATAGAGAATCTTTTACTTTTATGTACTGGACAAACAAAATACTTATAAGTTAATAAGCTTAGTTGAATAACATCTTCAATTTGTATTGAATTCAATGTACAAATTGAAAATCATGTACAATGAATGCAACTGATTGAATTCAATAAATATTTGATCTTGTGAAACGGCCATAATGGTGATGTAGATAATTATAGATACTCACATGCATTTTGAGAGTCCTTATAAAGCCTATTACAATTCTATAAGTATACATTAAAATGCTTTTAAAATAGACATGTGTAATATAATTAAAACTTGTTTAAATAAGATCATAACAATAAAAAATAAATGAAAATCCTTCAACAGTAAGTTATGTTTTATAAGATTTTAACAAAACACACATACCATAAGAGAATATTAATCATGCCACATAATTCAACACAAAATATTCATTCCAATAGGCGCTACGTAAAAATAACTTCTATTTTTATGCTGATAACTTTGCATTGTTTTATATATATCATTATTTCTAACTTTTAATATTCTCCACACATTAACTGAAATTAAGTATTTTCAGAGCCTTAGCAAATGTTGGTCTGTACCACATACAGTTCGTACGATATCTCTACGTGAAACACATACAGTTCATTATTTGTAATTTTAATTATATTTCCATGAACATAATGAAATTAGTATAGGGCCTAGGTTGTTCACTGTTGAGTACTTCTGAAGTATTTTCATTGTGAGTTAACATACATACCAAATGCCATTCTTCCAGCAAAGTTACAAAGAAGACAACAAGATAATATATGTATAATATATATAATATGTATAATATATATAATATGTATGTAGTACCATATTTTAAACCCCTATTAAATGCATAATAACTCAATCTCTTTTCTGGACTATTAAGTAATAGTTTTTGATTACTGTTATTTGTAACTTAAATAAAATGACAACTAACAAATTAGTAAAATATATAATTACGTGCGATATAGTGTGACAGTTTTACTTGGACGGCAAACGAATATAATAAAATGTCTATGACAATGTTAACTTTACTCATTATTATGGAAAGAAACAAAATGGGCAGATAAGCATACTCTACGCTGACATTTAAAAATGCTCAATTCAAAATGAACATTTCTTCCCGATGACAAACAAAAAAGTTGTATGGTCGCGAATAATACATTCGTATGGCGTCACATCAGCGGAATATTCCCTTGGCATAAATGTGTGAAGTCTGTGACACAAAAACAAATGAACGAACAGCTTTTTTTTTATCGGATGTGCAATCGGAGACCCTTGGGGTGGTTGAAGAGTGTCAGGTCGGTCGCCAGACCAGATAGTGAAAGCTCAGGGGCTTAGGATAGAAAAGGCCTATCTCCAAATTATTAAGTATAAATGTTGTCATGAAATAGTTAAAGACTTGATTACAACCAGGTTTTTAAACCCATCATGATCATGAAGACACTGATCGGAAGGTAATGTACAATACATTTCAATGGCCTTTTCAGTTTTTGCTAAATAATTATAAATATAAGCAAAATTCCACTGTATCTGGACAAATCAAAATATTGATTATATTTTTTTCATCACAGAAATAATATATGATATGATAACTAAATTTGAAAAAAGCGGTTATGTTAAATGTATTGTATACTTTCAGTAGGCAAAATTTCTGGCCCCTACCTCTTATAGACTTTGAGAAAAACTGCCTTTTAAAATAACATTGATATAGATAGGAGCGCAAATTTGTGACACGGCCTCTTAAAATTAGGTAAGTTCGTATGATTAGTAAAACTATTTTGTATTATATTTTCTCATATTTAATTTTTCTTATTAGATTATGTATGTATTTATAAATCACCTTCTAATAAAAGTTGTAAGAAAATTTTAATGAAAAAATTCCTTAAATAGGTTCACAATTGTGGTCACACAGATGTTATATGTACATAAACATAATTATCACGAAAACCTCATTAAAGCATTAATGATTATGAATATGAATATGTACTAAGTGAAGACTTATTGAAGCAAATTATGTAGGACAGTTTAAAACTGTGAACATTTTTAAGAGGTTTTTGGTTGTGTGTTCTCTGTTGATAATGTTGACTGCATTTAGTTAATAAGTTAAGATGTAGTTTCAAAAATATTATTTACTTGCAACCTGCACTGACTTAATACGGATTCGCTCTACTAATTTAGTGTCAATTTGATTTAATAAAAAGTACCAAGTTCTCATAAGAGTCTGGTGTTTTCAAAAATAATAAAATACCAACACATATATAATTTATAACAGATAAACCGACAAATATAAATAGTTTCTTATTAAATAATGTGTTACTAAAAAACACTCTTTGCTGGATCTCATATGAAATTGTCCAAATAAAATGTGGAGGGTAACTTATATACATATTTAATTGGATAAGAATTATTACTGTGATTGTCAAACTATCTTTGCAAATAACTCATTAATTTTTAACCAATTTTAAAAGATAAAAATGGGTTCTGTGCGTCATCCTTAGAAGTTAGTCATAAGCTGTCGCAAAGTTTTCTCTAGACATTTTTAAGAACATAACTCTGTAGTACATTTTTTTTGCTGTATCAGTCGTATATAAGTCTGCACAAGCCATTTAAGCACCCTAAAAGCCTCTTTTTACCACTTGATTACAAAATGTGGAGTGTTCTCTACTATTTTTATATTAAATAATAGCTAATGCATGGCATGTGTTCCAATGCTTCAATCGATTTTTTTTTTAAGTAGACTAGAAATACCTAATTTAAGGTGGGCTACTGTAGGCCAACTAGAGTTGTTGCGTGGGTGGTGGCAGGACAAGGCGTTCTTGAAGCAGCGAGCCGACCAGTTCATGAAGGACCCCAAGAACAGAGCCACGCTGGATGACGAGGACGTGATGGAAGACGGAGACAGCGACGTGGAGGAGATCGGCTCTCTGGACGACGAGGACGATCTGAGCACGAGCTCGAGCTCGAGCGTGGCGTCGGGCCGACGCGGCCGCGGGGGGGCGCGCGCTCGCCCCCGGGGGCCCAGGGCCGGGAGGCAGCAGCCCCCCTCGTCGTGCCAGCGGAGTCCGTCCGCCCGGCCGGCGAGGGGCAGGGGCAGCAGGGGTCCCCGTGGCGGCGCCAGGGCCTCCAACAGGAGCGTGAGTCTGTCCCCTGCGTGGCCGTATTAAGAGACCCGTGAATTCCGCGGATTCATTTCGTGTTATGCTAAAATTCAAATAATTATACCTTAGTGCTGCTTCTGTCATTGGTTCTCTGTTAATCTGGAGGACTGAGGGCCAATTAAAGACCCTCACTCATAGAAATGTCGAATCACAGGCCACCCAGTCGAGACGACTACAAGTCAGCAGCCGATGAACAGTTGGCATTTGCCTGAGTGTGTAGAGGATATTGGAGTCTATCCTGAAGGTCATTGAATCCGCGGAATTCACGGGTCTCTAATCATATTTTTAGATTTAACTACAGAGGGCAGAGGCAGAAATATTCTTGGCTAATTCGCTAATGGTGACCCTGCTTTCAATATACTACACTTTCACACAATCTTATATCAGGAGTAGGTGTGTGCAGTCCTTGTTTTTAGTGGTCAGTTCCAGTTCTGGTGCTTATGAAGCAAAAAAAAAAAATGATTTTGGGGCTACACTAAATAAATATGATTGAGTTTAACTGGATCATTATTGGTTTATTAAAATCAATTTTTAAAAAAAAAACCAGAAAAGAGGAGTACACACAAATCTTCATTTATTTAAGTTTAAAAAAAACTCAAACCTTGAAATTAGTATCCACATCATTGCTGGCATCAGAATAATGACAGCGAAGAAGATACATTCTAGTTTTCTGGTTCACCACTTTTTTTACAATCTTTATATATTTTCGTATAATTAAATTAAATTTGTTTTTATAGTTAAAGTTTTAATGAACTTTTTTTTTAATACAATATGTTTCACTTGTATGGATTTTTTATATTGTAATTGGCCTTTAACGTACTAATAGCCAGAAATCATAACATTCTAACCCGCAAAAAACAGTATGTACCACTAATATATGAAATGAACTGAAAGACACCATATTTTATGCTTATTGACATTTCAATTTGTTACCAACCATATTATAATTAACATTCGTTGACAAAGATGAATTTGAATACTGTAAATAAGCTGTACGTAATACTATTTGTATAAGTTACTGATGAACAGGTGGTATTTCTATAAACTGTAGCGCTAGCATCCCGTGCTAAAATTTTCTCAAATAAATATCTTGAAATGTGATTTAATTTAGTGCAACATTAAAATCACAATAAAATCGAAAAGCATGAAGACGGAATGCTTAATCTAAAATGTAGCCATTTTTGTCTGTGTGAGGTATTTATTTCCATTAAAAAGCAATGCCTGTACATTCTTCATATCGTACTAATATTTGATATATTATATGTACAATGGTAAGTTTTTGTTGCATGTTATATGAACATAGGGCTCAGTGTGGTTTGTTTTTTTCATTTCGCAGTATGGTTGCCTCAGCATGAAAGACTATTTGTGAGAAGTCGACTGAAATGTACAAACATCACATCATGCATGAAAAGTGTGCCTCAGGGTAGCAGTGAAGATGTTACTGATGAACCTATTTCTTTTATATTCTTTACTAAAGCTATGATACAAGTTTTTATAAAAAAAAATTCCATTATTTTAGTTAAAAATTGATGTTCCGTGGTTTTTTTTAATATAAGTATTGGTATCAAACTTTTTTTGTAAGCAGAATTTGGTAAAGTTTAAAATTAATACCAGTAACATTTAGACCTTATTTTGGGTCTAAAATATTTTTTCATTAGTGTAGAAATAACATACATGTATTTATGTTATAATTAATCAATAGTAATGTAGAATGCTATTTTTTTTAATCATATTTTTAATATTTTTGCTGTGTTTTGTTTGTTGTGTTTGTGGTCAAAGTCATAATTCTATGCAGAGTAAGTAGTCTCAAAGTGAGCCTTTACAAATAATACGGGTGTACCAAGACTTTTTTTTTTTTAATCAATGTCGGAGACATCTTTGTTGAAGATGAAGTTGAAGTTGAGATTCTTTAAATTTTTTGCTACATTAGGAAAATTCTACACATATGTATACAACCACGCATACAACCATACATATATAAAACCACACACTGAATAAGAACACTGTAGGCAACTGTAAGCATGTTAACCAACTGCCTTTGCTTCTAAACAAAATAGCACAAATTTTTAAAACATTAAAATTATGTATGTAATAGCAAGATTAACATTGCCTGTGAAAATCACTACGGAAATTGAGAGTGACGGTGCATCCGGTCTGTTTCTGTGCATAGTCTGCCAGAAGAACGCATCGTAGCATGTTAGGGTTATTGAGTCCTTAATACTGAATATTTATGGCCAGATATTTTCCACTAGATCTATAAAAGTTTCTCTTGCCATGTTTTGAACAAAACTAATGAGTCTGCATGCCATGTTTATGCTCCGTCAAATGTTTGTATGAACATAAAGAATCCTTTTTTCTATGAGTTTGTTAAAAGAGAAATTAAAAACCCATGCAGTTAAACACTATAACTATGTGATTAACTACTTGAATTTTTCTCTCATTTTCTTTGTTTTCATCACCTACAGGAAATACTGTATATTAGTTTTACAGAAATGATTGATAAAAATAAGTCTCATAGAACCTTGTATTTCCCAAAAAAATCAGTATAGAGGAGGCCTAAAAACTGTAAACTTTTACACATGCATTGTGTTGTGTTTCAAAGACACTTGATAAATTTCATCAGTGGGCTGACAGTTACAATTTATTTTTAACAGCTGAACAGGTTCCCTACCCAGTAAAACATAAGTCAGCCAATAACGAGGATGTTATTTACATCCTCTAACAACAGTGTTAAATGGCCCTTTTGCTGTATTCTGCTCTGAAAAAATTGTTTGGAACCTTCAAAGTTTTTTAACATTCTCAGAGTCAAACAAAATTAGTCTTCATTTTGATTTTTCAAATCTTGGCACACCCCGAAAAATATACCTATGTACAGGTGGAGTGCTTTGGATTGTGTCTGATTTGTTTTATACTACGGTGAGGTCTTGTAAAGTTTGTAAGCAAACTTCTACTCCTCCAATTAATTAATTTGCTAATTTATAAGGCTACAGTGTTTTAACAAAAAACTCTACTTAAAAAAAATTTTTTTAATGCCTAAGATATAGAGCTGGGCCGATCACCTATTTTGCCGATCATGCAGATGCCGATCATCTGCTGCCGATCTTGCCGATCTTCTGAGCCGATTAGAGCCTTTCAAGTACCTCTGATTACACGTTGCTTTTGACTGATCACTATAAACGGTGAAATATTCCCAGACAAAACTACTTTTCATTGACATGATTACTTAAAAATCACGACATCATAAATTTCACGGACTAGCAATTATACAGGTAAGCCCGGAAGGTCTTGTCAAGCTTCTCAGACACCAGCGTGCAGCTGGGTTAAGGCCAAGGTCATGTGACGTAACATCTCCCGAGGCTTACTGCGCCTTCGCAGCAGATGGATAAAAATAGTAAACTCCCCATTATTCGTGTTCATTGGGACCCGCCGATGCCCGGATAATTGAAATTCTGTAAAAAAAAAAAAAAAATAAATAAACCCGGATAATCGGTTAACGGTAAGGGCCGCCTTCGAATTGTTGTCTCGGCTTAAAAAAATACGGCACTGCCTAGCCATTAGTTCACGGTCATTTACAACAGCCGAAGAGAGAAAGATAAGATCGTGCTGACCTTGTACACATAAATTTTGGGTAGCTCCCCACCCCCCTCCTCCCCTTCGATCAACCGAATCATAGAGTAAGTAAAGGGAGAGGCGCCACTCCCATAGTAATGATCGTTTGCTTAAATTTGTAAACAAAACCCTTGCGATCATACCATTTCTTTGCAACTTGACAACGAAAACATTACAGCCAGATAAAACCTGAGAAAAGTTTAGCATGTGATAGTTGGCACCTTTGTTGTCGTTATATTTTATATTTTTTCGATAAAAGCTACTGATATTGTAAAATTGCTTTATGTTAGTCCTTATAATGGGACGTTAAACTTTTTCCGCAATAGAAAAAAAAAGTTTTGAACTATGGTAGATTCGAACTCTCAATCGTCAGTTTCGAGCTATGACGCCTTTACCCACAAGACCACCAATCTATCTTGAAATAGGTTCAACAAGTGTATGTACTTATGTTTTATTTTTCTG
The DNA here is from genome assembly GCF_032445375.1 of Bacillus rossius redtenbacheri. NCBI lineage: Eukaryota > Metazoa > Arthropoda > Insecta > Phasmatodea > Bacillidae > Bacillus > Bacillus rossius. Next base: position 65,420,615 of record NC_086333.1, on the reverse strand, counting down.
CACTAGTAAAGTCCAAATTAATTATACAGCCAGATTGAAACTGATGATCGTTTAGTAATTAATTTTATTTCTGTTTATTATATTTATTTTCCATTCCATTTTTAATTTTTTTTTTAATTTTCAACTTCAAAAACTACAGTAGCAGCCCTAGCAGGTAATATGGAGAACGACAGGCCAACGTGCTCTAATTTTCATTTTCGGCAATATGTCACGCATCATCTATTTTTCAGTTACATTTAAAAAATATATACTTTTACTTTCCAATTCCATTATTACCACGAGACAATACAAAGATGGCCGTATGTAATTATAATAACTGGATATGTAATAAACTAAAGAGATCAAAACTTGTAATTTTTTTTTTTCGATGTTGGTGAAACATGGTATGATCTCATTTTTAAGGATTCAGTTTGTCCTATCTACTGTCACCCCCCTGAACCGAATGCCAGACAGACACGTCACTCGCCAGGCGCCTGCCGTGCGTTGGCGGGCGGAAAGTAACTCTGCAGCACGTGAAACAACATTCAAACAAACGGAAAACGGGAAGCAGAAGTCAGGACATCCCCCTCACGTTTAAAGAGTGACAAATGTGACAGCTGAAAGGGGGGCGACACAAAGGGTCGGTACAAACAGCGTTGCAGTGTTTGCCGGCCGCCGGCCCGCGTGACGTTAATTTTAAGCGCTGACAATTTTGCTTCTCTTTTTTTTCTGCACTTTTAAATCGTCCCGGATTATCCGATTCCCGTATTATCCGATTCCCGTATTAGCGCGTCACGGATTAACGATGTTCTACTGTGGGAAACAAAACTTTTCATCAACCAGGTTTTTATACAAAAGAAAGTTAAGCTCTATTTCCCGCTAAACAGGATAAGAATATTAATTTCTCTAAACAAAACTTTCAATAGGCCATATTTAGCGAGAAAAAACTAAATAGATGAATTCCCGAAGAGTAGTTGTTTACTAACCACGAGACTACTAGCGCCATTAATCCGCACTAATTCCGTCGCGCGACGCGCGTCACTCTAATCTCTGGCGTCACATAACCAACCTAAACAACAGTCGCCATTCGCCATTCCGGTAATATTAACCGTAAATGGTAAACAAATACATAGTTTTCGGTTCGTAAATGATAAATAACTTTGCAAATAGTATAATGGAAAATTATTTTACCGAAAGTACCGTAAATATACGTGGAAATTGATACTTAGGTATGTAACTGTTCAATGTTTATAAAACTTACGGTATTTGTTTACTTTATTGGTATATTTTTCTTCGTGTGTGGTTAGTTTTAAATTATTAAATCCTATTATTTTTCAATGAATAATCAAATTTTCTTCCAGAAAAGTACCGTAAACAAACATGGAAATTTGTTAGGTATAGGTAATTATTCAATGTTATAAGTTTGCAGTAGGAGACCAATGATCGGCTCAAATAATCGGCTACGTTTTGCCGATCATTATGATCGGCAAAATTAACAAAATCGGCCGATTACTACGATCGGGGATCGGCATCGGCCCAGCTCTACTAAGATAATAACTTCCATCTCATGTGTACCAAATTTAACAAAAAAAAAAAGTGAGTGAATCTTTCAGTACTCTCCAGTGATGTGTTAACAATTAACATCTAACCTCGGTAACAAGCAAACTCATGTGTTCCCATGTTGTTCATAAACCAAATAAACTTATAATACTAATACTTTCGAAAACTATATTTAACGTAGAATTCTTGAAAATAATGCTGAACATGATAAATAAGTAACTTTTCTAATACCTAAATTTTTGGATGCGAATCTCACACATACCTTCTGTGCCCACCACTAGAATTCGCTGCCTGAGTTGTAAACTTTGCTTTCCACCATCAAACACAAATAGCAATTAGCAGCACAAAACACCCGGAAGTTTTAAACTAGTATTAAATACAGCTCTGACCTGATTTAGACAAGGAATTTTATTTCAATACTGCCCATCTTGTTAAAATTCACTAAAATTCTACAAAGTTTTTCGTTCATGTTAAGAAATTATAATTCTATGACATTACTAAAATACTAGTCAACCTGAAACATTTTAAAACTCACATTTTAACACTAAGTATATGTTTGTATATGTATTTGTTTATTATTTTTAACCCCCAGCACAAACAGAGGAGTGTTATAAGTTTAAAATGTGTATCTGTCTGTGGCATCATAGCTCCCAAACAAAGAAACTTTTTTTATTATTATTTTTTTAAGGTGAATTAGTTGGGAGAGTTCTTGGCTATGATCCAATAAAATCTGTTCAGGCATTTAAGATCATCAACTATAAAACATTCTATATAACAACATCAACAACTATAAAACAACTATCTCACATCCCTTCATCAACTCTTTTATAGTTGATGAAGGGATGTGAGAGCAACTTCCACAGGTCTGATCAATTCTTAATTTGGTATCCATTTACTTCAATGAACCTTGAACTGATGTGGAATGGATGTTGTAGTACGGTACAGACTACAAAAACAAAACAATGGTAAAATACGATGATAGTTTTTAATGCATTTTAATTTATAATTTATAATAGTAGCTTCAAGTGAGAATTGTAAAGTTTGAAGTATTTTCAATTTTTAATTTAAGTTTTTGCTTAAATATCTGAATTCAGTCTGTAAATACTTCCTACAAACAAACCTTAACCTTATTGAGCTGATTCAACATTATTATAATATAATATTATAGTGTTATAAAAAAAAGTTTTAAAAAATTCCAGGGAAGAGATTTATTTGTACCTCGCCTCTTGAGGTTTCCAAGTGTGGGCTCTACCGCTGTGCTAGTAAATCTCGTGGCACCTTGCAAGGGTATATCTTTGTAATGACAGTTTCCTTACGAATTTGAAAACTTTACTATGACTATTTTAGCTAACCAATAATATTCTAGGATAGATTCACTATCATAAAGTTCCATTTTGCACAATAATACATTTGGTATGTACCCTAATGTTTGCAAAAGTGACATTAAAGGTTTAAAACAAGTGGGTCAGACATCTTTGCGACACATTTCCGTTCGTCGAATTCCGTTTCCATTCACGAAATTGCTCCTACCAAATGCTGTTTGCTTAGAGCCCAGATGTTTACACATTAAAAAAAAATAATATATTTTTTTTAGTTTTGCAATGTAGTTCCTCTAGATGAGTCCAAGTTTTGCACTCTATTAGTGATTCATCATGTCTTTTTGTTACTGTAATGTTTTAATGCCACTGTTGTGTGTTTTTCTTCATAAAGTGTTGAATTTGTGATTAGTATAAGATAAAAATATTTTCAATAATGTATACCTCAAATTTTTGTTAAAGAATTTTTTTTTATGTTGTGAATATCATCTTGTCATATAAAAGTTAATGGCATTCACTTATATGTAATAAAATACAAGTTACCATTTTTTTATGTGCAAAGATAATTACATTTTTTATTTACAATTTACCTTTTCTACTTATCAATTTTCAAGGATTGATTTTGACCTCTTTTTCATCAAATATGAATCAATGTCCATGGACCAACTTGATAAGATGAACCATTGCTGCAAGTGGTTGAAAAAAAAAAGATGGTTATGTATAAAATTAAGAATTACAAAATCTGTACCTTGTAGACTATTAAATCCATTTCTTTTTATTTGTAAAACCTTAAAATATTGTTATGAACGTGAGCAAGGCCAGGACACATGCAGGTGCAGAGTTGGCTGGCGGCTGCCGCAACATGATATGTGCCGCGCGCGCCTGGAAGATAACAACGATTGTCGCTTTCCCCCCTCCTTCCCACTACTCCCCGCGCGGCACCTTGCCTTTGACACGTAACTGAAACCTGACAGCTGCGGAGTTACGCGAGTCGCTGACACGTGTTTCGAGAGACTTCTGCCGTCTTGTCGGTGCGGAATGACGCGACTGGCTCCGGCCGCGCTCGCGAGTTCTGGAAATTGCGGCTGATAGATAAAAAAGGGCGGCGGCCTCGAGTTAGTTAGTGGAGTAGAGAGACAGTTCAGGTGGGAGCTGCTGGAGGTTTAAAAAAACCAGGTAGAATTTTTAAATTTCATAATTTTTTTACCGTGTACACTATCAAATTTTTTTTCTAATTGTAAAACCTTGAATTATTATCAACAATTTTTGTCTAAAATAATTTTTTTATACGACTTATGTTGACTGTAAGGTGCAGAATAAATAGTGGTTGAATAACAAAAAATTCATAAATCCCTTAGTAGGCACACTATCAAATCTATTCAAATTGTTTGTAAATCTTATAATTTTTATCTAAAACTTTCTGCAACAATTTTGATAATACAAACCATAATGGCAAGGGGTTGGAAAAACCTAGGGTTAGAATAAGAAAATAAATACGTAAGTAAAACTTCCCTACCATTTACACTATCGATTCCATTCTTATTTTGGTTTAACTTTATAAATATTGACTAAAACTATTTTTAAAATAAATTTTTATCTAACCAACCATTACTGCAAGCGTTGGAAATAACAAGGTTTGAAATGAAAAAAAATAATCATAACTTCTTTTTAATAGACAAACTTTTAAATCTGTTGTGATATTGTATGAATCCCAAATTTAATCTAAAACTTTGGCTGAAGCAATTTTTAATGAACTGTAAAAACATGGGTTGAAATTTAAAAAAATAACTTTCTTAGTATCAAATTTGTTTAAAATTATTTTCAAACCATCTTAATTTTATTTTAACTTTTGGTGCAAATAAAATTTTTATACGACCAGTTTATTAGGGATGAAAAATAGTGTTTGAAGGCCAAAAATTTAAGTAATTACCTTAGCTATTCTAAGCTATTTAATGCTTGATACATTGAGTTAAAAATATTAGGAATATGTTCACTGCATGGAAAATGAGCAAATATTTAATCAATCAGTTTGTAATATTGAACATAAATATGTTATGTACATTAAGTTCTTAAAATGTTGCAGAAGTTTATAGCAGTTTCCAAAATATTTCGAGAATAATAATTTACTTTGAAATCTATCTCTGTCTGTAGGCTGCGTCAAAAGGGATTTTCTATTGTGCAATTGTGATAAGAAAAAAGTTCAGTTACTTAAACCTTATTTTTTAAAAATAAAGCACGACCAATTAAAGTTAATTAAGTTATGTCTTATGTTGCATAAATTTGCTGATATTTTTTTTATACTATGACAAACCACTTTGATGATCAAATGTTAAATAGGGTCAAATCTTTATTAATTTGGAAATTAGTGTTTTCACTCAGCATTCAACAGTGACATAATGGAACTGTTTTCGTCCAATAATAAATGCTACAAATTATTTCATGAAAAAAAGTTTAAAAACCAAATCTAGATATTTAATTGGATTTCTTATTAATTGAAAGAAGCTGTATTTAATCTAAGAAACCCTTATTAAATCAAACACTACTAGGTACTAGGTGAAAACTGAAAACCAGGATTAATCCAAAACTGATTAATTTGATACTAAGGTAGTTTGAAAACCCCTGATTAATCTGACAAAATCTAATCAAATGAATCAATGACTCTGCTTGGATAACCCTATTAAACTAATATTGACAAATTGATGTATTCCTGTAAAGAAAAAATTGAACATAATTTTTAAAATTATTTTACCCTGAATCCATCCATTGCATAGAATTCGGATCACTGCTACACCAAACATGTGCTTTAACAGTTGAATGATATTGTAGTAGTACTGCAAAAATGGTAGCACAAAACTTTAGTTCATGGGTGGTAGACACAATGCTATACTTCTATTGTTATCTTGAACTACTAAGAAAGAGATTCATTTTTTTTATACATATATAGGTACTAGATTTCTAAACAACTGCTCTAACAATTTCATTTAAATTTACAGAATATGTTTTCAGGGGGCGAGAAATCCACCTATTTACCTTGGTCACAACTACAAATTTTTGATGTGATAACGTCTTATAAATCGATGAACGCCGGCTGCACGCACGAAAAAGCATGACTCATTGTCACATTCCGCCTGAGCCGAGCGTGCAAGCAAGAACGCGGAACAAGCGATAGAGAGGCACGATCGGCTTGTGACGCATCTATCTCTCTTTCACTCCATCGGCCGATGCGTCCGAGTAGAAGAGAGACAACTGTTTATAAAGTGAAGTGAAAAGTTAATGTGGTTTCCATTGTTTATTACAACAACAATTGCGACAAAAAAGGTAATTAATTCTTGCATTTTAAGAATTTTATTAGCGATATAATCTCATATATTTGTTCTTTGATTATTAAAAAAAAGTAGCATCAGTCGGCGAGTGCAGTAATAATAGGTTATGTTACAATTTTAAAAAAAAATTATCTCATATAAACTATCGTATAAAAAGACAACTGCTTTTATTTAGTATTCAATGAAAAAAAAAATTGTAATTTTCAATTAACTCCTTTGTATTATAGAAAATAATGATACCTAATTCAATGATAATAATTCAATTCATAAAAGTATGCAATTTTTCATCAATGTTTTCTTATAACATTATCACGTAAAATTATTGTCCGTAAACCGACTTTACAGACAAACACCACCACCCCCCCCCCCCCCCCCCCCCTCCCCTACACACACACTTTTTTTTTTCATTATAAAATGCTAACAGAGCCCAGCGATGTAACCTGCGTTAAATTAGAATTATATAAGCTCTACATACATATTCCCCTATAACCTTTCACAACAAACGGTCTATTTAACAATTTAATGTTTATTTTTATTTCAAAGTGACTATTGGTGTAGAGCTTCTCTGTACACAATGTTAGCTGTCGTTTTATGTTCTGGTAGTAAAATTTATTGGTTTTCTGGAGTTCCAACTTGTGATAAACCAACATATACCTAGTTGCCCAAGGGAGAAACACTCTTTCTGTAAATCAGTGCTAACCAAATAGAATGTTTGTCACAAAGACTTATTAATGATCAACGCAAATTAAGTTTTTACAGGAAACTGGAGCCATTTAAAACATATCGGTAAGTCCGTGGGGATCATTGAAGTCCTTGGGATGTGCGCCAACTGGCCAGTTGCTGGACCAGTGAGGATGGTGGCCATAATTAAGTTGTCTTTTAAGTTTTTAATTAGTTGCCTTGTATTAGTAGCCACATATTAGGTGGACATAAATTTATTAAGAGTGTGATAGGCATACCAATTTTTAATAATGGTTCGTGAGGTATCAGGCCAGATGGGTTCAGTTAATTTAAAAATTCTTGTGCATAGTGGACTCACCCTTGTCGGCATCAAAGTTTCAGAGGTCCTTTAACTTTCGGTCAACAGCTTCAACATGGAATCCATGATTCATGGCACATTCGTCCCAGATTATCAATGATGCGTCCTGAAAAATTTTGTCTAGGGGCCCAGGTTCAGTGCCGGAATCTCTTGCTCCAGTTTGCAAATTTAATTTCCGTGACTTGCGAGACGCGGCATAGGAAGACTCTTCCGTTCAGTATAACCTTTCTGCTCTTATCTCAGATGTCATTCGTGAGAGTGCTATCTTTTAGGCATGTTGTCGTTATTATACACTTACAGTAACTATTACTGCAGAAAATTTTACACATAACTTTGTAAATGAGTTTTCAAATTAAAATAATGTCTATGTCATAGATTTACTCACCCAAACACTCCATACTGATTAAACTATTCAAAGTGATATTCATAGAGAATTCTTGAAAACCTTATCTTACTTCTTTGACTTTTAACATAAAAACAGTCTCTGTAACTGGAATATTAAACTTGGATATACATGGGATCGCGAACTTCTTTTTAAATATAATAAAGTTCAATATTTGTGCTGTGCATTTTATTTCTTTGATTTGCAGTACATTTTATTGCTTTATTTCAAAATGTTTAGGCAGCGCATGCCGATAAATCAATCAGATGGCTTAGTTTTTTTTTATGATTTTAGTATTTTGTTGTGATTTCTTATTGAAAACACATCTTTATAAGAATAAAAAAGTAGCCTATCACTCTCTGGGATAATGTAGCTTCCTATTAGTGAAAGAATTATCAGAATAGGATCAGTAGTTTCAGAGATTATCCCCAACTTCCAAACTTACGAACAAACTTTACCTCTTTATAATATTAGTATAGATGAGAGTGAAACAGTTGACAAATATTCCATCAAAATGATGTGTATAACGTATAACTATCTATAAAAGATGTTCACAGAGCAATGATTAAAATTTAGTTACATAATTTTATGATGCAATGTATGTTAATTTTTCAGTGTTGATTGGTAATGAAGATACTGTTTGGTGTAGAAAAAGTTGTATAGTGCAAAATCATATTTAAGTTTTGTGTGAGCAAAAAAATCACCTGAATGTGACATCACTAAAGATTTTCAAGCAAATAAAACTTGCAATGCAGCCATGTACCAAATTATCGTTACAAGCAGTAAATTACTATTTAAAAACTTTTCTTAACTTATACTACCAGTTATAAAGAAGTTTCACTTAAAAATCAAATGGGTTGCAGCACAAATGACATGGATACAAGATGATTCAAGACATTTTCGTGATTCTTGCTGACTGGGAATTCTGCATAACTACATAATAAACTAAAACTAGTGCTGGATTTTTCTATGGATTTGAAAGATATATCTCAATATTTTTATTCATTTTTTTTGTTCCAAACAGTTTATTCAACACAAACACGATGGATGAACTTTTGTGCAGGATACAGCATCATATAAATGATTATTGTCTTCCCATGTCCATAATTATGATTTTCTAACAACCAGGTTAGTTAAAAAGCTAAGTGTATTTCCCAACAAACACTGATACAGTGATAAATGTACACTTACTGATGAAATTACATAAAAATATCACTTTCGTAACTGTGAAAACAATTTAAAAATTTAAACTTTCTGGCTGATAAATATTTTCCAACAATTTTTCTCATATAAACTTTTTTCAAACATGTTTGGGTACAACTGTATTTGAATATTTCAATAAACATATATTTACATGAGAAATACAAATGACAATTAAATGTTCCAAACCTAGATTCCGGTTACAATGAAATGTGATCAAGAATTTTACTTGCTGTATGAGTTATGTACTGAAATAGCGCTTGCAATGCATCCACATTTAAGAAAAGTTACATTGTTCTTGCATACGTTTGTGAACCACCTGTCATAGTCAACGCTCAGTATTTATGTAAACAACTGTCTATACAGGAACCAGCTTCATCTACACATGTGTGTATGTTTTGATGGACATACGTTTATCACATTTGGCTTCAAATTTGTTCTGGTATTGTTCAAAGTAAAACATTTACACCAGAATTCAGAATCTTTGGTTTTGTTACAACACTTTGTTCTACAATTAAGGTTTTGTAATCTAATAACTTACTGAATGTGTAAAATGAAAATGTGCTACAAATGACAAAGAGTAAAAAGACCATTGCTGCTAGAAAAACCTCTATAAACATCTATGAGTTGGCATAGAGTAAAATGAGTCTCTCATATTTTCATCAACTAAATTTTACCTCATTCCCGGAGTTCATGATGCAGTCCATCTCTTTTCAGTGCAGTACATAAGGTGTGAATTTAAGTTTTATTGGGTCTTTGTTAATATTGGTTTTTGGATGCAAAATGAATATCAAATTGAATATTAAAAATATTCATGAGGGGGAATCAAATAATTATTTTTCTTTTCTTTTAAATCTGCTGACGTAAACAAGGGCCACATGGTCTTGATACACACAAAATGTTTAAATCCACTACTAAAGAAATATTGTATACTTACTGCATAGAAATGTGAACTTAAAAATTGCTTTGAGAATGTAATTGACCTCTACAACACACCAACTGCCTTCCAACATGAGTAGAGACCCGAAAAATTTGCGGGTTTATTTCGTGTTATGCTAAAATTCAAATAATTATACCTTAGTGCTGCTTCTGTCATTGGTTCACTGTTAATCTGGAGGACTGAGGGCCAATTAGAGACCCTCACTCATAGAAGTGTCGAATCACAGCCACCCAGTCGAAACGACTCACAACTCAGCAGCCAATGAACAGTTGGCATTTGCCCGAGTGTGTAGAGGATATTGGAGTCTATCCTGGAGGTCATTGAACCTGCGAATTTTTCGGGTCTCTAACCATGAGACACGTTTTGGACAGTTGCATTGACGAACAGGCTGTTCAGTATTGGGCTCAAACATTTTCTGCTGCGTAGCTTGCGCAGATGATCCACATCGATTATTAGTTTTTAATTAGTCGAGGAAAAGTCTGGTAATTTACTTGAAATCCTGGAAAAGTCATGGAAGTACCCCAGTGATGGTAACTTGAGGATGAAACATAATGATTCAGTGTGCATTTAACCAGACTACGAAAGAATTTATTTTAGATGGTGTGTTAGTGTACAGTCGTGCACACTTAGAGTTGTAGGCAAGATTCTGCTTGAAACACAGAAGTGAAGAGCGAACTAGGCCAACTGTAGGCGTGGTGAAGGCTAGATTTTCTTTATTTCTTTCAGAAAATTTAAAAATTAGTAAATTATTATTTTTTTTTAAAAATTAGTTAAGAGAAATTTTATTACTGATTTGTGTGTATGGTTGTCGGCATGAGTAAGTTAACACTACCACAGGTTAAAAAATATCTTTTTCAGTGACATTTCATCACTTGTTTGCTGTTGCAGTGTGCACAAGGACTTGTGAATATGCTTTTCCTGCATGGTTACCGTTGTCTGCATTGAGTATGTGTATCAATAAAATGTTGTTCTTGGGTGGTTGTCCCAATTCTAAAAATTAGTGATGAGTAAGATCCCTTTTTCTAAAATGTACTTCTCGAATACAAATTTAGGTCTCAAGAGTGAAAAATTAAATAATGTACAATAAATTAAAAATACAAGCTATGCTGTTGAAACTTTCTACCCTTGAAATGGTCATTTCACAAACTAAGTGTACAGAACCAAAACATATTAAGTTTATTTATATAATTATATGTTGAAAGTACAATATTGGGGGTAATGGTAACATATCAGGTAAAAGAAAAATAGAATTATTATACTTCAAAGGTTATTACTGCTGAATTTTTTTATTTACATCATTTTCTTTCATATTTTTCTTTGAATATTGAATCATTCAAATACCTACTAAGGATTTAATGGTATTTGAGCATTTGATTGACCCATCCCTAATAAAAATTAAAACAATCACCCTGGTATTCAAATAATGCTAACAGCATAATTTTAGTGCCTACGAAAAAATTTAGATCCATCTGCATTTTTCATGTACATTTGTAACTGTACATAAATGTTAAACGTGTATTCGAAACAGTGGCATTTTAAGGCTTTAGGGTTTGATTTGTACAGTGTGTGAATTCATGATAAACCTTATTTTATTTCTGTAAATTTATACCCCAAATCTTCAGATTATTTTGGGGTCTTAGCATTGACACACATTTTGTCGCTTTAGAGCCTAAAATGGTGATTTCTATCACTTTAGCTTGTCACGGCAACGATAGCAATTGATTATTTATTCATTATTCAAATTGCATATGCATAAAAACAAATGTTGACAGCACACTTACAGTTACGTTATAGGAAGTAAACAACTCTCTGGAGTAGTTATGAAACAAGTTTTTTTCCTCACCGGTAGTAGAATTAACTTACATTAGTGCCAGTCTTGCTGCTTGACATTTTGCTGGTCAGACTGCCAACTTCAAAGAACTAAATATTGACAATCTATAAAAAAAAATGCTGGCTGGGAATTTCAGGTTCAATGAAAATTTGTAAAAGTGATGATTTCTTGCTTTGCTTTGCATCCTAATACTATTTAATTGGTCTTTTGTAGCACATAATCTCACTTTTTTTTTATACTATATGATATGGTTACAACAATATATGTAGTTTATATTCATGTCTTTTAAACAATTTGTAGTTTTACTTCAGGCGAAGCGGTAAGTTTGTTTTAACACCTTTATTTTTATGTTACTCAATGAACTCGTGGAAAGACAAATGAAATTTATGTATGCTGGTTTATAAGATCTGATTCTATTACTTAAAACTTAAAATAGAAAGAAAAAAAAAGCATAGTATTTTAATGCCTTACCAGTAACTAAACCTAAAAAGACTTTTCTTGACCATAAAAATTACAACTATTTACAAATAATAAAAGCAATCAGTTAACTGTCATAAAATTTTATCATTTTGGTACATCAGAGAAATTTCATGTACTGTTCAGTTTCAAAATAGCATGTTTGTATGTATTTAGCATTTTATTTTGTACTCACAAAAGTACGTAGTATTTTTACGTGAGCTGACTGAGTGCATATTGACCAGTAAAGAAAAAGCTTCTGTAGTTTTATCTAGTATGGATATATCTCAATACACACATATGTTGCAGTGATGCTATATCTTGAAATTTTAAACAAACTACATAGTATGTATTTGATTTCTACAAAAAACAAAAATTCTGTTGCCTGTAGGCATATTAATAACACTGTTCAGGTTAATTCATATTTTCAGCAAGTCCTTTATGAACCAACATGATTGCAATTTCAGTGCCATAGTCGGTATAAAACTGCATGCAACCACCCTGAACAGTAAGCAAGCCACTTGTGTAAAACTGTTAAAGAATGAATGCTTTGAATTTCATTATTAAACTATCATCTTCAACATCAAGATGTTTGGCTAGAGTCTTTTGTGGTATCTTTGGCATCTAAAAAATAGCAAATAACATTTTACATTTTTGAAACATGCCCCTTTGGGTCTATATTCAACAGCATTCTGTTGCATTTTTCCCCCCGCTCTTTTTCGCTCATCTCTCACTAAGCAGATTATGTCCCGGTTTTCAGATTGTTCTTCAGTCTTCAAAATGAGATGTTCAAGCTTTTTACACACGGTAGTTTTCCTGCAACCACACGAGGGACGGGGAGACACTATCGGTACGGCGGCCGGCCCAGGTTGAAGTCCACGGACTCGCGGCTGCTGCCCTGCCGCCGGTCCAGCTGGATGACGTCGCCAGAGATCTCGCGGCTCTCGTCCTCCGACTCTGTGAGCGCGGCGAGCTGGGTCTGGTCGGCGGGCAGGATGGTGAGGTGCGTGGAGTCGGACTGCAGCGTGCTGGTCTCCCCGGGCCCGCACACCTTGCGCTGCAGCGCCTGCACGTAGCTCTGCGAACAGCACACCTGTTGTTGTGTCCGTTGCAGGGCGCACTGATGCAGGTTCCGAGCGACATGCTCCCTCTCTCCAGTCGGCCACGACACTGACCACTCGAGTCAGGGCTACAACAACACCCTGCTGACAGCCCTGCGTGGTTACGTGCTGACCAGGTGATGGTCTGCGCTACGTTGGTTGGACACCCACAACATCGCCTGAAGTGTAGTGATGGCCATGTGAAAACAGTTAACATGACAGCGAAACGACAGAGATTCTAATTCATATCTCCTGACCATCACTAGACGGTGGTTAGGAACCATTTCCGCAATGTTTTGGGCGGAACAAGAGGTTCAAATTTGACTTCAACTATGTCGCGGCATGCCGTCTCCTGACAATTCCCAACTCCAACCTGCTGGGAGCATCTCGAGTACTTGGGGTACCACCTTTTATTCAGACTTGGTCTCACATGCAGAGTTGGTCGCTTCATGGAATCAGTCTGTTGGAAAAAGGCTATATCTTAACTTGTCTAGATCACTTTACCGTGTAAATGCAATATCTGGTGAAGCTCAATCATGTTACGTGCGAAAATACCATTTGATTGGCGCTCCTGTATTGCTCCAACATGCAGCAGAGATATCACAGTTAATTTGGAATGGCCATTTCTCCGGATATGTGGCCCTTTTCATCTCCTGATAAATTTCATATTTCCTTTTTCAAACAGACTGATTAAATGAAGGAATTATCCTAAGAAACGCTGGTTAAGTCACAATTTCTCTCACCAGATATTCACATTTTTTTTTTTTTTTTGCTACTGTAAAAGGTAATACAAGGGATAGTAATTATCAACACTTTCATTACTTTTTACAGCTATTACATAATCTTTAGTAAATATTCACTGAAAATTGGAACACACCAAGCAACGAAAATAGGACGCAGTCTATTACGCAAAACCAGTAGCCCAGCTCGTACAGCTACTAGTATCCAGTTTGAATTCGAGTGAAGAAAGTAGTAGTAGAGCCAGTACGACTCCTAGCTTACAATATTGTAAGGAATATTGTACCATGTGCGGCGGTCTTTACTGGACCCGACCGGACTAGCTCGCAGTGCAACAGCATACCTGACTGATCACGTCCCCGTGCGCCGTGCGCACTTGGTAGAGGTACCGGTACTTCTTCTGGCGGAGCTCCGCCCTCTGCTCGCGAGTGCGCACTCTCTGCAGGTTGATGGTGCGGGACTTCTTGGACGGCACTGCTGCAAGCAAACAAGCGCGTGCTCCAAGCGGCAAGCAGGAGGAACCCACGTCCCACCAACACAATACAGTGTCCTCACATTAGAACATACCCTAAGAAAAACCCCCACAGTTTGAAACTTAATAATGAAAGTATTTTACATTGTAATATGTATTTTAGGGATCCGAAAATATTTACTTTAAAAACAAAGCTTCATATGACTCTTGTACCAAAAAAATCTGATTACATGAATAAAAAGGATATTCTGGTTGTGATGCTTTATGTTACGGATATTATTATCGCCTACGGTACAGTTGTGACCGATACAACTGCAGTATACCCGGTTGATTCATGAAATGTGTGTGTGGTAATGGTCACCTAGTCATACACTGTGGAAATTACTAACGACTTTCATAATTATATGCATAGAACAAGGTTCACTGAACGGCCAAAGAGACTACACGCAGATAATAAAGTGAATGTGTGCTATGCAGTCACATGCACAACTTGTTCTACATAACATTTAAGTGTGTTGTTGTTGCATTAAGATGGCTGTCAGGCTAGGTCACTATTTACAAACCACTCAAGATTTATTAAAGATGGTATGATTACAAATACCATCTAAGAGCCATTGCACTGGTCAATATGAATTTTTTTTCCATGTTTTCATCTTTAAGATCTATTCTTTGGACAGTCAAAAATGTTAAAAGGGTGATTTTACGGATTTTTTAGGTATGAGAAATTCTTCACATATAGAGAAGTGTAGGGAACATTTATCTTTAATATTCCAGCATAAAATTATAGGGTCACCATTTAAAGTCCCATAGAGCTGCGAGAAGACTATGCCAGTTTGGTGCACCAGCCTGTTTCGCCCTTAGCGCCCTCGTGGTTTCAGAGCCTCAAGCAGCTTCGTGGAACTCAAGAGCCGGTGATACTTGTTCGAGAATTCTGTCTGTATCTCAGCTCCTACTCCATGCCTACACACAACCTTGTGAGATACAATTTGCAAATCATGAAGAACAAAGCATTCTCTAAGGATTGGCAGTGGTGAATCGGGCCAGGGGGGGAGGGAGGGGGGGGGGGGTGTTTGAATGTGTACAAAGCTTCCTCCCCCCCCCCCCCCCCCGCACCAAACCCCTTCCCCTGTTCCTTTTTTAACTTGCAAAGGATAATGACATTTTCTGCGGGGGGAAATGGATTGATTTTGTAAGTTTCTGATCTCGCCCCCAACCCCCAATGTTTTTTGGTGGCCTCGTTAATCATTATTGCTAATGCATCACACTCATGGTGTAGTCATGGGTTTGATACCAACACCCCGGCATGACTCAAAATTATTAGCAATGAGTTGTAACCCAAGTGTTCCATAGCCCACCCCTATATGATCTTGGGAAGTCCTGCTACTTAAACTCCTGGGGTGTAACCCTGTGGATTTAAAACACTATCAAATCAAATTAGCTTCTGGATAGCTACTTGGGACAAGTGGCACCCATTGATCTCGCAGAACAGAAGACGAGAGGCAGGGCACTGGTGGAATAAAATACACATAATGAGTTTACTAGGTTCATACTAGACATGGGGTGGTATTTTGTAACTCAGCTGATAAGTACGTATTACATACTGATAAAACATCACAGTGTCTGTAGCAAAGAATACAAACAATTCACAACAATTCATTTCTGAGTGTTTAGTCACAATAGATGAACATCCAGTTAATTGTAGTCATGTAGTGTTTTGCAGGTAGATTTCAAATAAATACTACCTATTGTAGCAGTTACCATGGTGTGACGTGTGTGTCTCAATTTGTGGACCCGATAACTGTCGCAATTTTTCACAAATTAGTTCCCCACTGATACCTAAAATGTAGTAGTGGAAAATCTTGGTCGAATTCGTTAATGGACGATTTCTGACCAAAGGGGTAGAAATGGGAAGGTTTTTTTTTGAAAAATAGAAAAATCACTGTAATCCCCATAAAATGGAAAATATTACATCCATTTGAATGTATTATAAATTATAACTCATAGGAGTAACACCAAAATCTTTTGTCGGAATAAGTTTTTGAATTGATCAACTATAACTGCAAGGGGTTGAAAAAACAAGGGTTGGAGGAAAAAAAAAATTACAACTCCCTTCGTAGGCACAATATCAAATTTATACAAATTGTTTGTTAATCTTATATTATTTATCTAAAATATTTGTCAAACAATTTTGGTAAGACAAACCATTGTTGCAGGGGGTTCAAAAAATTAAAGGGTAGAGTTTTAAAAAATTCATAATGGACATGTTCACAAATAAATCTGTTCTCTTTTATTGTAAAACCTTATATTATTATTTACAACTTTTGTCTAAAATAATTTTTTATACGACCAACCATTACTGCAAGGGGTGGAATAAACAGGGGTTGAATGACAAAAAGTCATAACTCCCTTAGTAGGCACACTATAAAATCCATTTGAGTTGTTTGTAAACCTTATAAATATTATCAAAATGTTTGACTGAAATAATTTTTGATACATCCACCCATTGTTGCAAGGGGTGGATAAAGAGAGGTTAAAATACAAAAATAAATTAATTCCCTTATAGGCATACCCTCAAAAATGTCCACATTGTTTGATAATACAGACCATTACTGCAAGGGGTTGAAAAAAAACCTGGGGTTAAAATAATGAAATAAATAAAACTTCCCTACCATTATTATATCGAATTAATGTTTATTTTTTGTTTAACTTTTTTAAATGTTGAAAACCTTTTGTCAAAAGTACATTTTATGTAACCAAACATTACTACAAGTGTAGAAAGAAAAAAAGAGGCATTACTTTTTTAATATATGCATGTATTATCAAATACATTTTATAATTTATTGTAAAACTCCTAAACATTATCTAAAACCTCATGTTTTAGTTTGGTGATGGGCCCAGTGGCGTAGCCAGGATTTGTGTATGAGGGGTGTTAAGAAGCTAAGCATGGCCCCCCGCCCGTATTAAAGCGGGGGGGGGGGGGGGGGGGGGGGGTCCGGGGGTCCTCCCCCGGGAAAATTTGGATTTTAAGGTGTAAATTAGTGCTATTTTAGCAGTTTTCGGTAATTAAATTTAAAATATTGTGATGGTAGAAATGTTATTAATTTTAATATGAAATTTGTTTGATTGATGAATAAGAAATTAAATATTTGGTGCTAAGGAAGGGGGTGGGGGTTGGAACACCTAACCCCCCCCCCCCCCCCCCCCCCCCCCCGGCTTCGCCCCTGGATGGGCCCACATCCCGCAGAAGGAATCACTGCGTGGAACTGATTGAAATGGACGAGGACTCACGCTCCTGGTGGTAGATGCCGCGGCCGGTGACGGCCCACTGGGTCGCCATGCCGACCAGGATCATGAAGGGCCACACGGACAGGATGAGCCAGCTGAACCAGCAGGGCGGGCCGCTGTCGCGCAGCGCCACGCGGTCCCACACCCACTTCACCATCAGGAACTTCTCCACGAAGTAGTCGAGCGCCCCGGCCATGATGGCGCCGCCGTACACGCTGGTGCCGATCACCGTCAGCCCTGCCGGACAGTCAACTATCACTGCTCTCCCGCAGCCAGGATTCTGCTAGGGACTCCATTACATCAGTTTTTACGAGAAAGTTTTTCTTTCAATTTTAAAAAGAAAATTATTTGTCACATTCAAATCTCAGATATATATTTTAGTACAGTAAACTCCCTATTATCCGCGCATGCTACGAAAAAATACAGCACATAATATGTAAATCTGTATTTTATTACAAGTGAGCAAATTTGAACTCTACTGACGAGTGTATTGTGTGCAGTATACAGTAAAACGCCACAGGCAAGCCCAGTGCGACGGCGCAGATGACTCACGAAGCGGCTTTGCAACACATCGTCGGACTGCTTCACTATTTTGAGAAAACAAGACGACGATGCGCAGTTGGCTGAAAAACTTATGCTGCGGATATTCGATCAAGAATTCAGAAAAGATGTTTCCAAAGCAAGAAACAAAAACAAGTGACTGATTTTTTTCAAAAAAAGTTGTAAATTTAAAGAGTTGTGCTTTTTTAGTGTCTAATGAAGCCTCTGCTCGCTCTTTTGCAGATTATCCGCGATATTCACTATCCGCGGTGGCCCTGCCACTTAATTTCGCGGATAATCGGGAGTGTACTGTACTCCTACACAAAGAATTTGTAAGTAATGATTTTGCTTGAGAAAAGAAAACTGTACCTTTTACTATAAATACATATATGTACATTAATGTTAACAAATACATGAAACACACACATGTCAAGTTTGTATGAAAGACATTCTTACACAAGTGCAAAGTTATTATGAAATATAGACTACTTGGAAACTCAATTCCTGCCATTTCTGTGTACGAGGACTGGTATTACAATAATATTTACAAAACGGTATATGTGTAACTTTTATGTGGCTAAATTGCTGTTGCTGAGTGAGGCAGGGGGTGAAGGTGGTGTCTAAGCTGGGATGGGTAGCCTCGGCCTCTCGACATAGCTGGATCTATAACCAGAGACCCCGGGAATTTCGCGGATTCATTCAGTCGCGAGCTAGAACGCAAACATTCACACCCTCGCACTGTGTTCATGATCGGCCCGTCAGTTGTTTGGAAACGCCCGTCTACGACCGTGAGCAAACGATGCCCAGCTATAGGAGAGAAGTAAGCGAATCGGGTAGTGCCAAATAACAAGGATAAAAAAAATGTTCTCGCTGAACGGGGGAAGTGAACATGGGTCGAGCACACCTATAACTTATGAATTCTATCCTGAAGCCAGAAGAATCCTCGAAATTTCCGGGTCACTATCCATAACTAGAGACCGGAAAATTTAGCGGGTTCAATTACCTTCAGTATAGACTCCATTATCCTCTACGCACTCGGGCAAATGCCAACTGTACGTTGGCCGCTGACTTGGGAGTCGTCTCGACTGGGTGGCCTGTGATTCGACACTTCTATGAGTGAGGGTCTCTAATTGGCCTCTCAGTCCTCCAGATTAACAGCGAACCAATGGCGCAAGCAGTAAGAAGGTATAATTACTTGAATTTTAGCATAACACGAAATTTATTCATTTTTCAGGTCTCTTGTCTGTAACACATCTCCTGTTTCGCGTGTACGGCGTATTCCTAATCCACGGCCGTGGTGGCCCCTGGCCAAGAGGGCTGGGCCGACAAATGAAAGGGGTGGGAGTCGTACCTTTCTGCCAGTAGAGGTTGAGGATGGCGAACAGCAAACCCCCTCCCAGCAGCACGCCGGCGGTGGCCCACACGGAGGAAGGCTGCCAGCAGAAGGTCTCGGCCACGCCGAGCGAGATGACGGCCAGGAAGAGGCCCGTGTGGAAGCCCGTCATGAACAGCCCCACGTACTGCACCAGCATGGTGATCAGGCCGAACAGCACGCCCGCGCCCAGCGCCACGCCTGCGGGCAAGCCGACGCCGACACCTCGACACACACCTCCGTCGACAACTCCTCGCGCCCGGCTGCAAGGCCGGGTTCGTGAACTACGCAACACCGCTACACGCTGAATGTTTAATAACGTTTTGAAATACCCGTTTTTTAACTACGCAAACGCAAAAAAAAATTAAAATTGGTTGTCTGTAAAGTCGGTTCACGGACGATAGTTTAACGTGACAACGTCACAACAAAACATTGATGAAATGATTGCATACGCATACGGATACAAAGAAGTTTGATTAAAGTTGAAATAGTTTAGTTTAGTTAAAGTACTAAATTTAAAAGCTACTTTTGAAAAGCCCACCTTAACCTATTTAATATAATAGTAGATTCATAGGCCAATCGAGTGGAAGATAGATGCGGCGCAAGCGTACAATGAGCGTAACGGGACACGGCGTAACGGGACAATGTGCGTAACGGGACACTTTTTTCGTGTGTGCAGCCGGCGTTCATCGATGTATTAGACGTTGTCCCGTAAAAAAAAAGCATCAGCTAATTTTCAACGTCTTACATTTCTTCTTGTGCTTCTACCTTCCATGCCTGAAGTGAAGAGTGCAGAAGTCGCTGTCCCAGGAAAACACGACATTGCCTACTGAATCAAAAGATCTTTATGAAGATTGTAATGGACCCTAGATCAATATTTAGAGCAAACTCGGTGCTCCTAAATAACTATCGTACGATACCGAGTCTCCTGCAATACACAAATACAGACAACGCCACGCAATATACGTTGTAAGCATATTTTGTCGAAAAATGGCTGACTCATTGTTTTCAAGTTCAATTTTTTAAATGTATTTTTTACTAGAATACTTGTTTTAATTATTAACTTAACATCTTCATGTCTTTTATTTTTTTTTTCTCTCGAAATTAAGTTTTTATAAAGCTATTGCACCGACATATAACTTTTGATTTTTTCTTTTAGCAATCTTAAGAATAAAAAATTGAAACTTAGTGAGAAGCAAAGATAAAACTATATATATATTCTAAGTAATTTTGATACTCACCGGCATTTCCATAAGCTGGTAGCAGTTTCTCCTGGAGACATATCAGGTAAACAATGATGGATCCAAAAATGAAGCCGGTGAGAAACATGACAGCCTTGAAACAGCGATAACCTGAAACAATCGTGCAGAACAATAAATAAAGTACTAAGGAAATATAGGTACATTATATGAGCGTAATATAACACACCATAAATAATTTCTAAGCAAGAGTTTTCGAGTTTACTTCTTACAAACTGTCAAACTCACTCATATCTCTCTCTCTCTCTCTCTCTCTATATATATATATATATATATATATATATATATATATATATATATATATATATTATAGTATAGGTTAAATCATCGCTAAAGGAATCACTGGTACACGTAGACTGTAACAAGTGCGATGACAAATAATAAAAATATATCAGAACATTTACACTGTGACATAAATCATCCCTGTATTGGCACTCACAGATAAGTATTCGCGGCAATGGAGCAGCAGGAAGTGAAGCTACAGAAGAAAAAGGGAGTAAGTACCGCGAGAAAGACGGTGGTCGGTAAAACAACTACACAAGAGATCCTATTGTAGATTCTTTCTGCTGGCCGAGGGCTGACATCAACCCTCGAAGGTACCTCCCCCGTGGAAGGTTAGGCACCAGCAAGTCAACAGGATAATAAAGAACAAATTATGTTTAGTTTATCATTAAAATGTAAGCCTACCAACGAATGTGCATAATATTTCACAATATAATGTACGAGGGATAAACATAAAGTAAGGTCCGTTTGGGTCATTAAAAACGTAAACTCGTGAAAAAAAAAGTGTTTTATTGGCAGTTTTAGGCTTACTAACGTATCTACTTCAATTTTCCACATAATCGCCATTCATTCTTAGCACTTTTCGTATCGCTGCACCCATCTGCATGGAAGTTCGCCGCCTGGAAATTAAACCGCCTGGAAGCGCGGCTACCCGCAGTGCAGACGAGTGAAGCGGGAAGCCCGCACACGCCGGCGAGTGGTCGTGCCTGCCAGGCGTGTGACTTGCTGTGCCATCAGCTGGGGTGCTACGGCAACTGCCCCTGTGTGCGGGCTTCCCGCTTCACTCGCCTGCACTGCGGGTAGTCGCGCTTCCCGGCGCGAGACTCGCCTGCTCGCTTCGGCGATCCATCTGCTGTTTGTTGGACTGTCTTGGGAGCTGTAGCCGCGGCCGCTTTGTGGGCGACTACGAATGTTCCGTCGTCAAGCTCCCGTTGTCAACTGGTTTGATTCCCAAGCGGCAACTTCTATGCCAAGGGGATAAAATTTTTTTTTTGCAGCATTACGAACAAGTTGTTAGAACTGAATTGAGATTATGTGGAAAATGAAGCAGATATGTAGTAAACTAAAACTGCCAATAAAAACTTTTATTTGCGAGTTAATATTTTTAAGGACCAAATGGACCCTACTTTATGAATATCCCTCGTATCAATGGTATATCCACGTATTTCTAAAGCCCTGCTCAAGTTATACTTTCGGGGTAAAGACAAAAATTTCTTGCGCCGGCAAGTTGTGGAATGAATGGCCCTGCAAACGGGTTGAGGGGGGGGGGGGGGGGACGCACGATCAAAATCATATTTGGGACTGCACAAGATCTCTTTACAATATAAAAAGTCAACAAGTGGAATCGTTAATATATTTCAACCCTTGGCTTGAAATTGCCTAACAATTGAGAATTTACACATGACATGCATCAGTCGTTATTTTCGTGAAGGTGCATAGTATATAATAATCCATACGAGGCGTCGAACTCGTCGTTGACGGTTTATATACTACTTTCAACATAACGTTGAAAACCAAATTATAAATTCTACATGACTTAAAATTGCACTGTTACAATTGCAGTACATTTGCAGACTCAGAATGCGCATATAACAGACAAGGATTCTTCGTAGTTTCATATAACTGGATATTCGTGGAAACTACACGCGAAACCTTACTTCTGTGTTCGGTTGTTAACATAGTTAACATGCAGGAGGGGAGATATCTCTCCACAAACCCCTCCCCCCCCCCCCCAAATTAAAAATCTGCGTACGCTCCTCAGGACGTGTATGGAAGTAGAGAGTGTACACTGTAGACTTAATATTTTTTTTTTTTTTTTAGAATTTAATAGCCGACTACAAAAATATACTTGTGAATTCATGTTCAAAGAAATAATACCTGGAAACGATAAACCAAGACACCCGTAAATTTACGAAGCTATTTGGATATTTGTAACCAGAGTTCTTCGTAAATTTCAGATGAAATCATGATAGTGTTTTAATTATATATGTTTTAAGAAAACAGTTCTGGAGTTACAAGGTGATGAATTTGGGTCTGACTATAAAATGCTGCCTGCAAGGCATTAAAAAAAATAAAAAAAAAATAATTTAAATGAAAAAAATCTTTCTCTTTGAATCATCAGCAAAGAAAAATGACAGAAACGTTTTTAAGAACATAGGTTCATCAACAAGAAATGTCGGAAATATACCTCCATGTCAAAGCGGTGTAAGAAAAAAAAAGTTGCTTGCAGGGACATATTTATAACATCATACAGATTCCTAACCCCATATATATTTTCCTGAAAAATGTGTGATTGTGGATTTTTTTTAATACGTATGAAAATACTTGTAAGACTTAAAACGAAAAATTTGGGGGCGCAAGCAATAGGATAATTGATGCACGAATAGTTCAATTAAGTCACTAACAATTTTATTGCACTTCAAATGTGAGTTTTCCCAACGACAGCTGCTCCCCTTAAACTCCTTACTATTATCTACTGAATGCACTCCACGATTTTCGTTTTAAATCTTGCAAGTATTTTTCATACGTAAGAGAAATTATTTCATATTTTTTTAGTCACTTTTGAAACCGTGGTATATTAAAAAGTTTTTTTTTTTTTAAAGTTTAGTGTGCATCGGGTGAAAATATTTGTAGCAAAACAACTAATGTAAGGGAAGTATCGTTTCGAAATATTTTTAATTAATTGTCATTTAGGATTAGAAACTACCTGTTTTTTTTTTTTTTAGTGTTGTTCATTTGAATTTCGCACGCGGTGGTGATTAGATGATGGCCGATGTATATAAGATGGCTGTGATTCAGCTGGAATTCGCAACGGAATCGGCCGAGGCTAAGGACTCGTTTGTCAAGTAAGTGAACGTGTTCTCCTCAGTTCCTGGAAACTGCAGATAATAGGATAATACTCTTGGGGAGGGAAGAGAGAAGGCATTGGGGGCAGGACAGTCGCGCCTGGAACATTTTAGCCGCGTGTATAGTAGACTTGCTGCCAGGTCATTAAATAAAAGCAGGGACGTCCGGACAGGGGGGGCAGCAGGGGCTAGTCGCCCCCGTGCTGTTATGCATGGGGGGGGGGGGGCGAGAGAATCATTTCGCCCCCCCCCTCCTTTTCCCAGAATAAATGTTTGGTCCTAGTAGTATTTTTCTCAACCAGTAGTTACAAACTTTGCATTGATCACATTGATTAGAAAATCAAATTTATGATTGTCAATATACTGTAAAATGATTGCAAATTCCTAGATGGTATTTTATTTAAACTGTACTACATCTACTGTCAGAGTAGTAGGTATTTAATACATACTACGTCATCAAATTCTTGGAATGGTATATTTAATATTTTGGTTCTGAAACTCATTAAATAGCACAATTTTGCATCTAAAATTCCAAATTTTTCCGGACCCCCCGCTCTAGGACTGAGGTAAGTGTGATACATCTTTAAGCCCCCCCCCCCCCCCCCCCACAACTCATGAAAACGTTCCGACGTCCTTGAATAGAAGTAATTGTGAAAGAAAAAAACGCAAACATCAACGTGGGTTGTAATACCTGGTGTCAACAAGTTGTTTAATATTTTTTTAACTTTCTGAGCCATGTCTGTCAGAAATGTTTGTACCAAAGAAAGCGAGTTATTCGTGTCGCGGGGTGGAGGTGAGGATGGACAGGAACTCCTCCTGCGCGCGCCGGCGGTGGAGCTCCTGGCCGCGCCACGCGCGGAGCACCTGGAGGAGCACGTCGCGGCCCAGCGCGAAGGAGCAGGGCCAGGCGCCGGTCTCGCCCAGCAGGCGCGCGGCGCGCACGCACTCCTCGTGCGCGAGACGGCCGGGCAGCAGCACCACGCCGGCCAAGGCGGGGGGCAGGTGCCTGCGCAGCAGCCGGGCCGTGGTCTCCGGGGGGCCGAGACACCTGGTGAGCAGCAGCGCGCCTTCCAGCAGCACGCGGCGGGCCGCCAGAGCCGCCACCACCGCCGCCAGCGCCGGGCCAGGCCCCGCGTCGTCGTCGTCGTCGGTCGCGCAGGGCGGCACCTGTCCCCGGCCGTCTGGTCAGCCGGGTGGACTAGCCTCTCACACGTACCCACCTCCAGCAGGCCGGAGCAACCCCCCTGAGTCTCCCCCTGTCCTCGAGCGACGACACAGCTCCGGTTACCAGCCCGGACAGCTGGCAGAGGTTTGGGTAGGCCTCCACCGGACCACGGGTTCACTGGGTGATTGATGGGGTCCCGGTGAGATGTGGGAGAACTGGGTAGGCGCCAGCAATGCTGCGTTTTTGAGCTTTGGGATGCAGCCACTTGTCTGGTCAGCTGAGTGGGGCAAGGGGGGGTTGCGGTGGTGTCTGTGCTGGGATGGGTAGCCTCAGCCCCTGGACATTAGCTGGAACTCTAACACCTTTCCGGTTTGCGTGTGCGGCGTATCCGTACCCGCGCCCGTGGGGGCCCCCAGACCGGTAAGGCCTTACGGCTAAGAGGGCTGGGTTATCAAACAAAAATACCTTTATGGTGTCCTCGGGCTCTCGCGCGTATCCACGTCCCAGGGCTAAGACGACCCACGTGTCCCCTCAGAGCAGGGAATTGCTTATAGAAGCACCAGCTACAGTCGCACTTATCATCCCGCCCCACAAGGTTCAGTATACCATTTTGGATTTTGACGTCACGGCGGACATCTTGGATGACCTTGACCTTCAAAATTCGTCTAAATTTCCCAAAACGTCCTTAAAAAATCATAAAATAAAAAGTTCCCTACTTTGAAGGAACAATTCTATTTTTTGAGCAAAAAAATCCCGTTCACTCGCTAAAATAATGTCAAAGGCTTGAACATTCCCCAAAGAGGCTTCAATTCCCCATTCACAAGCCTCCAACAAACCTCTGGAGGGGATCTTTGATCTTGACCTAGGTCGCCGTATGGAATTCGATCATTTTGAATAGTGAGGCCACGTCCGCCAACAATGATGAGTAGAGACAGGAAATATTCGCGAATTCATTTCGAGATACGCTAAATTTCGAATAATCATACCTTCTTGTTGCATCTGCTATTGGTTCACTGCTCATCTGGAGGACTCTGAGCCAATTAGAGACCCTCAGCGAAAGAAGTAACGAATCACAAGTTACCCAGGTGACATGAACTACAACTCAACAGCCAATGGACAGGTGAAGATTTCCCGAGTATGCAGAGGATCGTGGACCCTAATGATGAGGTAACTGAAAAATTTAAGTTAGAGCAGAGGTTTTATTTTGATTTGTAACGGTTACGTGCACACATCCTTTCTTCCACTTTTCTCAACCTGTGTCTGAGGGCTACAAAAAAGTTTCATCCCATTCCTCTTTTTATTTTTTATTTTTTGGTCTTAAAGTATATCAGCACTTCGACCACGCGCCATTGACTTCAGTGCTATCGATAGTCGATGCCTGTTGCAATTGTTAAGTGTGGTATGGCTACGAGTTGCGATTTCAGAATGTGGTTTTTGATAGTTATCGGCGATAAAACTAATTTAGTGGTTAGGAAAAGTTTTTATATTACAGGTTTACTAGCCATCCTGAATAACAACATATATACTACAATGTGAATTACTATCAGAACACACTTCGACACATCCATACTGTCACTGTTCCCTGTAATGACATAAGGCAGTGACAGTCCACACGACTTGCCAGGGGCAGTCACATTTACACGCGGCACCAAAAAAACATGACGAAATAAAATTGGCTAAACGACATTATAACTGATCATAATATCCAAGCTCGTGAACCCAAAAAAAAAAAGGGCAATAGCAGAGAAACAAGAAACTTTAAGGAGGTCCCGTAAGAGAATGCTAGCAAGCATATAAAAAAATAGTTAACTTTGTTCTTATTAATACAAGCACAAATCCAAAACCACACCAATGCAAATATTCTCTCAATTTTTTACAACTTGAAACTCTTAAAAATAAATGCCAAACAATAATATTATACCAACTCGTTAAATTAAATTCCTTTAAAGATTCAGGTTTAATAATATCAACATTTATTTCTTAGCTACCCGTGCTCGGCTACTCCCATTATACGCAAATGTTATATATAATGAAGTTTTAAAAAGGTAATAACGACTATATATATTATCACCAAAATAATACTATTATATAAAAATACAAAAAGTTTATTTAACTTTGTACTTAGTTTTTTTTACTGCGTATCTTTATAGTTTATAATTTATATTTATCGGTCCCGGATTCAACTCCCGTTCAGGCATGTGTGTCCATTAGAGGTGTAAAAGTAACGAAAAAAAGCGTACCCGTATGTATTCGTTACTATAACAATTAGTACTCGTTACTATCGTATCGTTACGTTACTCGTTACTTCTGATACCGCATAACATGCTATGTTATGTTACAGCAACGAATCGAGTCGTATTGCGTACGCGTACAGTATGACGTCACGTAAATAATAATAAATCGAATATAAACGATTAACTATATTTTATAATTAACAGTTTTTTTTTAACCAAGAAACCATTAAATCTCATTAAAGCGGTTTTTTAATATTATCTCTTTTAAGATAAGGACATAAAAACGTGAAAATACGCGATAATAAAAAACAAAAACATACATATTTCTAATTTGTAAAAAATACTTTCTTACGTTGTTTCTGTTCCAATCTCAAACTTTGTCTATACACACAATACCTTTAATAAACAGTAAAAAAAACTTGGACGACGAATTTCCAAATTAAACTTTACTTAATAAACAAACATCGTTCTTTGTAACGTACGTTTTTTAATTCATCGAATAAGCGCGCGCATGCGTAAAACATACGAAAAATGCGAGTAACGAAATGCATTCGTGTGTAATGTTTCGTTACTCGGTACTAGATGGCGCAGCCGTTACTCAGTACCGAATACATACGGTTTGCTACAGCTCTAGTGTCCATTTGTATTATCTAAGTTCGCTCTCAAAAATTATGTCATAATAAAACAACACACCAGCAAGGAATAAGCCGTTACACTTCATATCATTACGAAAACTATGTTTTGCTTTCCATGTAGGCTTTTTTGTTAATATGGAAAATATTTCACTCACCCGCTCCCTCTGGTCTTAATTCCGCGGTTGGTTGGCTCGTCGGTGATGAAAATTACCAAGTCAAACATTAAAAAAAAAAAAAAAAAAAAAATGTAGAGCTGATTGGTGAGCCGAAAGTCTCAAGTTCGATTCCCAGGCAGGTCGAGGAAATACTTTTAAATGTAGTAATATCAGTGGCGGCTCCAGGAAGACTTCTCGAAAGGGGCTGTCGTACAAAGAAGAATGGAGCTGCGGGAACGTAACATAAAAAAAAAAAGGTCACCGACTGGTCTTGAAATATTACGCAACTTATGGTTTCATATACTGAACTTAAGAGGCGCGTCTGCTCAGGGGCGTATCTGCGTTGGTGCGACGCTCGCTGGTGCTTCTAGCGCGGTATCGCCTCTAAGCGCAAGGCTCTGATGGCGCGCAAGTCTTCTCGTCGTGCACGAGGAAAACTTAAGATATTTGAGCGGTAACCACGACATATAGCGGAGAAATTAAGACGAAGGTGTAATGCAAGACCCTTGAGTGCTTTCAGGATGACCACGGGATGTTTCACGCCTATACTTATTTGAAACCAGATCTCGAGTAATAATTACTTCAAAACTTGGTACGCGAATGTCATAGCTTTAATTTGATTAGGTATATCTTAAATTGGCATTCATCTGCTCAAATTATAGTATAATTAACTTATTGTTAGGCCTACGCGGTTCGTATCAGTTTCACTCACGATTTTAGTCGTATTAACTTAGAAGATAGTTTTTTTTTTTTTAATTTCTGGGCTAAACACGGTAATTCTTGTGCATATTTGAACGTTTCAGCCATTTCCACTCGCGTGACGATGGCTGCTTCACGACGAGACACGACGGACTGAGGAGTACCTCCGGGTGCAGGAGCGGCACGACGCCGTGCGCCTGGCAGGCGGCGGCGCGGCGCGCCAGCCCCCGGGCCAGCTCGGCCGCCGCCCCCGGGGAGGGCGGGAACACGGCTCGCACCCTCGCGAAGCGCACCCCGGAGGCCGCGAGGCGCCCGCAGCGCGCGGCCAGTTCGTCCTCGCCGTCCAGTCGCGAGCCCACGGCCACGCGGCGGTAGCGCAGGTGCGTCGCCAGCGGGTACGGCTGCGACCACCACCACACTCCGCCACTCCGCCACTCCGCCACTTGCCCCCCGGGGGAACAGCCCCACACCGTGGTGCCCCGAGTGCTTTAGGGGCAGGTATCAGGGTTCCCCAGCCCTTTAACGTGCTGACGTCGTGAGCTCACGAGGACAGCTCCGGTTGGAAGAGGTTGGGTAGGCCTCCACCGGACCGCGGGGTTCTGCTGGGTGATTGAGGAGTCCCAGTGTGAGGCGGGAGACTTCGGTAAGCGCCAGAAGTGATATGACAACTCCAGAGGGCTAAGGGAGCATCCAACCTGCTGGTGAACTGAGTGGGGGTAGGGGGGCCGGAGGTGGTGCATAAGCTGGCATTGGGTAGCAGCCTCAGCCTCCGTGTATAGCTTGACGGCTCTGACGCTCTTCCTGGTTGCGTATGCGGCGTATCCGCATCCGTGCCCATTGGGGGGGCCCCCAGCCTGGACATCCTTATAGGATATGAAGGCTGGGTTATCAAATAGGTTGGAGGAGAGATCATCAAAACCTGTGGTTGCTTGTACTCGTGAGCGGAGATCCCACACCCGGGGAATCAACAAGTCGTCCCTTCACCCACTGTCGGAGGTCCGCCGACCCGCCTGCGCTTGTAAAATCGTTACCATGAAAACGGGTTGGTGAACATAATGCCAAAACACGAAAGAAGCGTGTCCATTTTCCATCATGTCAAAATCTGAAGCTTTTACGGAGTGTTTTTTTTTTCCCCCACAAATGTCAAGAGCCATCGATGAACAGGGAAGATTTATTTCGCAAAATTCAAGAGTTTACTTGTCAGATGTATGGCCTTAATCGGTTAGAAAAAAAAATAACGACGCTAGGGTTGCATTGTTCCAAAAAAAACTTACAGATTTTTGGACAGTAATGATGAATTTAAGTTATTAAGTATATATTAGGCCAAAATATGTGCAATCCGTGGATGACGCGTCGTTTGGCCCCGCGCACGAAGCTCTCTGGCTGTCCTGCGAATCTGCGAACCGTATGTACTGATTTGCGCCCCTGCTCGTATTCCTCACGTCTGATTCATGTGAGTCAAATCGTAAAACGAATTACTTACAACAAATGAATCCACGATTAAAATAACATTCGGTAGTATGAAATTATATACTGATAATATTTTGTAACCTTTGTTAAGTTAAGTAGCCATAACAATAACTCTTTACATTTTGCATTTTTTTGTAACAATAGAACTAATGTAAAAAGTCCAATTTCCTAAATAAAAAAAGTTTGTTTTTTTGTGTTTGATGAAAAGTTGGTATTCCAGTGAAAATAGATCTAACTGTACAGCAAGTGTGGTCTTTTTGTCGTTTTATTTTTATTGTGCTTTTTTTTTAGATGCGTTGAGGGCGAAATTTTAGCATGCAACGGAAATGTAGTGAAATGCGCACGCATCACACAACGGAAATTTAACATGTTGAAAATCAAATGCGCATGCGCGTTTGTGAAACCGCCACAAGTAGAGGTCGTCGAAATTACGGACCCGCGTGGGACAAATGCACACGTATATGTTCACTTTCGCGACCATCGGGAAACTTACTGAGCGTATTGGTGTGCCAAATGACGCTTTATGATGGTGCTATGCTGTAATACCCTTTGTAAACCTTAGTCATAACAAGCAATAATTGCAACTTTAAAAATACCTAAGTATAAATATTTAGCCGAGAAAATGTATTTGGACCAAACAGCGTCAAATTTTTTTTTGAAAGTTGTTGGTTCTCTATAACGTTTAGCCGTATTTTATATATTTCAAAATAAAATTTGCAGTCGAAAGTATACATTAAAACAAAAATAACCCAACGACCAGGCTGGGCACAACAAGTGAAGTGATGCTGTATTTTCCAGGAATTTAGAACCTATTAAATACCAAACATTTGTGTCGCATTTTAGCCATCATAATCCAATCGTCACTATGACAGACACTGATAATTCTGCGGGTAATGATTCATAAAAAATGGGAAACTAATAACCATAATTGATTCATGTTTTCCGTCAAATTAAATAACGAATACTTTGTAAACAATATTTGAAAAAAAAACTTTTTAGTTTTCTTTTATTTGAGACCATACCAGAAAAATTACTATTTTATATTTAGAGACCGGAAAAATTCGCGAAATCATTCCTTGATAGGCTAAAATACAAATAGTTATACCTCAGTGCTGCCTCTGCTATTGGCTCACAACTCACCTGGATGACTCTGGGCCAGTGAGAAACAACCAACCAAAGCTTTATCGAATCACAGGCTGCTACGTTGGGACTTCTCACAAGACGGCAGCCAATGAGTGGGTTACATTTGACCGAGTGCACGTAGAACTATGGAGTTCATCCTGAAAGGTCATTGAACCCGCGAATTTTTCCGGTCCCTATTTATATGTTGTTCAATTTAAAAAAACAAAAACAACTAATAAGTAGAGACCTGCAAAATTCGCGGATTCAATGACCTCCAGGATAGACTCTACTACACTCTACACACTCGGGCAAATGCCACCTGTTCATTGGCTGCTGACTTGTGAGTCGTCTCGACCGAGTGTCTGTGATTCGACACTTCTTTGAGCAAGGGTCTCTAACTGGCCCTCATTACTCCGTATTAACAGCGAACCAATTGCAGAAGCAGCGCTAAGGTATGATTATTTGAATTGTAGCATATCACGAAATGAATCCGCAGAATTTCGCAGGTCTCTACTAGTAAGCAGGAAGTTTCAGTTGTGTCGCGCGTGGTTGACGGATGAGCGGGTGTCGTGTGCGAGCCTACCAGGGGCTGTTCGGCGACGGAGTCGAGCCCCTCGCGCGACAGCAGCGCCGCGGTGGGGTGGGGCGACCCCCGCTCGCCCGCCGTGCACAGCAGCCGCAGGAGGCGCAGGCGGGTGGCGGGGTCCCCGGGCAGACCGCAGTCAGCGAGGCGTCGCCCCAGGGCGCGCGGAGACTGGTCCAAGAGCAGGAGCCCGCCGTCGCCAGCCGCCAGGGCCGCGGCCATCGCCTGCAGCTCGGCGCGCGTCGTCCGCGGAGGACACTCCACCTCCTCCTCTTCCTCCTCTTCTTCTTCCTCCACCTCCTCCTCCTCCTCCTCTTCTTCTTCCTCCTCCTCCTCCTCGCCGTCGTCCTCCGGAGCGCGGGGACACCCCGATACGCGATGCCCGCCTCCCCCCGTCCCGTCGTCACCCATCGCGCCCGACGCGCGGCTATCAGTCCCGGGTGTTCGTTCACTCGTCCCGTCGCCCCGTCGCCACGGAGACGCGCATACACATTGTTCGTTTCGGTTTCCGTCGTTATTTCCGAGACGCTATACCGCTATTTGGGAAGGCCCCCCCCCCCCCCCCCCCCCCCGGCAATCGCTTGATTGGAAATCAAGACGCCCGAACAGTTCACGGACGTATATCCGACATCCCCGTCACTTGTTCGTGCAAATTGTACACACGCAATTTCCCTCGGGGGGGGGGGGGGGGGGGGGGGATTTATATATTTAAAAAAAAAATGTGAGATTTATTTAACTGACCCCAATCTTAACTGCCTTAAAATTTTTGTTCGTTAAATCTTAATTTTCTTCTGCCACTTCGCGATATGTATTTTTTTTCTTTTGTTTTGATGGTGAAATATAAGATTTGCATTTACCTTCTGCACACACCCAAATTATGGTGAAGAATTTGACGTGCCAAAAAAGATGAATATTAATTCATAAAAATCTTCCGTACTTCCAGAGAAGTGTTTCAGTGGTAAGTTAAATTATAGGAAATTACTTCATCTCTAAAACTGTTTCTGAACAGCGACGATGTGCCCTTTAACAACGCGGCCTAAACCGAAGGACCCTACCCGTTAGCACATCATCGAACCCGCGAACATGCTATAAATGACATCCCATCTTTTCACGTATGTGTATCAAATTGTGAGTTCCACGTGTCGGGACAGCCGGAAGATTAAAAATTTGCATCCAAAGTGGGGATTTGAATTTTTTAAAAAAAATCGATTCGTTTGTAGCGGCGACAGCAGCCCTTGCAACCTGCGTCGGTCGTCGGGAATCTAATAAACAACCGCGTGCAGTGTGTTCCTCGAGGTGTGAAAAATGGAAGGGGGGTGTGAGGGAGAAGGGGGGCCGGATTTAAAAGCAGCGAGGGCGTATCGCCGACGGGCTAACTCGCTTAGTTCCGGTCGACCGGCGGCGAAACGTCATTTATCGGCCCACCGGGCGGTTTTCGAGGCGATTTTTCACGTCAGGCAGGGCACTGGAAGCCCCCCGTCAATGAGCAAATTGGGTTTTCCTCCCTCTCAAATTTCCTCCCGCGCTCAATCTGCTGTCAGGATAGCGGGAGATGTATCCCGGAGTCCACGCAGTGCCTAATTCGTAGGCACCAGTAAAAACCTGAACGCTCACCAAACTCCAATAAGTAGAGACCTGAAAAATTTGCGGGTTCTTTTCGTGTTATGCTAAAATTCAAATAATTATACCTTAGTGCTGCTTCTGCCATTGTTCCACTGTTAATCTGGAGTAATGAGGGCCAATTAGAGACCCTCACTCATTGAAGTGTCTAATCACAGGCCACCCAGTCGAGACGACTCAAAAGTCAGCAGCCAATGAACAGTTGGCATTTTCCCGAGTGTGTGGAGGATATTGGAGTCTATCCTGGAGGTCACTGAACCCGCGAATTTTTCCGGTCTCTAGCAATGAGGCATGCCCGCGCCTTCTTCCTTGTGATTGGCGGCCGTCTAGAGAAGCCGTGGCCTTATTTGGTCATGGCCATTCAGGACGCGTTTGCTTCCGCGCTCGATGACTGTGATTGGTGTGCCGACAGTAGATGTGTACCTGAAAGAAACTCGACCAATCAAGAAACACACGACGATTCAACAGTAACACACGCGTTAGATTCGACATCTTTCTCGCGGAAAATACGTGGCCCCGCTAATATTTATTCCGTAGAAATAGGTCAGATTTGGTGCCATCTCTGTCATTGAAAACAGCTCACATGAAAGTACTGACTGTTAGAAATCGCTGTGAATCCACGGGCTCTCCAACGAACGGAGCACCTCAAATGTTGTTCGTAATTCCAAACAACTACGCCGCATTGCTACTACAGATTTCCGTGTTCCGTTATAAACAGAGCAAGCTGGCACGTGGAAATGTATATTTTCTGTCGTAGACTTAAAAGTTTTTTAAGTTTTGTTAATACCTCGTTGACTTCGTGTTAAAAGTACGTGAAACCAGTGGCTACACGTATTTTACAGAGTTAGTCGGTAATTTACACGATACCTGGATAATATGTAGAGCAAATAATATTCTGCGTATTCATTTCACTTCAAGTTAGAATAAACTCGCCTATACATAATCAAGCGGTTTCATTTTTCAGAATGCCCATTGATCGATAACAAGGTCAAGTCATTTGGCGTAACCACTTCTCCTTGTTTGTAACTGGCTCTGGGTTGTCAAGGGCGCGTCAAGAGCTATGCAGTCCAATCAAAAGACGCGAAGCAGATGCATATGTGCTTCCTGTCTACTTAGCTACCCCATTAATCAGCGAAATAATCGTGGGTCTTAATAATCTGTTACTAGTGTTCGTCGTATCTTTCAGATATGTTAACAGAGTCAGATTTGTATTTGTGTTAGGCCCCTTTCTACAATGGCACTAAAACGGAGACGGATCCCCCGGAACATTTCACTACCGCGTCTGCTGCTTCCACAAGGCACGGAAACTTAACAGATGGCAACCAAAAACATTTCCATTTTAAGGTTACGAAATATTTAATTAATTTTAAAAAAAATATGTTTCGAAACCATAGCTTGGGCAGAATTTACATAAATAATAAAACTAAACTAAAAATTAATAATAGAACGCTAGATATTATTTTACTTAAAACAATTTTTAACGTATTTAGAACATAAATAGAAATGGCTACCACCGCAACCAAGCACTCGGATTCTATTGGTCGCACGGAACAACGTAAACGAAAGAGCTCAGCATTGCCAAGCTAATCCGTCTCCGTCTGCGAGCTTCTGTAGAAACACTTCTATGAGATCCGTCTCCGTTTACGTGGTCCGTCTCAGTCTCATTGTAGAACGGGCCTTAGTGAGGCGGGATGATAAGTGCAACGCTCGCTGGTACTTCTAGAGCGACGGTAGCGCAAGGCATCGGACTGCGCAGTCATTCAGTAGTGCATGGCATAGGACAACTATATAAAATTTTGAGCGGTAACCATAACACTGATTGGCGGAGAAAAATGAAGATAGTGTGTAATGCGAGTCTCTTGAGTGCTTTCAAGAAAATGTTTTCTGAAATACATAATTCTGAAGACATGCGTTTTAGCCATTTTCGATAGGCTATTCTAAAAAATACAGTTGAAAACCAGAATACGGAAGCAGAATTACGTAGCTTCTCTCGGCGAATTCTTGATTTTTTTTGGTAAACACTGCACTCGGATGTCTTGAGGTGGACGCACCACAACGCTGAAATACCACAACGCCGAACGTACAATAACGCCGAAAACCATAACGCCGAATGCCAAATTGACTGCAACGCCGACAGCTAGAAAACTGCTGTGTACCGCAACGCCGAATTACCACATCGTCGAAATACATTAACGCCGAAAAATGTCATTGCAGGACTGCCACAAAGGCTAGGTTAGGTAAGGTTAGGTTAGGTTAGGTTAGGTTAGGTTAGGTTAGGTTAGGTTAGGTTAGGTTAGGTTAGGTTAGGCTCGGTTAGGCTAGCCTAGGTTAAGTTAGGTTGTGGTATTTCGGCGTTAAGATACATTTAAGAAACACACAAAAATTCATTCAGTTGTTTTTTGTTTTGCTCCTGTGTCACCCCCTCCCCGCAGCAACATTTTTCGGCGTTACTGTATTTCGGCGTTGTGGTACACAGCAGTTTTCTAGCTGTCGGCGTTGCGGTCAATCTGGCATTCGGCGTTGTGGTATTTCGGCGTTGTGGTAACGACCCTGTCTTGAGCAGACCGTGCGTGCGCGCGCCCGGGCGGGCGACCTCAGCTGCCTCCCCGTGGGGCAGGTAAGGCCCCTCCGTGTCGACGGGGAGAGACGACTCGGGGGTTATCTCAAGCGAGCATCGCGGCAAGGGGAGGACATCGCCCCTCTCCCTGCTGATCGCGCCGTCCAGACAACCGGACACGAGACAGCCCCCCTCCGGCGGGCGGGCGCAGGTTGAGTTACGTGCTCGGAATACCTTCGAGCCGCGGGCGTTTATCATCTGCTCCAGTCTTGAGACAGTCTTGAGCGCGACCAACGACATTCCTATACCCACATCAAGCTGGGTTTTATATTTCACTGTAACACATTTATTACTTCTTTGTATTCATTTTTTTTACACTGTATATTTATTTGTACTTTCACAAGTTATAGTCAAAGACCTGCAAAATTCGCGGATTCATTCGGTGACAGGCTAGAATTCAAACACATATACCTCTTAGATAATTTTGCTATTGGCTTACTGTTCATCTGAACGAATCTCAACCAGTTATAAACCCTCAACCAAAGAAGGATCGAATCACAGACAAACCAGCTGAGACGACTTACAAGTCGGCAGCCAATAAACTTGCGTTATTTGCCCGAGTGTTGCAGGGGTATGTGCAGTCTATCCTGAAGGCCATCGAAACCGCGAATTGTTGCAGGTATCTAGTTATAGTCTTTGGAAACCCAGCTGCGAAACGATATCACTTGTAAAACTTCAAGGCAGATCTTTGTTCCATTGGCACTTTTATAAAGCTCTGCCTTGCAGTTTTACAAGTGATATCGTTGGCAACTGGGTTTCCAAATATTTTCCTTGTAAAAAGTACAAAAATATTGTTTATAGTGTAATTAAGTTAAACTTCTTTACAGCCGTTAGGGTAAGTCAAGGCGATGGTTTATCAAAAGAGAGGAGCGTAACGTCAAACAAACACTGCTTCGCCCAGGAGCGGGACGGTCGATAGCGGAGAGGAGTGGGGCACTCGACAGCATGTTTTCGTTATGGCCCACTTTCATACTTAACGCACTTGCCTACGTGCATACTTGACCTCTCGCATACTTGCACACATTATTATACACATTATTATTATTATTATTATTATTATACCACTAATCTGTGAAGTTTTACTTGTAACTTGCATGGCGGGATTTATTTCCACGACTGTTTTACATGTTAGTAATAATGTGCATAAATGATAAAATTACTCCAATTTGGCATATATAACATTTTAGGCACCAACAAATGCCTCACGTTAAGCTACGAGATTTAGGCAATGTTTTAACACTGGCCCAGTAAAAAAAAAAAAAAAAATATATGATCCTGATTGCGTGCCTATATTTTCTTTCCCTCGCGCTGACAAATTTTCCAATTTGAAGTTTAACTTTGTCAGTGTCTATCAAAAATTATAAGTATTAATAAAAAATCATAGGCTATGCAATATTGTAGCCCATTTTCCTTATATTTCATTAGTAATTGATCATATATTGAATGATTTTATTTACTTCGTTCTCATTAAAATGTTTAATTTTTTTATTTTACTAAATGTCTCATAGAAAATGCATACACAGAAACTACAAAATGTTTGTACATAATATATAATTTAGAAATTTTATAATTCAATGTATAAACTAAAGTTTTGCGGATTGGATTTTACATTTTAATAGCCAAAATTAGGAAATTATTTTTTCCTTCCCATGTTTTGCGTTTAATTTTGGTGTTATTCAGTTTTATCTATTCACCACATAATCTTGCCTGAAATTATTAATTATTTGGTCTAGACTGTTGTATATGATTTCATTTTCTGGAATTTAAATTTTTTTTTTCTACTGCTGCTGCGTGAACATATGGGTAAATACAGTTAAGTTGTACCACTGTTGTGAATTTTCTTCACAAACACTTAAGAAAGTAAATGCACCGACTTTTGAAAGTTAGCTGGTGGTAAAATACACCTTAATATTGTACTATAATTTTGTATGTTTGGCAGTGGTGTGAATTGAATCGTCACACACCTACAGTTGGTAGTTTACCAGTGATTTTATCATTTCAATAAATGTTAATCAATTTTTTAAAGACGCTTAAGGACAATATATATTCCAATCAAACCATGAATCAAGACCATGAAATCGCGTGTTATAATTTGGAGTTAAGGGGCCCACCTGGTCAGGGGTGTATTTGTGTTAATGAGGCGGGGTGATAAGCGCGACGCTCGCTGGTATTTCTAGCACGGTATCACCTCTATGCGCAAGGCTCTGAACTGGCGAACAGTCTTCTCGTCGTGCATACGACCACTATGAAATTTGAGCGGTGACCGTAACATTATATGGCGGAGAAATGAAGATAAACGTGTAATTGAAGGCCCTTACGTACTTTCAAGAATCTGTGCCGGTTGTTTTATGCCTAAAAATTACTCTGAAAACACGCCTTTTGCCCATTTTCACTCTTCTAAAAAAATACAGTTTGAAAGATTAATCCGGAATCAAATATAATTTCGGGCCGTCAGCGAATTCTTAAATGCTGTTTGTAAACAGACCACACTCGGATTATCTTGAGCAGTTATCAAATCGGTTGTTTTTCCTGAAGCTCTGCGCACCTCGTGTGTGCCCGGGTAGGCTGGGGTCTTAATCGATTCTATGTGGGTTTCGTCGCAAACTCTTCATTGGGTTTTCTCAAAACCCTAATAATCTTAGGTTATTATTTTAATTTTATGGAATCACTAAAAAAACATTTAATAAATTTATGATGAAACGATTTCTAAACAATTACCCACATGTACTTACACCCTTAATATAATTTTAAATCACGAGAAGAAATTACGAACTCATACACTGTCAACTTGTTTTTGTAAATGGAACAGAGTTATTCATGCAAAATTACAAATTTTTTAATTTGCACATTTACACGGGGAAAAAACTCTATTACTGCAAAATAGTGTTCGCAGTAATAGTGGGTTCGGATTCTTACCCGACCATTTAAGCTTTGTTTTGTCCCAGTACCTCCAAATGTTAAAGTTATTTATAAACCGTTCCCTGAATAGCTGTTCTGAAAATACCGCGCTCATTAATAAGCCCAATAAAACAAAATAAAGTCTAATTACTGAATATTCGATTAACTTTTTCCGTGGTTTTAAAAAAAATTATCGTCGAATGAATATTTAATGAAAATATAAAATTATGCGTCAATTTTCGTAAGAAATACTCAGTATTATCTCGAATATTCAAAAAAGCCATAGTCATGTTTTGTACAAAGTAACAATATCTTCCTTGTACTATTAAAAACTATTTCTTGTCATCTGTTTTCCGAAGACGTCTTATAAAGGCACAGAAAAAATGTTTTATGTAGAAGCATGATGCTGTAGGAAGCCACCCTTTGAGAATGGCAGGAGCTGGACCTCTATGGACAAGGAGAATGGTCGTTGTTCAGACACGGCGTGGCTGCACCGCAGCGGGAACAGCTGGCGCGGGCCAACGCCTCGTCGCCATGGCAACGGGAGGACTTCGATTGGTCGCGCGTAGCGCGCCTGAAGTCGGGAGCGTCTGGCGCTACCAGGGGAAGAGTAAGGGGGAGGGGGGGCAGGCATGCAGACAAAAAGGAAACTCGTGCATGCACAACAAATCAAATTTTCTCTCCCTTTCCAAATTTCCCGACTTCAGCTATAACACCCCTTTTTTTTTTGTCTTACAGTGAATTTACATTTCTATTTTTTATGCCTTATTCTTGAATTTACATTTCAATCGTCGAATAATGTTTACTAATCAGAAACTGGATAACCGGATACGCTCTTTGTGTAAAATTACACAGCCAGGGTTTTATTCCAGGGGGTGTTCTACGATGAAAGCTACTCTCATCTAAGGCTCTCTAAAATTTCCACTGATGAAATTTATAATTAAAAATTTTAAAGCACGATACTTTTGCAGTCTTAGAGACACGTGCATTTATCAAAAATTTTGTGGGAAAAAGTTGCGTGATCTTGATTGTATAATTTATTTGTTATAGTATTTTCAAAATATATATGAAAATTTGTAGACCTCAGCCCCCACCTCATCCTGACCATGAGCCTTGAGAGGATCAACATTTTATGACACTTTTTTTTTTAATTCTTATAATGCAGTTAGTTACTAAGCAGTTCGGGGCAGCCAAAATCCCAGAAGTACTTCTGTGTGTCATTCTATCCTTTTTTTTATATATAAAGGCTGCATACAGATACGCAGAAGCAACGGGGAAATCATTGACTTGCCTTGCTAACCCCCTACAATCTAAAAGCAAGATCGTAACTGTAACCGTGAAATGGAATTCCCCTCCCCCGGGGAATCAATAGATTTTCGCCCCTGTTGATAGATATGCGAAGGGTAAGGGGAGCAGCAAACACTACATTTCTTACCCTCACCAATTCTCTCCAAAATTAATTGTATGAAATTTGCGTTTGCATCTGCACAGAATTTTTGTGATTGGTGTGCTGATAGCAGACATTCACCTGAAAGGAACTCGACCAATAACGAAATACAAACGATGCTACAGTACGTTAACTCTCAGCTCGTCTTGAAATATTTTCATCAAAAATGCGAGCCCCTAAGCATTATATACTTTGATTCTACTGTCATTTTGTATGACTACTGTCCAGTGTACCTATTCTGTTTTTCTTTTGTGTGTGAGTGATTTTATGTGTGTTGTGCCTAACAGGTAAAATTTTTATAACTTTTGACCACCAGACGTATGAGAAAAAGGAAGGCGGGGAGGTTAGGCGGGATATCCCCCCCAACCCGAAGTTATGAAAAAAATTGGCAAAATATCAGTGAAGACAGTATGTTACAGTATGAATAGCCACGTCACCCACGGCTACTACTGAAATCCCACGTGCCAGTGCGTTATCGTGTCAATATTTTGAATACAATGTCAATTTTTTAAACACACGTCTTAATTTTTTTTTTCGTTTTGTCTACCCCCCCCCCCCCCCTTCCCTCTTTTCCCTTGCACACTGACGTCTGGAAGGTCAATAACTGCATTCTCACTAACCCACTCAAGTGAAGAAAACCACCTCTCATCAACTACATCCAAAACAAACAACAATATAATTGTATTACACATTTAATGTTAGTCAGCCTAACTGCCGTTTGCTAATTTTTTACTGTTTATTTATCTTCCGCGCGATCCACTTTCAGCAGGAAAATTGCTTGAAAAAGATTTCATCAAAATATCTGAGTTACTTATCCAACCCTTTTGTACCTTTCTCGGCTTGAATCTTCCTTCCAAAGCACGCTCTCGGTGGAAGGGTTATGTTACATTGTTTCTTCCTTCTCACTCCCAAATATACAGCTCCGAGTGGAGAGTGGAACGAAAAACATTACTTCAGTACAAAACATTTTTCACCTGGGATTCTTTTTCCGTTGTTTTTCACCCTTCCTGCAAGAAAGAGTCTTACTACGCACTACACCTTTGTACACACACATCACAGTCCATTTAAAAAAAACCATTCACACTTTATTTTAGTCCCACATAAAAAAATCCCTGTTGAAAAAAAATCCAAAGAAACATGGAACGGAGTTGTTTCGTGGATTCTCTTAGTTCCACGCTAGACTCAAATGATCTACACATATTCAAGCCCTTTTTAAGCATGGAATTGAGAACAACAGATGGCATGCTGGGACGCAGTTGACGTCACTTTCTGCCCCCACCATCGCGATATTGCAACTCCCAAAACATTACCTATTTATGGTTAGTGAGAAGAGCCAGGATTATTTGGCGGATTCATTTATCTACAGGCTAGACTCAATTGCCTATATATACTTAAAATATTTTAGACTGCTCATTGGTTGATAACAAGGTCGCATCCTTTGGCGGGTTACACGTGATTGAGCAACCACTTATGTCCTTGTTTTTAACTGTCGCAGGGTTGTCACGAGCACTGTAGTCGACATCAAGCAGATGTACGTGTGATTCAAGTCCACTTTGCTACCCAATGACTCCGCGAAATATTAGAGGCTCCATTAATAAGTAGAGACCTGAAAAATTCGCTAATTAATCTCGTATTAGGTTAGAATCCAAACTCGTTTACCTCTTTGCTGCTTGGGTGATTTGTAGGGACCGGAAAAATTCGCGGTTTAGATGGTCTTCAGGATAGTCTATGCATTCCACTGTACACTCGGGCAAATAACGCAAGTTCATTGGCTGCTGACTTTGACTGTGGTTTTGACTGTGATTCAATCTTTCTTTGGTTGAGGGGTTATAATTGGTTGAGATTCGTCCAGATTAACAGTAAGCCAATAGCAAAATCATCTAAAAGGTATATGTATTTGAATTTTAGCCTATCGCCGAATGGATCCGCGAATTTTTCCTGTCTCTAGTGATTGGACCACAGTTTACCTTAAGAGCTCACTGCTAACGAAAAAACCTTCTACAAAAGAAGTATCGATTCACAAGCAACCCGGATAACAGGTTTTAAAAGTTAGTAGCCAATAAGCACGTGGTATTTACGCGAGTATGTATAAGATTTTCAAGTCCACCCTAGAGGTCATTGAAAACACGAATTTTTCCGGTCCCTATTAATAAGTAGAGACCTGCAAAATTCGCGGATTCATTGACCTCTAGGATAGACTCCACAGTCCTTTAAATACTCGCAGAAATGACACCTGTTCATTGGTTACTGACGCGTGAGACGTCTCAACTAGGCCGTCCGTAATTCGGCACTTTCTTGTTTTAGTGTTTCCCATTGGCTCACAGTTCCCCGGATAAAATGTGGGCCAATCGCAGAAGCGGTACGAACGTATAGTTGTTTTGATGCTAGCCTATCGCGAAATGAATCCGCGAATTTTGCATGTCTCTATTAATAAGTATAAGTTATAATCTCCATTATTAGGATACGGAAATTTCGCGCAGTCATTTACTCGCAAGCTAGAATGCAAACCTTCACACTCTCGCACTGTGTTCATGATTGGCACGCAGTTGTTTGGACACGCCCCTCTACGACCGTGAGCCAACGATGCCCAGAGGAGAGATGTAAGCGAATCAGGTAGTGCCAATTAAAAAGAAAAAAATTTCTCTGGCTAAGAAATCAA
The DNA here is from genome assembly GCF_032445375.1 of Bacillus rossius redtenbacheri. Taxonomy (NCBI): domain Eukaryota; kingdom Metazoa; phylum Arthropoda; class Insecta; order Phasmatodea; family Bacillidae; genus Bacillus; species Bacillus rossius. Next base: position 65,377,391 of record NC_086333.1, on the reverse strand, counting down.
CCATTGGGAAAACAAGTATGGGTTGAGCATACCTATAGCTTTGAATTCTATCCCGAGGCCAGGCGAATTCGCGAAAATTCCGGGTCTCTATCCATTATTAGAGACCTGTAAAATTCGCGGATTCATTTCGCGATAGGATAGAGTCCAAATACGTTTGACATTATTTTGCTTCAGTGATTGGGCCACAGTTTATCTAAAGGACTCTGGGCCAATGAAAAATATTTAACAGAAAAATTAGCGAATCATGATCATTCCAGTCAACAGGTGTTACGCGTTGGTAAACAATCAGCAGATGTAATTTGCACGAGTGCATAGATGATGATGGAGTCTATCCTTACAGGTCTCTATCCATTATTAAAACACAGTCACTTCCATTAAATGCAATCCTCTAAAACTGTTTGCACGATGCAAACACTGCACTTCTCCCGAAGTTCTTGTTGTCCCGCAAACATGGCGCAGGCCATCAGCCGAACAAAACAAAATGGCTTCACGCAGTATCCGTGTAGTAATTTGTGCATAGGAACTGGAAAAATTCGCGGTTTTGATGACCATCGCTGTACTCTGTTCACTCAGGCAGATAACGCCAGTTCGTTGGTTGCTGACATGTGAGTCGTCTCAAATTGGTTTGCCTGTGATTTCATTACTACTTTTGGTTGGGGGTTTCTCGTTAGTTGTCCCGATTAACAGCTCAAAAGTCATATGTATTTGAATTCTAGCCCATCGCAACGTGAATCCACAAACTTTTTCCGGTCTATATGCATGCACGACGACCAACCCCATTCATTTTGCCGAGTGCACTGGCCGCTTCCAAAGTCAAAGGCTTTTACATTTTTTTGGACTATGTTGCCCATGATTAGAGACCCGGAAATTTCGCGGATTCTTCTGGCCTCAGGATAGAATTCAAAGTTATAGGTGTGCTCGACCCATGTTTACTTTCCCATTTGTTGATTTCTTAGCGAGAACATTTTCATCCTTGTTAATTGTCACTACCTGATTCGCTTACTTCTCTCCTAACTGGGCGTCATTGGCTCACGGTCGTAGACGGGCGTGTCCAAACAACTGAGTGCCAATCATGAACACAGTGCGAGAGTGTGAAGGTTTGCATTCTAGCTTGCGACTAAATGAATCCGCGAAATTTCCGGGTCTCTACCCATGATCTGTTCAAACCAAGTCTCCCTGTTTGAAAAATTACTCAGGTCGTGTCAAGATAAATTTACTCCTATAACTACAGTGAAACATACGCTTGGACAGGAAACGATATTCGTGGATTCATCTCACGATACGATTAAATTCAAATAAGCATGCTTCTAAGCTGTTTTGCTCTATTGACACACAAGTTGAGACGTATCACTAGAGACCTGCAAAATTCGCGGATTCATTCGGTGATAGGCTAGAATTCAAAAACATATACCTCTTAGATAATTTTGCTTTTGGCTTACTGTTCATCTGGACGAATCTCAACCAGTTATAAACCCTCAACCAAAGAAGGATCGAATCACAGACAAACCAGCTGAGACGACTTACAAGTCGGCAGCCAATGAACTTGCGTTATTTGCCCGAGTGTACAGGGGTATGTGCAGTCTATCCTGAATGCCATCGAAACCGCGAATTTTGCAGGTCTCTACGTATCACCAGACGGCATACAATGAACAGATGAAATCTTCCAGAGTGTACGGAGGACCGCGAAGTCCAGCCTGGAGGTCAGTTAAAATGTTTATTTTCCAGTCCTTGCATGAGAATTATAATATAAGTTACCGAATGAACCCGAGACCCGAAAATGTTACGCGTAAGCAATTAAGTAAGTCAACATGCCGTAGCTCGTTCCAACCCATTTGATTGGTGGAACCATTTTATACAGGGCTTGAAAGATTTTGTTGACTTAACACGGAAATTTACTGTAGCACAAAAACATAATTTTCACTGCACGAGCCAGGTGAGAAATATTCCCGCGAAATTTTTCCTGCCTGGATATAAACAGCAAGAGCAAGCTATAGATTAGTAGAGACCTGCAAAATTCGCGGATTCATTTCGTGATATGCTACAAAATTCAAATAATTATACCTTGGCGCTGCTTGTACCACTGGTTCACTGTTAATCTGGAGTAATGAGGGCCAATTAGAGACCCTCACTCAAAGAAGTGTCGAATCACAGACACTCAGTCGAGACGACTCACAAGTCAGCAGCCAATAAACAGGTGGCATTTGCCCGAGTGTGTAGAGTGTAGTAGAGTATATCCTGGAAGTCATTGAATCCGCGAATTTTACATGTTTCTATATATTAGGTATATGGAGAAGAAATATTTTTTGTGAACAACGCAGATTGACATATTCGCCATTGGAACTGTCACAAATACCCGTCATGGCGGACGGTAGCTGGTATATTTTGCCTAGGTTTTAAAATATCGGGTTAACTTTATCCTAGAGCATATAACAGTCGGTTCAACGGCTGGGTACGGGTCACGGTACCGGTATCGGAGTCAGAAAACTTGTATTGTGATGCCAAGGCCACCATTTTGAGTGACCTTTACCTTTGACCTTGACATTGACCGCCTCGCTTCCGATGTATTTTTAATTAAAATTAAATTTTAAATGTCTATAAGGGTCATAACAAGTACGGTAGGTAATGGAACATCGAACTTACGTGCATAAGACAGAACGAGGCTAGCACACACTATGAATAAACAGCAGAAACAATGATAACGAACAGTAGTCATCATATGTGGCGACCTCCAGAAAAAAAATGGTAGAATCATGTAAACCAAGATGGCGGCATCCAGCCAAAAAAAATGGTGGAATCATGTAAACCAAGATGGTGGCATCCAGCCAAAAAAAATTGTGGAAAAATGTAAACCAAGATGGCGGCCTACAGCAAACGAAAACCAGATGGCGGCCGTGACGTCACATTCAATGTGGCGGAAATAGGCACTGGCACCACGATCCAGACACAGCCGCACGACCTACTATTATATAGGTACTACTTCCTAGTTTAAATATACGAGGAGTTTATTTTTCCTTACAAATGTATTAGAAGGGGTGTATGACACGGGATGATAAATGCGACGCTCCCTGGTGCTGTGCTATGTAGAGCAGGGCTGTGGAATGGCGCGCAGTATCCTAGTCGGGCATAGAGCAACTATGAGATTTGAGTGGTCACCAAAACATTATATATCGGAAACATGTTGATAAAATGCAATTATTCCCTCGAGTGTTTCCAATAACTAGGGACACCTGTATTTCGCGAATACATTTCGTTTCAAGGCATTTCACAAAATACTGTAGCTTTTCTCCTGTGGTTATTGGCTGAGGTCGGTGAGAGGTGTCGTCCCGCTCTTGACGGGGCCAATGAGAATGTGGTCACCGTACTGCTGCACCCTCACAATTTGCCATGACTCTTAGAAAAAGCTACAATATTTTGTGAAATACCTTGACATGAAATGAAATCGCGAAACACAGGTGTCCCTACCAATAATATATACAGAAAGTTTCATGACCATAAATAATAGGGGAGGGAGGAACGCGTTTTGGTTTTACCCATTTTTACTCTTCTGTAAATACAGATTATAGACGAGACACGGAAACAGAACTACTTGTCCACCCTCAGAGATCTCATGGATGGCTTCCGTTAGTTTTCAAATCGCGAGGATTAATTCTTCTTGCAGCACTGCGCATCGTGTGTGTGTGCCCGGGTGAGCGTGGTCCTTGATTGGTGATACGAGGACTCTGGCGACTGTGCTGGCCAACCAGCCATCGCGTCTGCCTGCGGGTGGGACGCGATACAGGTATCGCTCCATCCATCCATCCATTACCGCTACACGCCTAATCCGATTAGCAGGGGCGCCGCCTTCGCTACACCCTGTTACGACACACCTTGCAGCACACGTGCGGGCTCGGCCTCGCCGCGACGTCAGCGCAACAGCGGAGTCGGCGCGAAATACCGGGACGGCGCTTCGGAGCGAGGCTGGCGAAAAGCGAACGGGAGGAGAGGGGGTGGGGGAACGAGGACTGTCGACGATGCCGCGGACCCAAGGTCTCAAATACGGCAGCCACGCCCTAAAGGGGGCTTTTTGGGGGTGGCCGTGCCGAGACGGAGCGTTTCTTCGCCGCCGCATCCCGCCTCGTCGAGAGGTCTGCCGCGAGAGTGTAGGCAAGAGACTTACTCACAGGTGTGATAGCGAAGCTCATAGATTTTAACTCGACGGGTGCCGGCGTTGACTACTGCGATACATTGTAGTAAACTGAAGTAGAAACTAAAGTTAATGTGGAGACCTTATTTTATAACCTCTCATTGCCTTCAAGTTCCCAAGTAAGAAAGGAAGTAATGAAACATTCCAGTAAAGATAGCGACATAACAACCCCTCCTCCTCCCCCGACGCTTTCTCATTGAGCCCGGAGAATTCTCTGCAGCTCTCGAGGGTTCGTTAAGTTCCCAGAGCCCCGTCTGCGTAAAGTAAGCATAATTTGGGATTGTTCTCGGAGATTCTTGGCCAATGAGAAACCCTCGACTAAAGAAATACTTAAACACAGGCTGCCCATTTCTGACGTTTCACAGTCGGCAGCCAATGAACAGGTGGTATTTTCCAGAGCGTACAGATGACGGTGCAGTCTATACTACGGGCCAATGAACACGCGAAATATTTTCTGTCCCTATCGATGAAATCATCATTAGAGACCTGAAAAATTCGAGTTATAATTTGGTGACAGCCTAAACTGTCTATCACTGTAGGTACTCATACTTCAATTACATTTTCATTGGTTCATGGATCTTTGACGAGCCCTGAAATGCGGGAAGTCAATAATAAAATAACGAAATTCTTATGTCAAGGGGCGAAAAAAAAAAATATCTGAACGCCCGTTAGAATGCAAAATGGTATGCCCGCGCCAGCTGTTTCTCCCTTGTGATTGGCTGCCGTCTGCAAGAGACGACATTGCCTTATTTGACGGGGCCATTAAGGACGCGTTTGCCTCTGCACAGAATTATTGTGATAGGTTTGCTGACCGCAGATATGCACCTGAAAGAAACTCGACCAATCACGAAACACGTTTTAACCTTCAGCTAGTCTCTAAATCTTTTTTGCGAAAAATGCATGGCACTACTTATGACCTGACCGGACAGAAGGTACAATTCAGCAGCCGTCAATGAACGAAAGCTACTGGTTTGTAGACAAGTGTGTGTGTGTGTGTGTTGAGTTTACTATGGTACCACAAAATAAGGTTCCTAATCATTAGAGACCCGGCATTTTCGCGGATTCGTTTGGCGTCAGGCTAAAATTCACAGACCTACGTTTACTCCACCCACATATGCTTACATATTGGCTGATGTATTACTGCAGAAACTCTCCTTTTGAGTGGATCTATATGATTCGTATTAGTAGCCAATCACTAATCAGCAAGTGTAATTTCCATAAGTACATGGAGGAACGTGGAGTCTATCCTAGAGGTCTTTGAAACCGCGAATTTTTTCAGTCCCTACATATCTCCATTCCACGGTTTCAGCACGGTTTAGGTGTCCGCAGACGTGAAATACGTAGAGACCGGAAAAATTCAAGGTTTCCTCCCATGATAGGCTAGAACTCAAATTCTGCTGCTTTCCGCCAGCGATTGGTTTATGTAGAAGACTGCGGGCTAATAAAAAACCCTCGACCAAAGACATATCCAACCACGAGAACCTCAGTTAAGACAGCTCACAGTCAGCAGCCCATGAACCAGTTGCATTTGCCCGAGCACGTACAAGACTGTGGAGCCTATCCTCAAAGTCAGTTAACCCGTCAATATGTCCAGTTACCCTAGATATATGCCTTCGCGGTCGCGCGTGAAATCGTGGTGTCCTCTTATCAAAGTACGAGCCGTCGGTGTCGCGTCATCTCGTCGGGGGACGCGTATGGGTGGACAGATGCTGGGACGGTTGAACGGTGAAGATGAAAGAGGGTTGAAGAGGTGAAGGGATAAAGGGGAGGGGGGTTGATTCATGCGCGCTATCTTATCCGTCCTCTACGTCCCTCTTGCGAGATCAGGCCAGGTCAGTGCGCGGCGCGGAGAAGAGGGATGCTGCATGGACCAGCGCCGACCCACCTCCCTCAGCCACAGAGGTGCGCACACGTCGCTGCTAGGAGTTTGTACGGCGACATAGCGATGTGATACAATTTCATTGACTTATGCCACTGCAGTTTTGCACTGTCTGTCATGGAAAATTCAAGAACACAAATTAAGAAATTTAAAAAAAAATGAAAACATAAAACAAAATTGAACAAGCCTAAAATAAGCTGATAACTGATAAACCCAACGATGAACCTAAACAGGCATTACGAACAACACAACGACAACAGCACAGACGAACAAATTCAAACTTAAATATCAGACAGCACAAGTATTCCGGGAAAGTAATTTAATCATAAAAAAATGAATAATAACAGTACAGTCAAACAAAGTGGGCTAACAACGACGATAAAGTTTAAACAATAACAGTAAATGCAGGCAGACAACAAAACCTGGACGACGCAGCGAATATAAGAACACAACTATGAAGATAAACATATATTATGGACAGCGCAACGACAACACCAACGAAAACAGTATGTTTCCTACGACTAAACAGTTGCGACTTTTCGGGAACTGGCCGCTGTTCCCGTCATCAGGCACAAACAGACTGACTGCTTTCATTTTTTATTTATTAATTTCTGTTCCTGAGTTTTCCATGAAAAAGAGCGCAAAACTACAATGGCGTAAAACGAAGAAATTTTACTAAATCAAAATACAATGTTAAGTTACATTTTACAATTGTTTCAGTACGTTACAAAGTTGTGCCTAAAAGTTTTTTTGCTCTATGGTGTACATCTGGCAACAAAGCTAGCCGAAACAAGGACAGCGCTAATAACAGAAATAGCTCATTGGAAAGAGAGAGTAAATGCCCATTCAAACGCACACTGTAAACAACACAGAATTAGGAACTACCAGGAGACGTATGCTGTGACGCGTTAAAGTCACATCTTAACTTCACCATCGCCATATTGTACCGCTTAAAACATTGCGGAAATGGTGTTTGATAACGCCAAGAGACCTGCAAAATTCGCGGTTTCGATGGCCTTCAGGATACTACTGTACACTCGGGCAAATAACGCAAGTTCATTGGCTGCCGACTTGTAAATCGTCTCAGCTGGCTTGTCTGTGATTCGATCCTTCTTTGGTTGGGGGTTTATAACTGGTAAGCCAATAGCAAAATTATCTAAGAGGTATGTGTGTTTGAATTATAGCCTATTACCGAATGAATCCGCGAATTTTGCAGGTCTCTACTTATGATGGTTAGTAGGTACGAATTAGAATCTCCGTCGTTAAACGCAGTCACTTTCATAAACAAAAGTTATTTATTACTCTTTTAAAAGTTCAAAAACTACACTTCAGCCAATGTTATGGGCCTCTAACCGAAATATTGTAATGGGGACAATATGGGAAACAGGTAAGAAAAACGTGAGACAAGCTATTCCAGAGAACCTGGCGGTGTGGAGCGTACCTAAGTTTTTAAGTGCGCGAAAACTAGTAACATCAGTGGCATATAGCGGCGTGGAGCTTAAAATTACTTGAAAGCAATGCTAATAGGCCAGAGTTTCCCATACCGTCCTATTAATATTCGGTCCAACCATTATGTATGAGACCGGAAAAATTCGCGGGATTCATTTCGTATCATGTTAAAATTATATTAATTATACCTTTACGCTGCATTTGCTATTGGTAGAGACCTGAAAAATTCGCGGTTTCATTTCGTGTTATGCTAAAATTCAAATAATTATACCTTAGTGCTGCTTCTGTCATTAGTTCACTGTTAAACTGGAGGACTAAGGGCCAATTAGAAACCCTCACTCATAGAAGTGTCGAATCACAGGCCACCCAGACGAGACGACTCATAAGTCAGCAGCCAATGAACAGTTGGCATTTACCCGAGTGTGTAGAGGATAGTGGAGTCTATCCTGGAGGTCATTGAACCCGCGGATTTTTTCCTGTCTCTAGATATTGGTTCGCTGTAAATCTGGTGGACTCTGGGCCAGTTAGAGACCATCAGTCAAAGAAGTAACGACCAAAAAATTACTCAGGTGACATGACTCACAAATTAGCAGCCGGCGAAAAAACGAATTTTACCAGAGTATATCCTGGAGGTCACTGAACCTGCGAAAAATTGCTCAGCGGAGCGGCCACACAGTGCAGCAGACTGAAACGGAGGACGTAAGCTAGGGGGCTCACCGAAGAGGCTGTAGACGACGCCGAAGACCAGGTACATGCCGCAGATGACGGCGGTCGCCACGTCGTAGTTGTAGTCGACGTAGGCGCAGCGCTCGCCCGCGGTGGGCACGCCCGCCACGCCGCCTTCACCGCCGCCTCCGCCGCCCCCGGGGGCGGTGGTCGCGTTGTGCGTCCTCGCCGTGGGCACGAGCTGGCCGGGCTGCAGCCCCGACATGCTCGCCGCCTGCGGACCACCAGCCAACTCCACTCACCCTCTCGTGACTTGTGACCGCACCTTTAGAAATACCTGTCATTAGGGACACCTGTATTTCGCGATTTCATTTCATGTCAAGGTATTTCACAAAACTCTGTAGCTTTTTCTAACAGTCATGGCTAGAGACCTGAAGAAAAATTCGCTCATTCATTTCACGATAGGCTAGAATCCAAAAAGTTTGCATTTTTGCTACTTCGGTGATTGGGCCACAGTAGGCTATATCTGAAGGGCTTTGGGCCAATGAAAAAATGTAAACAAAGGAAGTAGCAAATCACGACAAACCCAGTTAACAGGTGCTGCGAGTCAGTAACCAATGAGCAGATGCAATTCGCCCGAGTGCATAGCGGATCATGGAGTCCATCCTATAGGTCAATGAAATAGCGAATTTTTCCGGGTCTCTAGTCATGGCATGGCAAATTGTGAAGGTGCAGCAGTACGGTGACCACATTCTCATTGGCCCCGTCAAGAGCGGGACGACACCTCTCACCGACCTCAGCCAATAACCACAGGAGAAAAGCTACAGTATTTTGTGAAATACCTCGACACGAAATGTATTAGCGAAGTACAGGTGTCCCTACCTATCATTATTATCCAGGTAAATTGTGTTGGAACAAACATGGCGTCTAATATATTTAAAATTTTGTTGGTACTCTAATGCATTACGAACACGGCGCTATCTTTAAAGAATTTTTTAAACTAAAAGTTACGTCATATATATATATGTGTGTGTGTGTGTGTATATATATATACACACACACACAAACATACATACATACACACAATATTAACTTGTAACATTTTAAAATACATATTATAACAACACTAAGTAGCCTATATGTAAGCACATTTATTTTTTGCTTAAACGACAGAAATCAGTCTGTAAGTGCTTCCTAAAAAAAAACCTTAACATTATTGGACTGATTTAACATTTAAAAAGTAACAGTAAATTAATTATTTCATTCAACATGGCGTTGAATGTGTAGGCAAACAATTTCTTGTGTTTCTACAGTATGACGAAAGCTGCGTTTGCATTCCAACTAATAGTTGTCAAAACTGATATCCTTATTATTTTAAGTTATCATTTATTTTCATAAATGTAAATTATAACATAAAGTATTGAAGGATAGTTTTACTATTACAAAGTTTAGTTTGGCACACAATTACGCTTAAGTGCATCCCCGATGTTCGCGAAAGTTAATATATACGGATGAATCGCGCGGGTTCGCCCTTTTTTTTTTTCCTCGAGATTTCTGAGACTTCCACAGATGGCAGCACCGTGTTTACACTTGTCCGTTCCAATATATTTCCATTCCATTAACGAAATTACTCCTGCCAAATGATATATACCCAGAGCAGAAGTGCGTGTTCTTATGTACGTGGGTTGTAAGTTGCTTACTTGGCGTAACAAAAAAACTTACTTTAATTTTGCATACAAATAATTAATAGAAATAAAATAAAAAAGGTATGAGGTAATGTATAAAATCGATCAAATTAAGAAATAAATAAACACTCATAATTCAATATTTATATAAATACGTGTGTAAAAATTATTTTTTTAATTTATTAAAATATTCGAATTGATAATAAATTAACAACTTGGAATCCTACATATCTGCGCCCCTGGTCGGCATCTGACCGAGTGCCTAGAGGACCATGGATCAGGTCAGTGGGCCCTGCAGCTGCGACCCTCGTGGCCAGAAGCCGCGCCGCAGAGGCGCCGGCCACTGTAACGGGTGGAGACGGGGCGAGGAGAACCTGTGATGCACCCCTCGGGGCGGGCGCGTGAGTGACGAGGCTGGCTGGCCATGCTGATTGGCCATTCATCGCACGCCCGCGACCGCCGCCGGTAGCCAGACTTGCAGCGCCGCAGACGGGTCGATGCCCCAGCTACAATGCAGCTACGGTTTGTCTGCGCTTTAACAGTCTGAAAATTGCTGCTCGTTTACGGACTTGAACGATTTCCGGGTTCTTTTGAAAAACATGTCCGTGTAAGAAAGAAGATGGATATTTATAACATTTTTAAAGGTCATTTTATAACACTTCAACATGATTAATCAAAGTTTTTGTTCAAAGAAAGTAAGCACTAATAGCTAAATCTGTAAATTTACGAAAATCTCCGGATCATGATTTCCAACCACTGTTCCTCATAAATACAGTGTAAAAGCTGGAAAAAATATCTCGGATCGGTGATCCTCTTCGATAGAAACTCAAGTTTTTTTTAATACTCAGTAAAATTTGAGTGTTTATACTGGTTGTTTGACACGCAGGTCGTCTAAACTGAATTGTCTTTGATTCGACGCTGCTTTAATATGAGGGTATATAGTCTGTGTGCCATGTAACTTGTCTAAGATTTGACAATCCTGAAAAGTGCCGGTATTGGTGAAAAAACATGGTGTGTTGCCTTGCAAGTGAATGTCAAGAAATGGTTAACCACTGGCACTTCTTTCGAGAGAACTGTAAAAAAAAAAGTGTTTCTCGGGGTATTTAAAAAACGTTCGAAAATTTGTTTTTTAAGTCCACGACATATTTCCCCCCCCCCTTTTTTATTCCGCGTTCATGTTTACCTTGTTTACTAGGGAGTCGAAATATGGATTACATAGTTTAAACGAAGGTACCTACAGATGTATGTACGTAACTACGAAAGACGCTGATTACACGAGAAACAATCTTCTTCGAAAACTCCGATAATTTAAGAGTAATTTCTAACAGTGTACAGAGAGGCAGAGAGAGAGAGAGAGAGAGAGATAGAGAGAGAGAGAGGTGCAGGCAATGCAGGCGTGGGCTATGAATAACGCACGAGAGAAACATAACCTGGACGCCGTAACTGCGAGACGCGGAGATAACTTCAGGGGATTCGGGATGACTGCTGAATTAACTATCGGCGCGGAGAACGAGACACCCGCATACACCCGACAGTCGCTGGATCCTACTCGCGCAAGCAGACGGACTCACGGCTCAGCACGCTCCTGGAAATATTTTCGCAACGAGGAAGATTGGCGTAAAACATTTTTATATTCAAACTCCATTTCTGATTTTCAACGTATTTCATAGAGAAACAACAAGAATTAACAATAAGTAGAGACCTGTAAAATTCGCGATTTTTAAATCGCTAAAGGATAGACTCCATGATCCTCTATGCACTCGTGCAAATTACATCTGCTGATTGGTTACCGACTCGTAACACCTGTTGACTGTAATGATCGTGATTCGCTAATTCTTCTGTTAAAGATTTTTCATTGGCCCAGAGTCCTTCAGATAAACTGTGGTCCAATGACTGAAGCAAAATAATGACAAAAGTATTTTGACTCTATCCTATCGCGAAATGAATCCGCGAATTTTACAGGTCTCTAACAATAAGATGAATAAACAACACACGGGAAAGGAAAAAAAGAAGCTATTATCTGTGCTGTCTATGCATTCACACACTTAACATCAGCTGATTTTGGACTTGTTTTTGTTTGTGTTTGTGTATTCATCTTCCTTTATTCTTGTGGTTTCTGTATGGCATTAAGTGAAAACCAGCGATGGCGCGTAAGTCTAGAGGTACGGAATTTCGCGGATTCATTTGGTCGCAAAGCTAGAGTGAAAACCATAATAGTCTTGCACGGTGTCTGTGATTGGACCGCAGTTGTTTGGACACGCCCCTCTGCAACCGTGAACCAATAATTACACGCTAGGAGAGAATTAAACTAATCAGGTAGTGAAATTTTACTAAGAACAAGAGGTACATAGAAATCAGCCAATGGAAAAGCAAACACTGGTAGAGCAAACACACAGCTTTGAATTTTAGCCTGATGTCAAACGAATTCACGAAATTCCCGGGTCTCTACGTATGTCCATAAAAAAAAGTGTTTTACATAAGTTTTAGTATCATTCTCAGCCCGATGTGCGACTCACTGACTATGACTCACTGACTGACTCATGTATAAAAATTTTAACCCACTTCCAGACGACCTAGAAACTTGCAATGACAGCAGGTAAATCTCGGCCCACAACCGGTGGGAAAATTCCAAAAAATTAAATTTTTTTTTAAAACTTTAAAATATTGAAAAAATTAAAAACTTTTAAAAACCATTGAGTTAGGAACTGTCAGGAGACGACATACCGTGACGTAATTGAAGTCACTTTTTAATCTTGCCATCAGTATATCGTGTACGCACAAAACGTCACATGATGGTTAGTAAGTATGAATTAGAATCTCCGTAGTTAAAAATAGTAACAATCATAAAAAAATTCAAAACTGTTTCCACAATGAAAACACTACACTTCCACAATTTTTTTGGGCGTCCAAAGCAATGTGGCGTAAGAAATAGCTGAAGAAAAAAGACCGCTTCACATCATGCAGATATGACCACTCCAGTTAATAAACCTACCAAGCCTGGCCATCGTAGCATTGTTGTAGGAAAATAGTCATTGCAACATCATTATTACAGAATAAGGAAAAAATCTTTTAAACGATATAGCTAAGAATAATTTATATACCTATGCACGTTTATTGATGACAAAACACTATAAAATTGCTAACCAGAGAATTTTCGCGACACCATTTTTCAAGCTGGTTTACACGATCCGACCAATTTTTTTATTTTATTTGTAAGCCATGGTCATAGAATACAAACACATGTAAACATAATATAAAACATGGAGGCATAAGTCTATGGAGTGGGTGTATGTTCTGAAGTTGAAGTTAACCGGTTAGCAATTGGATAGAAAAACATATCGTAGCTCTATAACAGTTAATACACTACAAGTTTGTTTAAAATATTGAAATGAACTCAGAAAGATTCGTAATAATGTCATCATGAAGTGAGTAATGTAAAACACGGTGTAAAACCACATTTTAAATTACACGCAGTACAGTAAAAAACTGGTAAAATAATACTCCCCCCCCTTTTTTTTCTTCCAAAAATTGAACCGAGTTCAAAGATCACGTGTGGGCTGAAGTTTTTTTTTTTTAAGTTAAAGAGGATATGAGGGGGTCCCAAGGGATCACTGCATCTAACAGCAATGAAAGAAATCCACGCAGCCATTTGTAAACAGTGCGGTTATGGCACTGCGATCTCCCATTTTTATCGATATCGTCACGACCCGAGAAAGCCATCCCGAAATCGGTGCAATATATCGCATCGAATACTTGATGGTTGTTCACGACCAAAAACGGCATCGTAAATACTTTGCATCGTAAACATCTTCGCCGCAAAATACGCATCGCAATAAATAACAAAACATCGACAAAACATTTTCTTAAAAAAATCACGTTTCTGTGATATGGGAGTGGGAAATACACTGAAAATTATCATTCAGGCGAATGTGGAGGAGATTCCACATGCTTGCCAAACACTTTGATTATATCCTGCAGTGATCAAATATATATGACGCAATCTTTCAAATATACCGATATACCGCTATATAGCTCTATTTTTTTTTTAGTAAAACCTTTTTTACAGAAGGAAGAGTAATATCAGATTCACGGGGTAGTGGAAAATAGTAGGTAACGGAGTTAACGTGTGTAACGAATAGGTCTTGCTCGATAGAACAAGGTTTAAAAAAAATGGTTTTGAATTTAAACAACTTGACAGCCGGTTACAGATGGAAGCAGCAGCGCATGGTAACTTAATACTTTTGTAACCGTTTAAATACTACATACGTCGCAAGTCTTAACTCTGAGGTTGGATCCGGTGTTAGCATTAGAATGTGACAATTTGTATATAAATTTACAATAGGGTTTAGGAATCATATATTATAAACCTATTAATTCATTCTTTAGAGTCCATTGAAGTTATGAACAGACACTAGTAAAAAAAGGCATATTTTAAACGCACGATTACCTGTGTATCAAACATTAGAATACCCTAAATATTTCCTATCACTCTTATCTGTGAAGTTTCACTTTTTATGTATGTGGCGGCCAAGTACACATGTATATTTCCCAGCCGCGTTTTATAAAATGTAAAAAATATTATATCGTGGTCGATACACGGAAGTAAAACGGAGGTCGAAGCCCGAAGATCAGTCGCTTGTCTCGCGTCATGGAAGGTCAAGCTTCTAATCCCGAGTCCTCATCCTGATCTACCAAAAGGTGATTAAGTGCGACGCTCGCTGGTGCTTCTAGCGCGGTGTCGCCTCTAAGCGCAAGGCTCTGAACTGGCGCGCAGTCTTCTCGTCGTGCACAGGGCAACAACGAGAATTTGAACGGTAACAACAACATTATATTGCGGAGAAATGAGATAAAAACGTGTAATGCAAGTCCCTTGGGTGCTTTCAAGAATCTGTACCGGATGTTTCATGCCTGAGAATATGAAAACAAGGGGTTTTAACCCTTTTCACTCCTCTACAAATACAGTTTATAAAACAAAATACGGAAACTAAACTACTCATTCGCCTTAGTGTATTTTTTAAATGCCTATCGTAGACAGACACCACTTTGATACTTTTAAGCAGTTTATAAATCTCGTGGGGTTTTTTTCTTCTAAAGCTAAGCACACCGTATGTGTACCCAGGTAGGCATGAGCCTTAATAAAAGTGTTTAGAAAAAAAGATAATTAGCACTCATGGATGAAAATCTGGAGGATTTCCAGGAGGGATTTAGGGGGGGGGGGGGGGAATTAAAGATTATCATTCCCATTTCGCAGATACGATTTTACAAGTGCAAGCGGGATCCCAGAGAAGAGTACACCCCCCCCCCCTGCCACGGGATCAACGCCCATGATCCGCACGGTCCAAAGTGCAGCTCTGCCTTGCTCCAGAGTGACTCCCACCTCCCCGTAGTAGACGCGGCGCTCGGCGGTGCAAATCACCTCCCTCGCACGACGAGCCCAGCTGTCCGCGCAGAAGACGTAACGCTCTGTCAGAGAGAAGAGAGAGACAGGGACGGAGATCTCGGCGACGGGGCGGGTCGTAAAAGCCCCGAGAGCGGGCGAGCGATGGAACTGCGGCCGTAAAAGCCCCCTCGTCTTCGCGGGCCGTGCTTGCAGAAGTGCTGCGGCCGCGAGGCCCGGGCACGTGTACAGTCTGCGTCGCGTTAGCTCGGCCCAAGTTTCGGGACACTCCTTCGAATGCGACACCAAAAGGTGTCGCACGTCCTTCTCCGCCAAATTCTGTTCCGTCAACATCTTCGATGTGGTTGTCATGGTTAGGGACTGGAAGAATTCTCGGGTTCAATGACCGCCAGGATAGACTCCACGATCCTCTGCACACTCGGGCAAACGTCGCCTGTTCATTGGCTGCTGACTTGTGAGGTTTCTCAATTGGGAGACTCGTGATTCGATACTGCTTTGACTGAGGGTCTATGATTGGCCCACAGTCCTCCAGGTTAACAGTGAACCAATATTAGCAGATGTTGCGTAAAGGTACAATTATTTGCATTTTAGCATATAGCGAAATGAATCCGCGAATTTTTCCGGTCTCTAGTCATGGTTCGTGAAAACCAACACCGCGTGATGCTCCGCAGTTGATAAGATTGGGTAAACATGGGTACCGATGGAATAGATAATTACGAGAAATGTCGAAATACCAGACAGGTTAATAATGTTCGCAGGTTTTCACGGCCGTTTTCTGAAGTAGCTTGGCTTCTGATATTGTAGCCGTGTCCTTGGCAAATAATATACCGAGGTTTCGGTCGACATTGCAGTCGCCATCATCAGGTAGCATCATCAGGTAACTGCTCTTTGATGATGGCGACTGCAATCGTCGGTAAATAATTCGCCAAGGACACGGCTACAACCCAGAAGCCAAGCTACTGCAGACAGTTTAGTCGGCACGGACTATACGCACAGGCCACGCAACAGGCTGTGGTTAGGTCCTAGTGTTCCAGATCACTTTACCAGGACGTCGAAAGAGAAGGGGGAGGGGAGAGCCTACCAATTTAAGTTTCGACATTTTTTTTTGATGCTTGGATTTAAACTGTTTGGACGAAAATAAAAACTGTATTGCTAATAGTATTCATAAGAAACCTTGCGAATGATGTGAACCGCCTATATCAATTTTTACAGTTGTGACCACAGTTGCGTTTAGGGCGGAATTCCAAGATGTTCGGGCAAGGTAGCGCATTGGGATAACGCCATAACCTAACTCGCGGGCCCCGTATTATTCCAGGACGTGTCCAAACCGAATCAAGGAACAAATCGGCAACCGTTTTAATTAACGGTGCCCTGCGCGAGGCTAGAAACCGGTTCCAGCGAATTCTAGCGGATGTTTTACCTATCGATATAATTGCTACGGCAAAAAATACCAGAGATAGCAGCACCATCGCTCAAAAATATAACGGCCTTTCTAATATTCTCAAGTACTATTAAAGTTGTGAATATTACTTGTTATGACCATAAAGCAGGATATACATTCGCTATCATAAAGTTTCATTTTGCACACCTACACACTTGGTACATTACCCGATGATAACAAAAATGACTATATATACCAGTTAATATCACCAGACGCAGGACCGCCATTTGGACGAAATCGACGAAAAAGTGATTTCTGTGCATGCGCGAAATTTGGGCGACAAATCTGGAACGGACACCAAAATCCGTTCCCTAAAATCAAAGGATTGGCAGTGTCCTATCGTGTACTGGGAATACAGTTAGGGTACAGGTGTAGCATAATCAACATCTAAACCCTTATTTTTGGTTCTTGGAATACTGGCCTAAGTATTGGGGGGGGGGGGGGGGGGCGCTCGACGAAATTGTTGGCCGCCGGGTCCACGGTTCCTCCCTATGGCTCTGTACTTTTATCCCCCCCCCCCCCCCTTCTTCACACACACACACACACCAAAGTGGTTTGGGTCACGTTTTTGGGCAGGGCTCAAATCGGTACCGGATTCCTCGTACGAAACGCAGCGGATGTTGTACAACTGTGGGTTTACTCGCGATACTCACTTGTGTGTCCTTCCCACCACCACCAACAATGCATTCCGTCGCTGCTTTTCGTCTCGACGTTGCTATTGAGTGGGGGAAAACTCCTGCCCGTGGTAGCAGCTAGTGATCCCACTATATTGCATCGGTGAAGACCGGGAAAAATTCGAGCCTTCATTAGGTGACAGGCTAAAACTCAAACACGTGTACCCGTTCGCTACAATTGTGATTGGTCCACAGTTCGAGCACAGCCCTCGTAGCCAATGGCAAACCTGGTCACTCGATAAAGAGCCTTAAATCACGTGCAACCCACTAAACAGAAACTCTCACAGACTCAGCATCCAATGAACTGACGACATCGGCACAAGCATGCGGATTTTCAACCTGCAGGTCAATGAAACCCGCAAGAATTTTTTTTTCACGTGCATTACCTTGGGGCGTATATGGCCGGGCCAATACCGCACGAAACTGCTGTGATACGTGTGTCGACAGAATACACGATACTGAAATAAACTCAATCAATCACGAAAAACAGACGATGCTAGTTTTAACACACAGCTGGTCTTTTTTCGTTGGATCCCACACGCTAAGTAAGTTAATTCATCTCCTTGTCTTTATTATTATTATTGATGGATTTTCCTCTAAATATATTCCGGTATCTCTCTTGTGTTTGTTTTTGGACCACCAGAATTTTTAAATTTTTTTTTTCCCCGAGCAGCAAAATTTCACGCAGGTGACCATAGTCGTAAACACCCGCTTCGCTTTTTTCACAGCTATTTGATCGTCTTTAGAAAATATCTGTTGAGACAATTTCAGATAAAACATAATATGCAACAGCAATATGGTAAATATTTAGATTAAAAGCTCTATAATAATAATAGTATCAAGAAAATGAAATAATTATCTCAAGGTATAAGACCGAGCCATAAATAACTTCGCAATTCCTCTCGTTCATTTCAGACATGTTTTAAGTGACGTACATATACGGGACATACAACCTTAATGAATGAAGAAGGGCAAACCTTTTTTCTTGCGACCATTAAACAGAGTATCGCGCTGCTAATAAATCCTGGCGTGTGACTTATAGTCCCGTCCAAGAGAGCTAATATATTGTTATTTTTGCTGCGTACGGGAAAAATAAAAGATCTTCAGAGTCACGGACGTTATATTCCCGGACGACAGCAATATACCCCCCTCCCCTCCCGCAGAGAAATTAATTAAAAAGAAAAGCACTAATAACGCGGACTTCGTCGCAGCACGTGAACTGCCTCCGGGACAGCTCGCTCGGTAAGTCGACGGGCGGCCGTATTAAGGGCGTATGTCCGTTCCAAGTCATCATTTCATATCTACGTTCCACGCGGTTAAACCTGCAGACACTATGAGTGGCTGAGCTTCCACAAAATATATGTATGTATGTGTGTGTGTATATATATATAATGGAATATTAAACTTGAACTTTTAAAGTTTAAAATCATCTTTACTACCTGCTTTATGATATGGATTAATTTATTTCCGAAAAAAAATTAATTTTACCTGGATTTTTAAAATAAAATAAAATTTTATGATTTTAAAAGGTTAAATACAATAACTTTTTTTTTCTGAGAAAATTTTTAACAATACCACGCAGTGACCACCAGCATTCCTTTAAACCCATATTGCGAAAAAAATTAAAATTAAACTTTTCCAACTAACTATGCAAAATATAGGCACTGTATATAGGTATTTAATTTTGTTGAAATTCGACCACTCAAAATGTCAACAAGTTTAACTGTGCTCCGTGCGGAGCTGAAACATTTTGCGCCTAGGACAAAAAAAATAACATAAATAAAAAATTTTGAACAGTGAAACATGCAAGAAGGTTAAAATTAAAATTTAAAAAAAAATAGTTCTACACTGCTAATGGAAATTGTATGAAAATTTGAAAAATAATATTATGTAAATTAGAACAATAGTTCTCTCGTATAACGTAATGCAAAACTGTAATTTTCATTTACTTTAACGAAAAGGTACTCTATAAAGCTGTTCCCCCATCACTTACCAACTTCAATATGTCAGATCCGCGTGTGGTAGCATACACGAGTATATTATCGCTTTCATGAATATCTTTGGGATGTAGCAAGGTATTGGTTTGCCAAATGTAACTTTATGATAGTTAAACTACATCCTGGTACACTCTTTATAAACTATAAGTCATAAGATACAATCGTAACTACAAAAAAAAAATACTTATAACTTATAAACCATGAAAAATCATGTTAGAACAAATATTACTTCGGAAGATATTAACACTGTGTTGGTTATCTTTAACATTGCGAAGAATAAGGCTAGCCTTCGATTTCTTTGTCAAACTAAAGGCTTCAGTCCAAACGTTGCAAGAATTGTGTATGGTAGGTACTGTTTTAAAATATTTTAGTGCAACAAATCAAAATTTGTTCTTGGTTTTATTTTTTTTTCCTCTCGAGGGGGTAGGCTATCTTTATGGGAGAAAATGAAATAAAAAGTTGGTAAGTTTAGGTCAACGAAAAAAAAGCATTTTCTTAAAATGGTGGCTCAGATGAGCAACACGCTGAAGGAAGACGAAGTCATGCGAGCGAGGCGGCGCTCGGGATATGTTGGGAACCGATCGGGCGTGCGACTCCAGTTGGAGCATCGACCCCAAACGTTTTTTTTCCTAACCTAAGTTAAAACTATGTGTGTAAGGGAGGGGTCTAGGTAGGGAAGACTCTAAGGGCCGTATTCCAAGACACAAAAATAAGGGTTTAGGTGTTGAATATGCGATACCTGTACCCTAACCATATTCCAAGTGCACGATAGGACACGGCCAGTACCTTAGTTTTAGGGCACTGATTTTTGGTGTCCTATCTGTTGCCGTTTCGTTGCCAAAATCACGCGCATGCGCAGAGCTCACTTTTTCGTTGATTTCTCCCAGATGGCTGAATCGCATCTGGCGCCATTAACTAATATATAGTCATTTTAATTATAATCGGGGGATGTATAATGTGTTTTAATGTGTCAAATAAAACTTTATAATAGCAAAATCTAATCTGAAATATATTTGATTACTTTAATGGTAATAAAAACAAATAATCAACAACTTTAAAATTACCTAGTGTGTCAAATAAAACTTTATAATAGCAAAAACTATTCTGGAATATATTTGAATAGTTTAATGGTCATAAAAACAAATAATCAACAACTTTAAAATTACCTGAGAAAATTAAAATTACGCCAATTAATTCGCACGATAGTGCTGCTATCTGTAGGATTTTGGCGTAGCAAATCCATCGATGGTTGCCAAACATCCGCTAGAATGCATTAAAATCAGTTTCTAGCCTCGTACAGGGCACAGTTTATTAAAACAGTTGCTTTTTCGTTTCCTAACAGGAATTGGATTGGGACGCGTTCTGGAATACAGTCAGCGAGATAGGTTACAGTTGTATCCCAACAAGGTAGTGCTTATTCGCTACCTTACCTGAATGTTTTGGAATACCGCCCTAAGTGCGTCTCAGGGCAAGCCCTATACGCTCTAAACATGCGGGTTTTTAACCATGCTGAGAAGGTCACGTGCATCATGTGCTAGGAGGGGATTGGCCAGCCATGGCAGACCCCAAAGGTGTTGATCAGAGAGCGCGCGCCTCGCCGGAGAGGAGAGGAGAGGGAGAGGGAGAGGGAGGGGGAGAGGGAGAGGGAGATGCGGACTGGACCGCGACCTCGTGGCAGGAAGGATGCAGGTGCGCGCCGGTAATTGCCGGTCATTACGCGAGGGGGGCGCGCCGTGTGAGGTGTGGCGTGCTCCGTGTGGCTCCGTGTGGCTCCGGTGTGGCTTCTCGCTACCTCCCCCTTCTTCTGCTTCACATTTCAAACTGAACTAGATGTTTCCAACTCTTTCACATTTTTGTTTTCAGTTAATGATTTTCTACGCTGTTTGTGATTTGCAGAGACCTGAAAAATTCGCGCATTCATTTCACGATAGACTAAAATCCAAAAAGGTTTCCATTTTTAATGCTTCGGTGATTGGGCCACAGTATATCTGAAGGACTCTGGGCCAATGAAAAGATGTAAACAATAGAAGTAGCGAATCACGAGCATCCCAGTTAACAGGAGCTGCGAGTCAGTAACCAATGAGCAGATGCGATTCGCCCGAGTGCATAGAGGATCATGGAGTCCATTCTATAGGTAATTGAAATCGCGAATTTTTCCGGCCTCTAGTGATTTGTTATGTTGTCTGGCGATTAGTGTTTCTAAGTTTCGTGTTTCAAAAATATGACAGTAGTTCAAAGCTGCATCTGTCAAAATCATGTAATTTCTATCTTTTGATTTTGTTATTAAATAGCCCAGTGCCACGTGTTATAAACATACGACCGTTCTAAGCTACACGTTTCTAACTCGTGTCATTTCTATGTTATGATCTTTTTTTTTCAAGTTTTTATTTTGTTAAGTGGTTTGACGTTTATTGTTTCTAAGTTACGAGTTTAAAAGATACGATAGATTTTCTAGGTTGTGCTTTTGCTATGTGATTCTGCGGTGTATGTTTCTAAGCTGCATGCTTCAAACTTATAACAGTTCACAGCCGATTTTGTTTTTGCTCACGACAGTTCTTATGTTATGCTTTTTTTTTTAGATGTTATTTTTGTCATGTCGTTAGGCGATGTGTGTTTCTAAGTAGCGATCGTCCCAACTCATGATAATTCGAGGTTTAAAGGATTTATTTTACAGAATTGTAAAATATGACTGTTGTTAAGTTGAGACTCTCTAAGTTATTTGTGGTTCCCTTTCTTCCTTCCTTCTTTCCTTCCCTGCTTCCCCTATTTCATCGGGTATGAAAAGGATGAGATCGATTGTATCAATATAAGAGACCCGGGAATTTCAAGGGTTCAATGATCGACAGGCTAGATTCATGTTGCGGTTTTCTCGAGTAAAAGTCACTCGTTCATTGGGTATCGTCCTCGAGTGAAGACATTCTATAGCGTGCCTCATCCTTCGTTTGCAGTATACATTTTAATGGGCATTTTCCCCTCTCTTCTTTAGTGCACGATATCTGCTATTAGCGCTATCCTTGCTTCAGTGTGCTCTGTTGCCAGATGTACCCAAAGAGCACAATGCCTTTAAAAATTATAATTTGTAAAGTAAAATTTGGAATAAGGATTTTGAAAATATGTTTTCTTATTGTACTTCATCAACAACATCATATGATAATATTCAATTCTTACTTATAATAAAACGTAAATAAAACTGGCATATGTTTCAACTGTTTTTTCCTTCAACTTTTTAATATTTATTATTACGTTTTTGTTTGTTTTACCGTAGCATACATTTAATGAGATGCATTGTTATTAATAGTGACCAACTATTAAAAATAGTTTAATTTGTGTTTAAAATTTATTTTTAATCCAGAATGTTTTCAACTGTATCTAATAATACTGACAAAAGTTACTATTTTATGGTCTTGGGAAAAACCAACAAAATGTTAAACTTAAATTATTAGAATAAAACTTATTCTAATTATTGATGGTGTACAAAATAAGAAATGCAATGTTAACAAGCCTGATAGTGTCAGTCTGGAAACAGTGGGCGACATTTTCTCTGCACTGTAATCTAGACTTTAATTGTGTGTATATAATTCGACCAACCAGTGGCCTTTGACCTAGACAATACCTTGAGGCGTGTTCGAAACACAGGTGACCCAACTGAAGTATTCGCGAAAACCAACAGGTGTTCACAGTTAAAATTATTGTTAACAAAACTCTAATCATTGAAATTACGATACGTTGTCATTATGGGACGATAGTCATTATGACGATAGTTTAACGTGAAAACGTCATAACATAACATTGATGAAATGATTGCATACTTTATGAATAAAATTTAATCATTTTAATTTTAATAATAAAAAATAATTACTTGAAATTATACTAGTAATCAGATTTTTAAAATGCAAGAATAACTAACCTTTATTCCAGAAATTGTTATTGTAATACGCAATGAAAACCACATTAACTTTTCACTTCACTTTATAAACATTCGAGTGGAAGAGAGATAGATGCGGCGCAAGCGTACAATGAGCGTAACGGGACACAGCGTAACGGAACAATGTGCGTAACGGGACACTTTTTCGTGCGTGCAGCCGGCGTTCATCGATTTATTAGACGTTGTCACATCAAAAAACTATTCCAAAACACGCGTTTCAGCCATTTTCATTCTCCAAATAATACAGTTTCAAAACGTAGTACGGAAACAGGACTACTCGTTTTCGTAAACAGACACCACTCTAGTACCTTAAGAGTGTGGTTTTTTTTTTTTGTCTTCTGGAACTCTGCGCGCCGTGTGTGTGCCCACGCAGGCGGGACTGGTTAGCTTCTGAACCAAGCAATCCCGGACACGACCGTGTCCGAGTGCGAAGCAAGGACCCAGCACCGCACGGACATTGACCGCTAGATCATGGCGCGCGACCTGTCTCGACCCTGCACTGATTAGCTCCGCGGGCCGGTGATTGGGCAGGACTGCGCCGAGGGGTGGGCGGTGGGTTGTAGGGAGGGTTGGCTTCTCGCCCGGACCAGGTTCTAGTACTAGATCTACCTTCCATCAGATATGTTATAGCGTTTCAGTATAACTGTTAATACGCAGGCTTTCACGGCCATTGTATCAAGTAGCTTGGCTTCTGGGTTGTAGCCGCGTCCTTGGCGAATAATTCACCGACGTTTCGGTCGACATTGCACTCGCTATCATCAGGGAGCAGTTACATATGTTAATGAGCTCGATAAATCTTGAAGTTTTCGTTTTATCCACGTATCAAATGGTTGCGGGACCTTTTATTTATTTATTATTTCTTAATGACGTGACCTCAACACAGAAGCCGAAATATTTAACTCATCTACGCATATCTACGATATCTTAAAAACAAAGTAGTGAAAACTATTTTCCTCGTGTCTTAAGATTGTCTATAAAATTGTGTGTATCACAAAAATTATTAAGTTATAATAAGAAATTATATACACGTTACCTTAAGCCGAAGTTATTACGCCTACAGAATGCAGTATGAAAAGAGTTTTCAGAGTAGGGTACACAGCATGACAAAATCGCATTAAATAAAATTTTACCATAAACAGGTACACCATAAAAATATAATACAAAAGAAATTCTTTGGATACTTCAAGTTGCAGAAACATTCTCCGAAACTATGACAAACATGGGGTTACAGCGTACATTTTGTTAAGTACTACAGAGACGCGTAAACAAATTCACAAGGTTTTTCCTTTCGTAATATTTAAAAAAAAAAAAGTTGGAAAATAGGAAAATAGGGTTTTTTTTTTTTAATGAGATTTCCTAACACATATTTGAATGGAAATATGAGAGAAAAGTTAGTCAATAGTTTTATCAACCCATGAGTTCATGCATGTCACCTGATACTTTCTCTCCCACGCCCTGCGTTACGTACTTTATGAATACTTGACCGCGGAAGAGAGTGAAGTGCCGTTGATAACAAACGACCGTCGCCCTCGCAAATGGCAAACGTGTTTTGTTTATTTTTAGAACGCCACCAGAGGACAGATGTCAAAGTTAACGTTTTGTAAATATCATATTTTCGTTGTTTGGTCTCACCCACGCTTATATACCTCCTCACGCCCACCGCTTTTCACGGTACCGCACATCCTGTTTGCAATCCAATCATGAGAGAAATGAGCTGGAAACCACAGACACTGCACAGCAACTAGTTTTCCCTTGTGAACGTTGTTGGCACTGCGTCCTCCACCAATCGGCGCAGCCGAGGTCATAAAATCATGATATTCCGGGTTCGAACCCGCGTACCATAGACGTAGATTTCGCGGGGAGATAGGGGCATGCCCCCCGCCCCCTGGAACTATGAAGCCCCACGCTGAGGGTACCTGCTTTAGCTTGCGAAATCGTCACCGTGAAGCGGGGTTGATAAATGTAACACTCAAAACAGGAAACACAGCTGAAATGAAAACCTAGAGGAATGCCAAACTTTGAGCGAAGTAAATTCCCCTGCAGCGCAGTCATCCGACCTAGCTGCCAAGTCCAAGAACCGGAATCCACCCGGAAAAAAAAATTAACGTAAATTAATTGGCATGTGCCGGATTACAGAATGTGACAAACCATAGCATGCCGGATTAAAGACCTTTAATTGTATCTATTTCACGGAATTTCGGGGATAGGGCATGATACATCACTAAACACCCTTATGCATTATGCCCCAATCCGACATTTTTTCTATGAATACCCAGCTATCTTGATCTAAGAAGGCTCCCACTTATTTCAGGTGCATTATTCGTTGAATAGTCCGTGAATTTACTGTAATTTTTAAAAGCGGTGCCACGCGGATATTTGTACAACTCAAGGTCAACGACAGAACAAAAAAAAAACCTGTCCATAAATACGCTGTATCCTATGTACGTCATCATTCAGAAAGTTTTATGATGCTTTCGTCTGGTCGTTTCATGTTTCCTCCAGTTACTCCCGAGGAGGCGGTGGTAGTAACTCGCGGAAGTCCCGTGCTTAATGTGAAAAGTTGAGGGGAACACGAACATAAAGCAGGCACTTTCAAAAGCCGTTTTATCACGCGGCTGTGGTGGGCGGGGGAGACCTCGGTCGAAACGCCGACGACGCGCGCGCCAGGCCCATGTGTGTGTCAGCGAGCCACGACTTGACAGCATCGAAGCTGCTACCCACCATCTGCGTCCCCTATCGACAAGCGGTGAGTAGAGGCCGGAAAAATTCGCGGATTCAATGACCTCCAGGATAGACTCTACTACACTCTACACACTCGGGCAAATGCCACCTGTTCATTGGCTGCTGACTTGTAAGTCGTCTCGACCGAGTGTCTGTGATTCGACACTTCTATGAGTGAGGGTCTCTAATTGGCCCTCATTACTCCAGATTAATAGTGAACCAATTGCAGAAGCAGCGCTAAGGTATAATAATTGGAATTGTAGCATATCACGAAATGAATCCGCGAATTTTGCAGGTCTCTACTCATTGGTTACTGACTCGCAGCACCTGTTAACTGGGATGCTCGTGATTCGCTACTTCTTTTGTTTACATTTTTTTCATTGGCCCAAAGTCCTTCAGGAGTATACTGTGGCCCAATCACCGAAGCAACAAAAATGCAAACTTTTTGGATTCTAGCCTATCGTGAAATTAATGCGCGAATTTTTCAGGTCTCTAGCGATGAGGCAGAAGGGGGGAAAGTGGGATAAAAACGTTGAAGGCTCCGCTAAGGCACTATAAAGACTAGAGCAGGTATTTAAAAAAAATGTTTAGGTGTTGAATATGCTACACCTGTGCCCTAACAATATTCCTAGAGCACGATAGGTAACTATCAGTCCCGTAACTTCAGGGAACGGATTATGGTGTCCTATCCGTGACCCATCTGTTGCCCAAAATTCCGCGCATGCGCAGAGCTCACGTTTTCGTCAATTTCGTCCAGATGGCGGACCCGCGTCTGGCGCCGTTAACTCGTATATATTCAATTTCGTGAATATCGGGGGACGTAATCAAACACATTTGTGTGCCAAATGAAACTTAATTGTAGCGAAACTATCCCGGAATACATTTTGTACATTTTAATGGTCACAACAAGCAATAATCGCAACTTAAAAAGAACTTGAGAAAATTAGGAAGGCGGATATATATATATATGTGTGTGTGTGTGTATACACACACACATACGTATGCAATGGTGCTGCTATCGCTAGGATCTCTGTCGTAACAACTGTATCGATGGATCCGAAACGTTCGTCAGAATGCGCTGGAACCAGGCGCCGTTTGTTACCAGTCCTAGACTCCATAGCTCGACGGAATAGACCGGCAGAACCATATAGTGTCAAATATATGCATTATACATCAACTGTTCGGGGGAAAAAAAATTAATCATCGCAATTACGCTGGCGCGTGTATTTTTAACGCATCGCTCTTCAAGCACTACACAGTCAACGTATTCTGAACGGATACAGCACTCGAAAGGAAAATGGCTAGCCCAACCACCTTGTCCGAAAACAGGCCCCAACTCCCCCCTTCCTTCCATCCCTCTTAAGCTGGGTTTACGATTGATTTCCTTAAGAATTATAACTTAACATCGAGCACACGATTAAGTCAAAACTACATTTTCCAGTTTATGATTGACATAGAAGTCGTTAATTCTAACCAATCACAGCACAAAACACATGGTCGGCCATTGTTCGAAACGGAGAAGCAGGTTTGAAATAGGTTATTGACAAATGGGATATCTATTTTTCGAAATGGATGATGATTACAAATGACAAATATACAAATTCTAACCCAAAATACTGCCTCGCTCGGTCCAATAATAAGACATAAACTTCCGGTTGAAAGGTTCCGGTTTGTTGTGATTGGTCGCTTCCCTTAAGTCTTAACGAAAAATATAAAATATAACCATTTCTGTTAAGTCTTAAGTCATCATATGGTTCGCACACGACCCGTCAAAATACACACACGACAATCATAAACCATTCCACTAGTTTACATAGAGTCATGTGGTAAGTACACGACTAAGTCTTAAGTCTTAATTCTTAATTTTCAATCGTAAACCCACCTTTACCCCTCGCCCTCCTCTCCGGCGCGGTGACACCTCGCAAGACATTCACCCCGCACTATGCAGCATGCCTGCGCGTGAGGGATCACCCCCTGGTGATCCGGAGTCACCCTGCGCCCCCGGCGACCATCCATCAGCGCGGCGCTAATAGAAAGCGTCACGGCGCGGCGTCAGACATCCCCCTCTCGGCGTCCATTACCGCGCGTCAGTCTCCCGCGCCGCGCGCGCCGCGGCTCATATCCGGCCGCGATGAGTGGCTCGAACAGCTACTACCCATTCAGCCTCCCTGCGCTGCTCGGGCGCGCCGACTGAGGGGCAGCTTTGGCGGCGGGGTCTCTTACTGGGTCGCGCGAATAAACACTGTCTGCGAATACCTGGCGGAACAATACCAGGACCTTTTTCACAACCTTTTAATATTTTCTTAAATAACATGAAAATTAATGAATATAAATCCTATAAATACAAAATTTTAAATGAGCGAATAAATGTTATTTCCGCAGGACCGTGCTTTTTAGAGAAGATTCCCACGTGGTTTAAGTGTCGTCGCAAAACAAAATACAAGTTACCAAAAGGCTGTTGGAATTCAAAATTTTCCTGACTGTCAGGTAACGTTATTTTTTGTTGTATCGGGATTTTTTCGTGACTTTCGTTACCGGAAGCAAACGTAGCAAGTATCTGTCATTGATTTCATAGTCTTCCGTTTATACGTTTGCATGGCTATTTTAAAAAGTTAAGTGCGATTCAAACGCAACTGTTGTGAAAACAACGCATTAAAAATTTTAACAATTGATTACCATGAGGTAATTAATTAACTAATCAGAATAAGCATCATTTTCGAACACTTTTAGTTGGTTTAGAAACATTTTATTTCAATTCGTGACATTTTCATGTACGGACCAAAATATAAATTTGTGAACCAGTAGACACCGATGTAGCATTTCAATCCACGTCTTTCACCCTATCCTCCAACTTTCAGCTGATTTATGAGTCTCGGTCTGACACGTCATGGCATTATTTTATTCATTTTCTTGTCATTACCGTCATTAAGGGGTTCTTTCTGAAATTCAAACACGAAACCCCTCCGTTTAATTTTGTTGTTGTGTCATCAATATTTTTAACAGATATTCACTAAGTTTAATATAATGTAATGTTAAACGTCGTGCAAATATTCGTAATTATGATCATTTGTGCGACATTTTACACCTATTATATTACACTTAGTGAGTAGGTATCCGTTGAAAATATTTTTCACATAAGATCAAATGTAAGGGACGTATCGTTTTAAAATTAGAAGTGGTCTTTAAAATAATAGTAATAACACGAAAATGAAAGCAAAAGTCAACATGGCGTACAAGACAAGACTGTAAGCTCTGCGCACTATTATATAGATTTAACCTTCATATGTACGCAATCCGTCGCTGCTGGAGCATTACCTGAAGTTTGATTGATCTTCCAAAAATTTTGTAGGATGCAAAGATTCAGGGAAGTTAATTTTACCCGCTTGAATGTTGTACTGTGCTTACCCATTGCAATATCCTCAAATCACGCCCTGAAACAGTTACGCGCTTTTCAAAATAAAAACAAATATCTTGAATCACAATGCAATTTTAATTTTTTATATAACAAGCAGGGGCTTAGTACTTTCCAAGGGGAAAATAGTTTTAGTTTTTCATTGTGAATACATTTCTTCTACTACTTCCACTTTTTTCGACGTATTCGTTCAGTTTTACACCACCACAGCAAGTACTATGCACTAATATTCACACTGTTAAAATCGGTTTGAATCCATATAAATACAAGGTAAAATAAATAATGAAACCGATTGCTGTTAATGAAGAAAGTACTGTGAGCAACTCCTGACATAGCACGCAACCTGCTTACGTCCAGAACCCGCCAAGTAGCATACTTCACAGGCGCACACAGAGATCGAGAAAGAAAAATCAGTTGGTGGTATGAAGCGACTAAGAATTAAGTTATTTAATTTAACTATAATAAGTATAGACCATTGTGAAATTTTAGGGGCTGATTTTCCATTAACATAGTTTAGTATTTTAGAAAGCCAAGCCTTATATAAATATAGTAAAAAAACAATAATTGAGGTTAAAAATTGTTATTCCAGTAGTTTCATGTTTGATACTGTAATGCTCACGATAAGTAACAAATACGACACAATATTGTGAACGGTATCATTTAAATAATCACGAAAGAAATCATAAAAAATGAAGAAAGGCGCAGCTTAGATCCGTGCCGTAGATTTTTCGTGAAAACGTTGAGATTTCATCAGGTCTGGACTTTTTAGGATTTGCGTTTTCTATAATACCGAGCACAATTACGAGTCATATGAGACGACATCTTTAATTATGTTTTAATTTCCACATTAATACCTGTTTTTCACTTATATTCCTGTGAATATTTTTAACACACTGACGAGGCGGGCCCCTTAAGGGCTGTATCTGTGTCAGTGAGGCGGGATGATAAGTGCGACGCTCGCTGGTGCTTCAGGCATACGACAGTTATAAAAATTTGAGCGGTGGTCGTAATATTATATGGCGGAGAAATGAAGATAAAGGTACAATGCAAGTTCCTTTCAAGAATCTGTACTGGTTGTTTTACGCCTAAAAATTACTCTGAAAACACGCGTTTTAGCCATTTTAACTCATCTAAAAATACAGTTTAAAAACCTAATACGGAAACAAACCGACGTATCGACCCTCAGCGAATTCTTAAATACTTTTCGTATAGACTCCACTCGGATGTCTCGAATAGTTTTCAAATCGCGTTGTTTTTTCCTGAAGATCTGCGCACCGTGTGTGTGCTCAGCTATGCTGGGGCCTTTAACCCATATCCCGAAAGAAAGAAAAAAAGTTGTCTGTAAAGTCGGTTTACGGACGGTAGTTTAACGTGACGTCATAACAAAACATTGATAATATTATTGCATACTTTTATGAATAAAACTGAATCATTTTTATTGAATTATCACTATTTTGTATCGATACAAAGAAGGAGTGAAATGAAATCTACAATTTAATTGATACATTTACTTTTATTTGCACTCATTAATTCAAATATGTTTATTACTTTAACGAAGAGATTATTTTAACTATAACTTTTATACATGTTTGCTATTTAACTTCTTCCAATATGTGTTATTCTGTTAAGGATAGGACGATGATAGGAAAAGTAGGAAACGAATGGGAGAGTTTCAAGTTTAATGTGCCTCGAAAAAGTCAAATCGATGGTTGTTCCAAACGAGTGGAAGAGAGATAGATGCGGCGCAAGCGTACAATGAGCATAACGGGACAAAGCGCAACGGGACAATGAGCGTAACGGGACAATTTTTCGTGCGTGCAGCCGGCGTTCATCGATTTATTAGACGTCACGTCAAAAAAAAAACAGATGACGACGAGCACGGCAGTTCCGCTTCTGGGCGACTGTGCGTGCTGTGCGGTGGCCGGTCGGTCGCGAGAGCGGAAGAGGAAACGCCCGCGGGGAATTAAGTTCCTTCCTGCGGCGTGGCTCTGCCTGGCTGGCTGCTGCAGGGCGAACATGGGTCTCGTCATCGCCCGTCGCAGGGTCGACGCGTCATCCGTGTGACGCTCCGCCAGTAAAGGAGAGCATGGATTGGTAGAGACCTGCAAAATTCGCGGTTTAGATGGCCTTCAGGATGGACTGCACATACCCCTGTACACTCGGGCAAATAACGCATGTTCATTGGCTGCCGACTTGTAAGTCGTCTCAGCTGGTTTGTCTGTGATTCGATCCTTCTTTGGTTGAGGGTTTATAACTGGTTGAGATTCGTCCAGATGAACAGTAAGCCAATAGCAAAATTATCTAAGAGGTATATGTGTTTGAATTCTAGCCTATCACCGAATGAATCCGCGAATTTTGCAGGTCTCTATGGATTGGGAAAGTCGCCGTTCATTAAGGCGCCGTCACTATGAAACGCCCGTCGTACGCATGACGTTCGTCTAACCCCGTCATCATACAGCTGATGACGTGTTTTACAGTCATTTAATACTGCAAGTTATTCATTCAAACGAGCTCAACGATATATTCTCGTCAAATGTAACGTTTTTCCTCAATCATATATACTCAGAAAAGATTTAGACGAGATAACAAGATGGATCAGATATTAAAAAAAGTTATGCTTGTCTCTGAACAAACTTTGAAAGAACTCATCTCCACTAATTGTTAAGCGGCATGAATACACAGTATTGTATGTTTCGGGTGATTAAGTCGTAATATTTTCTTGTTATTTTTAACGACACAATACTCATTTTGCTAAACTATACTATATTAAAAATAATAATACTCTACAAGCAAAATGTATGACATATCAATAATAATAATAAAGGCTAGGGTAGAATAACGTAATATTTAAACAAAATAACGTCACATTATTTAATTATTCTTGACAAAAGTTAAGTGTAAAACACATACAAGGGCATCGTTTAAAAAACTTCTCAAAACAGTGAATTTTTCCTTCGGCTTTTCAAACACGATAAAAGAAATTTCTCTTAAAAAAATAAAATGATGTGCACTAATAAGGTTGGGGGGAAAAAAACCACAAGAACGCTACTGGTTAAATACCGAGCAGTCGGCTGGTTATTTTACACCATTGTTTTGTCAGGTTCTAAACAGAATTAATTTCCTCCCAAGATTTAATGACTTTTAGGTTAGGCCTACTCCCCACTTTCGCAGACAGCTAGCTGTGCTCCTGCTGTATCGCACATTGCCACACATTTTATACACATAGGCGTTCATAAATACTTTGAAGTATGATAAAATAGTAACAATTTAGGAACAGTCTTGCACGTACAGTTAAGAGGTTCCGTGCTTATCTTTAATACTAAAATTGTAGTTTTTGAGAGTAGCGGCTCCTGTGAAAATAAAGCATGTAAATGTAAGCGCAAACCTAGGTGCACGTGTCCAAGGGCTGGTACAGAAACCGATAACTAAACACTCATAAGAATTACAAGATACATAATAAATGGGGCCATGCATATTTCGCGAAATGATTCCGAGGCCAGTTAAAAGTTAAAACACTGTAGCATCGTCTGTGTTTCGTGATTAGGTGAATTTATTTAAGGTCAATGTAGAATTGTTACAACACCAATCACAGTAATTCAGTTCTGAAGCAAACGCGTCCTGGGTGGCTCGGTCAAAAAAAGGCAACAGCTCTCTCACAGATGGCCGTCAATCACAAGGAAGAAACCTCTGGTGCGGGTATACCTTGTTGCAGTCTGATAAGCGTTCAGATTTATTCGCGAAAAAAGCCTGCCCCTAATAATAAAACATTAAATAAATGCAATCACTTATGCCAAGGTATATATATATATCGCTAGCTAGTAATACGTCATGTCCGCCATCTTGTTTTCGTACGCTATAGGCCACCAACTTGTTCTCGTCTGCCAGAGTGCGCTACCATCGTGTTAGATTGATTTTTACCTACCAGGTTGCAGTAAATCTATTTATCTATTTATTTACCATCTAAGTTTAACTAAAAATATTTGTAATAGTGGAATTAACATGTGGTGGCGATATGAGTTGTTGCCTTGAGAGGTATTAGTTTGGTTGGTTTGAAAAGAAAAAAAAGGAGGAGGTGGAGCGCTAAGATGAGTTCTTACCCCAGGTGGAAACTAATGTAGTTACGTCCCTGGCAGGGTAGGAGGGGGGAGGGGCTGAGAAACTGCCAAGCCTGCCAGTACACCATCTTTCACCGCGTTAGCTTCTGATGCGCTTGCGCACTGAACATACCCCACCGGTTCCAAGCCCGGCTCCTACAACGATATGAAGTCATTTCCACTCGCGACTTCCGCACAGGTTTTCCCCAACACCCTATCCGCCTCTGTTGGTTTTCCTGCGCCCTTCAATCTGACCCTTCCCACCACTGAGTGTGCGCGCGGCCATAACTGCAGCCATGGCACCAGGCAATCCTGCTAACAGCTGCGATGCATGCGACCCTAGACTTCAGGATGCCATTTCACTGGGCCATTTACTTTTACAGGGACATAACTTGAAGAGAATGCCTAACCGGGTTGCGGGAGGGGAAGCAAAAAAATATCCCCTTCTTCAGAAAAGTGTTTAAAAATAAACTCTTTCAAACAAAGTTTTTAAACTACTCTAAAACTTCCATTTCAACGACGGGTTTGTAAATTTATCCTTAAAATTTTGATATTCTTTGCCCCGTTAGTTTTAAGAATTCTTACGATCAAATTCTGGTAAAAAAAAAAAAGGCGTCATTACAGGGGGAATTAACTATTTGAAAGTTTTTCTAATACGATATTATGAATTGAAAAATATATTAATCAGCGCTTGAAATGATACTTAGGGACCTCTAGTTCTACGTACACTCGGTGAAATGTCACCCACAGATTGGTGACTGTCTTGTGAGATGTCCCAACGTATTAGCCTGTGATTCGACACTGCTTTGGTTGAGTGTTTATCATTCACCCAAAAGTCATCCAGATGACTTGTGAGCCAATAGCTGAGGCAGCACCGAGGTACAGCTATATCAATTCGCGGCTGTAGTTATAAGTAGAGACCGAAAAAAAATTCGCAGATTCATCTCGTGACATGCTTAAATATAAATAATTACAGCTTTTGTTTCTGCATTTGCTATTGGTTCGCAGTTAATCTGGGGAGGGGGGGGAATTCTGGACCAGTTGAGGCCCTCGACCAAAGAAGTAACCAATCACAAGTTACCCACGTGAGATAACTCACAAATTAGCAGCCAATGAATGAACTGGTGAAGTTTACCATGCAGAGGATCGTGAGGGGATCAGGCCTCGCTATCTTGCAATCTCTTAAATATTTTGATACCGCTTGCAATACCTAAAGCTTCCGTGAAAATTTTTTTAGGTTGACATGGCACAGGACTAAGCTTCGGCTACCTATTGAAGTCAACCCTTGTAAACTGATGTGATTATCACATTTTTAGTCACCCGCGTGAAGCAATAAGTAGGACCATGCATATTTCGCGAAAAGATTTCGAGACTAGTTATAAGTAGAGACATGCAATATTCGCGGATAAATTTCGCGATAGGCTAGCATCAAAACAACTATACCTTCGTACCGCTTCTGCGATTGGTCCACATTTTATCCGGGGAACTGTGAGCCAATGGGAAACACTAAACCAAGAAAGTGCCGAATTACGGACAGCCTAGTTGAGACGTCTCACGCGTCAGTAGCCAATGAACAGGTGTCATTTCCTCGAGTATTTAAAGGAATGTGGAGTCTATCCTAGAGGTCAATGAATCCGCGAATTTTGCGGGTCTCTAGTTATAAGTTAAAACACGTTAGCATCGTCTCGTCTGTGTTTCGTGATTGGGTGAGTTTCTTTCAGGCGCATGTAGATTGTTACAGCCCCAATCACAGTAATTCAGTGCTGAAGCAAACGCGTCCTGAGTGGCTCGGTCAAAAAAAGGCAAAAGCTCTCTCGCAGATGACCGCCAATCACAAGGAAGAAACCTCTGGTGCGGGTATGCCTTGTTGCAGTCTGATAGGCGTTAATATTTATTCGCGAAAAATGCCTGCCGCTATTCATAAGTTATTACTAGAGACCTGCAAAATTCGCGGATTCACTTCGTCATATGCTACAATTCAAATAATTATACCTTAGCGCTGCTTCTGCAATTGGTTCACTGTTAATCTGGAGTAATGAGGGCCAATTAGAGACCCTCACTCAAAGAAGTGTCGAATCACAGACACTCGGTCGAGACGACTCACAAGTCAGCAGCCAATGAACAGGTGGCATTTGCCCGAGTGTAGTAGAGTCTATCCTGGAGATCATTGAATCCGCGAATTTTGCAGGTCTCTAGTTATTAGTAGAGACCCGTGAATTTCGCGGATTCATTTCGTGTTATGCTAAAATTCAAATAATTATACCTTAGTGCTGCTTCTGTCATTGGTTCACTGTTAATCTGGAGTAATGAGGGCCAATTAGAGACCCTCACTCATAGAAGTGTCGAATCACAGGCCACCCAGTCGAGACGACTCACAAGTCAACAGCCAATGAACAGTTGGCATTTGCCCGAGTGTGTAGAGGATATTGGAGTCTATCCTGGAGGTCATTGAATCCGCGAAATTCACGGGTCTCTAGTTATTAGGCCTACCTCGCGGCGCTCACAGACATGTAAACATGTGGTGGCAACAAGGTTTAGAAGGGCTGGTAGACATAATAATTGTGATAAATAATTCAACATTGGTTAAAGAGGGTGGGGGGATAGTACCCTTAACGGACCACAGGAGTCGTTAGCTCTGCTCCGGAGGATCACCAACTAGAAGGAAAAGTAAAAATCGGTTGTTACCGTGTTTTTTTTATAACCTGTGGTTCGAAGTAGCAGTGCATGCTGCGGAGATACACTGAGAGAAAGGTTTGTTTGCCCCAACAAAACATGTGTTTATATATGGCGAAATAAATCTATTTTGTTAATTTAAACAAATATTTTGTAGAAGGAAAGATTCTGTTGACCCAACAAACTGATTTTTGTCAACTCAAATGTATATTTGGTTAGATGTAACAAATCATTTTGTTACTTACCGAGTTTTGTTAAGCTAACAAAATATTTTCTTCCGCCAAGTAAATATTTATTTCGCCATATATAAACTAACATTTGTTTGATTAAAAGAAACTTTTTTTCTCTGTGTACGTGTTGTCCGTTAGCGAGCACGTTCCACGCTCCACGCTCTGGACACGCCCTGGGGCTCGGAACAAGGCTCGGAGCGTGCGACAGCCGTGAGTCACTGCTCGGCTCGCGTGCCCTATCTCGCGGTTGTACGTCACAGCACCTGCGCGCCAGCCCGATAGCCTCGTGTGTCGCGTGTGTCGTGTGTCGCGAGACACGTGTTATCTCCGCTTCGCATAGCTAGAGCGCTGAAAATTTCGCGCGTTCATTTCACGATACGCTAGATTCCAAAAAGTTTGCATTTTTGCAGATTCGGTGATTGGGCCAAAGTATATCTGAAGGACTTTGGGCCAATGAAAAAAATGTAAACAAAATAAGTAGCGAATCACGAGCATCCCAGTCAACAGGTGCTTAGAGTCAGTAACCAATGAACAGATGCAATTCGGCCGAGTGCATAGAGGATCATGGAGTCCATCCTACAGGTCATTGAACTCGCGAATTTTTCCTGTCTCTACGCATAACATTCCGTGGCGAGGATGAACCAAGCTCAAAACTGGGAAGAAAAAATAAATAAGGTGGGAGAATTTTTCGAAATTCAACCTTTTTCACGGGGGAAATGATGCAATACAATAATAAACAATAACAACACCTCTTTTTTCCCCACCAATGCTTAAGAGACAGGAAAAATTCGCAAATTCATTCCGCGATGGACTGAAATTCAAATACATGTACCTCCATTTAAACTGCTTTTGCTATCGGCTCACTGTTCATGACTCTTGGCCAATGTAAAATCCTCAACCCAAGTAGTATCTTTGAATATATATACTGTATAGAAGTCGCCAGCCCAGGTTAAAATTTCTAATACGGTTTTGAGGTAGTTGGTTAATTCACCGCCGCAATCGCCACCATCTCTAGGGCATCGACTTGTGGTGGTCCTTAGCGGACAAGTGTTGAACTCTTCAAACACCCCTTCCCCCTCCCGTTGAACGACGTTGAGCTGCAGTGAATGATGGATGAGGGGTGCGGGGAATGACAGCGGGCGACAGCGCTGCGCTCTAACGTGTAAATAACAACTAAGACGATACAGGGCGTTACGGCAGCGCACTGCAGCGGTGAAGTTCCCAAGCTGCTCATCATACGCTTCTGAAAAACGTAGAGTAAATCCTATCCACTCGCGACTTCTATACAGTATATATATTCAAAGGTAGTATCGAACAACAGGCAAATTGGTTGAGACGAATCACAAGTCATTAGCTGATGAACCGGCGTTTATTGCCCTGAGTATACAGACGACTGTGTAGACAATACTGAAAGTCACTGAAACTGTGAATTTTTCCAGTCCCTGCCAATAGTGCTTGTTAGCCAAGTTTTAAAACACAGTAACGAAATGAAGAACACCCTCATCCCATTTCATATGACATTTTGTAAGTTTTGGGTCTCATAGTAGTCCCTGAAAAAAAAAACCCTACTAATATTATGAATACGAAAGAGTGTTCGTCTCTTTGTCCTTTCACGCAGAAACGGATCAAAGAATAGACATAATTTTTTGCATGTAGATAGTTTATAGACCGGAGAGTGTCATAGACTAAAAATAATTATGAAATTCTACCCCTGAGAGAGTGAAAAGGGGGTAAGTTCAGTTTTACAATCCTACTAATATTATAAACGCTGAAGTTTGTAAGTATGGATGGATGGATGTTTGTTACTCTTTCACGTAAAAACTACTGAATGGATTTGATTGAAATTTGGCCTACAGCTAGCTTATAACCTGGATTAACACATAGACCCCATATTAATATGAAATTCCATCCCTAAGGGAGTGAAAAAGTGATAATTTCATTTTATAACAGAAAACATCATAGGTTATGGACATGCAAATAGTGAGTGAGAGTCATTTCTCTATGTCTGACACGATCATACACATAGTAAGGTCTGGCAAATTAATATTTTTCTCCTTGGTGAGACCAGTCCACTTAGTGGAGCTCGCAGCAGCTAGCAAAATAAAGTAGCTAATAACAGTTTTGTTCTTAACTTCGCCAATGGATAGAGTTGCCTTGAATTTTAAACGCACCATCGTTTGATGCGTTTGTCATGTCTTTAATTTTCGTTTGTTTGTGCCGTATGCGTTCATATACCATTCATCCGATTGCGATGAAATGTTGGTGATTTGTTATGCGCATGCCCATGAAGGTTACTGAGACGGTATAACTATTTTTCAATAGTTGGAGCACGAATCGTGTCAAAAAATGTGTTTATTTCATTTTATATAGCGGCACTTCTTCTGTTTTTGTTGTATAAGTGAGCACGCATGACACAATTTATTTAAATATAAAAGAGAGACAGAGATAGAGTGATATATATAGAGTGAGACAGAGACGGAGAGATAAGTTGAGATAGAGCGAGGTATAGAGAATGAAATGGGTTAGATAAAGAGATATACCTATAGATGTATAGACATATATAGAGACTTATATATAGAAGATATAGAGATAGTGGGAAGTATATATGCAGATATAAAAAGATAAATAGAGATAGAGAGATACATAGATGTATATAGATATAGATAGAGATAAATAGATGATTTATACATGTGGAACTACTTCAAACATATTACAAAACAAAACTGAATGAGGCATTGCAATGCAGGCTGAGCATTAGCTAGATAATGGAATCTTTTCAATATTACTAAAAAAAAAATAATCGCAAAAACTCATTTCATGTTTCTTGGCTGTCAAAATCGTAACAAATTTTGAGAATTTTTAAATGCTAGGACAAATTAATTAATATTTTCTGAAAGAAATTCAAACCATTTCTTGAAGTAGCCAGTGGCATTGCAGTTAAGCCTAAAAAGTTTCAGTTCTGCAATAAATTAAATTCTCCTTACTTGTACAACCCAAAAACGTTAAAACTGTAACTTTGGCAGCTAATTATGCAAAAAAGTAAGCGCTGTATATATTTTTCATTTCGTGAAAGCTAAACAATTGAAAAAGTTTACAATTTTTATCTGTAATTACTGTAAATATAAAATCTTGACCTGAAATGGGAGGCACCTCCTTAAGCTGTGCGCGGAGGTCATTACGGCGCGAAGTGGCTCTGCAGTCGTGCGAAGGTCGCCCCACTGCCCCATTTGACTCGCATGCACATGCAGGGTGGTGTAGACGTAGCGGCAGGGTCGAGGCTCACATTCGCCAGGGGAAAACGAGGACGGTAAATCACACCCCCCCCCCCCCCCTCCGCTATAGAGCACAAGGTCCCTGGCTAACACAAGTCGGACATGCTAGCCGAGAGACCTGAGTCTCGGGTTACATACGCTTGCATTCTCCCGAGTGTTCCAACACCTACAACACCTACTGCTAACATTTGTTACCGTACGTTTCCAGAAACTTCCGGTAACCAGGGATTTTCGTAAATCTACAAATACAACATAAACGAAAAAAAAAAAAAAAAAAAAAAGTTTCTTCGTACGTTCCTCAAATGATTGATGCAATAGGGAACTTTTGATTTAATACAATTCTTTGGACAAACGCCATTGCAGTTTTTCACTGATTGTAATGGAAAAATTCGCGCGTTCATTTCACGATAGGCTAGAATCCAAAACGTTTGCATTTTTGCTGCTTCGGTGATTGGGCCACAGTATATCTGAAGGACTTTGGGCCAATGAAAAAAATGTAAACAAAAGAAGTAGCGAATCACGAGCATCCCAGTTAACAGGTGCTGCGAGTCAGTAACCAATGAGCAGATGCAATTCGCCCGAGTGCATAGAGGATCATGGAGTCCATCCTATAGGTCATTGAAATCGCGAATTTTTCCGGTCTCTATCTATAACTTAAAAAAAAGGGAAGGGGGGTAAGCACAGAACCGTATTCGTATTTCGCGATTCCGAATCCGCAAAGCATATCGAGGAACTATGCGAGGCA
Organism: Bacillus rossius redtenbacheri; assembly: GCF_032445375.1. Taxonomy (NCBI): domain Eukaryota; kingdom Metazoa; phylum Arthropoda; class Insecta; order Phasmatodea; family Bacillidae; genus Bacillus; species Bacillus rossius. Next base: position 65,336,947 of record NC_086333.1, on the reverse strand, counting down.
TTCTTCGTCGAAACAAGCGAGGCTGGACAACGTGGCGGTTCCGCTTGCGCCTTTGTTCTGTTCTTGTTCATTGTTCCGCTCGCGGCGACTGCCGTCGGCGAAACAAACGACGGTCAAATTTCTACAGCGCAGGACCGAGCGTTTTATTTCTTCGCGAAGATGTTTCCCAGACTATCTGCTGTGTTAAAACACTGTGTTTCGTTTATTGGTTGAGCTTCTTTAGTTAACAAAGTCTTCTGCCGACACACGAAGCACAGCCACTAAAGTGCAGAAGTAAGCACGTTCTGATTTGCCTGTGACCAAAAAGAAAAAAAGAAAAAAAAAGACTACGGGTTCTCTCGCAGACGACCGCCAATCACTAGGAAAATCCACCGGCACAGAAATACCTTATTTCAGTCTAGCGAACATTCCGTTTTCTCTCTCTCTCTCTCTCTCTCTCGCGAAAACTACATGAAGCTATATCAGCACGGTTAGCTTAGAACAAGATTTGAGTTTATCCATACCACAAGATGTTCCGATACGTTGATTTATCACCAAGACGTTACGCTGCATTATCAGGATTTATAATTGAGAAAATAATTTTCATAACCTGTAGGTAGGGACACCTGTATTTCGCGAATACATTTCGTATCTAGGTACATTGCAAAACACCGTAGTTTTTTTCTTGTAGTTATTGGCTGTGGTCGGCGAGAGGTGTTTTCCCGCACTTGACGGGGCCAATGGGAATGTGGATACCGTACTGCTGCACGCACACGATTCGCCATTACTCTAAGAAAAAGCTACAGTGTTTTGTGACATACCTTGACACGAAATGTATTCGCGAAATACAGGTGTCCCTACCTGTAGGTACATGCTAGACGTATGATAAAACATTATCTGTCCAGCTAATATAATTGTAGATACTACCCAGGATCAAAAATTTAATCAAAAATTACGAGAGCGTTCACCGAAACGTTCTTACTTAGCTGATTCGCAGACAGAAAATTACGCATTTATTTGCCGTCAAACTAAAATTCATAGTCTTAATGCATATTCTACCAATATATGTAGGGACTGCAAAAACATGTGGTTTCAAAGACCTCCAGGATAAACTCCACAGAACTCTATAAATTTACGAAAATATCACATGATCTTTGGCTGCTCACATGTAAGAACGTATCGACTGGATGGCTTGTGATACGTCAATCTATTATTTGAGGGTTTCTGATTGGCACATAGACTTTCAGATGAACTGTGAGCTAACTGCAGGAGCAGCACAGAGTTATGTATTTCTAGATTTTAGCATATCGCAAAATTTATCCGCGAATTTTTTCCGGTCTCTACATATATGCTTTTATATTGGATTATTTCTTACTGCAGAAACTCCCCTTCTTTTCAGTGGGGCGATGTCATTTGGCCACTCCGCCGCTGAATGGTAGTTGACTGGCCCGCTGTTGAAGAGAATTGTGATCCAATCACCAAAGTAATTCAAAGGTATATAAATGCTTGCAGTCTACCTTGCGACCAAATGAATCCGAGAAATTTACGTCTTTCTTCTTGGAAAGTGCGCGTACCTACTATCTGCGAAACTTACATAAAGCTTTCACAGCTGTTTGACAGTATCATATTTAAATTTTAAATATTTACTCACATATTTAATGCAAAATATAGTTAAGTAAATTCACTGCATATCTGGTGAGGCACGGACTGTAGTATCGTGTGTGGCATGTTTAGTGACGGCACGGACTGTAGCATAATGTGGCATATTTGCTGACGACATAAACTGTAGTAGAGTATGTGGTATATTTGGTGACGACACGGACCGTATTATAGTGTGTGGCATATTTGCTGACATTAACTGTAGTATAGTATGTGGTATTTAGTGACGACACGGACTGTAGTATAGTGTGTGGCATATTTGCTGACGACATAACTGTAGTATAGTATGTAGTATATTTGGTGACAAGGACTGTAGTATAGTGTGTGGCATATTTGCTGACGACATAACTGTAGTATAGTATGTAGTATATTTGGTGACAAGGACTGTAGTATAGTGTGTGGCATATTTGCTGACGACATAACTGTAGTATAGTATGGGGTATATTTGGTGACGACACGGACCGTATTATAGTGTGTGGCATATTTGCTGACATTAACTGTAGTATAGTATGTGGTATTTAGTGACGACACGGACTGTAGTATAGTGTGTGGCATATTTGCTGACGACATAACTGTAGTATAGTATGTAGTATATTTGGTGACAAGGACTGTAGTATAGTGTGTGGCATATTTGCTGACGACATAACTGTAGTATAGTATGGGGTATATTTGGTGACGACACGGACCGTATTATAGTGTGTGGCATATTTGCTGACGACATAACTGTAGTATAGTATGTAGTATATTTGGTGACAAGGACTGTAGTATAGTGTGTGGCATATTTGCTGACGACATAACTGTAGTATAGTATGGGGTATATTTGGTGACGATACGGACTATAGTATAGTGTAGCATATTTGCCGACGACATGAACTGTAGTATAGTATGGGTAGGGGCAGGCAATTTCCGCGAAAAATTCTGAACGCATAATAGACTGCAAAAAGGTGTACCCGCACCAGCGGTTTCTTACTTGTGATTGGCGGCCGTCTGCGAGAGAAGTTTTGACCGAACCACTCAGGACGCGTTTGCTTCCGAACTGAATTACTGTGATTGGTTATGAAACGATCGACATATATCGGGGGAAAAAAACTCACCCAATCACGAAACACAGGTGATGCTACAGTGTTTTAACATTCAACTGATCTCAGAATCTTTTCGCGAAATATGCATGCCCATAAGTATGGGGTATATTTGGTGACGATACGGACCGTAGTATAGTGTGAGGCATATTTGCTGACGACATGAACTGTAGTATAGTATGGGGTATATTTGGTGACGACACGGACCGTAGTATGGTGTGAGGCATATTTGCTGACGACATGAACTGCAGTATAGTGAGTGGCACACGAACTGCTAGGAGAGCAGAAAGAAAGATTGGGCGGAGACGCACGACCGCCGTGCCAAGACGTGCCAGGCGGGATGACGTCACCGCGAGTAAAGATGGCGGGTCTGAACGAGGTAAAGAAGAGATGCGACGAGAGTCACCGGGTGTCGGAGGGAAACACCCACGCTGCACGCGTCACCGCCGTATCGATCGGCGCGGAAACCCCGAGTAGTCGACTCGGCAGTCGACGATATTTCATCTCGAACATCAGATATTCGCCCTCCGTCCCGGTCGGCACCAGGTACTCCGCACAATTGTTTATTTATTTATTTATTTTCGATAAAAGGGGGGTTGAATGAGGGGGAGGGGACTGATATCACGCACTTATTCACTATAACATGTTTGTATCATCTTCAGTTTGCAGTGCGCATTTTAATGGGCATTTACTCTCTCCTTTTAAATGCACGTTTTCTGTCTCATTACGTTGGTTTGTTTCGGCGTACTGTTGCATTATATTTTCCATACAGTAATAACTTTACACAACTTCATAATGTAATGATTTTTTTTAATGCATCTGAAACAATTAATTGTGAAGAAAAATTTTGGAATAAAATTTGTTTGTTATATATATTTCATCGAGAGCATCATCAGATAATATTAAAATTTTACTTCCGAATAGACGTAACTGAAAGACGCCATATTGGTATCAACAGTTTTTAACAAATTTTTATACATATTAACTATAGAAATTTTGGCTTTGCTTGATCATAGCACATAATGTAATGAAATGCCCTGTTATCATAAGCTACTGGATACTAAAAATAGTTTATCCTGTGTGATAATAATAATTGTATTTTTTTCATTCAGATTGACTCCAACCGCAATAAAACTGCCAAAAGACACTATTTCTAAGGTCAATAAACAAATAGTACAATTAAAATAAATATTAAAACTTATTTCGTCTAACGATAGATGTATAAAATATTATTTTTAATGTTAACAAGCCGGGTGGAATCAACCTGGCTACAGTGGGCGACAAAGACTCTGTACTGCAAACTTAGCGTGAGACACGCTATAGGAACACATATTTCGTTCGGCGGAAATTCTGATCGGCACACGCGCGAGCTGATGATTCCTAAACAGGGACGGGAAAATTTTCGATGGTTCGATGATGAAACACCCTCCCCCCCTTCACGGGTATCATTCCAAAGTCATCCGCGTAATCAAGCAGTTATGAAGAGGTTGCACGTAATTTTGGTCGTACCAATTCATGCACAGAAAAAATATTTCTGTACTTTTACAAAAGATTCCTAACGTTCTTCGAGCAATTTTACGAAAATTGATACATCATTTTGTATTTTAATTGTAGTTTCATCTAACTATAATTTTTTTAAACCATGGAAAAGATAAATAATATTTAATAATTTGTCTTTATTTTTTTTATTATGCGTATTAATGTGTGCCGTTAATACTGGAAAGCTATTCAGGCAACTGTTGCAAATAACTGTAACTATTGGAGGTACTGGAACAACACAAAGCATGAATGCCCGGATAAGAATCTGAACCTAGGATTAATACGAACACTATTTTGTAGTTATGCAGTTGTTTTCATGTAAAAAGGTACACATTTACAAATATCTGTAATTTTACACGAATACTTCGGTTCCGCTTACAAAAAAAAGATGCTTCCCCACATACATATGGATAATCGTCGAAGCGTGTTTTTTTTGTGTGTGCCAGTGTTTATAATAACCTTGCTGTCGATGAGAACTGTCACTCAATAAATGACAATGTTTAAAGACGTCAGTTTAGATAACACACTTTAACGGTTAAATGATCCATGGCCCGCATTTTACAATCGATACACTTACCACTACTTATCAGAGTTACAACAAATAATTACGTAACCTGTGTATCCTTCCGCTGCCCGTGGTTTTACATTACTACAAGGTGATCTACGTCTGCAAGTTAAGGGGACTGGGAATTATGAAATTGTTAAAAAAAAAAAAAAAGAGCATTTTTTATGTTTTTGCAGATTATTTTTCTTCATAATGTTAGCTTTAAAATGACGTATTACACTAAGGGTAAATACTAAAATAATTTAGTTAAAAATAATAATTTAAAAGTTGTGATTTTCACGAAAAACCATCAAAGTACGAAAACAAAGCTGTTCTTCAGGCTGCCCCTTATGGCGATAAAACAGTATCAAAATTAGAATGCTTAGGGCATGTACAAAAGAGGATGGGTACTAGGTTGAAAAATTTGAAAATCAAATTGCAGGGAAAGAAACTAGAAGATGGCAAAGTTTTTGGTGGCCGAGGACGAGTTACTGATTCAGCCATAGCGGACATTCAAAAATATTATGGTTTGGCAATAAGAAGAAATTCAAATAATCTTCAAGGAATGAGAGAGAGTGTATGGGCAGAGTATTTCCATTTACTATCATCGGATGAAGACCCCCAGCATGGACTCTGTCCTAAGGGTTCAGAAAGTTGGTGTAAATATCAGCGTGCAAAGAGTAAAGGAGAATGTTATAAACATGCTGATCACTTTCACCTTCCTCGTGTCGTGGTTGAAGAAATGAAACCCATATTTAGAGACCTAAGTGAGCCCGAGTTGCTGAAGAAATGTTTACATGGAAGGACACAAAATCCAAATGAGAGTGTAAACAGTGTTATCTGGAACAGACTTCCCAAAACTACATTTGTTGGTTTCCGTACCTTGCATTTTGGAGTGTGGGATGCTGTTGCATCATTCAATGATGGAAATTTGGTGGTGTGTCATGTGTATGAAAGATTGGGTTTCCCTCCTGGTAAAAATTGTGTGGAAGCAATGAAGAGACTAGACAGCTACAGAATAGACGAAGCAAAGCGTGTGGTGAAAAATATTGAAATGAAAGCCAGGCAGAAGAGGAATGCAGCAAAACGGAAGTTGGAGGATCTGTATGAGCAGCAAGAAGACCCGGATGAGCCATCATATGGAGCTGGAATGTATTAGAATGTTAAGTGAGATTGTATTGTATACAGTATTTACTTTAAATGCATTTTTCTCAAAATAAAAATTTTCTCTGCAAATGCCCCTTTTTCTCAGGAACTATTCGAGATAGAATAATGAAACTTGGAACATAAATTGCTAGTATGATTATGCGACTTTTAACACAAGATTATTTTTTCTAAATTAATTAGAAAAAATGTTATTGCAAAAAATTATGATAAAATTTTGTAAAAAAATTTTAAAATGCTAAATATCCCCCCCCCCTAATTATACCACAATACAATACAATTTCCTTATGTATATTCCATAAATAAGGCTTCATGAATACGTAAAAAAAATTTCAACATGCTGTGACAAAAGGATCCTGAGAAAATGGGACATTAAGATGCTAATTTTAACACTGTCAAGATAGGGCATTCGCGGTCCCCTTACATGGATAAAAAAAAGAGGAATAAAAATACTATCAGCGTTTGTGCTTTGTGCAAATTATTGTTGCTTCAAGTTACTCTAATCCTACAAACTAAAACTATTAGTAAATAAGTTGCACATCAAGTAGTATTTCCAGTTGAAAATACGCAAGCAGTGTAAAATTATAGAGTCAAATTTTCCAGTTATTTCTTTCAGAATTTTTTTTATAATATTATACATGAAACAAGCATATTTCGGGGGGAAAAACTTAATTGGGGATAAATAACTAAGCGAAACTAACTGAAAACGTAGGAAGAATAAAATATTAATGTAAGTGCGAGTAAGAAGCTTGCCGATGTAATTAATAAACGAGTATTCATCACATCTTTAGTTTAGAAGATTTTTTTATACCACGTCAAGCAAATTTTGCTGAGCTAAAATATTTGCAGAGTACAAATAATCAATGAACATATTGGTTTGTTTGAATGCCAGTTTCAGTCACTAGCTGTTAAGGGGATGCTAGCCAAAAACGTTTCACACCCGTGAGAGAACTTTAGTTTGGAGAATTTACCGCCGCCTGGAAATGCATTGTCTCTGACCCGCATAATCGTCGAGCTGACAACAAGAAGCGTTTTTGTCGAGGGTACAGTAGAGTACGGTGTTTGGTAGCAAGCTCCACGCGATGTTACGCAATGTTACCAGTAATTAGTAGCTACGCAGAGGTAATTTTCTGTTGCTAAGAGACTAGCGGGAGCAGAGTCCAGCAGGCCACAAGCCTCGCGTAGCGGGCGGTGTGTAGTCGTGACAGAGGTCGAATGTTCGAGTCTCAGAGCAGGAGCACCCAGCCACCCGTCCACGCACAGGGCAGGACCAGTGTTGAGCGAATCAAACGGCGTTAATTAGATGGATGGTGCGATAACCACGAGCTCACAGCGCAATCCAATCCCGAACCCCTCTCCTACCAAATCCCAAATCCATCCTATCCCTTTCCTTCCAGTTGAAACATTGGTGGCGTCAGATAACGAAGAATGGCCCCCTTACACTTTGATGTCGTTACACAAGTATAATCAGGTACTTTTGTTGGTAATTTAAAATATAACTATCCATCAGCTACGGTTTCTTTATTGCATCGGTTAAACTTTACGGTAGTCCTAAATCCTTATCTATTGATGTATAAGCAAAAAATTTTTACCAATCCTCATGATGCGTATGGGACGCTTTGTTAGCTCTTAACAGGATTTCATTCTCGCTCTCTTTTGTTGAGCTTGTTATAGTGTATGGGAGATTATTATTATGACAGTTGCTGATGTTGATGGTTCTCACATTCGTACCCTATTGTTGACCTATTAATGGTTTTCATTTCGTTAATAGGTGTTATTTAATATTTTGAGAAATTTGAACGACCATTTATACATCGATTCTAGTAAAAATTGAGACCATGAAAACTTTGTTACACAATTTTGTATTAACCGTTATTATGAAGCCTGTACTTTAAAACTGTGTGCGATTGCTGTATTTTTTTTCAACCTCCGATGAACTATAAAAAAAAGACAAATTTTCCATTACTGGCTCCAGCGTCAAGACGTATCGCAAGAGGTGCTAATAGTCCAGCACAGTGCGCCGCGTGATTAGTCCACCCGCCTCACAGCGGCGTCGTGAGGGAGAGTGGAATCCAGGCGCAGGTCATGTATCTCTCAACCGTTTTGGCGATTAAGTAGAAAAATAAGCAGGATCCTGGTGAACTTTTGGTGACAAATTTATTATGTTATGTAAATATGTCTTTTTTATAGTCCATCGAAGTTTGAAACAAAATAGCTCTCGTGTATTTCAATAATACTATACATATACTTAATAATAAAAAAATAATAATTTTCTAAAAGACGCTCGCTGATGCTTCTAGGGCAGTATCAGGGCTGTGGACTGGTGCGCAGTCCTCTGGTCGTGCATTTGACAACGAGATTTTGAGTGGTGACCATAACATTTTACGACAAAAGGTGTAATGCAAGTCTCTCGAGCACTTTCAAGAATCTCTACCGGAAGTTTCATGCCTCAATTTTATTCTGAAACCCCGCGTTTAAGCCACTTTTACTCTTCAAAAAATACATTTTCGAAACGAAATATGGTAACAAACTCATTCGCCCCTCAGCGTATTCGTAAATGCTTTTTTTTGTAACCGGACACCACTCGGATGTCTTGGGCAGTGTTCAAATCGCGTGTTATTTTTCTGAGCTCTGCACGCCGTGTGTGCGCCCGGGTGGGGACGCACCACAACGCCAAAATACCACAACGCCGAACGTACAATAACGCCGAAAACCATAACGCCGAATGCCAAATTGACTACAACGCCGACAGCTAGAAAACTGCTGTGTATCACAACGCCAAATTACCACAACGCCGAAATACATTAACGCCGAAAAATCTCATTGCAGGACTGTCACAAAGGTTAGGTTAGGTAAGGTTAGCACACAACTTCATTAAGTTGTTTTTCATATTGCTCCTGTGCCCCCCCCCCCCCTCCACGCAGCAACATTTTTCGGCCTTACTGTATTTCGGCGTTGTGGTACACAGCAGTTTTCTAGCTGTCGGCATTGTGGTCAATTTGGCATTCGGCGTTATGGTATTCGGCGTTATTGTACGTTCGGCGTTGTGGTATTTCGGCGTTGTGGTATTTCGGCGTTGTGGTATTTCGGCGTTGTGGTAACGACCCCGCCCAGGTGAGCGGGGCCCTCTACCCCGTGCCAGGCTGTATCACAAGCTTCCTACCTGCGAACCAGGCGCCAGTCTGCCCGCGCGAGCACGTAAACAGAGTTATAGATAGCAAGATATATGTTAGCTGTCGAAAGAACTAAACCGCGGAGGTGTCAGATCCACGGAGAATTCAAAACCTTTCGGCGATGTGGGAGATAACACTCGCCACACGCCGTAAAATTTACTTCTCGCTGGATTAAAAACCAGTAGGTAGGTGCACGCAAATAAATAATAATATACAAAAACAGGCTGAGGTACAAGCGTTTGCGATCGTCTGCATCAGTGGCTGTGTCATAGACACGGCCGTGTGTTGTACGTGAATACGTGTACGTAACAGGTAATATTTTCTATGCAAAATTTAAAATACGCTATTTTCTGTATGTTATAAATCATGTTTGAACACTAAGAAGTCACGTATAGGCCGACATTACATATCTCTGATTATATATATATATTTATAAATTTTAACGCTATATAAACACACACACACAATCGATATATTTTTACGAGAGCTGACGATTGAAATACCAAACGATCGCCGAAGATTCTCAGAGTTAAAAGTTATACTAAATGGAAATCTCGAAACGCAGCAAAATGACCTCAAAATGGCGGCGCTTCCCCCTCCACCCTCGCAATGCGTCACTGTTCTCACTTAGCGTAACGAATTATTTGATCCTTTAGCTATCCAGTGGTGTAATTAAATTTTTGATGGAGATGATAGATATGCAGCTGCAACACACAACTGTATCCCCCGATTTTGTTATCGTTCGTTTTTTTGAATTGCCTCCCACTATGGAAGCAATTTTAAATACGTATTCACGTCAATAATTATCCAACCAAAAACGTTTGGCAAATCAGTGACGTCAGCACGACAAAATTCGCGGGCGCGACAAACATTCTGATTAGAAAGATTTTCTATTTCCACCGCGTCGATGGTACGACATTACTGAAATCAGCGTCAGAATTTTGTTTTCCAAATTGTTAATACTACATTATAAGTGTATCTTACAAAGGTTTTGTTTACTAAATCTTCATGTGAAATATTTGAAATGCGTTCGCAAAGTAATTTTTCAGAATGAATGTTAAATTTGAAAAAAAAAAATTATATCTCACAAATGGCGATTAACACTAAAACTATAAACAATAATGATTGTTGTATGTTTATTGTGTATGTAATGGCCAGGAAAATTTTTCATATAATCGTATATTGTTGTTTGTGGCAGGTAAAACCGTGTGTTCACACTAACGCAATATTTTTCTGTCATATCGCGTAAGTCGTGTCATGCAACTCACGCTATTGTGATTCCAGCATAACACACAGTGAATTATAATCCTAATGATATAATTAACTTATCTAGTCTTACAATTGAGTTAAAATTTAATTTTAAAGAATATGCACCAGGAGTGGATTTTTAGAATCAGATAAAGTTTTTTTTAAGTAATACTTCCTTAGGCGCGTAATATAAAAATGATGTGAGTGTATTTATACGATTCGCGCGCACAATGTAACGAAATTTTCACAGGAAGTTGGCGGACCCACGTGTATAAACATAAAACCGTATGTAGTAACTTTCATAACAATTAGGAGAAATACCAACATATTGGTGTGCCAAATGCAACTTTATGATAGTTAAACTACCCTGGAATATATTTGGAAAACTAAAATAGTCATAGTAAAGATTAATTTCAAGTTTAAAAAACACTAAGGATACTGATAGGCCTACTATAAAAATTATAATAAATATTCCCCTTACTATCTTCTGTCAGGCTTCGTAGCGAAGTGGTTAAATATAGTGCGCGGTTAATAAGCTAAAGGAACGTAATTCAAAACTCGGCAGTGTTATTTTTTTTAAATAATATCCTCCCTTCTCCTTTTCCCGTAAACAGAACAGGAAATATCGCGCAATAGTGATTCCAGCATTAGGCGAAGAAGCGAGGTCAATCACGAAACCATTGACCCTCTTGATTGGCTCACTACATCGTCACAAAGCAATATGACTAAGCATTTTTTTTACCGCATACGTGTTTCCGCTACTGCACTTACACCGTGTGTTCTGGATGTCGCATGCAGGCGCAAAAACGCCGGCTGGTTCCTAAATGTTACAAATAAGAAAGCCTAGGGTTGAATCTATTAAAAGTATTACAGGTAAAAAAAAAAGGGGGTGGAAACGAGCACATACATTAGAGCTCATCAGGATTCCTTAAAAATAAAAATTCTTTGCGGAGCAACTTGAGGTCAAAACCCAGCTCTTTAGATTATATTTTAGAAAACTACACAATCAGAGTGTCTACACAAATCTGTAATAAAATATCCCCTGACTTTTACCTGAGTTTCCATGACCAAAGTTACAAATCTCCCCAACAAATCCATTTCAAAATAATGATTTACCTATTTTTCAATTTTCTGACAGATATAGAAAAAATCCCCCTCCGCCATACCCATATCTAGCCTAATTCGGACAGAACCTTGCATACGCCATTTTATGGTGTGAATAGCTAGGTACACTTATCTGAAAAAAAATGCTTTCACATTCTGGTTGAATCCAGACTGGAGCATGAAATTTTCCCTTTCAAATTACCATCACTGGGAAATTCGCAAGATTTTTTCCAGGATTTAAGTAAATTTTCCCCTGATTTGCCATAATTTACACGAATGTGGACAACCTTGCGACTGTTTAAGGGGCATTACAGGTTTATTTTATTTTTAAGTTTAACACGGTTAAACTTGTAGACTTTTTGAGTGATCGAACTTCAATAAGTGTGTGTGTGTGTGCTTTTTGTATGATTAGCTGGCAAAGTTGAATTTTTAATATTTTTGTGCAGTATGGATAAGGAGAACCAAATGGAATAAATAACTAAAAAATGTTGGGTTTAAAGACAATTCTGGTGGCTAAATACATAGCAGGATTAAAATTACTAAAGAAAAAAAATGTTATTATATTTAGCCTTTCAAAATCATAAAAATTCTTATGTTTTTAACGGGCTACATAAAATTAAACTTTTTTTTTAATCAAACCGAATTCCAAAATAACACGTAAAATTGACTTTAAACAAAAAAAAAAAGTTTTAGTTTTATTTTACATTTCATTATCCTTATTCCTACTGCACAATAAAAGTTAATATTTCCAAAAATTATGTGCTGTGTTTATGTATGGAATATATATATATATATATATATATATATATATCTGTGTGTGTGTGTGTGTGTGTGTGTGTGTGTGTGTCTGTGTGTGTTAAAGTTCAGCCACTCAAAAAGTCGGCAAACTTAAGTATAAAATAACGACATGTAACGGGACATACACCCTTAAGTCAAAATAAGTTGACTTCACGTCATGAACAACTAATGGGTGAACGCGGCTTAATGACGCGACGGGAGAGAGGTCAAGGTCGGTTCACACGCGTGTCGGCTCTTGTCAGACACGACGGGGCTGTTGTCGAGGATGAGGATGTCACTACACATACATCCCCCCCTTCTGCTCCCTTTCCACTGAAAAGAACAGGCGCACGGGAAGTTCAGCGAGCTGTACACGCGGATTGCAACACACGATGATGTGTTCCCCTTCCACGCCCCCCCCCCCCCTCGCCCTCACTCGAGGGCTCAATCCCGGCACCCAGTCAGCCATCCGGAGGGGAGACGTGAAACATGATACAAGCACCATCCATCATGTATCGCCGGAGATACGGACGGGAATGCGCACACGAATTATAAAAAAAAGGTTCGCAATTCCCGACCTGTCCTCCGAATTCACGACTCTCTGGTGTGGGCAGTCTCCCCCCATTTGTTTAATTAAAACGTTGTGCCGGTGCGTATTGTAAGGAATTAACACGCCTTTGTTTCTTGCGAAAGAAATGTTTTGCCTCAATTTTTCTGAGATTTTCACGTCAAACAGAAACCCAATGCAGAGGCCGAACTAAGTGTCGTAGTTGCTTTCTACACCGTTAAAATTATAATAAATTCAAGAAAATATACACAGTTAACAATTTTAAGAACTCTGGCTACAAATCACCCTGGGATATTCGATTATTTGCAGATATCTTGTAAAAGTAGAGGCTCCGAGCATGAAACCACGAGAATTATCCTTTAAACACATTTTGAAAGATGGCGTCTCACACGCCGTGTTGATTTTTTTTTTTTTTTTTTTTTTTTTTTTTCATTTTCTCGCCATTTCTATAAGTTGAGGTTCTATTTCTGTAAGTTCAACTCCATACCTCTCTTGTATCTGTTGATCTGTCGCAGTTGTTTTTTCCACATACTAATAATATAATAATAATAATTTATCTCCCATTTTTTTACACTTTGTTAACAATATTGTCGCGGGTTGAAATTTTGCAGGGTTGTTGAAATCAAATTTAGGGACTTTACTGACGGGACTCTGGGCTGGCTGCTCTGTTCACTCGTCAGCGCAAGTGGCGTGACCATGTAATTGGGGCACGGGGCCGGCGCGGCGCGCTGCGGGCTTGCAGAATTTTGTTTGTTTGTTTGGCCGCGCGCTGGCGCAGCCACGGGCCGCAGTTACTGGGGCGCGCTGTCGTAACAAGCCGCGCGGTGTGGCCTGCACATTGTGGTAGAGGGGGGGGAGTCTTCCCAGATGTTCTAGTTAGTTGTTTAGTAAATTTGACTTCAATAACGAGCTTTTGTTATGGTAGGCGCGGCAGGGCGCGCGAATTTAAGCGCAAGTGAGTGGTGACTCGGGGCTCACTCAGGCGGAGGCTATGCGTCTCACCTGTGGTCACGAGTTGTTAGTTCGTTCGTGATGTAGGAATTCAAGCTTTCGGGCGGAAGCTATGGTCGACGCCAGAGGCCACGAGTCGTTTAATTTAAGTTAGGTCATAATGTAGTCGTCAAGCTTTCGGGCGGAGGCTATGGCCCTCGTCAGGGGTCACGCGTCATAGTTTTTAAAATGTAATGTTCGTTCGGGATTTCAAGGGCAGGAGAGGCCCCTACGTTATTTTTTTAAAGTAATCGATCAAGAAAGGCTTTTCGGAAAATGTGAGTATGGACTTATCTTTGTTTTAATTTTAAGTATTAATTATGATTTGAGGTATTCGGAAGGACTAGGGAAGTGTTTAGTGAAGTTCTCTCATTCTCTCTCTTGTAAGGTCGTTCAATCGTTAAGGAAGTAAAGAGATTATTGTTTTAAATTGTAATCCCGCTATTTAAATGTTCTTTAAAATGATGTTGAGTATTTGACTTTAAGAATAAAATAATTTTAATTAAGTATTATGTTATTTTGCAAAATCTCCTTAGTTCAGCTCTCACCAGACATCCTGTACGGGATGACGAACCTATGATCCTAGGTACAGTAAAGTATTTTATGAAGTTAAGACTAGTTGATGCCAAGCGAGTTGTTTCTATGTAAAGAGCTACGATTCTCTCCCCCCTCTGAAGGTGGATCGTGACAGAAATGGCGGTGGCACCGGCTAGGTGCACGTTACAAGAAATGGTGGTGGCACCGGCTAGGTGCCACGTGACAGAAATGGTAGAGTTCGCCGGATAGGTTCTATTTCTGGAGAGAGAGAGAGGTAGATTTTTATGTTTATTATTAAGTTAGTTTCAGCTTCTGATAGCAGGTTATTAAGAGTTTACTTGAGGAGAGGATTACGGAATTTAATCTAAGTGGAGGAAGTCTTTGAGATTTTTTTTTGACGTAACATATGTTTATTTGAGTATACTTGTAAGGATAAAGTTTATAGTGATAAGTTGTTTTAAGTCGTTGAGTTTATCAGGGATTTTTACGTGAGGAGAATACGTTATAATTTAAATGATTAATAGAGATAATGCAAGTGGTTTAATTTAATTGAAATTAATTTTAAGATTGTAGGTTAAGAGAGTTAAAATTTAAAATAAAGTTTTTTTCGTAAATAGGAATTATTTTCAAGTGAAGTTTGTTTTGCTGTCGTGCGCGTAGGAGACGAGACGTACGAATTAAATCAGTCGAGGGAAGGATAAACGTTAGAAAGGAATTAAAGAGAAAACGAGAGTTTATGTAAAAGAGAGTTATAGAATTTATAGTGATGTTTTGTTTTAATTAGAAAAATGTTGAGAGTTGTTTCAGAACGACACGTCAGTGGACGTGGCAGAATGAACACGAGACGGGGAGGTGCTGAGACCTAGCGGAGAACGGAGGAACCGCAAGCGAGGGTTGGCGCACCTGATGGAATTCGGTGACGTCACGGGCTCATACGGAGACGTGGACAGGCCGTGACCTTGTTTTGATCAGCTGTACGGTAACTTAGCGATAAGAAAATAGACTATTGGTTAAATAAATTTAAATTTAAGTGTGTTTTAGGAGAAGAGGAACTTTCAGTATGTAAGTAATTTAATTTAAGAAGTGTATGATGTATAGGCTAGAAGTGTTTCGTTGTAAGTTGTTTATGTTTTTGTTAGTTAAATTCTACCTCGGTTTTAAAAATATTTTTTTGGGATTTGTAAACATTATTAAGGAGGTACATTATAAAATCGATAAGCATTGAGAAAAGTGGGAAGGATAGTTTTTGTGTGTAGAGGGAATTTACTCCAAGGGAACAGAGAGACAAAATTAATGTTTTCTTTAGGGCGAGGGACCCTAAGGTGAGGTGTTGTGTCCCTGGGAAGAAAGGGAATTGTAGCGCAGACCATAGGAGATGGGCTGACTACGGAATTAAGGGTCAGGAGAATCCTGAGAGTTGTGAGTAGTTTGGGGCAGGAGTTCCCCATGGTAGTACCGAAGTGGCTATCCTGTATGGGATAGGGTACCATTTCAATGAAGTTTGTTGGTGGGGTTAGAGCCCCCTGTGTAGTGGGCCTATAGCAGATAGGCACTACAGTGAAATTTTTGGTTATTTTGTGAGGTAAATTCCCTGGAGGTTAAGTAAGATTGGATTCAGTTAGGAAGGAGGGAAATGAGAAACATTGCTGTAGAGAGTTAGTGTACTTGCCTAATGTGAAATTGAATTTTACTAAATTAATTTAGGAGAAAGTTTTGTTCGGTAAATAAATAATAATGGAAGATAGCTAGATAATTAATTAATTTTTTTTGAGTAAGGTGTTTTAAGTAATGAAATAAAATAAGGTGAAGTAATTTGAATAATTGGGGAGGAGTTTCTTTAAGAGTTTAGATAATTGTTTTTGAATTTATTGAGATATTCAGCCAGTGAAGTTTGAGTGTGAGAGATACAGTGAGATTTTAAGGAAATCGGTTGTTTATTAATTAGGACAAATGAGATTTTTTGATTAAGAGTCAGTAAGCATAGTTAAAATTTATGACATGATATTTGGTGACAGTTTACAGTTATTAAGGAGAAAACAGAGTAATCTATTTATTTTTATTTTAATGGTTTGAAGATAAGATTATGAATTTTTTTTGGAAGTTTCTTTGGCATGTTGGAATAATTTTTTTTGATTTTTAGAATTTACAGAGAAAATTTAATTGATTTTTATTGTTTGAAAGTATGGAGGTTTAATGTTCGATTAGCCCTAACTTGATGGTCGGATCCCAAAAGAATGCCGTAAAACCGATAGCCATTTGAGAGGAATGCGGTAGGCGCTTGTGTAGAGAGGGGTTGTGGGAAAACTCCTTGGGACTGATGGCAGATCAGGGGCCCTAAATAGTGTGTGATGCTGTAAAACCAGTGCAGAGAAAGCCTGGTATGCTTAAATTTTTGGGCACAGGTTATGTAAACCTGGGGTTCCATGGGATTTAGTCATGTTAGCTGCTGTGAGACATTAAGATTTCCAGGCTCCATAGTAAATTCAATGTAAATTTTTGTTTTCTTAAAATAATAAATTTGTTTTTAATTTATTTGAGATATTTGATTTGGAACAGTGAATACAGACCCCGAGGAATAAGAGTTGTCATGCTGTGAGAGGAGAAGGTGGTAGGCCTAAAAGGGTACAGGCACCACAGAGGTTATTTGTATTGCATAATTTAAATATAAGGAAACTTGAGAATTTGAAATTTTGTTGTTGGTTTGTACACCCATAAGAAGAGTATAGGCAGAATTTTTATTGTTATGAGATGTCTAATTTAATTGAAAAGAAGAAAGTTTAAAGATGCAAGGTAACATTATTATTGTAATAATTGAAAGAGATTAAGAGGTAGAGAGAAATAGGCAGTTTTTGTTTGTAAGTACTAAAGTTTACATATAGAAATTTAGTAACTAAGAATGAATAATAAGTTAAGTCTAGTGTAAAAGTTTTTTTTAAGTTTGTTAAGTTAAGAGTCACAAGTAAATTTTTTTTTAGAGAGAATGTCTTTGATAGGAAGTATTAGAAACTTATGGGAATTTTAGGGTAACATAAATAATGTAGGTAATGAATAATAAATAGATGGTAGGTCTTAAGTTAGGATTAACATTTGAAGCAGAATTTAATTAAGAAGAAGGAAAATAAATAGGCCTAATGAAAAGAACAAAATAGGATTTTATGGTAAAGCATTTTTTTTAAGTAATAAACAATGAATAATAATGTTGTTTCAGGGTAATGTGTACTAATAATACAATTTTTTTTTTAGGACCAAAGAACAGGAATTATGTAATTTAAATTAACATGTATTTTTGAAACTGTTACAGATTCCTTAAGATGAGCTGAGCAGCAGTCCAGTTTACAAGATGACAAGAGTTCGAGAGACAAGATACAAGATCACTGAAACAAGAGCCAAGACTGAAGATTCAAGAGAAGAGAAAGCTGGCAGCCATGGACTTACAAGTGGAGATTAATAAGGTCATGTAAAGTTTTATTTTTATTATGGAAGACAGTAACTGGAGTTTTTTTTTGTTATAAACATTATTTACAGAACTTTTTAGGTTATAGTAATGTAATGGAACTAGTGAGTTGTGGTAGCTGTCAAAAAGAACTAATACCTTAAGTTTAATTTTTAAAGTTAATTTTCTTAATTTACAGAGGGATTAGTAGTTTTTTTTAAACCTTATTTAGGTTGGAATTTAAATACAATAGCTTATTATAAATGTGTACGAACAGTTCAAGTTCACAGTACTGATAGGTAGGTCAGATGATCTTGTTGATTTTGATGATTTGTTGTTTTGAGTTGATTTTTAAGTGTTGTGAATTAGACAATGAAATAGTTCTGAAAACTTAAATTATTTCAAGCTAAGAAATAGTAAAGTTAATTGTAACTCAAAGGACACCAGAATTTAATTTTTTTTTGAATTAGTAATGTTTGAAAATTTTATACTTTACAAGAAAGGTTATAAACAAACAGATCGGATGGAACAAGGATGCAGTAAATCACAATTTCATTTAGAATTATTGATTAGCTTTTGAGGTTATGAAGTAAAAGTAATTATAGTTTAAAAGTTTGAATAAAAAAATGTTTTTTTTTATTTGTTTGAAATAGAAAGTTTAAAAGTTAATTAGTCATGATCTAGGTGGGTGATGGGGTGGGAATTGGCCACTCTTTTTCCCTATAACCTCCCTAACATGGCCTTCTATTACATCTAACAGAAAAAAAAAAGAAGAAAAAGAAGACTTATTATTAGTTAGAATGTTTTTTTATGAAGATACCTGATGAACTTTTTTTTTATTGTTGGGAAGAATAGTAGCAAGATTAATCAGATGTTTTACTCAGAAGAAGAAGAAGAAGAAGATAAAGCAGTTTTATGACTCGACAAGCCAGAGATTGGTGTTTCCCCTCTGCGCTTCTATTGACTACGTTGTTTACTCTCATGGGATAGCTGGTTCGGCACCATGGAGAGAGATTGGTGGGCATTGTGGTTGCCCCCAGAAGAAAAGAAGAGTAGAAGAGGTTATGGGTGGGTCATGTGAACTGACCTTCAACCCAGTTACTTCGTGGGGACTATTTGCTGTATAGAGAAGATCAAGACTCAAGAGTTAGGGAAAATTATTGGAGGTCATGTTTCCCTTCCTTAAGTTTTTCCTATCAAATTATTTGCCTGATTAGATTATGCTAAGGGTGGGATACTTTATGTTAGCAGTTGAATTAATTAATTTTATTTTTTTGTGTGTTTGCATCCTTGCCCATCGATTGCAGTTTAGTAGTTAGTTTTGTATTTGTCAGGCGTGATGGTAATGCCTGTTGATGATGTTTCAGAATTGTAATCTGTTCGTGATGAGGATGGCACAACTCCGAAGCAGATGTGGGGAGAAGTTGTGAGCTGCCCTGGAAGCCAGTCCAGTAGCTGTTGGAGTTGAGTGGTGTTTGCTGATGGCCAGCCCAGGGAGCTACTCTTCTCGACAACACTGACTTCGAGGAGTTGCACCAACCTTCACGAGATAAGAGTTTAATTAATTGAAACACTGTAAGGACACTTAATTTTTTTTGAAGAACGAAAGAAGTATGGTAATAAACGGAAACCGAAAAAAAAAAAAATAATAATAATTATCAAGAATTTGCACATTGTTTAACGAATACTGAGAAACTAAGAACAGTAATTTAATTTGTAAAGAGAGCTTCACTAACAGAACAATTTTTTTAGAATTGAGAACTCGAGCCTCTGAAGGTTCCTGTGAGAACAAACCAGATAAAAGTTTTACATTTAATTTTATGAATACTTGTTGTTTTAAAATAAATCTTATGCAGAATCTAGATGTATGTTCAGACAGCAAGGAACTAAGAAAATTATTATTTTTGTGAAATGAGGAATTTATAGTTATGGTTTAATGGAAAAAGACAATTTGTAATTTTGAGGTAGCTCGATGGGGCTCGAGCTCTGTGAGGGGAGGGTTATGTCGCGGGTTGAAATTTTGCAGGGTTGTTGAAATCAAATTTAGGGACTTTACTGACGGGACTCTGGGCTGGCTGCTCTGTTCACTCGTCAGCGCAAGTGGCGTGACCATGTAATTGGGGCACGGGGCCGGCGCGGCGCGCTGCGGGCTTGCAGAATTTTGTTTGTTTGTTTGGCCGCGCGCTGGCGCAGCCACGGGCCGCAGTTACTGGGGCGCGCTGTCGTAACAAGCCGCGCGGTGTGGCCTGCACATTGTGGTAGAGGGGGGGGAGTCTTCCCAGATGTTCTAGTTAGTTGTTTAGTAAATTTGACTTCAATAACGAGCTTTTGTTATGGTAGGCGCGGCAGGGCGCGCGAATTTAAGCGCAAGTGAGTGGTGACTCGGGGCTCACTCAGGCGGAGGCTATGCGTCTCACCTGTGGTCACGAGTTGTTAGTTCGTTCGTGATGTAGGAATTCAAGCTTTCGGGCGGAAGCTATGGTCGACGCCAGAGGCCACGAGTCGTTTAATTTAAGTTAGGTCATAATGTAGTCGTCAAGCTTTCGGGCGGAGGCTATGGCCCTCGTCAGGGGTCACGCGTCATAGTTTTTAAAATGTAATGTTCGTTCGGGATTTCAAGGGCAGGAGAGGCCCCTACGTTATTTTTTTAAAGTAATCGATCAAGAAAGGCTTTTCGGAAAATGTGAGTATGGACTTATCTTTGTTTTAATTTTAAGTATTAATTATGATTTGAGGTATTCGGAAGGACTAGGGAAGTGTTTAGTGAAGTTCTCTCATTCTCTCTCTTGTAAGGTCGTTCAATCGTTAAGGAAGTAAAGAGATTATTGTTTTAAATTGTAATCCCGCTATTTAAATGTTCTTTAAAATGATGTTGAGTATTTGACTTTAAGAATAAAATAATTTTAATTAAGTATTATGTTATTTTGCAAAATCTCCTTAGTTCAGCTCTCACCAGACATCCTGTACGGGATGACGAACCTATGATCCTAGGTACAGTAAAGTATTTTATGAAGTTAAGACTAGTTGATGCCAAGCGAGTTGTTTCTATGTAAAGAGCTACGATTCTCTCCCCCCTCTGAAGGTGGATCGTGACAGAAATGGCGGTGGCACCGGCTAGGTGCACGTTACAATATTCACTTAATTAAACAGGAAATTTAGCACTCACGACAGCAAGCTTGTATGTGAGTGTATCTAGTCACTTCAAATTAGATGCGGTAATTTGACGATTGTAAACATTTGTAAATGTATTTATTACTAAGCTAGGATTATTTAGCGGATTCGTCGAGCAGTAAAGCAGACTTGGAGCACACGACCGTCTGCTTCAAGTTGATGATAGGACCACTGTGCTCTTGACACTTCCCTCGACGACCCTGGGCCGGTTGTAAACAAGGAGAAGAAATGTTTACTCAATAACGCGTTCCCTGCCAACAGGACGTGACCTTGCTACCGACCAACGAGGAATTCTAAACAGGCTCGATAGAACATAGGCAAGTGGAAAGTTGAGTCTGATCTGGAGTGAACTGAATCCAGAGAAATAAAAGTGGCTCTAAAATTGGATCAAAATTTTCGCGCAAGTGATAAAAATTGCAAACACTTGCACGACGGTCAAAACTTCTCTCGCAGACGGCCGCCAATCACAAGTAAGAAACCGCTGGTGCGGGTACACCTTTTTGCAGTCTATTATGCGTTCAGATTTTTTTCGCTAAAATTGCCTGCCTCTAGTTATTGGCGACTTCCGTTCATATTCGTTGCATAGTTTGGTATTATAAATCGTGTTGATGTTGTAATTCAACTAATGCGTAGATTATATGAGGGTGAAAAATGGATGACGATTTTGATGATTGTGGGTAGAGACCCATAAATCTCGCGGTATTATTAGGCTCGTAGTCCTGTGCATACTCTGCGCACATATGCTGTCGTATTGGCTGAATTCTTACTGCAGATACTCTCCTTTTGATTCGGCCACCCCACAGCTGGTTTGATGTTGACTGGCCCCGCAGTTGTGAAGTGGAGTGTCGAGGAAATCATCGAAGTTATTGAAAGGTATGCATGTTTGCAGTCTACGTTGCGATCAAACGGGTCCGCGAAATCTCGTGTGTGTAATCGCTGGACGGAACAAGGGCAGGTGGAAGAACGAGCACGACTCGTGCGACCTTGGGTCGCAGGTGTGTAGGTTGTGTTCGCGGTAACACCTGGCCAAAATTTAGCGTCTGCCCGGTCTAGCTTCAGGGCAAGCGCACGGAACATACAAGCGCCCGTTCACACCTCCACGTTATTTAATCTAATTCCACTCATTAATGGGAGTATGGCATGACCCAGGACATCGATATAAATAAAAATGTGAACATTCGTTCCTTCAAAATCTTAAATCTACTTAAGTTTTTCACCGATCGCTTTTGAAATTTTGAAACAACGTCGCATTCGAATACGCGCGTGTTTTTTTACGTACCTATGTCACACCTATGACAGGTAAAAACATTATAAAAATAGATTAGTAAAAAAATTAATATTTTCGTTAGTATTGTGCGGTTTGAATCTAGACACGGATTGCTTCACACATGGACACAATTATATGTATGTTGCGTGTTCTGGAGTTGGCAAACCAGACAAACTCTTTATCTTCACAGACAATGGAACAACAACAAAATACTGTATACCCACAAGCTTGTGAAATTAAACATACTAGAAATGTGTGCTTTCTCTTTCCTTTTTTTTTTTTCCATTTAACCAGACCGAGACACAGCAACGCTTGGCTGGGTACAGCTAGTTACATTATATTTGTGTTCCATGCGGTTACACTAGTCGCCTTTTTAAGTGGCTGAAATTAAACAAAAATAAAAAATATATATCGCATACTTTTTGCATAAATAGCTGGCAAAGTTTCACTTTTAACGTTTTTGTGCAGTATATATAAATAATAAAATGGAATCGAACTTTTTAGGCTTGAAAATCAATTTTATGGCTGCTATGTGATGTATAATTTTTTTTTCAGAAAAAATCTTTAATTTTACCCGTTCTGTTAAATTCATAGCATTGCCTTTAAACAAAAAAATATATATTGCTGTTTATTTCATTTAGTTTTCCTTATCCAAACTGCACAAAAATGTTAAAAATCCAACTTCTCTAACTAATTAGGTAAAAAGTATGCACAATATATATAGTTCTGCCACTCAAAATGTCTACAAGTTTAACCATGTTAAACGTAAAAATTATATAATGACCCGGAACGGGACTTATAACATTAATTCGGAATGCACTCTGGTTCAATTTAAAGATTGGACGGAATGAAAATTGAAAATGTATGACAAGGGTTTCACATTTTGGAGTTACTTGGCTTCTGGGTTGTAGCCGTGACGAAGGTGAAGATTTAACCGAAATTTCGGTCGACCTTACAGTCACCATCATCAGAGGGACCTGTCAAGGTAGCAGTTATTGCTAATTTCAAAAATTAGTTAAAAAAAACATTTGGTAACTAAAATTTTATTTATTTCATAAACACAGATCTGTTCAGTTTATTTCAATATGTCAAGATGAAAACTACAGAAAACAACGTTTTGACAAGACCTTAAAAATACATTTGAGTAACTGTGGCCACATATAAACATGTCTGGGTTACCATTCCCTATTCATAAAGACCAAAAGAGCTTAAAAAAAACTTTTGTAAAATTAATTACATTACATATTGTCAAGTGCACTTGTTAATGTTAACTAACCAAAAAAAAATTGGTTGTCTGTAAAGTCGGTTTACGGACGATAGTTTAACGTGACAACGTCATAACAAAACATTGATGAAATGATTGCATATATTATCAATAAAAGTGAATCATTTTTATTGAATTATCACTATTTTGTATGGATACAAAGAAGGAGTGAAATGAAATCTACAATTTAATTGATAAATTTACTTTTATTTGCACTCATTAATTCAAATATGTTTATTACTTTAACTTCTTCCAATCTGTGATATTCTGTTAAGGATAAGACGATGATAGGAAAAGTAGGAAACGAATGGGATTGTTTCAGTTTAATGCGCCTCGAAAAAGTCAAATCGATGGTTGTTCCAATCGAGTGGAAGAAAGATAGATGCGGCGCAAGCGTACAATTAGCGTAACGGGACAATGTGCGTTACGGGACACTTTTTCGTGCGTGCAGCCGGCATTCATCGATTTATTAGACGTTGTCACGTCAGAAACACCTCGTTACAAGGGAACGAGCGCGGTCGCGATCAAAACTTCGCGCAGGCAGTGCCGGCCGTTCGGGAGATAATAGCGCAATCTGCCGATCTGGGCCATGAGCGCCTGCGAAGCAGACACGAGCTATCGAGGCTTGTAACCCCGGCCTGCTGTAGAGGAAGGACGAGACACTGCACAGAATGAGCAAAAGTTACAGAAACGAAGAAGCCACCTTTCACCTCGTCACACCAAAAAAAATTATATATGTATGGCTCAGGGAACTGTTTTAAGGTACAAACCTTAAAGGTATGAATAGAGACCGGAAAAATTCGCGGATTCATTTCGTGATAGGCTGAAATTCAAACATGTGTATAATTCTGCTGGTTCTGCTATTGGCTCGCGGTTTAACTGGAGCTCTCTGGGCCAATGAGAGACTATCAACCAAAGAAGCGTCGAATCATAAGCTACCCAGTGGAGACGACTCACAATTTAGTAACCAATGAACACACGTGTTTACTTGAGAAGTGCAGAGGATAATGGGGGCTATCCTAGAGGTCATTGAATCCGCGAATTTTTCCGGTCACTAGGTATGAACCACTGTGGTTAGAAGTTGGCCAGCAAAACTGGAAAAATTCACGGGTTAAATGACCTGTACGATAGTCTAAACAGTCCTCTAAATTCTCTGGCAAATGCCACCTGTTCATTGGCTTATGGCTTCTGAGACATCTCGACAGGGTAGCCTGTGATTCGATGTGTCTTTGGTTGAGAGTTTCTCAATGGCCCAGAGTCTTCCACATAAAACGTGAGCTAATAAAAATACGTAACAAATGATATAACGACTAATTGTAGCCCATTGCGAAATGAATCCACGGTCGTTAGACGTATCAACATAAATGCTAATGTTAGAAATTTGTTTAATACCTTGAAAGGAACTCGCTAGGAAGAATCGTACAAATAACACCATGAACACATACACGACACATCAGCAAGGAATCAGAGTTAAACTTCATTAGAGAAAAAAATAATCTTAAAAAGGGGTGAGGGGTAGCTATCAATTTGACTACAATTAACATGGTAAATATTGAACACACAAACTCTTTTACTTCATAATTAAATGGTACAGACTAATTTCATAAAAATAATTGAGTAAGGTCCTACTTTGGTAAAACTTATGTACGACAGATACCAAGAATTTGTTTAATTTAAGTGCCGGAAAAAATCTCAGAGCAGAATTGAAAGGAAGATAAAAATTATAAATTTTGTGTCTCAATTCCAGATTAAAGCAAGAAAATGGATTAAGTTTATCAGCGAATTTAGTGATATGAACTATTTAACTGGTTACTTGAGGTCCAGAAGTACTGGAGTTACATTCACACGAATGCCTGTGTGTACATTCATATTTCTGGATGTTACAGTATGAATTATTATATACTGATTAATCATAACTTCTTTTCTGTAAATTTATTTAATTATTATTCACACATAATCAAAAAAAATCGAATTAAAAGCTCATTGATACTCGCCCGATGTAGTTAATTGAAGCGAAAGGATGCTGGGATACCTCAGAACCAAACAATTTAGTGCTCACCAGACTGCTGATCAGGACCAACAACAATAAACTGGACTGTAGATACCATGTAACTGTATTCACGACACACGCCATAATAAACAATTATTCAGAATGTTCTATATACCAATCACTCTGTTGTTGGTACTGGAGTTCGGTTACCATTACTTTGTAAACGTATTAAAAATCAGTTCTGTTGCTATGTAAACCTTTAAAAAAATCTGTTCTGAAGTCACGTAAAATTATTTAAAATATGTTTTGTTTCCTTATCAACCCATTAAAAATGTGTCCGTTGCTAAGTAAGTTTATTAAAAATATGTTCTTTTGTATTTTCTCTAGTCACTTTAATAGTAGAATGTTGCTGGGGGCTCTCTACAATTCAAACCGCAAGTATTATACACCCTCCCACAGTTTTGCACGTATTCCGGAAAAACATGAACTGTTCACTGAATGTAACGTAATACGTCTTCTCTGACTCCAACCGTGAGCTAAATTTGTTTCTGAGGTGAAACTTCGGTGGTTTTTCGGATAGTTTTCACACCGCGCGGTTGTGCGCGGCTATCTCACACGGCGAATTTGTTATTTCATTTTCTGTTGATTGCAATCTGCTAAGGGATTTATCCTGGAAATTTATTCCAATAGATTTTCTACGTTTCAAAATCGATATCTCCCTTGCATTTTTGGTTCTGCCTAAAATATTTTCAACATATATTAACTTAGTGTAATATCATGAGTGCAAAAAGGAGCACAAATCTTCGTAATTATCATCATATGCGCCTTTTTTACTCCCATGATATCACACTAAATATTTTCTGTAACGTAATTAACCCCACAAGGCTCGATACCAGGAGTTTTCCCACCTCATCTGTTCAGCAGAACCCAACGGACACGGGAAACTGCGTCTACATTCAACCATCCACAAGGCTATACAGAATGTGTTTGAATTCAACCTACGAACTTCGACTGAAGGTGTATCACGACAAAATAAGTTAAAAACATATATACGACTTACGGTCTAATGTGCTTACCAAGGCTTATAAATGTCTTTAAAGTTGGGGCTGGATAACATTTTTAATGTAAATAATACGAAATAGTAGAACACTGAGCGCCTGAATTATGTTTCGTGGAACGAATTTCCAGAACCTCCACGAATTGTGTCGCTGTAGCACAATTATTCCAATGGAATACTAAGTGGTACCACCTTTTATTTCCCACATTTTTTTTTTGTGGCGTGTCACTACCCCCAAGTATTTCAATGAAATAATTATGCTGCAGCGACCAAATTAGCGGTGGTTTTATAAAGTCATTCGATTAATCATACTCCAGACGCTAAGCGTTCAATCTTAAATACTTTCTCTATCATTTAAAATGAAAAATGTTGTGCAGCTCCAACTTCAAAGACGTAACACAGCCTTGGGAGGCACTTCAGACCGTAAGACGTAAAGAGGTTCACAATTGATTTTGTCGCGATGAACCTGCAGCCGAAACTTGTAGGTCGAATTCAGACCCAGTCTGTATACATGTTTGCACATGCATGTAGTCGGTATGTAGGTCACCGAGTTCCCATACAAGGCAAACCGTTGAGGAGAGGGTGGGAAAAGGAAAGGAAAAGAGAAGCAAAAAAAAAAATACCAGCCATCGACTACGCCTGCGAAGTGAGAATGCCGGTAGCCGGGGCCCATGAGAATTTGGTGGAGAGAAGGTGGGTGGTGCGGAGGAGAGAAACCTAAGACTCACTGACTCGGAGTCCAACACCATTAATAATCTGATTTTGTGCATTTACGGATTTTTCTTATTTTTTTTTATTTTTAATTTAATTTTTTTTTGTTTGCTGCTGTGAAAGTCAAAGGTGTGTTATGTTAGTTCAGTGACAAATTAAATTATTGCAAAAACTAGTTTTTACTAGGGTAGGTATCCTTGTTAGGAAGTCTTAACTAAAAGTTTGGTTTGGTAAGGACAGCGAATTTTAAAATACTCTAAAATTGTGAAAAATCCTGAATCATCAAAAAAAATGGTAATTTTTTTTTTATTGCAACCAATACTGCACGGCTGTGTCCGGGACTGATTGGGAGGCTGTGAATCTAAGGCTTCCCCGGGAAGGGAGTGTGAAAGGAGGAGAGAGACGATAAATCGACGCCGATCCGCATTGAAAGGCAATGCTGCGAGCTCGGTGTGATTGGAATCCGTCCCGTGCGTGTGTGTTATGTAAGGCTAGTTCACACACAGCCCACGTTTCGCATCGCCAAGTGAAGGCACGTTCACAGCCGCCAGTGTTCGCGAGTTGCAGGCATCTCTTAGAAAAGAAACAATGAATGTATGCATTGCGGTTTATGTGCGTCGTTCAACATTCAGTTTAATCAAACGCAGACGCATAGGAAGTTCGACATACGGTATAGGTGAAAAAAACATGAAACTATCAAGGAGTGGTTCTGTCTGACGACAAGACGCCAAACTTTTCCATAAACCCATCGAAAAAAATATATATAGGTATATATCCCGGGAGTGAAACTCCCTGCTAATGTAGGTAATCTGTTTGATAGCACCGTTGTACAGGTTGACTCTGAATTCGGCCGACTAATTTTGGCTTCAGGTTGTGGATGGTTTTTTTTATGTGATTGGATTTTTTTCTTTGGTTGAGAGTTTCTCATTGCACAGAGCCCTCCAGATAAGTAGTGAACCAACAGCGAAAGCAGTTCAAAGGTATGTGTATTTTAATTTTAACCTATCGCGAAAGGAATCCGCGAATGTTTTCCGGTCTCTACTTGTACGTCTTTGAAGCTGGGACGCAGAACATTTTTACTGTAAAAAATATAGAATTTTTTTTTAAGACAGAACCCTGAGCGTGTGAATTATGTTTAACTGAATGAAGTTCTAAAACCACTGCCAATGTTCTTTCTTGTCACTGTAGCAGAAATATTTCATTAAAAGACGTGTGAGTAACACCATCAATTTTCCACACCATCAATTTTGTAGCGTGTAACAACTACCCCCAATTATTTTAATAAATTGCTACAGCGACAAACGCCATGGTGGTAGTAGATAATCATTCAGTTAACGTAATACTCACGCTCAGTGTTGTATATTATATACGTTCTTTATTATTAGCAACAAAAAAAGTACCACAGCTTGAAAGACGTGTAACAAATAAACTTGAGAAACACTTTAAACCTTAAGTAGTAAAGATGTTTTCAACTTATTTTGTCGGGATGAACTTGCATCCGAAGTTAGTCGGTAGAATTCAGACTCACTCTAAATAGTAGGTGTCATTAAAATTGTCTCAAATTTGAACGGCCTCGAAAGTAGAGCCATTGGTCCGCGTATCATTCTGCCACTGTTATTCTGTCACAATTGTTCGTAAACAACTGCATGAGGTTGTCATTGTTCGCAAACAAACATCACTCGTTGCTTTACAAATGGCGTTTATGAAATGGGTTGGTACTCAATAAGGTTAAGATTTGTTTGTAGAAAGTATTTACAGACTTATTTCCGTCGTTTAAGCAAAAACAAGTATACAAACATATAGTTCGTGTTATAACATGTATTTTTAAATGTTTCAGGTTATTATTTTAGTAATTCCATAGAAGCATAACTTCTAACGTGGGCGGAAACTTTATAGTATTAACTGCTTAATGAATGTAACAAGATTGACAGGATTTTAATAAAATTCAATGTCGCGAATCAGGTCCGAAGTTGGGATTTATGAATTTTTCGAGTCTTTTCGCTTTTATCGGAGCCGTTTCTAGTTTTTTCTTTTTAGTTTTTTTTTTTTTTTCAGTTTGTTTAGTGTTGATGTATACGATTCAGGCAGCGAATTCTAGCGGCGAACGCAGAAAATAAGTGTATAAATTGCGTCTAGAAATTTTGGACTTGAAAAGCGAGTATTTTATTGATATGTATATTTATCACGCTCGGAATTATTTTAAAGAATTATTCTTTTAATTTCGTGTCTTTTTTGCGAATTGTAAGTTTATTTGCAACATGAACAACATGAGAACACATGAGTTTGCTCGTTACCGAGGCTGGATGTTTACACATCACTGGCGAGTGCTGAAAGAATAGCTCACTTTTTTTTTTGCGTCTCAGTCTTTTAAGGACATCGCTGTCAACAAGTTGTAAAACGTGGTGGGAGAAAAATAATAATTTCACATCATATTCTGTGTTAATAAAATCATCCTTAATTCTTTGTGCCTTGAAAAGAAAATAATGTTACGTAATTTCTGGCAATTATAGGATTGCCACTGAAAAGTGATTCAAGTTTATGCAATAAAATGAAGGATATGAAGGGAAGGAGCGGAGTGTGGAAAAAGCGTAACGAGATGGCAGAGGGGAGTTTGCAGAAGGAAAACACATAGGGAAAACTTTGCAAAAGCTTTGAAGGAGTGTAAGTGGAACAATGTAGGCAGACACTCGCTATCAACTGGGTCACTTGCGTTTCTGGTTATCAAACGCGGACCTTACCAACGGTAGTCTCTTGACTACTCTTGTCTCCACACCCAGACCAACCTCTGTGTCCTGTATTCTATGATATCAAAGCAAGCCAACTGCATCCCGCATGTATGTGCCCAGTGTTTACCCTGAGTCTATGCACGTTTTACCTCGACCTAACTAACATAGCTTTAATATAGGGGATAGGGCCATTAGCCGTGGCCTCAATCGCTGCCATGGCTGGCCAATCCCCACACAAAGCACGCGATGCAAGAGAAACGCCCCTGCATGGCTAATCCCAGCATGACTAGGCGTAAAGGCTTCGGCCTGAGACGCACCTAGGACCCCCCTAACCCAGACCCCTCCCAAAAAAAAATCGTAACTCGCTGGCAGATATCTGTGGAAGGTAGTGTCCTAACCCCCGGTAGCCATCACTAGAGACCGGAAAAATTCGCGGGGTCAATGACCTACAGGATAGACTCCACTATCCTCTACACACTCGGGCAAATGCCAACTGTTCATTGGCTGTTGACTTGTGAGTCGTCTCGACTGGGTAGCCTGTGATTCAACACTTCTATGAGTGAGGGTCTCTAATTGGCCCTCATTACTCCAGATTAACAGTGAACCAACGGCAGAAGCAGCACTAAGGTATAATTATTTGAATTGTAGCATTTCACGAAATGAATCCGCGAATTTTTCAGGTCTCTAGCCATCACTATCTCCCATGGAGGAAGGAGGCGGTGAAGACGTCGTTTTGCCGCGCTCTTCGTCTCGCGCCGCAGTGGGGCCAACCCCGCGTGCAAAATAAAAATAAAAAAACATCTCGCCGCACGCAGGGGGAGCAAATGAATCACTTCCCGCGGTGACGCTGAAGGGTGGTTAGGGGGGGGGGGGAGGAGAAACGAGGCCACCGCAGATTCAGCAACAGGATTCGCACGAGGGGAAAGGAAAAGGGGGTAGGGGGTCGTGTATCAATCACGGGGGCTCATACAAGCTCGCGGATGGAATAATGACGCCAATTGAGCGTCGACACCCTCTCCGACGATCGCCCTCTCAGTGTGGACTCCTGCCGTTTACCCCCTCCCAAACCTTACACGTCAACCCCGCTGACCCGCCACGTGTGCCAGCCGTTGTCAATCATTACATAAGCCACAGAGGCCGATGCTGGAGGCGGAGACCCTCTGATCCTGAATCATTCCACCAAAACCTACTACTCGTAAACTGATGTAAGCAAACTCAAATTTTTTTCCAGCAAACCTAACTCTCGGTATTATATCCAAAATTATTTTTCTTCGATATTTTCGTGTTTTGCCCGTTATTTAAAAAAGAATCATTATTCATCCATCGTTAATTGGCTGTAAAATGTTTTTTTTTTTTAATTTAATATTAGCATGTAGAAACTTAAAATGACAATTTTTATTTCAACTCTAGCATGTGAACTAAGAGCATTTAATCGTGTTGTATGAAGTTTTAAATTACTAGTTTGTGTGTAGCCTTTGATATATATTAATTAATTTTTTTGAATATCATTCATGAAACAATAAAAAAAAATTTTTTTCGACAATTCGACAGTTCTACAAACCTGAGTTTTTCAGGGTTTTGGGAAATCTAAATTATTTCGCAGCAACGGCAGTGAATATTTACTTTTCTTTCTACAGTTTAGTTCCAATTTGTTTCTTAAGTACGAATACTCTAATGGTGGAAGCTATTACCAATAAAAAAATACTTTTATTAGCACAAACATACAAATATATAAAATTAATATGCAGTGATGCTTTAAAGAAATGACACGTAATGATTTACGGAAATATATTTCTATGTATGATTATCATATCTTCGGAACTTTTTGGAACATCACTATAAAATTATTAATCCAGGAGGTTATATATATATATAATTGAAATCCAATAGCATCAGCATATTCCTAATAAAACAATTCCTACAGGCACTCAATTTTTTTAATAAATTTTATTTAGGTATTCAATTTGCTAACAGAATAAAAAAGGCTCAGTCTTACACACCATTTTGAATTTATTTATCTTCTCGTCATTCCTTTTATTTAAGGGCTGAAACTGAAATTTTATCATAATAACTCCCTTGAATGTTTTGTTCTCTCACAAATATTTTCAACAGAGAGTCACCAGGTGTGATATAATTGATGTCAAAATTCAAGCAAGTGTTCGTAATTATTATCACTTGCCCAACGTTGTACACCAAGTGTATTCACTACGTGAATTTATGTTAAAACAGAACAAAACAACAACAGAAAAAAAAATTACAAGGAAATCATCGTGATTAAATTTCAGTTTCAGCCCTTGTATAATATCGATGACGAGACACAAAAAAAAATTTTCAACATGGCGTATGAAACTGAAAATTAACTCGAAAAAAAAAAATATAGAATCACAAATTAAGTGAATTTTTTTTTTTTTGAGTGTGTGTTTGTTAGTTTCAGAGCCCGCAGCACTTCGGGAACGTAGAGATGGCTAAGAAAAACAGTCGCGAGGGAAATTAAAAGGGGAACGGAGAGGAAAGTCTCTCATTACTTTGTTCTCCGGTCATCGAGCTGTCTCTTTCCCACACGAGAGGCAGTGCCGCTCAGCTTTCCTTTACGCTGATGATGGCAGCTCCTCCCCCCTCCCCCCCACACCAAAAAGAAAAAATCCCCTCATGAGTCGACACGAGCATGCGCCTTGCGAGAATGGGTGTTGAGGAGGGGGGGGGGGGGGGAACCACCGGAGGCAATGTAGCCAGATGGATCCAAATGCAGATGGAGACAAATGTGGGTACAACTTTAAGTTTAACGAATGCGGGATTAAAGAGGGAAAAGGCAAAAAATTACAATTTCTCCCCTTCGGCAGTACAATTTTTCTGCGTTGTCAATGAGCACGAAATTTCGTATGAACACCCGCGTCACCTCATTGGCACAGAAGTCTCGTACCAAGCCCATACTTCTTTGGATTTTCGTTATGTAGCGTGGGTGGGAGTGTTTTAGTGTTAGTGAGGCTGAATGGTCAGTATGGCGTGCGTCGAACGCGCTTAAGTGGACGCTTGGTGATGGGATGCCTACAGTTCACAGGGATGAAGGCCACGCCCCAGCAGTTCCGAAAGTATCCAACGTGTGCTGTTCGCTCGTGAAAAAAAAAACATATCTTGGAAGGATTTATATATTTTTACTGTCATAGAGTTAATCTAGGAGGTAGTAAGGCGCCTAAGGCACGCGTTGAAAAATTATGAATATAAGAAACAGTTTAATTTAATATACATAACAATTTTACTAAAAATTCAATTTCTTTTAATATTAGGCAAATGAAAATTATAAATGAAATTATAAAAAAATATTCGACAAAAATTATATATAAAGTTAAATCTCTGCTATTTGCCGATAATTTTAGCTTCAAGAAGTTCAGTGACCAAAAAAATATATATGTATAACTAGCTGCAGTACCCGGCGTTGCCCGGGCTAAACACATGGAGCTTTATTGTCTGCGAGTTAAAGCAAACTGCATAGCGCTATATGACAGTGTGTTGGACATAGAGAAATGTCACACAATTGCTGTTTGTATGTCTATGACCTATGATTTTATGTTTACCCATGGCGATCGGTTATTTATGATTTATTATTAATTATAAATTATTACGACCATTAATCGAAATAAAAACCATCCTATCTCTCAAGTTGGAAAAAATTACACATAAATGCCAATTTTCATCGAAATCGGTTGACTTGGTGAAGAGTTCACTGGAAACCAACATCAGGACACTGGATTTATATATATATATATATATATATATATATATATATATATATATGTATGTATGTATATATATATACATATATAGATTGATGATGATAAAAATTCTTAACGGCATAAAAGCAAAAAAAATAATCTGTCCAAAAAAAAACTTCCGGGCATACAAACACATTTTAAATAATGCTAGCCTGATCTAACCAACATTTAATTTTAATTATGATAACCTAAATCAACTCTCCCGGGAAAAAAATAAAGAACTAGCCTTTTACTTCGGTAAGCTTCGGAACTGTTCGGGTTGCGGTTGTGGCTTTCTTGCGGGGACACGAAGCGAGACCACGCCCACTGCAGCCGCGAGGGCTCGACAGCCAACAGCGTGCTGGCGGAGAGTCGGAGCGAACGAATCGCTTCAGAGAAGAGTTCTGCAGGGAGAGAATAGGGTAAAGATGGGGAGTAAGAATCGCAGGTTTTCGCGGCTATAGTCTGAGAGTTGATCTGAGGTGTTGCAGGGAAAGGTTTTGGTTTGGTTGGTCTGAATAAAAAAAAATGGGGGGGGGGGGAGCAAAATGAGTGGAAACTAGTCTGGTTACGTCCCTGGTCTAAGACGAAAAGCCTGTAACCTTGATGCCAACACATTAAGGGCCGGTCTCACGCTACATAACTGTCGATCAATCTAGTTTTATTTTTTTTCCGTCATTACTATTAATTCACGGGCTATTTCTAAAATCTCAAATCAATATCTCCCTTGAATTTGTCATTCCGACACAAATATTTTCAACAGGATATTCACATAGCATAAAATCACGGGTGTAAAAAAAGCGCGTGAGACTTCCTAATTATCATCACTTACGCGACATTTTAAACCCAAAATACAATATGTACATTAACGAATGTCCGTACTGTAACTTTTAATAGCATCAACTGTAAGCGTTGTAGTGTATTGGTTCAAGGTCACAATTAAAGAGTAACTGAAACAGTTTCATGTAAGCGCATGCAGCCAGATGACTGTTGGATTGGTCGTAATGGTCTAGACGCCAGGCCTCCAAGTTCACCAGACATAACGGCGATTTGTTTTCCTTTGGGGCTTTATCAAATATCGTGTTTACGTTCCACCGCTACCTAATGATTTGCAAGAGTGGAGAGACATAACTACTGAAGAGGCTATTGCTTTCATTATTCCGGACGTGTTAACCAAAGTGTGGGAAGAGCTGGACTTTAGGTTGGAAGTGTGCCGTATAACTAAAGGTGCACATAATGAACCTTTGTAACATATGCACGAAAACTAGGTTAGTTTACCTTCAATTTGATATTTAATTTGTTTTAAAAAGTCTTAATTAAACTGTTATAATATACCATTGAAACTAGGACACTTTTATGGACTCTCTGTATTACACTTAATGAACATCAGTTGAAAATATTTGTGGCAGAAAAAAATAATAAATGCCAAGGGATGCATCAAGTTGAAATTTTGGAAATAGCCCTTGAATAAAAGTGAAAGTGAAAATGGACATGTAGTTTCCCGCCTGAGGAAGGGTCTACATGGATGGAATGGGGCTGACACTCATGATGAAAAACTGATAAAATTAAACATGGTGTGTGAGGCGGATCCTTAAAGTTGCATGATTATGTGAAGGGCAGGTGAGTGTAGCCTGGAGTGAAAACAAAAATTCGCCCATCTATGTGCGGATTTCATTGATCACATTTCCCATTATTACTTCATGAAAAAAATACCACAAATTGTTAAGCCAAGCAGAAATAATTCCAGAAAAGAAAATTACTGAAAAAAAAAACTTTTCTAAATGATGAACACAAACCCCAAACCAAAACTCAAAATACTCTTCAAAAAACATATGGAAACTTCTGCTATAGAATATACTATTTCGAAATGCCCTTCTTTCAAAATTTATACTATTGAGAAACTCAATCTCGGTCTTCGTAACACGGAACGGATTTTTAACCAGTTTTACGCGTATTGCTTTTCAAATAGGGTAAATATGTGTGCTCGGAATTAAATAACAGAAGAAATTCATTTCAACTTCGCAACCCAATATTTGAGAGTGTAATAAAGCCATCTTGTAGGATTTAAAAACAAAAATAAAAAATTCCGTTTCATTTTCATCCCCAATAAAGATATCCACAAATTTAATTTCTTCTGCGAAACCTCGCAGTTTGGTGAAGATATAACCCGAAGAACGACTTCCTTTTAATGAAACGCTTTCTCAGCAAAGGAATCGTCGATTCCGGCACGCGTAGTTAAAAGGAATCCGCAAGAAACTCGTAGGAAGAGAGAAGACCGAAAGAAGAAAACGTTCGAAAACTCTAAATACTCGGGCAGTTCCGGAACAAATGCCGCAAGAAAAAAATATTATTCCGTGTTGGGGGGAGGGGGGGGGGGGCGCTACACTGATCATTTGGCAGATACAGGAATTTATTTTGGAAGGGATTAAAAAAAATGTTTATTAAAAATCAAAAAAGGGGGGTATTTGGATAGTTATACTATCACATTCACAAACATGCGTCACTACCATTGAAGTTTATGAATCCAGGTGTTGTAATAGCTCACCTTGTATCGATCCAAAATGACATAATGCTTTCACCGAGCTCTTGCAATCTTTTTTTTATAACTTCAAGGTGGATATATATTTCATAAAATAACCCTCTCACTTCAGCGTCCACCACTGAAATTATTATTATACTTTAATTTGACATGAAATAATTTTTAATAAAATAAGAACTAAAAATACTTTAAAAACTAACTTTAAATTACTTTTTTTGTGGAGTTGATTGTGTTAAACGACAGAGATTCGAATTCATATTAATTTACCATTATCAGAAGTGTTCAAGCACCATTTCCGCAACGTTTCGGGCGTAACAATATGGCGATGGCGAGGTAAAAAAAAATGTGACTTCAACTACGTCGCAGCATGCCGTCTCCTGACGATTCCTAACTCATGTGTAGAAGTATGGGTAACATGCGGCGGCTTGTAAAGTAGGTATTTTATTTCTACTGGGTTCTATACAGCGTGCAGCGACTGTGAATGGAGTTCGCCTTTTGACGCGCGGCGGGTAGCAGCCTCTGGAATTGGAGTGCACCTGAACAGTCTGCCGGCGAGAGGGAAGTCGCCGGCTTGCCAACCTCGCGCCACAAAAATAACCCTCCCTTCGCTCTCGGGTTGCCAACATCTCCGAGGCTGCTCACCTGCTGAACGTTTCGGGTTAAATAGTTAGGCAGCTTACTTGGAAGTAGGCTACTTACAGTAACGCATGCACTGAACTGATATTTTCCAGCGAATAAACGACAGTTGAGTTCGCATTGGCGAGGTTCAGAGCGGAACGAATTGTTTCCACTGATCGAAGTCGCGGAAGTAAGTAAAGTGTATTGAAACCATTCGAACAGTTGAAAAATTTTCCCGCCACTGACCAGAGTCTCCTTTTGTTAATAATAAATCATTTGAGTCTAGCCTGGACCTAAACAAAAGCGACTCTACTGATTGGTAGAGGCAAGGTCATTAGACTTCAATAAAGGTAGGCACTTTAACAGCGGTTTATTCCTTGTTTCATCTGGCCGGGCGCGTTTGTTCCGCAAAAAACACGCAGGAAATTGTTACGAATGAAACACGAGTGTACTTAACTTTTTTTTTAAAAGAAATTTACGTCACATCTGACTAGCTCACGATTTCAGAGCTCCCGCAGACGAAACCAGTGCCAGAATCAAACTGCAAACTCTCTCCACATGGGTCGCCAGCATGAGCTCTTTCGATTGGCTGAAGCTGGTCGCATCGTGGAATTACGATGAACTCCAAAAAAGAAAAAAAAAACAAGACGCAGTTTCTGGTGCTTGGAAGTTGGAACACAAAACCAGCTGCTTCTGGACAGATTCTCTTCGCAGCTTTAATCCCCCCCCCCCTTCTAAACTCCACCGACGAAGGAAGAAAACACGTGACGCAGTGACGTCGTCTCGTCGACCAATTATCTAACTCAGGGGGGCTTCGCTCCCCTCGCCAACTGGTGGAAAATTAATTTTCTCTAGGTCCTCCTTCCTTCTCCACGCCGAGAGCTTCGTCGCCGGCCGGAGAAATTCAACTGTGACCTCGGTACGTTACCAACCGCCCTCTTCCAACCCCTCCAGGGACTCACCCTCCACCGCAACCTTCAATCTCTCGGGGAAAACCTGGGGTTGAAGTCACGTCCCCTTCGCGTTCCAGTTCGGGAGCTGGCGGAGAGCGCCAACCGCAATTTGACGCGGGGGCAGCAGTTAATCTGGGTTCAAAATTAGACACGTACCTTGGAAAATTTTCCGTTCGTAAATGTTTTTTTGGAATAATTTAACCATATATTATCCTGGGCGATTTTTACTTCCCCCTCCCCACCCCCAATTATTACAAACATAAATTTACAAAGACTTGCATTATTAACGATAGGTAGGGACTGGAAAAATTCGCGAGTTCAAAGACCTGTAGGATGAACTCCATAGTTCTACGTACACTCGGTCATATGCCACCCACTCATTGGCTGCTGTCTTGTGAGACGTTCCAGCGTAGCAGCCTGTGATTCGATAAAGCTTTGGTTGGGTGTTTCTCATTGGCCCAGAGTCATCCAGGTGAGTTTTGAACCAATATCAGAGACAGCACTGAGGTATAACGATTTGTATTTTAGCCTATCACGAAATGTATTCGCGAATCTTTCCGGTCTCTAACGATAGGTTGATATTTCTAGACCCATAATATATTTTCAATCTTCGCTTCGGCAGAATCTGCAATCAGGCACCGATTAATCCTGATTTTTTCATGTGGATTTTGATATTAGTTGACCTTGATACAACGATATATCAGAGTCGATTCTAAACAATGACCCTCTGAATTATTCTTTCCATAGACCAGATTATTACAACTTGTTTAAAATACCATTGTACTGTACATTATTTTTCGTTGGTATTCCCTTTAATACCGTATCGAAGTTCGATGATTCGACATAACGGTGAAAAAAAAAACGACACGGCTGTGGTACCAAACATGCAGGATTAAAGAGTCTTTACTTAAATGGTAATGGCAACCAGCTTATTACTGTCCCTACATTGAAAGTCATGGAGGACTGTGGTTAAAGAATTGTGTTTCATTCGACCACACGTGCATAAAAATCACAGTAAATAAGACTAGCCTAATAGAAATAAAAAAAGAGTAATTTAAATCATAATTTTGGATTCACGCCATTGCTAGTTTGCATTGTATGTCAAAGAGAAAACCCGAAGAATGGACAAAGACACACAGAAAAGAAGATCAAATTAGCCGATGTCAATTTTTAAATGTAACGACAGCACACAAAATTCCGTGGAAGATTAAAACAATATCACAAAACATACGAACACAGTGCATTGACGACGAGGCAGTTGCAACAAAAACAGTAAATACAGAAAAACAAAAAATTTGGACAAAGCAGCGACAGACAGAGGAACCCAACGATGATACTAAACGAATATTCTGGACAACACACCAACAAAACAGCGACGCAAATGCGAACCCAGTCATGAAATTAAACAGATATTCTGAAAACACAACGACGAAAGCAAAGATGTTCGCGAAAGTTAATTTATACGGGTGCATGTTGCCACATGTAGGTCCACCATTTTGACATCTTCGGCTCGTGGCTATAGCAGTTTGTTTCTGCGTGCATGCGCATTGGACTTTCAAACTGTCACATTTCTGTCGTGTAATGCGGGCTTATTTCATTGCGTTTCTGGTGCAACTAAAATTCCACTCTAAATGCGTCTAAATACGTACAACCTCAAAAACGACAGCAATGATAATTCCGGTCTAGCGGGAGATGCGACGCATTCGGTACTCCTGTTGTTCTGCAAGCCTTAAGAAATCAATAGCATCATTTTATTAAACAGCATAATGTATGAGATTTTAAAAAGGGGGAAAATGTTAACCGTTTCTCCCTAAAAATGAATACTTTTCGTATATTTATCACGCTCGTCGTTATTTTTTTTTTAAATTCAACGTAAAATTAAGTGTCAAAAGTTTTGTATTACAAGTTAATTTGCATCATGAGAACTCGTGAAATTTGTTCGTTCCCGAAGTTAGATGTTTACACATCACTGGCGAGTACTGAAAAGACTCGCTCAATTATTATTTTTTGACTTGAGAACGTCTAATAAATCGATGAACGCCGTCTGCACGCACGAAAAAGTGTCCCGTTACGCACAATGTTCCGTTACGCTCATTGTACGCTTGCGCCGCATCTATCTCTCTTCCACTCGATTGGAACAACCATCGATTTGACTTTTTCGAGGCACATTAAACTTGAAACACTCCCATTCGTTTCCTACTTTTCCTATCATCGTCCTATCCTTAACAGAATAACACAGATTGGAAGAAGTTAAATAGCAAACTTGTATAAAAGTTGTAGTTAAAATAATCTGTTCGTTAAAGTAATAAGCATATTTGAATTAATGAGTGCAAATAAAAGAAAAAATTATCAATTAAATTGTAGATTTCATTTCACTCCTTCTTTGTATCCATACAAAATAGTGATAATTCAATAAAAATGATTCAATTTTATTCATGAAAGCATGCAATCATTTCATCAATGTTTTGTTATGACGTTGTCACGTTAAACTACCGTCCGTAAACCGACTTTACAGACAACTAATTTTTTTCGTTTTAAGAATACAACCGAAGAGGAACACGAGACCACGCGTGGGCAAGGGGCTGTGTGGAAGAAGAAAGGGAGGGGGGGGGGGTTGATGCTGACCCGTTGGGCGCCGCGCCAGAGGCTGTTGCAGCATCCTGGGCGGGGACGCGAGCCTCCCTGGCGCTGGACCGCGGCCAGACCGCCGGAGTGCATCGCCCTCTCTCTGCAAGGAAGGGGGAGGGGGGGCAGTCTCAGGCCACTCTGCGACCAGCGGGTGGCAACTCAAATTGCCCGATACCTTTGAATATATATACTGTATAGAAATCGCGAGTGGATGGGATTTACTCTACGTTTTTCAGAAGCGTATGATGAGCAGCTTGGGAACTTCACCGCTGCAGTGCGCTGCCGTAACGCCCTGTATCGTCTTAGGTTGTTGTTTACACGTTAGAGCGCAGCACTGTCGCCCGCTGTCATTCCCCCGCACCACCTACATATCATTCACTGCAGCTCAAGGTCGTTCAACGGGAGGGGGGAGGGGTGTTTGAAGAGTTCGACACTTGTCCGCTAGGGACCACCACAAGTCGATGCCCTAGAGATTGTGGCGATTGCGGCGGTGAATTAACCAACTACCTCACAACCGTATTAGAAATTTTAACCTGGGCTGGCGACTTCTATACAGTATATATATTCAAAGCCGATACGTAGAGACCTGCAAAATTCGCGGATTCATTTCGTGATATGCCACAATTCAAATAATTATACCTAAGCGCTGCTTCTACCACTGGTTCATTGTTAATCTGGAGCAATGAGGGCCAATTAGAGACCCTCCGCTCAAAGAAGTGTCGAATCACAGACACTCAGTCGAGACGACTCACAAGTCAGTAGCCAATGAACAGGTGGCATTTGCCCGATTGTGTAGAGTGTAGTAGAGTCTATCCTGGAGGTAATTGAACCCGCGAATTTTGCAGGTCTCTACCGATACGTACCCAAGTAGTGTTTCAAATCGACTCGATGGACAGCGCCACCTACAGCTAGCTAATTCTTATGCAAATTATTCATACATAGCGACAATTCTTACAATAATTAGAGACCGGAAAATTTCGCGGATTCACTACGCTATATGCTAAAATTAAAATAATTATACCTTAGTGCTACTTCTACTATTGGGTCCATTTAAATCGGGAGGTCTGTGAGCCAATTAAAAGACCCTCAATCACGTAATATCGAATCACAAGTTATCCCGTTACAACTCTTCAGAAGTCGATAGCCAAAAAAACAAATGGCGTTTGACGAGGAGGTCCTTAAATAGGCGAATTTTTCCAGTCCCTACATATAATTAAGTATTAATTAAAATGTTTATGACGAATTTAATGTATGAATCAAATAATGAATAGTAGTAAAACATTAGTTAATATTACTCTTTGTTAAATATATATTTTTACGGTAATTTGTTACCACCTGCTAGCTTATATAGTAGGTGAAGAAAATTAAACTAGCCGGTATAATAATGTTGTTAATGTAAAGGACTGTTTTTATAACAAAAAAAAATTGGTTGTCCGTAAAGTCGGTTTACGGACGATAGTTTAACGTGACAACGTCATAAAAAAACATTGATGTAATGACTGCATACATTTATGAATAAAATTGAATTATTTTTATTGAATTATCACTATTTTGTATGGGTACAAAGAAGGAGTGAAATTAAATCTATAATTTAATTGATAAATTTACTTTTATTTGCACTCATGTTTATTACTTTAACGAAGAGTTTTTTTAACTATAACTTTTATTCATGTTTGCTATTTAACTTCTTCCAATCTGTGTTATTCTGTTAACGATAGGACGATGATAGGAAAAGTAGGAAACGAATGGGAGTGTTTCAAGTTTAATGTGCCTCAAAAAAGTCAAATCAATGGTTGTTCCAATCGAGTGGAAGAGAGATAGATGCGGCGCAAGCGTACAATGAGCGTAACGGGACACCGCGTAACGGGACAAGGTTCGTAACGGGACACTTTTTCGTGCGTGCAGGCGTTCATCGATTTATTAGACGTTGTCACGTCAAAAAAATCTTTTCAGGGTTTTGATATTGTATCGAGTACCTACCCTGCAATAAACAAGTCTTGAGGCGTTTATTATTATTGTTACGATTGGGGAAACTGGTTCGTAAGGATAACACAATTAATTTTCAAACAGATTTTTTTTTACTACTAATAATAAATTACTAACAAAACCACTAAAACTTAATGTACGT
This sequence comes from Bacillus rossius redtenbacheri, assembly GCF_032445375.1. NCBI lineage: Eukaryota > Metazoa > Arthropoda > Insecta > Phasmatodea > Bacillidae > Bacillus > Bacillus rossius. The sequence goes on along the minus strand of NC_086333.1, from coordinate 65,294,352 downwards.
TCACAAATAATTCGCCATTAAAAAATGTATGTTCATTAATCTCTTAAGTATCTGACCAGTACAAAGTTCACTCTCCCGACTGGAGCCAGGTTCAACAGTGGTTCGCCCCCTTACCTCGCACATGTCCACACAGTCTCGCGCCACTCAGTCCGCTCCCGCACGGTCCCGACGCTCCGCGACGCGCCACTCGCAAAAGGGAAGGAAAAAAAAGGGGGGGGGGTATTTTCTCGTCCTCGTCGAAGACGCCCTTCACTCGACTAGCAAGCACTTTCTGAACTCTCTCGGAACTCCCGCGGAGGGCCGGCGTCACCGCTCTTATACCCTTGGCAGTCACACTGGAACCAACTGGAGCTGGTCGTGACGTGTCGCTTCATACCGAGCCGACCCGACGCGCTCGAAGCATCCGGAGTAACGACGGTTATTCACGCCACTCCACGCAGATGTCCCAGACCACCAGGGTGTGTATATATAACAAACAGCGCCGAGGAAGGAGAGCGCGGGGACAAGGAGAGGGGGGGTGGAATACACGAGTGACGTCAGTGTCGTTGGGGGCCACCAGGCGCCAGGCCCGCGTCGCGGCCTTGCATTTCACTTTTCGTAACAATATCAATACTCTACAATGCGAGACTGTTAGTTGTCCAGTGCCTCCGTTTGAGCTTAAAAAAACCCAATGACAATCGATTTTTTACAATACATTGAATCGTCACGCACTTTCGATCACGTTACTTCACTTGTATATTCATAAAAGGCAGTGTAGTTGGATGAATGTATAAGGAGACAGACAAAAAAAAACAACGTTGAGCTTCCAGTCTTACAGATATATATGGTCGTTGGCCACTATCATTCATCGCTTTTATTTCTCTCCAGGCTAGAACTCCATTTACATATACATGATCAGGTCTTTTCAGAGGGCTCATTGGTGGATAAGCAGGTTACATACTTTGAAAGTTTATACGTGGTTGGTTAACCACGTCTCCTCCTTGTTTATTAGTTATTACTGGCTCGGGGTCAAGGGCGTGGCAAGGGCACTGCGGGCCAATCATCGCGTGAAACAGATGAACGTACATGTGATTCAAGTCATGTTCTAGTACCCGATGAATAGAGACCGGAATAATTCGCGAAATCATTTCGCGATAGGCTAAAATACAAATAGTTATACCTCAATGCAGCCTCTGTTATTGGCTCACAACTCACCTAGATGACTCTGGGCCAATGAGAAACACCCAACCAAAGCAGTATCGAATCACAGGCTGCTACGTTGGGACGTCTCACAAGACAGCAGCCAATGAGTGGATGACATTTGACCGAGTGTTCGTAGAACTATGGAGTTGATCCTACAGGTCATTGAAGCCGCGAATTTTTCCTGTCCCTACGGCGATGAATTCTCGAAATAATCGTGGCTCTGACGATTGTCCTTGCCATATCGAATTTAAATTATATTTTCCATACGTAGCAGCCATATCAATATCCATGCAATAATGACTTTGCTCTTAAAAATATTGGGAATCAATGGAAAACACTGCATTTATTGACACCCGAAATATTGTTATAACGCGAATACCTCGACATCCACGTTCCATATCCCGGATTATATTGCTGCCGTGAAGGGTTTAAGCCTAAAGGGCAGATATTACGCCATATTGAACATTAGAAAGTATTTAATGGATTTTATGACCGCCATATTGGGAAGAAGTGATGACCTGTCATTGCCTGGCTTTTGCTGGTATAATAATTCCATCTGGATTACTCTTGTAATATCACTGACGGCACCATTCTTAAAATAAAAAAAACTTGCCCTCGTGAAGAAATGCGTATCGCTTAATTCGAGCAGTTTTACAACTTTTTCCCATTTTCATTTCAATTAGTACACATATTAAATAGATGTAATTTATTCTAGTTAAAATTAAATTTTAAGGTTTCTTTTTAGCAGGAAAATATTGTAACAGTTATAGCATGTAAGTAAATATTCACACAGGCTAAAAACAATTTTATGAAGGCCCGAAAAATTTACAACTAATCAAAAAAGTATTCAAACGTGTTTAAAGAAATTTAATTTAATAAAGTACGCTAATCGAGTTTCCTCCTATTCTTCGTGTTCCGCCACGTTGAATGTCGTGATTACGTTAGCAGCAATTTGCGAAGACAAAGAACAAAAGCAAGCAGATAAGGCTTTAAAAAAAATGACGGAGAGATCGGGAACCGTGTATCTTTAAAAAAAAAAAAAAACCTTAGACATGCGATTTCATTAAATGACGTAAAACAACTATTAGTCACGCTAAAACCAAGCTGAGGACGTGATGCGACTTTTTTTTTTTAATTGAGCAGTTCAGTAGGCCTACTCGTCAACGAGCAAATTGCATGTTTTCATGTTGCCAATACACTAAATACGAAACTCGGACACGAAATTTAATTTATAGTTCTTTAAAATGATACACGTACTTTTTCGCTAAGGCCCGTTCTACAATAGCACGTAAACGGAGACGGGTCACATAAACGGAGACGAATCTCCCGGAAAATCTCTCTATCGCAAGTGCTGCTTCCACAATACACGGAAACGTAATAAATTGCAACCAATGAGATTTTATCTCATGGTTACGAAATATTAATTTAAATAGAAAAAAATTAAGCTTTGAGATCATAGCACGGTCATAGTTTACATATATAATAGAACTAAACATAAAAAGTGATAACATGCACTAGATAGTCTTGTACGTGAGGCAATTTTTAACGTATTTCGAACATAAACATATGGCTACCACCGCAGCCAAAAATACAGCTTCTATTGATCGCACGGAGCAACGTAAACGGAAGCGCTCATTTTTGCAGAGTTAATCCGTACGGGTCCGTCTACGTCGGTGTACTATTGTAAAATTGTTCCATGAGATCCGTCTACGTTTACGTGATCCGTCTCCGTCTATGTGTCATTGCACAACGAGCCTAAAATTCGTTGCCGGAGCAGCTACATCGACCATAGAATAATTCGATTTGCGGACCGAAATGTTATACTATATAATAAAAAGGCTTCGACAAAAGCGAAAAAGAGTTGGAAAAAAACTCAGGCTATCAAACTGATTTTCAAAAAGGAAATTTCACTAAAATAATAATCGTCTTGTTAAAATTCATCAAACAGTTAAAACTACTAAGTTTCCCTTTTGCGCGATCGGCCACAGATGGCAGCACCGTGGTTACAATTTCCGTTCCATGCGACGTCCGTTCCATTCGCACAATTACTCCTACCAAATGCCGTATACCGAACGAGAGAATATGTTACACATCAATATCGCTTGTGGAAAAAAAAAAAAAAAAAAAAAAAAAATCTATGCGAGTGACACACACAAATCAACTATTTTATACAAAAAAAATTGGTCGTTAAATATTAACCACACATAAGTTAAAAAGTACTTTTTTTAACAAAATTTTTGAGAAAAATATGTTTAGATCAATATCAATATTTTAACTGAAAAATCACTGTGCGTAAACTCATTTCAGAGATTTCATAAATTAAAAAAATCTTATTTCCATTGCGTCGCTACCACGACGTTTCTAAAATGAGTGCCAAAATTTGTTTCCGAAAGATAGTTAAATTAGTGCATTAGTAAATAGAGCCTAATATATTCTTGTGTTTTTTTAGGTTTTTTCTACTAAATGTATATGTGTAATCTCGGAAATATGGTTACGCACGGTGATTTTTACAATTGAATGTTAAATTTGAATTAAAAATTACTCTCTCATAAATATCTACTAAAAAATCCTGCAGACATATATGACTGTGGTTCGTTTGGTGCGTACGCAACAGCACGACACATTTTATACACAATCGCTTATGTTTGGTGGTCGCGCGGTTAACAAAACGCTTGATAACAATAACGCGTTAAGCGCTCTTCACAATAGCGCGGCTCGGCGCGATCTGGCGACGCGATGAAGCGATAGCTCGCGATCTAACGCGAAGTCGCTGGCTGTACACTTCACAATGGCGCGACGCAGCGCGATACGACTGGCGAAAAAAAATTTTGAAACAGCCTGCTATCTGCCGGCGATATCTGATAACATATAAGTAAATATAAACAAACTTTGTGGATGTATTTTAAAATTTTCTCTTTTTGGTCTGGCATTGCATATGCAAGTATACTGTAACTAAGCATCGGTGAAAAGAGACATGAATATAAATTGCCATGCAGTAAATGTTCACAGGCGGAGAGTGTTGTTGTGTTTATTATTACTTGATAATAATAATAATAATAATAATAATAACAGAAGATTGCACACAAGGCCCACAAATGCAAATAGATTGGGTCAAGGGGACTACCATAATCTTATCTCAGAAATACGATTAGGAGACAGTGACAATTATTTCGTATTCATGAGGATGTCTCCTAATGAATTTGATGCGTTGCTGCATATTTTTGGTCCAAATGTTACAAAAAAATTCGCACCGCCTACCACTGAGCCCAGCAGAAAGACTGTCGATGACACTAAGGTATAACTTGCAAACTTGCGTGTCTAGTGCAGATATTGTGATTTTGTAAGTACAGACACTTCTTGTAATTGTTTTGAATTGGCTGTTTTTTTTTTTTTTTAAAGGTACCTTGCATCAGGAAATTATTTTAAATCAATATCACTTTCCAGACACCTATTGCCTTCTATTTCAATCGTTTGTTTACTAACAACTGATATTCTTATAATTCCCCGAATTATTGCTTGCGATTGGCTGTTTACTCTTACGTCATCAGCGATGTCGCCCGGCGCGGCAAGGCAGTCTTGTCGCTTGTGCTCACGTCGCGAGCTGTCGCTCGCCGCGAGCGATGTTAACTCTGATTGGTTGGTATCGAATGATGTCACATCGCTACGCGTCGCATCGCGCCGCGCCGCGCTATTGTGAAGAGGCCTTTACTGTGAAGTCGCGTCGCCATCTTCACATCGCCGCCACCACTAATTGTGAATCCAGCATTAATTCGAAAGTCTGTCTACCCGCGAATTTTTTCGCAATGACGTCACAGACGCGTCGAAGCAATGTGATTCGCTAGGAAAATAATTTTAATTCGCATCGCGTCCATTGCATCGCTCCCGTCGCGACGTTGTCGCTACAGGTTCCGACTGTTGTAAATTGTTGAGGGCCTGTAACAACAGTCCAAACCTGTGGAAAGTCCGTGTCCTTATCCTAACGTGAAGAAAGTCACATTGGCTGTATCCGAATACCTAGGGATGCGTCCATTAAGTTCACGTCCCTACATCCCTAAACAAATGCACCCACAATTTAAAGGATACATTCTAAAGTATGTTAGATATCCGAATAGTTAGTAAACAGCTAGCACTACCTGTTGGTTTGTTATTGTACTAATGTGGGTTGGCCTTTTATATTCGTGACATCTAAAGGTGGGCAAGTTAAAACGTAAATGAACATTCAAAATTCTAAACAATTTCGGATGATTTAAATTATTGTTGGGAATTGAAATATGGAAGAAAATTTGAATCGGGCACTTGTTCCTACAAATCAAATTAATTTACTGTTTATGTGAATAATGTAAACATATACTTATAGTATAAGTATTTATAAATACCATAGTTACATTTTACGTGTTTATCTTCAATTTCAAAATCCATTTTGATTAACTATCTCGTATCACACTCTCGTTTTTACAGGGTTATGTTCACAATAACAAAGCTAAGGGATGTATGGACATATCAGTGGATGTGAGAGTCGCGTCCCTTAAAATCTCGAACTAGTGGACGCATGAGAGGATGCATCGACATCCCTTGTGAGAATTCGGATTCAACTCCATTACGATGCACTATGGATCCCTTAGCTAAGGGATCCATTAGGCCACTATTCGGATACAGCTATTGTCGCAAGTCCGATGTCCGAATCTCCTGGATTCTTAAATAGTCACTAGAGCGCAAAAAAATGTTTTTCAAACGGAAACCGGAACAGAAATATCATTAAGGTTATGTTGATGTTATTTTGTTAATTAAGGACACATAGTGGGATAAAAAGTTCAAGTTGACCATTGTAATCGGACCATCATCACCCACACTACGCATGACGTCAGTGGGTCACGTGGTCCAATCAGCGATCAGTGACCGTAAGACACAATTGAGGACATTGCAAATTCTAGACAGGCCTTAATTTCTGCACCCACCGCAGTTAAAGCACCGCCAACACATCGGATACGGTAGAAAATACAACATGAAGACGAAATTCCACTTACCGGACCTGTATACAGCTGGAGGAACGTTTCAAGCTGCAACCGCTTTATAGGCTTGCACACATTTCACGCACACGCACTCGATGCTCTAGGACAGTCCACAGTCGACTGCACAAAACAACAACAGCCCTTTTCGCACTCCCCCCCCCCCCCTACGGGCAGGCGACCGCGTGACACTCTCCAAGGTCACATGCTCCACTGGCGACGGATTGCCTCTCACCCCCCGACCGATTCTGCACTCACGGGGACCGAGATGCTATGTTGTGCAGCTGTGGCTTGTGAAGAGGGGGGGGGGGGGAATCCCTACACGACCTTGGGCAGGATAACAGCGTGTTTACTAGGAAACGATCTCTCGCATCGACCAAGGCTTGGGTTTGTTGTCCAGCTCGGAGGTGGACTCTCGCACGCCCTTCTACACCAGTTCGAACAAGCACGCAGCCAGGATTTTTTTAAGTCACGGGTCAATTCTAAATATGATATAATTTTTTTATGATCAAATTTTATTCATAGTTGAATTTCAAACTAAATACTGATGGTCACACTAAAATCTCAGGGGATAGATAGTAAGTAGACGTTTAGAACTCCAACGTTCAGGCACAAAAATTTAAGTAATGGTTTTGCTTGATAAAAGAAAACTGGCATTTACATATTTTGGTTCTTATTTAATTGTCTTTCATACTTTGATCGTATTTAAATTATTTGGTGATTTCGCTAACAACAGGTATATATGCAAAGCAGCATTAAATATACATTATTTGGAAACACAATTCATGTCGCTTCCGTATAAGTAGCCACCAGAGCGCAATAAATATATAGCACCAAAATCAGTGTTTTTTTTCCTTCAAATTTTGTATGCATTGTAAATGAATAGTCACCTTAGTTTTGAATAATTTAACTTGTGATATTAGTTTCTGTAAAGCAAAAATATATGCTAACAAATGAATCCTAATCACACTGCCAAAAATGTATCTGTGTGGTCGGCCTTTGAAAAACTACGGTTTCAAAGACGGGACTAATCAATATTTCGTCTATAGTTTTCTTGGCTTCCTCTTACCACCACACTGGCCGTTATTTTAAAGTTTATTTTTTGAATTAGGAACAGGAAACAGCAAATATAATGAGTTATCTTCTTCTATGCTACCAAAGGACACAGACTGGGACAGAAAGTTCAAAATGACCAACGTAAATTCGGACCATCGCCAACACAACCCATGACATCAGAGAGTAACGTGGACCAATCAGGGATCAGTGTCCGTCGGACACAATTTAGGACATTGTAGACGCGCCTTAGGCCGGTTTCACACATATGCGGTTCCATTCGGTTCTGTTCGTTTTCGGTTCTTTTACGGGCGCTGCCCTAAAGTGTGAAACGGTGCTTCGGTTTCTATTCGGTACCTAATATAAGCAGTAGAGCACCGAATACTTCCTCGACACGAACAGGTCTGTCAGCTGTCTGGTTAAATGGAATATAAAGAAAAGAGAAAGCACACACTGTTTTTGTAATTTCTTGAAGTAGGTACACATAAAGCATCTCTCTCTATCTCTCTATTCATATCCCTCTATAAATCTTACTATTTTTTTATATAGAAATATCTCTCTCTATATCTCAATAACTCTCTATTTCCATATATAAATACATCTCTAATAATATCTCTACATATAACTTTCTCATTTTATGCATCTATGTTTCTATATATATCAATCTATTTCCCTATTTACATTTCTCTACATCTCTGTATAGCTCTCTAAATCTCTTTGTACCTCCCTATACCTCTGTCTCTCTATGTTATATATTCCTACCCATATATTTACAAAACAGAAGACTAGCCTAAACATTTATTTATATATTTTTCTGAACCTGTCACAGGTGTGGCACAAGTATATAATAACACGTGCGTATTCGAACGCAAGATTGTGTCAAAATTCCAAAGCAATCGGTGAAGAACTTTCGGAGATTTATGATTTAGAACGAACGAACATTTACATTTTTATTTACACAGGTTGCCTATACGCAACTACCGTTTGTTTTACGAACCACAGAGACTTCAAACTCAGAACAGACACCACTTCACATATCTACACGCTCCACGAGCGACTCCGTGCTGAGCAGTAGGGAGCGAGGTAAGAAGCAATTCCCAACAAACACTCCGCCAGACAACAGCCCGCCCCAAAAGAACGTAAATTCGACGTCGCTCTTGATAGACCACGGACAGGCACGCGAGGGCCGTTAACTCGGAGCTCGGCCACGATAACCGACGTCACAGACCGACTAAAACAAACAGCATGGCTGATAAAAAAAAAATAAACGTTATTGTATTTTTATCTTCCCCACTTAACCTATGATTGCCCGGTAAATTCAACCCTCTCTCTCCACTTCCCCTCTTTCCCATTTCCACGAGGACGGAAGAGATCATTTTTCTTTTCAGGAACGCTCTTTGTTTCTCTGTCTGCTAACCACCCCGTGGCGAACACACGTATTCCAAATAATCTGTGTTCCTCGAAAAATAAACACGTAGTGCAAGCAGTGTTTCTTCAAAATATATCTCCAGTAATGGCTTCGCACAGCCCGGATTCAAATCATAACAAACCCCTCTCTTTATTTAATTTTTTTTTTTTTTAAATCCACTACTTCGAGAGATTTGTTTGAATCCCGGGCAGATTATTTCATTTAGTTAAAAAAAAAACAATGTAAGAAACAAATCTGAAAAATAAAATATATTTGTTAGTTATTACATTTACGACTACTGTAATCAGCTAGATAATAGACTTTTACTAAGGAAAATAAATAAAATCTAAATGTCCGTATGTGATTATTAAATTATTACCTACTAGCTGCAGTGCCCGGCGTTGCCCGGGCTGAACACAGGGTGAAAGGGACATTTTTCGAAATCAGATGTAGTTAGTAATTGTCTTCTTAATTTGAATGTCAAGTGTGCAAAATAATTTATATCACTTTCAAATCCCGACAGACTTTGTTCTGCCAGTGTATAATTATTTACCTGTATATATCTAAAAATTGGTGGTCTGTATGTAATCTAGACTCTATAAAGCACTATAGAAAAAAGCTGAAAAATAAGAGATTACTAATATTGAAAAGATTCCATTATCTAGCTAATGCTAGGCATGCATTGCAATGCCTCATTAAGTTTACTTTTTTAATATGTTTGAAGTAGTTACACATATACAAATCATCTATTCATCTCTCTAAATATATATATTTATCTCTATACATATATATTTATATATACATATATACCTCCCACTATATCTCTTCTATATATAAATCTCTATATAGCTCTATACATCTATATATCTATTTATCTAACCCATTTCATTCTCTATACCTCGCTATACCTCAACTTGTCTCTCTCTATATATCACTCTATCTCTGTCTCTCTTTTATATTTAAATAAATTGTGTCATGCGTGCGCACTTATACAACAAAAACAGACGAAGTGCCGCTATATAATGTGAATTAAACACATTTATTGAAACGATTCGTGCTCCAACTATTGCAAAATAGTTGTAACATCTCAGAAACCTTCACAGGCATGGGCATAACAACTCACCAAAATTTCATCGCAATCGGATGGATGGTATAGGAACACATACGACACAAACAAACGAAAATTAAAGACATGACAAACACATCAAACGATGGTGCGTTTAAAATTCAAGTCACCTCTATCTATTGACGATGTTAAGAACAAAACTGTTATTAGCGCCTTTATTTTGCTAGCCGCTGCGAGCTCCACTAAGCGGACTGGTCTCACCAAGAAGAAAAATATTAATTTGCCAGACCTTACTATGTGTATGAGAAATGACACTCGCTATTTGTATGTCTATGACCTATGATTTTTAATGTTATAAAATGAAATTATCACTTTTTCACTCCCTTAGGGATGGAATTTCTTATTAATATGGGGTCTATGTGTTAATCCAGGTTATAGGCTAGCTGTAGGCCAAATTTCATTCAAATCCATTCAGTAGTTTTTACGTGAAAGAGTAACAAACATCCATCCATCCATACTTACAAACTTTCACATTTATAATATTAGTGGGATTAGATATTATTTCCGGTTAGTAAATCAGATACTTAACCAAATCTAACGTGAAAAAAATATATATTCGCCTGTTTGTACACCTGGTTAGACGCACGAGCTCTAACAGCGCGGGGCCGCTAAGGGCGACACTAGCACGCCCATCACACGTCTCTTCGCCTCTACCGAACTGGCGTGGAGTCTCGACGACGGTAAAGCGCCTTTATGAGGTAGCGGTGACACTTTCGTTTTATGATGCAATATTAAAAATAAACGACCTCCGCACGTCATTATGCCTATCAGAATACTGCGTGTAGAATTTTTCACGCTAAAACACCCACTTTAGCTTCTTTTTTTTTCATTTTCCAAAAAATACACGTTAAAGACGAAACCATGGAACGAAACGTGTTTAGACAAGTGCAATTGCTCTTAAATGCTATTCGTAATAAGACACTTTCAATAAATCTAGAGCGGTTTTTGAATGCTGCGTTAACACCTGGAGTTCTGTACGCCGTTAGGCTATTAACTTGAAATTCAAAAACGTTTTTACATAGTAAACCTATAATTCATTTATTCTTTATTTTATTGTGCTATTTCAAACGGTCTTTAAGATATGATAATTTTATAAATAACAATTTTCATAAAACGTTACAACTCCAAATTATTTTATACAGTGTGGATGTGAATGTGTGTGCTAATAAATGCATTATTTTAAAATACATTATTTCGTATCTAACAAAAATAAACTATAGAAATAAAAATATTATATCATCGCTTTAACGTATCTTAACATCTGTAAAGAAATGCCCACTTTAAAAACGCACTTAATCCTAATTTGGTTCTTAATATCATATTAATATTTAGTAATTTTGAAAATTAGGCGTTTTTCTGAAAAAAGTCCGAAAATAGTATTTTTGAGTACATGTGCTAAAATAACCGTTAACCTAACCATTCGTTACACTTTTTTTTTTAAGCTAACGTAACCTAACCGACCGTACACACAATTTAACTAGGCTCATAACCTTATAAAATTTGCTGGGCATGGGTGAGCTATTTTAAAATAAGTATTGACAAAAAAAACACTAACACACAAGAATACTTTCTCATTCTTACTGTCATTGTTTCTTCAAACAGAAACCTTCATATAGTATAAACAACACACATTAAATTAAAAACCTTTGTCATCTTTGTTGCCGGCTGTAAATAAGTAAACCTTCGACATACCAAATAATTCATTTGAACGATTAAACTAAACAATAATGTACACTCTCAAACGTTTCATAGTGTTGAAAATAAGAAAAATAAACTATTAAATGTCAAAATATAAAAAACATACTAGTGGCTGGCAAAGTTTGATTTATTTTTAGAGTCACGATTTAGCCAAGTGAAAGTTAAAAAAAAAAAAAAAAAAAAACTGGTTCACTGCGTCTTACAGTCCACCCAGCACACAATTCAAAAGTTATTTTTCGAAGCAGGCGAAAACCATCCCTTGAGTTACGTCCCAGAAGTAGTTCGCTTTCCCCTCTCTCCAGCCTTCTAAGAATCTAGGACCCAAACACACACACCTACACAAACACAAAACATGTGACGCCAACCAGACTGCCCCCCCTCCCTTCCCCCACATACCAGACATCGAGCACATGTCGACTTCAGCCCCAGACTGCTGCTGGGTTGAAGGTCGAACCAAACTTCCCTTTTCTTCCATAGAACAATATTTTCTCGTAACCCACAAAGAAAGGAAAGATAGAGTTGCAATTCAATGGTATGACTAATGCTCTTATTTTCTTTGTAAATCACCGAACTGTGCGGTATTTATCGGCAACCTAACAACCTAAAAGTAAACTTTTAGGAAGAATATGTTGGCTACCTTGTTTTTATTCCTTTTTTATCGTGGGTTGCTGCGAATATTCACCATAAATGTTTTAGATTATATATTTCCCAATACGGAACAACCAAAACACTATGCTAAATTTAGTTTGAAATACAAAAAAAAAATTGCAAAACGTGCACAGGTGCACATGGCAGCCATGCTTATTTCATTGCTACCAAGATAATTCAGCATCGTCGAAAAAAAATTCCAAACTATAATAGTTTGCAACTATACTCAATACGCTACTCCATTAATACACATTACATAAATTCTGACCTAAGAATAATTGTAAAATTACTTAAAAATCATATTTAAGAAATTTCTAAGTTTTCCTGATATTTAAATATTAATTTTTGATGTCATTTCTCAGCCGCGCAGTTTAACGGCCTTATCCCGCCTGTGCAGTAGTGTTCCCCTGTCGTAGCCAGTGCCAGCAATAAGTAGGCCATCGCGTCTCTGTTAAGAGTTGATTGAAAACTTTTAATGAACATACGCAGTTGGAGGTTTTCACTGTAAGTCACGTAGAAACCACGAAATTGAAAAGAAAGATGAATACACAAACACGATTCCGATTGAAAATCTTGAAAATCTGTAATTTCAATGCTAGATATTCCGGAAAAATTCCAAAAAATATTTTAAAAATTGCTTATTTCAAATGTTTAGTTATTTAATCGATTTAGGTCCTCTGTTCGATTTCCGGCGAGAGTAAACCAGTAATTTATTAATATATTTAAAACATTCTCAGTAAAAAGTAATAAAAACATCTTACACCACACCCGACATTTTGAATTATGTCACCACTGTATCAATTATCGTTACGGATGCCATCTTGAAAATCTTTATTGATTATCCGATTTTAGAAAAAAACAAGCCAAAATGTGTATTCATCTTTCTTGTCCATTTTTGTGCACGGTTTAAATTTTCACATTTAATTTAGGAAGAACGCTAGTTACCAATTATCCAGGAATCTTCGTTTATTCACGGCTATCTTCGTGAAATTGCGGACACTGGGTTAACTTAGCGTGACTTGATGTAAGCTTTTGGACATACGCCATTGCCAAGCACATGTATGTCTGTAGAAGAAAACTAAAAAATACCCAAAAGACAAAAACACAAATTAAGCAAAAAAATTGCTGTTGTCAATAGTGTTTTTGTCTTTTGGGTATTTTTTAGTTTTTTTCTACAAACATACATGTGCTTAGCAATGGCGTATGTCCAAAAGCTTAACATAAAGTCATGCACTCCCATTGCACAAATATTTCAAAGATAATTAACTTAGCGTATTAACAAAACATTCAAAAACTGGTTAAGTCTAATTTAATAAAAAGCTTTTTTTTTTGTACAAGAGAGTGTTCACCTTTGTTTAGAACGAAACATACGACACGGAAGTCGAAATACCACGCTGTTTCTACGAAGATTCAATTATTTGATATTACGAAGAACTATTCGTTTATTTGAGTTAAACACGTCGTTGACATGTCTGTAATTTTACTGTATTTTTTAATAGTGTGGTTTCTCTATGACATACAGTGGAAACCAACCGTGGTGTATGTCCATAAAAATGTTTGAAATCAATATTCCACACTGCAAAAACCATTCAAGAACGCACTGTTAAGAGTTGTAGTATTTATTTATTTATTAGTACCTACACATTGACATGATAAAGAACATTAGTATTGGTCCTACTTAAAGTCAAACTTGTTACTGATCAATATCTTCAGAGCATAACTGAAAGGGAGACAGGACTTATAAATTAGCTATATAGTTCAATCCCACAACATGCAATAAGAAAAATAGAAGATGAACTAAAAAATAGTGTACAAGAACTGAATTTTTTTATAGTGTAAAATATAATACAGTATGAAATGATGACATACTTATTACTTTTATTTTTGCACTTTATAATATTATTCTTTTCACACAATTCACAAAAAAACTCACATTTCATAGATAACTCTCCCATACTCCACTACTGTAATAATGTGAAATGAAAAAATACATAAATAATTTACTACATGAGAAATTGCCTTGCCAAGTTTCGAGTGAATGTTTTTTTTTTATTTCTTCCCTTATGAAAAAAGTTATGAAATTTATATACCTATGTAACTTGTAACTGAAATGAAACAAATACTAGAACATGGTTTATTTTGGTAGCAAAATATTAAAAAATTGCAAACCTGTAACTTTATTTATATCAACTTTTTTTTATTTTCTTTTACTTTTCGCTGTATCATTGCATTGTTTGATTTGACAGAATCATACAAGCCGAACCCCGACAAAAAGTTTAGTTTTGTTGGGATTCAATTATGATTAGGCAGAATTATCGAATAGCATTCAAAGAATCAAATACCTAATTTTTTAATCGAGCCTGAAAATATATTCTAGTAGTACTTAAAACAAAAATAATTTGTGAGTTACAACTAGTTAGTAAATAGTGTGCACGATCACATTTCTTGTTAAAAAATATTTTGAATATTTCAAAACCTACTATCAGTACTACTAATTAATATTTTTAATGAAATTTTAACTTGAAAAAAAAATGCTATACAAATCCGTTTACTATATCATTTCATAACTTATTATTATTGCTGAGTTTTAATTTTTTTTTTTTTCCTTTCTCGCAGTACAGAACCTACTAAGTGTGTAGGCAACTCAACTACTTCCAATAAAAGCGTCAAATAAATATTTTAATTTTCAAACTTTCAAGGCTAAAGAAGTAATAAGCAATGTCAATACAGACACCGCATCAATGAGCTAAGTGCCTGTTAGAAATTGACACAGGTAGTTACTGGAATATCGTTGGAAAAACGTTCTGCTTAGTTTATCTTCAAACTGGGTCTATGTATTTATGCGATCGACTTGCTTAGAATTTCGAAAGAAATAAAAAATATATATCCCTAAGAAATATTTTATTAGGATAAAATTATCAAATTTTTAATAATTCACAGAAAAGCAACAGTAACTGGTGTAATATAAATTTTACTCATGTACGGATTTTCACGCGAACATTTGTGTTACGAAAAATCGAAAAACCAATCACATCAATTCTCGGAAGGCCAAATGCGGTACAACAACTACCCGTCGGCCATCTTGCAATGACTGGTCACACCGAAAATCGTCACTTCCGGGAAGTGTGGCCACACAATGTTTGTAAATAAAATTCCCAAACATACTTGTTTAAACGAGCCGCTGTTTAAAATTCATGTCTGCGGATGAATCCGTGAGTGTTTCCAGGCAATAACGGTGTGCTTTAATGTGCCCCTGAAATGAAATAAAGTTGGGCGGTGACCTGACAAAGTGTCACGGCGTTTTAGGGCGTATCTCATTTTGAAAAATACCCTCTCCAGAGAGCGGTCTTCCGCGTCATTTAACTAAAGAGCTTTTTCGTGCTCTGCCGCGTGCTTTCGTTGCCAACCGCAAGGGTATAGCAACAAGCTCTTGCCCCAGCGTGGGTATAGCAACATGCTCTACAAGGTACGATAAAAAAAAAACGAGAGTACTGTGACCTTCACACGCGTAACTTTTAAAAAAACACGCTAAAATGCGTGTCAGTACACGTGTAGACAATTAAAAACAGCAGCTTTAACTACACATTATTAAGTGCAAAAAATTTTCCAGCTACATTAAGAGGCAACATTTCTAAAATACGATCAAATGTTTTTTGCTTCGTGCACGAACACTTTCTACATAGTAAAATCTTTGCAGACAATCTTCAATTACGCCTAACTATACAGCGGTTGGAGCGGTTTAATGTATTTTCGTACGAACATTACGTATTTTGCAGCCTTTTTTTTCTACCAAAGCACGGTTGTAATAACCTCGACAAACAGTGTGCAATGAATAAATATGGAGGATGTCAAAATGTTATATCACTTATTTCAAATTTGACAGTTTTCAAAAGTAGTACCAGTGGACCAATTCCCTGTCACTTTCAAAGCATAACATGATGTTCCGAACACATAAGTTGTTTACAAACTCTGTTGGCAGGAAAACAGTGGCAGAAGAATACGTAGACCACTATGGCACAACTTTTGCGAACTGTCAAATTTGAGACACATTTACATGAAACACACTACAAAGCAAACAGTTACGTTCTCTCTCTATTGTCTTGCTTGCGTTCTCTCTTGAGCTATCAAAACGTTAATAAATAAATATAGTTTAAAAAACTAAAGAAACATGCTTTTAAAGATTATCAAACTAAAAAGTAAAAAATAATTTTAAAATTAAAAGTTATGACAATAGTATATAAGCAATACTAGTATAACTTGATGTAAGTTTTTGGACATACGCCATTGCTAAGAACTTTTTCTGTTGAAGAAAAACTAATAAATAAAATAAATAAATAAAAATAAAAATAAAAATACTCAAAAAAAGATACAAAAAACACACAAAATTAAGCAAACAATTGCTGTTGTCAACAAGGATATGAACACCACAAAATATTCCGAAACAGGAATATGGTCAGCAAACAAAGAAAAAACAAAGAAAAATGTACTAAGAGAACGAAAAAATCCCCACAAATGATGACAACACAAAAATATTGAAACCCAAAATAATTCAGCACAACAGTTGAAGCGAGACAAAAAACATGACAAAACGAAAAAACAAACAAATACAATAGTTTTACCTAAACAGAAACTATTGTATTTGTTTGTTTTTTCGTTTTGTCATGTTTTTTGTCTCGCTTCAACTGTTGTGCTGAATTATTTTGGGTTTCAATATTTTTGTGTTGTCATCATTTGTGGGGATTTTTTCGTTCTCTTAGTACATTTTTCTTTGTTTTTTCTTTGTTTGCTGACCATATTCCTGTTTCGGAATATTTTGTGGTGTTCATATCCTTGTTGACAACAGCAATTGTTTGCTTAATTTTGTGTGTTTTTTGTATCTTTTTTTTTTGAGTATTTTTATTTTTATTTTTATTTATTTATTTTATTTATTAGTTTTTCTTCAACAGAAAAAGTTCTTAGCAATGGCGTATGTCCAAAAACTTACATCAAGTCATGCACTCCCATTGCACAAATCTTTTAAAGATAATACTAGTATAAATAAGAAAAAAGCTTGAGGCGCTTTGTGCCATATTTTTTGAATATTAAGCGCCCCATGCTTTTTTCTCATTTATACTAGTATTGCTTATATACTATTGTCATAAATTTAATTTTAAAATTATTTTTTACTTTTTAGTTTGATAATCTTTAAAAGCATGTTTCTTTAGTTTTTTAAACTATATTTATTTTTAACTTTTTAGTTTGATATTCTTTAAAAGCATGTTTTTTAGTTTTTTAAACTATATTTATTTTTAACTTTTTAGTTTGATATTCTTTAAAAGCATGTTTTTTTAGTTTTTTAAACTATATTTATGTATAATTATCATAGGGAAATGAGTTACCGACACTACCTATTACCATCTGAGATAACTATTTGGAGTTGCAACGTCACAAAGAAATGGTAAAGTCTCTACGAATCATTTGCAGTTAGATGTATGGATATAATATTAGAATTTACCGGGGAAAAAAAAAAAACTTCTTTTTTTTCGGCGTGGCCGGGAGTAGAACCCACGATCGCTGAATCCGAAAGCTGACGTCACAGAAGTCGCGCGCCTTAGACCGCTCGGCTAACGAACGTAATGAAATGGGTGGGACATTTTACAGTGATGAGTCACTCACTCTTAGTCGAAAGAGTTACAGACGGATAGACAAACATACAGGTGAAGCTAATATAAAGCATGTAAAAAGGGTCAATTCTAGCATTGAATATAAATAATTTACATACTACATTATATTTGTATGTAATACATTATATAGAATGATTCCAGCTTCAACTATTCAAAATGTTACTTTTTAATTTTGTGTTGAAGATATCATAAGGTTTAGGTTACTAGGTTTAGGTAAGTTAAACCCAGCAATCTTGGATTTTTTAATATTTTGCCATAACTTGCAACACAGCTTCTGTATTATTATTATTTTTTGCTCAGGAAGGCATATTACCTGTATTTGTGCCCTTGTTAAAGTCAACATTCGTACAGTGGTGTAATTATTATGACAGTTAAGCCTCTCCCGTGCAACTATCGGTTATTTTCTCCATGTGGTTGCAATATGGAGCCTATGAATGTCATACCTTAATAAGGTAAAACGAACTCTAGAATATATTGAATATTAAGTTTCATGTGAAAATTCAATTAATTTATCAAATTTTAAATTAATACATTCTAATTATGAGATTCCACACCGCAATTTTTTTTTTAAACTCTGTTAGACCAGCGTTCTGGCTTACAAACGCCTCACGCTAATAAGGTTACATTTGCTAATAATCAAAATATTAAAAGTTGTTATGCCTCTAAACAGCAAAAATGTATGAAAAATATGGTTCACTACTTTATAAAATTATCATTAACTATTATATATAAAAAAAATGTATTTAAACAGATTGACTCAAAGCTCAACATCAAGTCGAAAATAGTTGATACGCCAATTAACTACTTTCATGAATTTAAAAAAAAATTAATAAAGTGTCCATTTTTTGAGTTATAGACTTTTTTCGTGCTATTAAAAAAAGGTTTTTAGAAAGCTAATTAAAAAGATGGCTCAATTAAGCAAATAACTTTCTAGCTAGCCCAGAAATGTTTGCAGCACTAGTAGTCAAAGTTACCCGATTAAAGTCGCGCAAAGATTTTTTTTTATTTCCCCCCCCCCCCCCCCTCGCTAACCCATGGCAGCCTTCTTTCACAGACGAGAGAATCAAACGCCCGATCGTGCATCTTCGTTTTTATTTATTTTTTGTTCATTGTAAATAAATATGGCGGTGTTGATAAAAGGATACTAATGGTCAATTAGGTTAGGTTAGCTATATTATAAATACTTTAAAACATTGTGAACGGTTGATTTGGTTAGGATAGCTACATTAAAGATACGGAAAAAAAAACATGAACTTCGGGGAACTTCGGGTTTTGGCTCTCTCATCTGTGAAAAGAAGGCTGCCCCGCTAACCCAGGGTTTTAACCAGACCCGTTCACTTCGACTACTTTCTCCGCTGCGAATGAAGTAGTAGCGGAGTAAAAGGGGAATGGGGGGGGGGGGAAGAAAAAACGGCCGTCGGGTATATTAATGCGCTGGTGCGTGTCCCCACGCGAGCATTCCTTTACGCTTTGTTCCCCCGCGAGCTGATTACGAACGCACGCGGAGACTTGCGGTATTCTCCAAGGTACACCGAAACACCTACTACTTCATTTCGTAATCACGAACCAACATACCAACTTACGGCGAGTGTTTCGTTACGATATGCAAGACTTGTGGGCCACGGTATAGATCAGTGACGTCAAAAGGCCAGCAACCACTTAAATATTAAAGTGTGCGTTAAATAAACTATTGCGTCAATGAAATATGAAAAATTAAGTTTCACTGATAAATTAAATATACTTTTTTTTTTTAGATTTTATCTTTTATTTCAGGCATTTAAGTTCTAGATGTCTTGTTTGATAATTATTTAATTTAAAGATGAAATAAAATAAATATAGTGTCGTCAACGATGCAATACCTGTGCCCTGAAAATATCCGATGCTACTCCCAAGAATTCACGTGATCGTATTCTAGTGCCAAGATTATCACTGTCTGAACACCAACATTCCGCCAGGAAAAAAGTGCAGCCTCCAAAAAACAACCCTAAAGCATCATTCGTCAGCGACCGATGAGCAGCATACAAGATGTAAAGGTACGCTGTCAAAAATTACAGCACATTTACGGACTTAGCAACGAAGTATGCACTCCAAAAAAAAAAACGAAGAGTTATTCGTAAGTACATAAAACTGGATCTTCGTATAGAGTACGCATATTACGACTTCCTAGTTCTGTGTGCCGTTGTAAAAAAAATGTTAAGGCCCCCGCCTACCCGGGCACACGCACGGTGTGCAGAGCTTCAGGAAAAATCACGCGATTCCAAAATATTCGAAATAACCGAGTGGTGTCTGTTTACGAAAAGCATTTAAGAATTCGCCGAGGGCCGATAAGCAGTTTTGTTTACGAATTAAGTTTTTTAAACTGTATTTGTTGGGAATTAAAATGGCTGAAGTACGTCATTTCAGAGGAATTTATAGGCATTAAACAACCGGTACAGATTCTAGAAATTAAAGGACTTGCATTACATCTCTATCTTCATTTTTCCGCCATATAATATTACAGCCACTGTTCAAATTTTATAAGTTGTGGCCCACGCATGATGAGAAGACTGCTCGCTAGTTCAGAGCCTTGCGCTTAGAGTCGATATTGCGCTAGAAACACCAGCGAGAATTGCGCTAATAAAATAAGTGCGACGCTTGCTGGTACTTCCAGCGTGGTATTGGCTCTGAACTAGTGCGCAAACGGCGGAAGAAAGAAGATTCAGATATATTGCAAGTACTTTGAATGCTTTAAAAAATCCGTACCGAATGTTTCATGCCTAAACATTAATCTAAAAACACGCGTGTTAGTCATTTTCACTCTTTTAAAAATAAAGGTTCGTTTCAAAACAAAATATAGAAACGTAACTACTTATTCACCTTCTGAGTATTCTTAAATGTTTTTTTGTAAACAGACCCCACTAAGATATCTTAAGCAGTTTATAAATCGCTAGTTTTTTCCCCCTAAAGATCTGCACACTGTATGTGTGCCCGGGTAGGGGGCCCTTAAAAAGTCCCGATGTAAGAAAACTGTATTATATATATTTTTTTAACTTAATATGACTCTTGCTAGATCATGTTCTTGACAGTAAACTCGGTGTCCTTAAATTTACTAAGATCCCTTGACAAATTTTAGTTGGTGTTCTTTGTAGGTTTAAAGTGGAAAAAAAAATTTTTTTATAAAGTTCACGCTCAACATAAATCTCAACTGTTTACAGTGCAGAAATGAATGCGGTCCATGTGAAAAGTGGCTTACAGAAGACACAGAAGGTTCAAGAAATGCTGAATACCTGGAGACTACGTGAACATAACACGTGTTCTTGAACGATACGTAATTAAATGTTAGATATTCTCCGCAAATGGCGACGAACGAAAGCCAATTACACGCAAAACGCCAGGAGCTGAAAAAAATTTTCCCGAAAGACTACGGTGTAAAATTGTCACGAGGTAACAATCTGTCATCAACACGGTTCTCCCTTTCCAAGTATAGTTCAGGAATGCTACCAAAGGCAACCGGCTTGTAAATAATATAAATACATTATATTCACAACAGGCGGAGTAAATTGCCTCTCCACATCGTTCGGGTAACTTTTTTTTTGTTCCGGGCTGGATCAAAGAAGGCGCCTACAATACGAGTTACGATGCTATCAAACCCCCAAGTGTGTTCGTCTCGCGCTGGTCAATATTTTCCAACTTTCCTTCGAGTCCGCGAGGAATGGGGAAACGCCAATAACCATAAAGTAAAGAAGGAATCCAAAGATAACCTGCCCACGAACGACAGCAAAAGGCACACAGTGGCGCAACGAACGTGGAGTGAGGAGTTATTTTTCCAATCCTTGAGACTATGATCCAGGGTGGGAGGGGGCAGCGAGAAACCCCCCCCCCCTTCCATGAAATTAAAAATCCCCTCACTGAGTGGGCATGATTTCACTTGCAATATCGTGTCTGTGAAACTGGGGTTGATAAACGTAAACGTCAAAACTATGTTTTATGGAAAAATTTTCTTTATATTTTAAGGTTTTCTGCTTATTGCAAGAATATATGTAAAATATGGGCAGAATACGACATACAAGCAGCCTATCCAGAGATGACTTGTATCGGTTAAAACCCGCGCGAAAAACTCTCAGGCCGCGCGGACCCCTGCGAATTCACCCCCCCCCTCCCCACCCCACCCCCCAGAATCCTACAGATTCGCGCCCCTGCCTGAGACTAAAAATAACAAGCACGAAGACGCGAGAGCAACTGAGCAAAAATCTCATACTGATAATCCACTGTAAAAATAATTTTTCTTTTCCAAACGACCATCCTAGGAATTAGATATGTTTTACGTTGTCCTTACAGTTTTAGTTACCTGTGTTACCCTATATTTCGTTATTTTTGCAGACTCATACTAGGCGATACTAAACTTCGTTTAAAACTTAAGTGTAACATGATAGTAATTCATCGCCATTACCATCAAATTTCAAAATCCAAAACTTCGAAGGCCCAGCATGGCTCCACAAAACTTGAGACAGGTTATTTAACGGAGTTTCATTCAAAGCAATAAATAGGCGAGACACCAGTCAACATTTTCATCAAAACTTTCCGTAAACACGTCAACTTTTAAACTTAAAAGTTGATATACATAAACCACACAACATAGAATTTTGTTTTAAAGATTTGTTGCATTTCTAGTGATATATTTATCTAAACAAATTGCTCTCAGCTGTTGTACGTTCACCTCAGACGGAATGGCGGTATAGATAAAAGTTGGTTAGCTGACTAAGATAAATGATCTCAAGCATTTGCTTTTAAAGGAAATTTAAATTTTATCTTTTTTAACAAGCTCGTGTAACGTTATTCATTTTTTAAAACCGTCAGGTTGTTTTGTTCCAAACATCAGTTCATTACCTGGACGTGAAGTGCTTGAAATAATGGCTTCACATCTATGTTTTAATAAATCATCAACTGCTTTGTAATTAGTATGTCATGTTGAAAATTGTTATCTGAAGTTTACGAAGGACTTTGGTAACAAATCAACCAGAAATCTTCGTAAATTTACGGGTAGTGAGTTCAATTACTGTGAACACGAATCCGCAAGAATAATTTTGGTGTACTAACAAAAGATTAAAAATTGTTAAACGAACAGATAAATAACATTTATTTCTTCCACGTGTGTGTTTACCGTGTTTACAACCAAACACATAACTTTGAAGTCAGAATACGGTTGCTACGAAGATCCAGTTATCTGAAATTACGAAAACCACCTCGCTTATTTTTTTTGTAAAAATTCTTTGATCAAAAGTCCGTAAATTTACTGTAGTTATTAAGAGTGCAAGAGTCCATATTGCTGCTTTTGATCGCAGTTGATTAGGACTTCTAATACTAAGACACGTCGAATGCGTAAGCCCCAGAGTGGATATAAACATAGTTACCGATGAAAATGTGTACACATTAGGTACTTGAAATCATTTTTAAATCTGCTTCTTTGATATATAATTTTTTTTTTTACAATTTGTCGTGAACGTATAGTTCGTTGATGTAACATCAAAGCATCTTTTTTTTTTACTTTGCACAGATTTGCTAAGGAATCGTTAACGTTAGATTAACCATTTATCCTTAATGAATCAAGTGGTCACCGAAAAAATTATCACGTGCCCCATGCTTATTGATTGTTATTGATCTTGCGGTCGATTAAGATCAAACCATTGTCTGTCGGTGGAATTATGGGGAGAAAAAAAAGGGGGGGGGGTTAATTATAATTTAAACGCTACGATAAAATGTGCCGTTATTAAACGATTATATTTTATTCTCGTCAGAATAGGTTTTTTTTTTCAGTTTTTTCTTGACGTTACTATGTCGAAAATAATTAAAAAACAAACCATTTTATGAACGTGAGTGTTCGAACTTAGCAAAA
The DNA here is from genome assembly GCF_032445375.1 of Bacillus rossius redtenbacheri. Taxonomy (NCBI): domain Eukaryota; kingdom Metazoa; phylum Arthropoda; class Insecta; order Phasmatodea; family Bacillidae; genus Bacillus; species Bacillus rossius. The sequence goes on along the minus strand of NC_086333.1, from coordinate 65,270,696 downwards.
AAAAAAAAAAAATTCGTTAGAATGTTTTGTGAGCAACGTTTCCACTGCAAAGTTAAGAAGTTACAAGAGGGAGGAGGAACTCGAATAATCCGATCTCATCTAACCGAGTGACCGAAGAGTGTAGCTTTCAAGGTATTGTTCTAAGTTCATTATTACAGCCATCGAGTCATTTCGCAGAAGGGCAGTAACGAGGTCGCGTTGACTCATGAACTTAACGATGAACTGAGAATTTTATCGTTTATCGAATATCGTCGCCAAGGTCGCGGGGAATGTAAATTCAATTCAATTCATGAGTTTTTATTTGCATTTAGAGTATACTTTACATGGTTTTGGTACAATACATATTGACACGCCAGCATTCTGTGCTCTTTTGTCAAAATTTACTCTTGTTAGAATATTGTTTTATAACATAGATATAAAACAATAATACAATGATTTATTAGAAGGAAAATTTAAGAAACCTTGTAGTGTTCTGAGAGATTATTAGCCCAATGTCTTATCCAGCGCTATATTTAATATTAATATGTGCATACTAATAACATTATTTTGAGTTTTTGTCACACTTGCACTTAACTTTAAATTATACTATACAAAAAATATTCATTTACACCTCAGACAAGTGTTTACAGTGTTTATCTATCAGGGTAAGAACCATGAACTATTTTTATTTACAACATAAGATGTAAGTACACTTCGAGCATTGGAGAATGTCGAAGAGTGTTCCTCACCTCAGTCACAGAGTCGCGGGTGGGAATCGGCGATCCCCAGGAAGCCTGTAGGAAACCGGCTCGTCTCCAAGCAAACCATCACCTGAGAACAACAATTATTTTAATGTAAAAATATCGTTTGCAAAAACAATCTTTCTAAAATGTTAATATTTTTATTTATATTTAATCAAAATATAATTAGGACAAAAAAAATTACGTTTATTTCCTACTTCTTTTCGATAATAATTACTAATTTAATAATGGTGGACAAAAGTTTTTACAAAAGTTTTACAAAATTTTTATTTAATTAAATAAAGTACATTTTAAATATATTTTTTTAATTATTCTGGATTTTTTTAATGATAGTAGGTACCGGATTTTCAAATGGGTGGCCAAAATTCAAAATGGCGCAATCTGTGTGAATAAAATAAATGTACTGTCATCAAAACTGAAAAAACATTTAAAATTTAAGCTTTCTAGTTCAAGTTTAAGAGGTTTGAATTTAACTTGCAAGATTTCAACTTAACAGATAACAAGTTAAATAAAAGTTTGTAATAATTTTATGTTTGATTAAGGCAACAACACAAATAATTGCACTCACAGACAAGTACTCACGACACCTTTGAAAACAATGGATTATATATACATATATATATACACACACATATATACATATATATCACAAAAACTCATTTCATGTTTCTTGGCTGTCAAAATCGTAACAAATTTGAGAATTTTGAAATGCCAGGTCAAATTAATTAATATTTTATGAAAGAAATTCAAACCATTTCTTGAAGTAGTCAGTGGAATTGCAGTTAAACCAAAAAACTTTCAGTTCTGCAATAAATTAAATTCTCCTTATTTGTACAACCCAAAAACGTTAAAAATGTAACTTTGGCAGCTAATTATGCAAAAAGTATGCGCTGTAAGTAGGTGTATTTGGTTCATATGGGGACAGGGGAGGGGGGAGGGGGATTCGGGGATTCGAGGCGGCCATCTTGGATGACGTCACTTCCAGCGGCCATCTTGGATGACGTCACTTCCGGCGGCCATCTTGGATTACTTCACTTCCGGCGGCCATCTTAGATTGCGTCACTTCCGGCGGCCATCTTAGATTGCGTCCCTTCCTGCGACCATCTTGGATTACGTCACTTCCGGCGACCATCTTGGATTACATCAAGTCCGGTGGCCATTTTGTTTTCTACAACATTCCTCTATTTTGAGTTTCGTCCGCCATCTTGAAAATCTTTATTTATTATCCGATTTTAATGAAAACAAATTTAAATTTTAAAAAATTAAATAATCAAAATTTTAAAATAAAATTAAAAAAATATTATTTAATAAAATTTTAATTAAAAACCTACGTATCGAACACCCCACTCCTCTAAATTACAAGTACATCATCTAGCACCCCCACCCCTCTGTTACAATGGCATCGTCATCGAACACCCCACTCATTCATGTTACAATTTTTCGTTACATCCACCATCTTGGAAAATCATAATTATTAACTTAGAAAATCAGGGAAAAAAATATATACCATCGTTGTCTGCTGGAGGGACCATCTTATTTAGTGGAGACTGCCATCTTGATTTCATCTGATGGATGTCGTCATCGGCTGTAGGTTTATATAGTATGTTAGTGTATGTAAGGTCGAGTTACAATTCTCTACCAACATTGTTATGAACCTTATAGACCAAAATCCACAGAATCCAAAAAATCCACAAAATCCACAGTCATTTTGTTGTTGTAACCGACAGTTTTTTCTTAAAGTCTTATCACTTATAGGTTTTAACTAAAATATATGTTATCAATACTATCGTTGTGGATGCGTTAGTTAAAGTAATGATAATTTAAAAAAACATTTATTACTCCATCTTAGCTGGCCAAAAAAATTTCAGAGTCCTAACTCACAAGTAATAATCTCTTCTCATGTTTGCGTACACGTGTTTTAAAGCTGCATGGAAGCAGATATTTTTAATGTCTGCGTTCAATTTCACTTTTATAAACAAGTTCATGTTTGCGTACATGTGTTTAAAAGCTGCATGGAAGCAGATATTTTTAATGTCTGCGTTCAATTTCACTTTTATAAACAAGTTCATGTTTGCGTACTCGTGTTTTAAAGCTGCACGGAAGCAGATATTTGTAATGTCTGCGTTCAATTTCACTTTTATAAACAAGTTCATGTTTGCGTACTCGTGTTTTAAAAGCTGCATGGAAGCAGATATTTTAATGTTTGTGTATAATTACATTTCACCATTCTGTAAGACATTTATAAGTATCAGTACCTCGTGGGATATAGGTTCTATATTAAAAATAATAAACAATATGTAGGTAAAATTGTATTTATTAAATTAAGAACATATTTTACACAACAAAAATGGAGCAAAAACAAAAACTACACATAAAAAAACTGAAACTTTACAACAAAAATGGAAACTATAAATCAAAAACATAAACTGTACAGCAAAAACAGATAAACTATACAACAAATGGAAACAACTACCAAACTGCCAAACTATTTAAATCAAAAACTATTTACAGAAAAAAAATTATTCGCCGCCTCCAACATATCCGTGGGGTACTGTGTGGATACCATCTTCGCAGATCAGCCGTTTGTCGTCCTCCCACGTTATGGCCAGCTTATTGCTGTACTCAGTATAGAGTATGTGCTGATGGGAGCGAATTGCTCTAACGCCTGCCCTCATTGTGTGCTGGTCTTGCAGGGCTTCCAGGTAGTCATCGAATGTTATGTGGTTTTTGACCACACATCGCTGGATGCCCTTGGCCTTTTTCTCGCTCTTACCACCACACCTGTAGGCGTAGAGTTTGGCCCGTAGGCTTACAAACTCCTCCATCACTTCTCCCCCACATTCATCTTTGAATTTACCGACAACTTTCTTGTTGATGGGGGAGAAGCATGGGTGGTCGGAAGGGTAGCAGCTGGTGTCGAATTTAGCCATCAGTGTAGGGTCGGCTTTGAGGTCTGAGTAAAAGTCTGTTGTCTGGATCTCATACACAAAACTGTCTGTATCCATATACATCAGGTGAATATTGTCATGGTAACGGGGTTTCATGGTATTGTAGTGGAAGTCGTACATGAGAGTCTTTGAAAGATCTAGTACGGCCAGTCCGGCATAGATCGGCTTGTCGAAAATGATGGTCTCGTGATTAAGGTGGACTAGAGACAAATTCGGTTCGTACATTGTACGGTCCTTGAAGGACGGACGACACACCAACTTCTTGAACCTCTTCTCAGAGCACACCAACTCCATTTTGAGCCTCCGCCTTTTATTTTCCATCAGTTTACCAAATGTCGAGTTCACAGCGAGCTTAAAGAACTCCTTCTCGAACTCGTTGGCTGCTGCTTTCCGCTTGTTGGTATTCAGCCGAATATAGGGCTCCAACCATGCCGACTGATCAAACTGCAGGACTCGATGTATCTTAGTCACTCTCAGCCCATGAGATACCGCTTGCTGGAGGTTTTTGTAGTGGACAATGTAGTGCTCTTTATTTTCAAGTGTTGTCATCAACTTTGATTGATTTGAGCCGGGCGGACACTGATTTATGGGGAGAAATGGCAGGTCTTTATGACTTTCATGGAGCTCGGGAGGGTACTCCACATCACACTCAATAATGTAGCCTGTAGGAGAATCATCTGGGACAGACACGACATCAATTGATGTGTCTGCCCATTGGAAATGCCGAATTGGAAGCGGCAGAGACATCGCCCACCCGTACAAATTATTTGCATCAATGTACTCCAGGAATGTGGATGGCTTGGATGCATCATATGTCTCAGGTATGTAGGAGTTATTGGCTACGCAATGACGTTTAATGCTTTGCGCTACTCCCCCCCTAATACCAGCCTCCACAAACATGTACATATCATAATCGGTAAGAAGCTCTAGCTGTACGCCTGTGGTTCGAAGCATCGCATCGAAAGCGAACCCTGGACAAGAAACATAGTGAGACGGATCTAGGCTGTATGTCTCCAAACATATGGAACGGAAATTCTCGAATACATCCGCCAAAATCAGGACATCTGTCTTTAGATACAAGTCAGCGTACTCCCCCAAAGTAGCACACTGAAACTTGTCCCAGACTTTCACTGCATGAGCGTACTCCATCTCTGAAATCATGGAATCAGTCAGACTATTGTAGAAATCATCGATGGATGGAAGACGAGTATCATCTAGTCGAGCAAAAGAATCCACAAAATCATACGGGAAGACACCCTTGCGGGTAACCAACTCCAACTCATCAGGCGCGAAAAACTCAGTAGTACTTATAAACTTGTCTGCAGGCAAGAACTCAGCGAGCGAAGCAAGACCCCGACTCATAAAACGGAACGTATCGACAAACTGAATGCTGAACTTATCATGTAACTTCTTGGAAAAAGTTATCAGCTTCTCCTCTGAATTCGGAATGATGAAGATGTCTTTACTATCATACCCCAACTTCCTGATAATGAAGTTCTGATCGTATGCCAGGTTGTGGAAGAACACAATCAACTTTTTCGGTCTGCGCCTGAGAAGGTTGCAGTCATTACATGCAGGCCCAATAAATTCGCAGGTGAAGTGATTGTGGTCACGAACTTTCTTTACAGTTCCTCCGAACTTTCCTCCACAGTAGCAACAACACCTTGCTTGCAGAAAAGCAGTGTTTTGTGCATGTGTGAGCGGAGTCATAGGAACAGACGTAGAAAATATTTTCTGTACGTCATGTCTAATCTCCACAATGCGGGATATGAACTTATCCTCTGCGTCACAACCGCGATACAATTCAGGCTCTGATGGAAGTGCTGAAGTGAGGTGTGCAGGAATGATGGTATTATCAGCTTTCACGTAAATACAGTAGCTGTATGCTTTATGCCTTTTGGTACTGCAGCATGTATGACTCATCAGTATTCGGGTGACATGTATGGATTTTCTCTAGAATAGCTTCAAAGTCGCAATATACCACGATGGGCATCTTATCACTGTGATGGAAGTTTTTGAACTTCAGAACAGGTGGCTGGCCGTTTTGATCGGGCGATGGCATCTCCATCCTAACAGCAGCATGCTGTTTGCAGAGCTCACGGTGTTTTTCCAAACACTGAAGACCAGTGAGCCCGCTAACCCTACCCCGATCATCGTAATGCTTGAAGCATCTTTTACAAACATGAATAGCATCATGATGTGTAGTGATTTGGGACCGAACCAGAGCAGAAAAATTAGTGATGTAGGTGAAATGGGATGAATCGTCATTGACCAAGAGCAGAAGATCGAAATGATGTTCTTTTTCTTCAGGAGCGACTCGTGCAGGAACAACATTCAGATTCTCGTCGATACTGTAGATGTTGATGGAGACTCCGGGGTTCTGTTTTTCAAACAGTGGTATTTGCTTGATTGGAGTAGGGAAGTCAGTGTTGTTGAAGTTGAACTTCCCCTCCAAGTCATGGTAGCGCTGGTTGACACGTTCAGGATGCTCACCTTCCACGTACTTCACAAGAATCGACCACTTAAAGCACATGTGGTCTTCGAGGTTTTGCGGATTTATCACTGCGTATTTGTCTTTGATGGAAGTAGGTAATTCGATGTAGGAGCTGGCACGGAGTGGATCGAGCTTGTTGATTCTCAACTGTAGTCGCTTAACGGCCGACAAAGTCCATCCGGACCCCTTACCCATGTAGTCTTCCTCCTCCTTGCAGATCTTAGAGATGGACTCGGTAACTGCCTCCTCCACCTCATGAACTGCGAAGAGGGGGACATTCATGGTTTTGAAGGCCCTCTTGTCTTCACAGGCATCTACGGGTTTTTTGTAGGCGCACTCGAGCACGATATTGAATTTGAGAGGTCCGTTCTCTTCAATCTCCTCCACAAGTTGGTTGATTATTTTGTTCTTGATGAAGTCCAGGTACGTACAAATATCCTTGGCAGAACTTGACGTATTTTCTGCCACGTACGTCTTCAAGTTACCCTTGAAACCCACTTCGGCGGTGATGAAGCCGTGGGTATTGGCCAAACCAGTCCCGGTCACCACCTTTGTTCGGCTGGTCGAAGGCTTGGGCGTAACTGCAGGCTTAACTGCTACCATCCTCTGCTTCTTTGTTGGAGGCGGAGCAGGCCCCTTGCATACCTTGATGTGGGCTTTTAACTTATCAGCCCTGGCGAACTCCTTAGCACAGTTGTCGCAGGTATGTGATATGCGGTTTGGGTTAAGACCGCAAGCCGACTTCTCATGGCGTCTTGCAAAATCAGCACGGGCGAAAGCCTTGTAGCAGAAGCTACACCGCATGCCTGATGTCGTAGCGACAGCTCCAGCACATGATGCAAGGTGCTGCTGCATCTTATCGCTGCGTGCGACCATCTTTCCACATAGGTGGCACTGTTGGTGGTCACGATGCTGGTTCTCAGCACACTGACGCTCGTGCCGGTAGCGGTTGTGGCCTGCCGTGAATGTAGCAGAGCAGAAACGGCATTTCTGAACGGTAGACGCCATCATCACGACACTCGGTAGACTGGTCTCAACGTACGGAACACACAACGGTAGCTCGACACACGGAGAACTATAACAAAAGAATTAAGAATACAATGTAGCTAGATGTTAACACGAAAAAGTTGCAAACATAACCTCAAAACTCTATCCCTCAAGCTTATTAACCTAAACTGATAGCAATGTAACTAAATAAAAAAGTTACAAACATAACCTTAAAGCTCTAGCACTCAAGCTTACTAACCTAAACTACTAGTAATGTTACTAAATAAAAAAAGTTGCAAACATAACCTCAAAGCTATTCCTTCATGTACAATCCTAAAAATGGTAGAATATTTAAAGTACCTACTCATAAAAGTTAAAGCTGAAAAAGTATTCAATGTTAACTCAAAATGATTGATTACATAACCTCAAAACTACACTAATGCACAACTCAAAAATGCTAGAATATTTAAAGTACTGTTAAAAGTTTAAGCTAAACAATTCCTGGTTACCCATACATAAGTGTACAGAGAAAAAACTAGCTATCAGATAACCTACGAAAAAGCTGAGAAACATAAAAATATTAACGAAACATGTAGCATACCTCAGAAAACGATGAAGTGGAGCTGCAGAAGATGATGTATCGGTGGCGGTAGGAATCGTGGTAGCAGCGAAACTCACACACGAACAAGCTCACTCAAACTCCAAGAACACAATGAAGCTTCGACAGTTAATCCTGGCCTTTTATAGCCTCGGACCTGCCTGTTCTTGGAAAAACATTAGGAACAGAGTATTTCTGTTGTATCCGCCAATAGGAATGTAGTACATGGAAGTACCATTGTCTTCGGAAAAACCCAGCATGACTCATGTGCATGTCGTAGCAGGTCTGTGAGTGGTGGTGGTAGAAATGTAACCTGACAGCCAAACATGGGAAACCACACTCGGGTAAAACTACGAATGACCTAGGTGATTAGAGATTAGGGCGCGAGGCACTGCCTGCATCGTGACTCATCACTCAGGAATGTCATCTCACAGTGTCCAGGGGACCCAAACAATAGACTTGACCGTGCATGTCACAACTGGTACATTAGTCCGCGACTTTGTGGCGCCATGAGGCGCTCATGAATGTCTGAGCCTGCCACCAACTGCTCGTCAAAGTGTCATCACGAAGCACTCGAGCTGCAGTCATGACGCGCATGCTACAACAGGCCCGTTAGTCACCGACTTCGTGGCGCCAATCTGACACTCGGGTAGACAGGTAGCTAAATGGTAATACTAGTAATGCAAGGAAATAAAAAAAATCGGGTATGTTTAATACATTTATTAAAAGTAAGAACACATTACAAAACTAAAACATTAACAATTTATTCTACATTTATTATGACCAACATTCGTTTATAAATTTTTAGCATTTCATTGCGAACAATCAGTTGAACATCCACAGAATGACACATTTTGCTGATGTTCCAGGAACAAACCCTTTTCACAAACATTTAAGGAGACTTACCTTAAGCTTTCTTTTCATTGGTCAAATAAAACATCTCCCTCTCTTCCCCTTTTACAATGATGCTGCTTCACCATTACGCTAAAATTCTGTAAGACCAAAAAAAAAAATATACTTCCCTTAAACCTTACGGTAGAAATTTCATCCTAGGATGCTGTTACTGCATCTAGAAATTAAAAATTATATTATCTCATACAGGTTTTATTTACATGTTAGGCTTAACCATCCTACCACACACACACACACACACATGCGTGCGCATGCGTGCACTGAGATGAAATACATACTTGCCCAAATAATGTACTTTTATTTACAAAGGCAACATATTAAAACACATAATATTTAAATTTTGTGTAGATTGGATGGTACCAGAAACCATACTACAAAACGAGCGGACAACACTTGATTCTTTACTATGATTGGGCTGACGGATTGCCTCTGGAATGCCCTTGTTACCTTCAACGACTCAGAATTAATACTTTTATCCATCAAAAAACAGCAACAGTTTAACTAAGCAAACATACACCCCACACCCCTCAAAAAATTGTTATTACACAAGGCATTATTTACATGGTAGGAGACCGCACATACGAAGTGCGAAGCTTCAGGTTAGAAATATTGATTAAAATAACTACTAAAGATGCTAATTTGTTTATGAAAAAATTGCACATGAAATACAGACACTTGCTTATTTACACACACATACATACATACATACATACATACATACACCCTGCATGGCTTCAGAAGTAAGTACGATATTTTGAAAACCACTCAAGACTTACATCTGTTTATGAAAAGGAGCTAAATATTAAAAAAAATTCAAAGTTAATTTTAGAGATGAAATATCATGTGCAAGTCCTTGCATGCGAGAAGATTTTATTACGCAATTATCTTCATTTTCCCCAAACCATAGGTCTGATGTCTGGATACCACACAAATCCCACACCTAACATATGCAATACGAGATGACTGCACGCCAGTCCAAGCCCCTGCGCTTAGAGACGAATCTGCACTAGAAGCGTTAGCAAGCATTGCAATTATCTCGCTTCACTAATGCAGATTCACCTCTGACTAGGTAGACCTCCTGAAACAGTAAACATAGGACGGTGAAACACATTAAAATAATGCATTTCAAAATAATTGAATAATATAAAACACTGCATATTTCACGAAAATCACCACGCAATTGACAGCCCTTTCAGTCACAATTCTGCGAATGCTATCACAGAATGCTAGATTTAGAAAGAAAGGATCATTCATTCCTTCATTATGGAACAAAGTAATACATCCACACACTTCGTTCTTAGACTCGTGCCACCTCCTTGACAGAGAGAAAAGATTGTACACATAAAATAGTATATATTTCATTTCCAGCGATGAAGCTGTACTAATATCACATTGACAAGCTTAGATGATCTAGGGAGAGATAAAGTAAATATATTAACAAAAAAAGTCGACTAAAATTCATTTACAAACAAAATACTTAACATTCCTTCGATTACATATTTTTCTCAATTTAATAAATGAGAGAACACAAACATTTGCTTAAATCACTATTTATCAATTTTAAACTCTCTTGTACATCAGGAAAAAATATATTGTATCATTCATTATTAGTTGTAATGTAAAAAATGCAAAACAGTTTCTTTGTGGGATGTGGAATGCTCACTCACGATCGAAAAAAAGAGGGGCTTCGCTGTAACTCAAGGGGAGGGGGGAAAACCATCTTGAAAGTTGAAGTTTCTCATATATTTGGATGTATAGTAATCAAGTAAGTAATAACATTTGGTGGTATAATATCCGTCTGATTAAAGTTTATTTGCTAACATGAATTCACAAATTAAACGAATCTCTGAGTACATTTGCTTATCTTTTTAAAAAAAAAAATGCACAGATTGATTGTTTTATCATGAATAACCAGGAGCACACTAAAAAAACAAACGAAATTCTCGCCAATAATAACCAACAGCACACAAACAATAAAAAAAAACCATGTGTCAGTAATAACATGCAGCATGCGGAGAAAATCACCAAAATATTGTCAAGAATAACCATCAGTACATGTAGAATACCAATAAAGTCTTGACATGAAAAAGGCTGAAGTGCACGGAGAAAATCATCAAATTCTCGTCAGGTAAAAAAAGCAGAAGCACATGAAAAAAAACCAACAATATTATAACACAGTAATGTTGAAGCACACGTAGAAATCTATCGAAATTTCATGTGAAAAAATAGGAGCACTCAGAGAAAACTATCAGGGAGAAGATTAAAAACTCATAAATTATCAATTTTTTTAAAAAAGTTCAATTTAAATCCTGCCCAAACTCTCATGTTGCTTAAGCAAAGAGTAAACAAGTCAGCTTGTGAACTCTTTGCTTAAGCAACATGAGAGTTCTAGCACAAGTCAACTTGTGAACTCTTTGCTTAAGCAACATGAGAGTTCTGGCACAATTCGGCTTGTGAACTCTTTGCTTAAGCAACATGAGAGTTTGGGCAGGATTTAAATTGAACTTTTTTAAAAAAATTGATAATTTATGAGTTTTTAATCTTCTCCCTGATAGTTTTCTCTGAGTGCTCCTATTTTTTCACATGAAATTTCGATAGATTTCTACGTGTGCTTCAACATTACTGTGTTATAATATTGTTGGTTTTTTTTCATGTGCTTCTGCTTTTTTTACCTGACGAGAATTTGATGATTTTCTCCGTGCACTTCAGCCTTTTTCATGTCAAGACTTTATTGGTATTCTACATGTACTGATAGTTATTCTTGACAATATTTTGGTGATTTTCTCCGCATGCTGCATGTTATTACTGACACATGGTTTTTTTTTATTGTTTGTGTGCTGTTGGTTATTATTGGCGAGAATTTCGTTTGTTTTTTTAGTGTGCTCCTGGTTATTCATGATAAAACAATCAATCTGTGCATTTTTTTTTAAAAAAGATAAGCAAATGTACTCAGAGATTCGTTTAATTTGTGAATTCATGTTAGCAAATAAACTTTAATCAGACGGATATTATACCACCAAATGTTATTACTTACTTGATTACTATACATCCAAATATATGAGAAACTTCAACTTTCAAGATGGTTTCCCCCCCTCCCCTTGAGTTACAGCGAAGCCCCTCTTTTTTTCGATCGTGAGTGAGCATTCCACATCCCACAAAGAAACTGTTTTGCATTTTTTACATTACAACTAATAATGAATGATACAATATATTTTTTCCTGATGTACAAGAGAGTTTAAAATTGATAAATAGTGATTTAAGCAAATGTTTGTGTTCTCTCATTTATTAAATTGAGAAAAATATGTAATCGAAGGAATGTTAAGTATTTTGTTTGTAAATGAATTTTAGTCGACTTTTTTTGTTAATATATTTACTTTATCTCTCCCTAGATCATCTAAGCTTGTCAATGTGATATTAGTACAGCTTCATCGCTGGAAATGAAATATATACTATTTTATGTGTACAATCTTTTCTCTCTGTCAAGGAGGTGGCACGAGTCTAAGAACGAAGTGTGTGGATGTATTACTTTGTTCCATAATGAAGGAATGAATGATCCTTTCTTTCTAAATCTAGCATTCTGTGATAGCATTCGCAGAATTGTGACTGAAAGGGCTGTCAATTGCGTGGTGATTTTCGTGAAATATGCAGTGTTTTATATTATTCAATTATTTTGAAATGCATTATTTTAATGTGTTTCACCGTCCTATGTTTACTGTTTCAGGAGGTCTACCTAGTCAGAGGTGAATCTGCATTAGTGAAGCGAGATAATTGCAATGCTTGCTAACGCTTCTAGTGCAGATTCGTCTCTAAGCGCAGGGGCTTGGACTGGCGTGCAGTCATCTCGTATTGCATATGTTAGGTGTGGGATTTGTGTGGTATCCAGACATCAGACCTATGGTTTGGGGAAAATGAAGATAATTGCGTAATAAAATCTTCTCGCATGCAAGGACTTGCACATGATATTTCATCTCTAAAATTAACTTTGAATTTTTTTTAATATTTAGCTCCTTTTCATAAACAGATGTAAGTCTTGAGTGGTTTTCAAAATATCGTACTTACTTCTGAAGCCATGCAGGGTGTATGTATGTATGTATGTATGTATGTATGTGTGTGTAAATAAGCAAGTGTCTGTATTTCATGTGCAATTTTTTCATAAACAAATTAGCATCTTTAGTAGTTATTTTAATCAATATTTCTAACCTGAAGCTTCGCACTTCGTATGTGCGGTCTCCTACCATGTAAATAATGCCTTGTGTAATAACAATTTTTTGAGGGGTGTGGGGTGTATGTTTGCTTAGTTAAACTGTTGCTGTTTTTTGATGGATAAAAGTATTAATTCTGAGTCGTTGAAGGTAACAAGGGCATTCCAGAGGCAATCCGTCAGCCCAATCATAGTAAAGAATCAAGTGTTGTCCGCTCGTTTTGTAGTATGGTTTCTGGTACCATCCAATCTACACAAAATTTAAGTATTATGTGTTTTAATATGTTGCCTTTGTAAATTAAAGTACATTATTTGGGCAAGTATGTATTTCATCTCAGTGCACGCATGCGCACGCATGTGTGTGTGTGTGTGTGTGTGTGGTAGGATGGTTAAGCCTAACATGTAAATAAAACCTGTATGAGATAATATAATTTTTAATTTCTAGATGCAGTAACAGCATCCTAGGATGAAATTTCTACCGTAAGGTTTAAGGGAAGTATATTTTTTTTTTGGTCTTACAGAATTTTAGCGTAATGGTGAAGCAGCATCATTGTAAAAGGGGAAGAGAGGGAGATGTTTTATTTGACCAATGAAAAGAAAGCTTAAGGTAAGTCTCCTTAAATGTTTGTGAAAAGGGTTTGTTCCTGGAACATCAGCAAAATGTGTCATTCTGTGGATGTTCAACTGATTGTTCGCAATGAAATGCTAAAAATTTATAAACGAATGTTGGTCATAATAAATGTAGAATAAATTGTTAATGTTTTAGTTTTGTAATGTGTTCTTACTTTTAATAAATGTATTAAACATACCCGATTTTTTTTATTTCCTTGCATTACTAGTATTACCATTTAGCTACCTGTCTACCCGAGTGTCAGATTGGCGCCACGAAGTCGGTGACTAACGGGCCTGTTGTAGCATGCGCGTCATGACTGCAGCTCGAGTGCTTCGTGATGACACTTTGACGAGCAGTTGGTGGCAGGCTCAGACATTCATGAGCGCCTCATGGCGCCACAAAGTCGCGGACTAATGTACCAGTTGTGACATGCACGGTCAAGTCTATTGTTTGGGTCCCCTGGACACTGTGAGATGACATTCCTGAGTGATGAGTCACGATGCAGGCAGTGCCTCGCGCCCTAATCTCTAATCACCTAGGTCATTCGTAGTTTTACCCGAGTGTGGTTTCCCATGTTTGGCTGTCAGGTTACATTTCTACCACCACCACTCACAGACCTGCTACGACATGCACATGAGTCATGCTGGGTTTTTCCGAAGACAATGGTACTTCCATGTACTACATTCCTATTGGCGGATACAACAGAAATACTCTGTTCCTAATGTTTTTCCAAGAACAGGCAGGTCCGAGGCTATAAAAGGCCAGGATTAACTGTCGAAGCTTCATTGTGTTCTTGGAGTTTGAGTGAGCTTGTTCGTGTGTGAGTTTCGCTGCTACCACGATTCCTACCGCCACCGATACATCATCTTCTGCAGCTCCACTTCATCGTTTTCTGAGGTATGCTACATGTTTCGTTAATATTTTTATGTTTCTCAGCTTTTTCGTAGGTTATCTGATAGCTAGTTTTTTCTCTGTACACTTATGTATGGGTAACCAGGAATTGTTTAGCTTAAACTTTTAACAGTACTTTAAATATTCTAGCATTTTTGAGTTGTGCATTAGTGTAGTTTTGAGGTTATGTAATCAATCATTTTGAGTTAACATTGAATACTTTTTCAGCTTTAACTTTTATGAGTAGGTACTTTAAATATTCTACCATTTTTAGGATTGTACATGAAGGAATAGCTTTGAGGTTATGTTTGCAACTTTTTTTATTTAGTAACATTACTAGTAGTTTAGGTTAGTAAGCTTGAGTGCTAGAGCTTTAAGGTTATGTTTGTAACTTTTTTATTTAGTTACATTGCTATCAGTTTAGGTTAATAAGCTTGAGGGATAGAGTTTTGAGGTTATGTTTGCAACTTTTTCGTGTTAACATCTAGCTACATTGTATTCTTAATTCTTTTGTTATAGTTCTCCGTGCGTCGAGCTACCGTTGTGTGTTCCGTACGTTGAGACCAGTCTACCGAGTGTCGTGATGATGGCGTCTACCGTTCAGAAATGCCGTTTCTGCTCTGCTACATTCACGGCAGGCCACAACCGCTACCGGCACGAGCGTCAGTGTGCTGAGAACCAGCATCGTGACCACCAACAGTGCCACCTATGTGGAAAGATGGTCGCACGCAGCGATAAGATGCAGCAGCACCTTGCATCATGTGCTGGAGCTGTCGCTACGACATCAGGCATGCGGTGTAGCTTCTGCTACAAGGCCTTCGCCCGTGCTGATTTTGCAAGACGCCATGAGAAGTCGGCTTGCGGTCTTAACCCAAACCGCATATCACATACCTGCGACAACTGTGCTAAGGAGTTCGCCAGGGCTGATAAGTTAAAAGCCCACATCAAGGTATGCAAGGGGCCTGCTCCGCCTCCAACAAAGAAGCAGAGGATGGTAGCAGTTAAGCCTGCAGTTACGCCCAAGCCTTCGACCAGCCGAACAAAGGTGGTGACCGGGACGGGTTTGGCCAATACCCACGGCTTCATCACCGCCGAAGTGGGTTTCAAGGGTAACTTGAAGACGTACGTGGCAGAAAATACGTCAAGTTCTGCCAAGGATATTTGTACGTACCTGGACTCCATCAAGAACAAAATAATCAACCAACTTGTGGAGGAGATTGAAGAGAACGGACCTCTCAAATTCAATATCGTGCTCGAGTGCGCCTACAAAAAACCCGTAGATGCCTGTGAAGACAAGAGGGCCTTCAAAACCATGAATGTCCCCCTCTACGCAGTTCATGAGGTGGAGGAGGCAGTTACCGAGTCCATCTCTAAGATCTGCAAGGAGGAGGAAGACTACATGGGTAAGGGGTCCGGATGGACTTTGTCGGCCGTTAAGCGACTACAGTTGAGAATCAACAAGCTCGATCCACTCCGTGCCAGCTCCTACATCGAATTACCTACTTCCATCAAAGACAAATACGCAGTGATAAATCCGCAAAACCTCGAAGACCACATGTGCTTTAAGTGGTCGATTCTTGTGAAGTACGTGGAAGGTGAGCATCCTGAACGTGTCAACCAGCGCTACCATGACTTGGAGGGGAAGTTCAACTTCAACAACACTGACTTCCCTACTCCAATCAAGCAAATACCACTGTTTGAAAAACAGAACCCCGGAGTCTCCATCAACATCTACAGTATCGACGAGAATCTGAATGTTGTTCCTGCACGAGTCGCTCCTGAAGAAAAAGAACATCATTTCGATCTTCTGCTCTTGGTCAATGACGATTCATCCCATTTCACCTACATCACTAATTTTTCTGCTCTGGTTCGGTCCCAAATCACTACACATCATGATGCTATTCATGTTTGTAAAAGATGCTTCAAGCATTACGATGATCGGGGTAGGGTTAGCGGGCTCACTGGTCTTCAGTGTTTGGAAAAACACCGTGAGCTCTGCAAACAGCATGCTGCTGTTAGGATGGAGATGCCATCGCCCGATCAAAACGGCCAGCCACCTGTTCTGAAGTTCAAAAACTTCCATCACAGTGATAAGATGCCCATCGTGGTATATTGCGACTTTGAAGCTATTCTAGAGAAAATCCATACATGTCACCCGAATACTGATGAGTCATACATGCTGCAGTACCAAAAGCATAAAGCATACAGCTACTGTATTTACGTGAAAGCTGATAATACCATCATTCCTGCACACCTCACTTCAGCACTTCCATCAGAGCCTGAATTGTATCGCGGTTGTGACGCAGAGGATAAGTTCATATCCCGCATTGTGGAGATTGGACATGACGTACAGAAAATATTTTCTACGTCTGTTCCTATGACTCCGCTCACACATGCACAAAACACTGCTTTTCTGCAAGCAAGGTGTTGTTGCTACTGTGGAGGAAAGTTCGGAGGAACTGTAAAGAAAGTTCGTGACCACAATCACTTCACCGGCGAATTTATTGGGCCTGCATGTAATGACTGCAACCTTCTCAGGCGCAGACCGAAAAAGTTGATTGTGTTCTTCCACAACCTGGCATACGATCAGAACTTCATTATCAGGAAGTTGGGGTATGATAGTAAAGACATCTTCATCATTCCGAATTCAGAGGAGAAGCTGATAACTTTTTCCAAGAAGTTACATGATAAGTTCAGCATTCAGTTTGTCGATACGTTCCGTTTTATGAGTCGGGGTCTTGCTTCGCTCGCTGAGTTCTTGCCTGCAGACAAGTTTATAAGTACTACTGAGTTTTTCGCGCCTGATGAGTTGGAGTTGGTTACCCGCAAGGGTGTCTTCCCGTATGATTTTGTGGATTCTTTTGCTCGACTAGATGATACTCGTCTTCCATCCATCGATGATTTCTACAATAGTCTGACTGATTCCATGATTTCAGAGATGGAGTACGCTCATGCAGTGAAAGTCTGGGACAAGTTTCAGTGTGCTACTTTGGGGGAGTACGCTGACTTGTATCTAAAGACAGATGTCCTGATTTTGGCGGATGTATTCGAGAATTTCCGTTCCATATGTTTGGAGACATACAGCCTAGATCCGTCTCACTATGTTTCTTGTCCAGGGTTCGCTTTCGATGCGATGCTTCGAACCACAGGCGTACAGATAGAGCTTCTTACCGATTATGATATGTACATGTTTGTGGAGGCTGGTATTAGGGGGGGAGTAGCGCAAAGCATTAAACGTCATTGCGTAGCCAATAACTCCTACATACCTGAGACATATGATGCATCCAAGCCATCCACATTCCTGGAGTACATTGATGCAAATAATTTGTACGGGTGGGCGATGTCTCTGCCGCTTCCAATTCGGCATTTCCAATGGGCAGACACATCAATTGATGTCGTGTCTGTCCCAGATGATTCTCCTACAGGCTACATTATTGAGTGTGATGTGGAGTACCCTCCCGAGCTCCATGAAAGTCATAAAGACCTGCCATTTCTCCCCATAAATCAGTGTCCGCCCGGCTCAAATCAATCAAAGTTGATGACAACACTTGAAAATAAAGAGCACTACATTGTCCACTACAAAAACCTCCAGCAAGCGGTATCTCATGGGCTGAGAGTGACTAAGATACATCGAGTCCTGCAGTTTGAGCAGTCGGCATGGTTGGAGCCCTATATTCGGCTGAATACCAACAAGCGGAAAGCAGCAGCCAACGAGTTCGAGAAGGAGTTCTTTAAGCTCGCTGTGAACTCGACATTTGGTAAACTGATGGAAAATAAAAGGCGGAGGCTCAAAATGGAGTTGGTGTGCTCTGAGAAGAGGTTCAAGAAGTTGGTGTGTCGTCCGTCCTTCAAGGACCGTACAATGTACGAACCGAATTTGTCTCTAGTCCACCTTAATCACGAGACCATCATTTTCGACAAGCCGATCTATGCCGGACTGGCCGTACTAGATCTTTCAAAGACTCTCATGTACGACTTCCACTACAATACCATGAAACCCCGTTACCATGACAATATTCACCTGATGTATATGGATACAGACAGTTTTGTGTATGAGATCCAGACAACAGACTTTTACTCAGACCTCAAAGCCGACCCTACACTGATGGCTAAATTCGACACCAGCTGCTACCCTTCCGACCACCCATGCTTCTCCCCCATCAACAAGAAAGTTGTCGGTAAATTCAAAGATGAATGTGGGGGAGAAGTGATGGAGGAGTTTGTAAGCCTACGGGCCAAACTCTACGCCTACAGGTGTGGTGGTAAGAGCGAGAAAAAGGCCAAGGGCATCCAGCGATGTGTGGTCAAAAACCACATAACATTCGATGACTACCTGGAAGCCCTGCAAGACCAGCACACAATGAGGGCAGGCGTTAGAGCAATTCGCTCCCATCAGCACATACTCTATACTGAGTACAGCAATAAGCTGGCCATAACGTGGGAGGACGACAAACGGCTGATCTGCGAAGATGGTATCCACACAGTACCCCACGGATATGTTGGAGGCGGCGAATAATTTTTTTTCTGTAAATAGTTTTTGATTTAAATAGTTTGGCAGTTTGGTAGTTGTTTCCATTTGTTGTATAGTTTATCTGTTTTTGCTGTACAGTTTATGTTTTTGATTTATAGTTTCCATTTTTGTTGTAAAGTTTCAGTTTTTTTATGTGTAGTTTTTGTTTTTGCTCCATTTTTGTTGTGTAAAATATGTTCTTAATTTAATAAATACAATTTTACCTACATATTGTTTATTATTTTTAATATAGAACCTATATCCCACGAGGTACTGATACTTATAAATGTCTTACAGAATGGTGAAATGTAATTATACACAAACATTAAAATATCTGCTTCCATGCAGCTTTTAAAACACGAGTACGCAAACATGAACTTGTTTATAAAAGTGAAATTGAACGCAGACATTACAAATATCTGCTTCCGTGCAGCTTTAAAACACGAGTACGCAAACATGAACTTGTTTATAAAAGTGAAATTGAACGCAGACATTAAAAATATCTGCTTCCATGCAGCTTTTAAACACATGTACGCAAACATGAACTTGTTTATAAAAGTGAAATTGAACGCAGACATTAAAAATATCTGCTTCCATGCAGCTTTAAAACACGTGTACGCAAACATGAGAAGAGATTATTACTTGTGAGTTAGGACTCTGAAATTTTTTTGGCCAGCTAAGATGGAGTAATAAATGTTTTTTTAAATTATCATTACTTTAACTAACGCATCCACAACGATAGTATTGATAACATATATTTTAGTTAAAACCTATAAGTGATAAGACTTTAAGAAAAAACTGTCGGTTACAACAACAAAATGACTGTGGATTTTGTGGATTTTTTGGATTCTGTGGATTTTGGTCTATAAGGTTCATAACAATGTTGGTAGAGAATTGTAACTCGACCTTACATACACTAACATACTTTATAAACCTACAGCCGATGACGACATCCATCAGATGAAATCAAGATGGCAGTCTCCACTAAATAAGATGGTCCCTCCAGCAGACAACGATGGTATATATTTTTTTCCCTGATTTTCTAAGTTAATAATTATGATTTTCCAAGATGGTGGATGTAACGAAAAATTGTAACATGAATGAGTGGGGTGTTCGATGACGATGCCATTGTAACAGAGGGGTGGGGGTGCTAGATGATGTAATTGTAATTTAGAGGAGTGGGGTGTTCGATACGTAGGTTTTTAATTAAAATTTTATTAAATAATATTTTTTTAATTTTATTTTAAAATTTTGATTATTTAATTTTTTAAAATTTAAATTTGTTTTCATTAAAATCGGATAATAAATAAAGATTTTCAAGATGGCGGACGAAACTCAAAATAGAGGAATGTTGTAGAAAACAAAATGGCCACCGGACTTGATGTAATCCAAGATGGTCGCCGGAAGTGACGTAATCCAAGATGGTCGCAGGAAGGGACGCAATCTAAGATGGCCGCCGGAAGTGACGCAATCTAAGATGGCCGCCGGAAGTGAAGTAATCCAAGATGGCCGCCGGAAGTGACGTCATCCAAGATGGCCGCTGGAAGTGACGTCATCCAAGATGGCCGCCTCGAATCCCCGAATCCCCCTCCCCCCTCCCCTGTCCCCATATGAACCAAATACACCTACTGCTGTATATATTTTTCATTTTGATGAAAGTTAAACAATTGAAAAAGTCTACAAGTTTATCTTAAATTACTATAAATATAAAATCTTGACCTGAAATGGGAGGCACCCCCTTAACACATCGACGGTTCAAGATGAAAACAAAAAGGATGAAGTGACTTAAGGATCTATCCCACACGCAGTTAGTTCATTCCACTGTCATCACTATCATTAAATAGATCTTCTGTGAATCAACACCAATAGCTTTCTCGGGTTTTGTTGCTGGACCACAAATTTCCTCGCCAGATATTTACTAAAACTTATTTCCGAGCTGTGAAAGGTCACGTGAGTAATTATATTTATGAACATGCGTGAATTTTTACCGCTGATAGAGACTATTCAGTACATGTCTTTTAGGATAATTTGAGGTGGAGCATAAAATTAAATAGAGCTATTGTGATAAATTTAGAGGTAAAACACTAATAATACCAACACTAATAACACTAACAATAATAATATACTAATAATACACTAATAATACCAACACTGTGTGAAAGACAGAGCCTTAAGAGGGATTAGGCCTCGCCATTTTGATACCGCTATAAATAAATAAAGCTTCCGTGCTACATTTTTTTAGTTTGTCATTACATACATTACAGGACTTGTTGAAGTCATCACTTGCGAACTGGAGCGATTGTAATGAAAGTTGTAGTCACCCGCGCTTACAGACTAGAGCCCGTTAGTAAATATGCGGTTGCAACAAGGTGCCGAAGGTCTGGGAGATGTTATGTATACCTTGACATGCCAAAAATTGGAATCACAGTACAAAATTATAATTATAGCAAAAAAATTATGGAAAAAAATCCAAGACGGCGGGTCCTAATTCCCCCCCCC
This sequence comes from Bacillus rossius redtenbacheri, assembly GCF_032445375.1. Classification (NCBI taxonomy): domain Eukaryota; kingdom Metazoa; phylum Arthropoda; class Insecta; order Phasmatodea; family Bacillidae; genus Bacillus; species Bacillus rossius. The sequence goes on along the minus strand of NC_086333.1, from coordinate 65,249,303 downwards.
CCCCCAACTCTTAAGTGCTACATCAGTACTAAAACAGCTGAAATGTGGTACGAAACCACCTCACCCCCCAATTCCTGGGAGAGCACACGTGCAGCTCAATAATAAGATACGTTTCCAAACAGCTGAATTCCCAACCCCTTTTTTCCAGGACACTCCCCCCCCCCCCCAACCCAAACCGTCTTCACAATACCAAGTGTTATTTTTTTCTTGCCGCATAACGCATTAAGGTCAATGGCGGACTACGGGGTGGGGAGGGGGTTAAGGAATGTGCGAGAGACGGCAAGGCGAGGGTGAAATAAAGCGGTAAGCTAGTGATGACTTGCCGGAGGAGTTCGGGCCCCCTCCCCCCCCTAGACCCTTATCCCGCTGACGTCAGCGGGGCTAGCCCCTCCCTCGATTCTCCGCCACGCTCCAGTTCGTCTGTGAGGAACGGCCATGCCTTGTGCGGTGTGTCTGGCGTTATCTTGAGCCGCGAGGGTGTGGAAGATACGAGGGAAAACCACGATCGCTGCCAAGTATTTATTTGTCAAAAAAAATTGGTTGTCTGTAAAGTCGGTTTGCGGACGATAGTTTAACGTGACAACGTCATAACAAAACATTGATGAAACGATTGCATACTTTATGAATAAAATTGAATCATTTTTATTTTAATAATAAAAGAATAAATACTTGAAATTATACTAGCAATCAGATTTTTAAAATGCAAGAATAATTAACCTTTATTGCCGAAATTGTTGTTGTAATAAGCAATGAAAACTACATTAACTTTTCACTTCACTTTAGAAACAGTCGAGTGGAAGAGAGATAGATGCGGCGCAAGCGTACAATGAGCGTAACGGGACACAGCGTAACGGAACAATGTGCGCAACGGGACACTTTTTCGTGCGTGCAGCCGGCGTTCATTGATTTATTAGACGCAGTCACGTCAAAAAAAATTATAACAAGGGACTAGAAAATTCAGCGGTTTCAATGACTACCACGTTGATAACGGGAAAAAAAAATTGTTTTTGGACCAAAACTACAGTTAGTATAGGGACGACAATAAGAAAGCTTAGTTGGAAGTATGTTTGCTCAGCAGAACATGGAACTGTTATCGCATTGGTTGATTCTGTTACTGATACCTAAGATTTAGCTACTTATTCCTTGTAAACCTATTGAAGAATGATTCTTTCCTCATTTCTCTGATCATTTATTTTTTCTGAGTCCGAAACTGACTCTACTGTTTTCTGCACACTCAGCGAAATGTCATCCGTTAATTTTAACACCTGATTAAAACGAGAAGTATACTAAATTATTGTGCGCCTAAAAAATAGTTTTTTTTTTGTTTATGATTTAAAATAAACTCATAAAACAATTACGAGTAATTATTTTAAATTGTTTAGTTACATATTTATGTCTTTTTTTAATGGTTATTGATAAAAAAAAAGTAAGACTAATAAAGTTATACTTCAATCCTAGCATGAAAAAAGAGCAGGTACTCATTTGGTGTACAGTTTTGTATGTGCCATTGGTCGTAAAACTCCTAATTTTTTGGATATCATTCGCAAATCACTAACGATTTGGTTCTACAAAAATACTAAGAATCTGAGATTTTCAGGATTTGAGAAAACATAATTTGTATTTATTTATGAATGATATCCTAAAAACTCAGAGTTTTGAGACAAAGGCGACATGCAAACAGTTAATTCAAAACAGCGTGACATGCGATTACTTGCTCTCAATTCAACACAGGACTGAAACATAAATTGGCCTTTAAAAGTTTTCAAAACCACTAAATAGCAACTATTAGTGACAAATTCATTTATAAACGATCATATAGGGAATACATTATTTGCGAAATACTCTGGTATTTCTGCATTAAGGTATGAGCTAGCAATTTTTTTTTTGTAACTGGCGCCCATCTGCAAGAGAAGCCATTTTCCCCATTTGACCGGGCCATTCAGGACGGGGTTGCTTCCGCACTGGATGGTTGTGATTGGTGTGCGGACAGCAGACTTGTACTTGAAATAAACCCAGCTAACCACGAAACACAGACAATACAACAAAATCTTAACATACAGTTGGTCTCACATACGTGCAAGTATTTAATATAATGGATGACCTTTACAGCCGTTGCCCTCTTGGATTTCGCCATTTTGGATTATGACATAACATCAGCCATTTTGTCTTCAAGAACTTTACGCTATCTTGGATGATGTATTGCCCCGCCATATTGTTTTCTTCTTCTGGTGGTTGCCAGCTTTGATTCTAACGTCACAGCCGCCACTTTTTTTTTCTGCTGGAGGTTGCCATCTTGGTTGACATAATGTTCACCGTGTATTTTTCCGCTGTTCGTTCCTAGAGTGCGCCAAAGTCACTGTCTCGTGCACATAAGGTCGATGTTCCACTACTTATGTTATAATCCTTATAGACATAAAAAAAATTTGTTTTTATACAAAATACAAATAAATATTTTTCGCAAAAAAATACGCAGGCCATAACAATCAAGTATAGTTAAGTATTTGATTAAATTTAAATCAGGCACGCCATATCACGACGACGCCCCGACTCCGTGCCTGGACTCTTCTTGCAGATTCATGAGACGCGAGATGACGTCTTCTTGCGCCGGGGGGCGTCCAATCAGGCTTAACGACCGTCGCACAGAGGGCTCGGGCGCCGCGTGGCAGGTTTAATTAAGTCCTGGGACGAACACACGAGAATTCTCCCGGCTTCTCTTATTACTCCACGATTTGTTATTCTTTATTTGAAGAAAAAAAAGTTTCTCTTCCTATGAAAAAAAAAAAAAAAGCTTTACGTTCACACCTCGTCGTTAAGGTTGTTTGAAGAACCCTAATTAGTTGCTTCTTAATGTGATGACGCAGGTGGTTCGAAGGGGAAGGTTCAACAACACGTGATCTCAGTTTTATTTCGTTCCTGTCAGCAAACCGTCACAGTTAGCGAAGTGAAGGCTTTACATTCTTCACCCTCGATGTTCTCGCACGACGCGGACTCCTAGCCAATGTGGAGTGGCCTATCATTTTTGTATGCTCTCTTTAGTAGCTCGTGTATTTTATGCACAGTAAGGTACATAAATGAAAAGAATTAATCAGTATACAGAACACAAACAAATCTGGAAACTGCGAGATGCAAAGAGAGCTAAACAATTAGTGGTGGAGTACGATGGAGTTATACCACTCACCAAAATATTTTCAAGATGCACGGGATCTTTGTGGCAGTGACCGCTAAAGGCCCTGCTATACTGTCAAATTTTCGCTTCAAACACGTCCCAAATATGTTCTGTCAAATATTTATTTTCATAAATTATGTTAGGTATTTCTTTATGCCATCATTGACCCTCACTGTCCAAATGAAAGAGGAAGATTTCTTAAAAAAAATAATAATAAAATAAACACTCTTATATCCGGTTTGAGCAGGATACGTCCATGCAGACAGCACTGTCCAAACTGTTTCCGCAGGGGATTCCAAGCTGCCCTGTTGAATTCGAACAGAAGTAAAAGAAATTACGTCTGATAAAGTATTTGTCTTTTTTTTCTCAACGCGATTCACATCGTCAGCTCAGGTAACTGCTGCACTCCGTCGCCTGAGCAAATACACCAGAGACTTATACCGGACAGCTCCAAGAAATTTGTGTGAAAACCTTGCGCTGTTGTCACGTCAGTCCGATAGATGGCAAACGGTACGCCCAGTATGAACAATGTACCTGTTAAATACATATAGTACCAACATTATGGCAAAAAAAATAACTTTCTCTTCTCTTGTAAAAACCTTTTTTTTTAAATCATAGTACAGATTTATGAGAGACATAAACCTCCAGTTCTTAAATTTTTAAAAATTAAATTAATAATGTTTGTCACCAGATAATATTATATGTAATTTGACACTATATATATAAAATATGTTTGTAGTTACACCTCTTGCCGCTATGTTTTTTTTTTTCAGTCTCGCCTGTGCAGGGCCGGATTTAGAGGTCTGGAGGCCTCGGGGCAACAGAGGAGCGGAGGCTCCCTGGCCCCAAATTATTTTCCAAATAAAATGAACAATTTTTTTTTTCAATCGAGTTTTCCAATAAATAATTTATTGTGGAATCAAGTAGATTCTCTTCGTATTTAAAAAAAAAACATACATAAATATAATCGGAGACAAGAATCATATGAAATAATTGTGGGGGCCCTCCGTTTGTGGAGGCCCCGGGGCTTTCGCCCAGGTTGCCCTCCCCTAAATCCGGCCCTGCGCCTGTGTTGTTAGTATAGAGCTGTCCGGTATTGGTCTGTAGTGTATTTGGCCTGAGAGTGCACGCGGGGTCGCGGTTCGATGCCCGGACCCGGCGGAACAAGCTGCACTCACGTGGTTTCACGTGCTGGACCCGGCGGTAACCACTCCCGTCGAGGGCTGGAACACCGCCGACACGAGCTTCATAGTCACATGGATATGGATAAGCCATTCCACCGCGACACGGAGGTGATTTCGGGAAGAGGTACCTACAGTGAGAGGCTGAGCCAACCAATCCCAGCTAATTGCCTCCCCCCCCCCCCGACCCCCTAAACACATTAAGCTAACCTGTGACTGACTCAAAGGAAACCCTATCCTAAAGCTACGGCAACACACATAGCGCTATATGCTCGCTATGTTCGCGATGTTCGCTATGCGAGTAAAATACAGCCAGCTGCATCTCAGTTGTCACTGGCCACACCAAACAACTGTGTTCGCTATGTTGGCGACGTCGACTGTTGTTTGGTTTTCGGCTTTTTTTTTTTTTTTTTTTTTTTAGTCGCTGACTTCGCGCATGCGCGGATAAACAAAACAAAAAAACATCGTCAAACCGACGGAAAAATTAATTAATACATTCGAAAATATCCATGATTATGGAATAAGTCGATGGAAGAAAATAGAAGGCAGGATATGCAGGACAATGAATGGGATTTTATTCCAAGGGAATGCCATAAAACCGAGTTGAATTCATCCTGAAATAATCCATGAGTTTGGTTTTTTTTGCCTCACGAGCATCTACTTCATCAAATGATGACATTTTTTTTTTTCAAATTATTTTGTATTTATATTAAATTCACGAATCCATTTCTTTTTTACGTTTACATGCTGTCAGAGTCGGCAGAATACAATCAACGTCGGAATCATCACTGGAATCAATGGGCATTCGTCTCTCCGACACCGCGAACCAGACTATCCTGTCTGGCCGCCTGGCGCAGCGAACATAGCGAGTATCGCGAACATAGCAAACATCGGGGGAAAAAAAAATAGCGAAGTTTTCCTTGTGGTCTCGGCTCAAGAGTGTCACACGGCGCTTATCCAAGTCTACCACATCTCTAGAACCCCTCGGGAAACCCAGAGCACCTATGATATGACCGAAGCGCGACCAGCAACTTTATAGCCTACCTGTTTACCAGGCTGGAGCCGGAGCTGTATACAGAAAAAACTAGTTGCCAAGAAATAGTTTGGAATACTACAATAAAGCTACTGCAAAGTTTTAGAACACATGACTATGGTTATTTTGCATATATTAAATAAGTTTTTGGAAACAATACTGACTATTTCTTACGAAAATAGGAGCACTATGATGTTTCATTCACTACAAGTTTTTTTTTTAAACCATGGAAAATATTATCAAATATTCAATAATTGGACTTTATTTCGTTTTATTGTGCTTATTAATGTGCGCAGTTAATACTACGAAGCTATTCAGGTGAACTGTTTGCAAATAACTTCAACTATTGGAGGTACTGGGACAACACAAAGCATAAATGCCCGCGTAAGAATCCGAATCCAGTATTACTACGATCACTATTTTGGAGTGATATAGGTGTTTTCACGTAAATGTACAAATTAAAAAATATATGTGTAATTTCACATGCATATTTCTGTTACACTCAAAAAATTAATAAATATAGTGTGCTCTAAGCAATCAGAGCCACCATCCGGCAGACAGACCACGAGTCCAGCAACTTCTGTGACTGTAGGATAGTTTGCTTCGGTGTTGTCTGAACAACCAATAGGTGTTACCTCATAGCGAATAAAAGTCTCGCGAGTATGTACACGATTATGATCACTTGAGTGCCAGTTTACAGCTCGCAAATAATGTTTAGTACACACTGGTGACTAAGTTTCTGACGAAACATTAAAAAAAAAGAGAGATATCGAGTTGGATTTAGATAGAAAGCCCTTAAAATAAAAGTAAATAAAAACATTAGTATGGGACCAAGCCTTAAGCTCTCGAGATCAAGATTTGGAAAATTAAAAAAAAAAAACTCCAACATTAAAATTCGCGTTCACAAAGGAGGAGTTGTAACTGACATATCATATATTTGAAACACTTCTCGGGTTGTTAGCTGTCAGAAAATACAAATAAAAAATATATATTCTAAATCCATTACTGTCAGTAGTAATTCGGTATTAGCACCAGAGATCTAAGCATCTTTATAATTCCACTCCATACGATACCCCGATGGCGGCGTATTTTCTTCGAGAGACGTAAAAAAAAATATTGTGAACATTGGTTTCACCTTTGCCCCGAAAGGGCACTCGACGAGTAAGGTAGCGGAGAGGATGGGGTTAAAATAAAAAGCACCTGCTCCTCGGGTCTACCTGCTTCCACGAGCAACCCTTAAAGCAGGTTCGCCCTCTCACCCGGATCGTAAAGAAAAATGTCCCCGCCCCCCTCATTTTGGCGATACAGGGTCCCTTCCTTCCCCCCGGATAGAGAGTTCACACCTTCTCCCCTAATTGCCTAATTAATTAAATCAACGACCGGCTGCAGTAATGGAGCGCCCTGCTATTAACAGGCGCGCTCAGAGACTTTACGAGGCATGCTGGGAGAATCTGGGACACCTCCTCCCCCTCCCCCCCAACAACTTCCCCCCCCCCCCCGGAGGGGACCCCAGGCGACATGAAGTGAGGGTGAGCTGGGGTTAGTTGGATGATAAGGGGGGAGGGGGCGGCATCTCTGCTAGAGGGTGCTTCCACAAAGCTTTCCTTTCCCAGGCACTCGCTACGTGAAGAGTGCAAAACTACAGAAGAGACTCATTAAATATTCAAAACCTGCTTCTTTACACGGATTTTTTTTAAACAATATCACTGCCTCTTTTTTTTCTTTTCAATTTAATTTATTCCTTGCTGCTGTACCTGATAGCTAGAACTTGCATGAAGACAAAAATTTCGTGAGGTTACTAGAAAAAATTTTTTTTGGCAACTCCCAGAAACAGGTGCAAGTATACGAGACCAAAATTGAACATGCGAAATTTTAAACATCCACAAGAATCGTGCTTAGAACTTACTGATTTTTTCTGGACTCGATAACCATTCTCTTCGGCGTGTTACAAAAAAAAAAAAAACACCAGATTTCAGAAAATGGACCTCTCAACTTTTTCCAATAACCTCACTCGATGTGTAAGTTGGGCCAAAAATGATTATCTTTAATGCCAAGCCGTTAATAGGGTTATTTAATTTTATTTGAGATAAACTTTTTTTTTGGAGGAATGTGCTAATAAACACTACCTTCAGAACTCAAATATCATTGTATTTGCAGTCTGCTAAAGTCGCTGATAACATGTTTACCGTTTTAATTTGATCTTGTAGGCATACTGCGGACGAGATTCGGCAATATTCTACGGAAATGTCTGACCAAAAAGGCGCAGTCATGGTTCTGAGTTCGTGTATGTTTTTTGGTCGTGAATAAATGTATGCCCTAAAGCTGCACGAGGTGTCATAAATTACTAGAAACTTTAATAAAAATAGTGTTATAAATATTTCCTTATTTTATAATTACAGTGGTATCAATGTAGAAAAACTTCGTAACAGTATATATTTTCTTACCTGATCAGGTGGTCTTAAACTTTTGATAGGAACATATTTGTTTTTTTTTTTATTTGGACATGAGTGATAAATCGGCCAAAATATTAACTTTCGCGGTTGGCTCATTGCCACCAATTAAGCTATAGTTTCCTTAGGATGTTATGTATTTTGTGTAAAATCGATAACTGTGTACAGCCATTATTATTACAGTGTAAATTCTTTATAACGTCACTCGATTTAACGACAAATTCCTTAAAACGTCGAAATTGCTTGACTTAGGTTGGTTTACCTTGTTTTCTATACAATAATACACTCTATATAGCGTCACGCTCACTCTATTTAACGACAACAATTCGGCATTATAAATCATTAAACAGTACTTTCTAAGTTGCAGAAGTTGATAAGAACTGCAGCTGTGTACGTTCTTTTGTTTGCTGTTTTGTTGATATATTATCTAGCACGTGTTTACTTCGACTGACGTACCGGAGATTCTAAGAAATTTTGTATTTTGTTTTTTGTATGATGAACTTGCACATGTTTACCTCGGTCACTAGACTTTTGTAAAGTTGTTACACGTTATCATAATCTCAGTTGCTGACAGACTTTCGAACTGTAAACATGGCGAGTAAACGAAAATCTTTGTGTATTGACAAAAAAGTTTTATTAATACGCTTAATAGATGCGGGAGAAAAGATCAGTGATGGAAGACGCTTGGGATTTAGCCGCTCTACCGTGTCTACAATATGGAAAAACAAAGAAAAAATAACAGACTATACGCAATAAGTGTTATTTGTATGAATATTAATGTTCGTGTGTAAATGTGTACTATATTAGTAATAGCATATTATTATAAAATAGTAAAATTATATCTTTTATTTCTCTCCATTTAACGACCACTCTCTTTAACGCCGAAAAATGCTCAGTCCGTTAAGTGTCGTTATATAGAGTTTACACTGTAGTTGTAGAATATTGTATTAGGTAAAAAATGTTCTGTATTTTCCTTATTCTATTTTCTCACAAAAATTGTAATTAAATAAATAATCGGAACATTTCAAGTATTTTTTTTCCACCAAAATACGTACTTTTACTCATAGAAAATTAAAAATAATTTAAGATGCTAATTGCATCAGAAGCATATGTCCGAAGTCGCACTATGTGAAAAGTTATGGTGGTTCGGTAGAAACTGTATATCCTCCATATCACGTCCCGTTTCCGTCACCGGAGTTATTCGACGCTTCTGAAAGTATCGTTTAAGAGCGCGCCTCGGTGGTTGAGGTAGGTCAATTGCCGCAGGGGTGGCGCACATAAATAGCTACAAAGCGGTCCGCTTCGCGCGCGCGCACACACACACACACACAACCTTGGACTCACCCGAGGCAAAGAAAGTCGCAAAGAGCTCGTAAAGGTTTCCCGAAATCCAAGAGAGTAAAAATAAAAACAAAAACATGTTTACAACTGGACGAGAACCACGACGTTTAGAACGCGCTAAGGCAAAAAAAAAAAAAAAAAAAGCTATATTATCACCAACCTGATTTTATGTTTTTTTTTTTTACTAAATTTTTAAGTCATTTCCGTTTCTAAAGCGGAACATCGCGGTTTTATTTTAATAAAAACTGTTTATTTATGAAACTGATTCGATATTAAACACATAAGTCTACAAAATATTTTCTAATTATATATTTGCGAAAACCATGATGTAAACTTTATTTTAAAAATTTTGGTTGTTGAATGTCTAAGGCAAAATTACTCCGTTAGTAAAAGAGCGAGGCGGTGCAGTGGAGTAGCACAGCAGAGGACCACAGTTCGAATCCCGTCCATCGTCGATCTTAATGTCGGTTTCCAGTGGTCTCCCGAGGTCACTCCAGAGAAATGCTGGGATGGTTCCTCGCTACGGGAAGGCAGACTGCTTCCCAGGACCATAGAAATGTGACGAGTACAACCGTCTCTTGATGAATTCGTTGTCACCGAGACGTTAAGACCAATCAAACATAGAGCCTGCAGACAGAATTTGAAATTCCTATCATTTCACTTATCTCAGTTACTAATTTAGATTTAAAGTCTGTGTCACGTAAATAGTCTTAAAATCTGTATCAGGAAAATTGTGCCCTCGTGTAGAAAATGGGTTAACTACGTCCTCGCAATAACAACAGCAGCCTGTAGAGGAATCGACATTTTCACATAAAATGTAACAGTCATTTATGTACCAATTTGCCACTTAAAACATTTCATAGTTCAACTATTAGTTAACTAACAAAAATTTGAACTAAAGTCATGTTACACATAACATAAATAATAAAAAAATACACCAAATACAATTTTTTTTAAATTTTCACGCTACTTTAATAACACGTTTATTAAAAAAAAAAAACAGGATCCATGGTGAAATTTAAGGACATTCAAAGACCCTTAAGTACGATTCATTTCACGATAGGATATAATTCTAACGCGTATACCTCTAAGCATATCCCGCAATTGACATACAGTTTACAGGGAACGCTCCTGACCAGTGCGAAATCCTCAACTAAGTAATTGCCAAATCACAAGACACCAATGTCGACGTCTCGCAAGTCGGCGGCCAATGGAACAGGTGGCATCTGCCCGTGCACGCAGCGGACTGCGGATTCCAGTCCAGAAGTGATTGAAAAAATGAATGATAATTATAAACTCAATTTCACAAATGAGTAACAATTTTCCACACGAAAAATTGGTTGTCTGTAAAGTCGGTTTAGGACGATAGTTTAACGTGACAACGTCATTACAAAACATTGATGAAACGATTGCATACTTTTATGAATAAAATTGAATTATTTTTATTTTAACAATAAAAGAATAAGTACTTGAAATTATACTAGTAATCAGATTTTTAAAATGCAAGAATAATTAACCTTTATTGCCGAAATTGTTGTAATAAGCAATGAAAACCACATTAACTTTTCACTTCACTTTATACACAGTCGACGAAACAGTTCACATGTAGATGACTTGTAATTAATTTTAAAAACTGGAATTTAGCTATAAAGTTTAAAAATAATTATGAACAAGTTTTCATATAAATAAAGTGTAATCAAATATCTATCATCAATTATATGAATCACCATAATTTTTTAGTAAATAGTAACATAACCTTATTATTACTGCACTCGCCGACAGCGTAACGGAACACAGCGTAACGGAACAATTGTCGTAACGGGACACAGCGTAACGGAACGATGTGCGTAACGGGACACTTTTTCGTGCGTGCAGCCGGCGTTCATCGTTTTATTAGACGTTGTCACGTCAAGAACTCCAATTCAAGGAGGTGTACGAACCCGACGATTGGCGCCGTCGGATTACGAGGCCAGTTTGAATCGACACGGACTTGCGGCGTGCCACGCGTGGACCCGAACAAAAGACGGATCGGCAATGCAAATGCGCGCGGCCTGGGTGGGCGCAGACAGACGGCTGGTCGGCCGGGGAGAGCCCGGTAATTAGGAGACGGTTCGCCCGTCCTGGGACCCGGCGCGCGCTCGTGGGCGGTCGACGTCTGCCCTCCACGGCGAGGCAGGGGCGGCGCCATGGCTAGCCACTTCCCCGCGCCGCCGCACCAGTCAAGCCTACTGTCCGTTGGGGCGACTGAATTGTTGCCCCTTGGATGGGCAGCCCTTCAGGATTTTTCTGACAGTGGTTAGTTTGTAATGTGACCTAACCTAACCTAACCTAAACTAACCACCGTCAGAAAAATCCTGAAGGGCTGCCCATCCAAGGGGAAACAATTCAGACAACCTTTCAAAAAAACTACTGTCAGAAAAATTCTGATAGGCTGCCCTTCCAAGGGGCAAGTTTTCAGGATTATTTAAACACTTAATGAAACATGTTTTCAGAAATTGGATGGGCTGACCTTCCAGTCGCTGTACAAACAAACCATTGCCAGAAAAATCCTGAAGGGCTGCCCTTCCAAGGGGCAACAATTCAGCTCCCCCACGTCCGTCATTAAACTGTACAACCCCATTCATTACATCACGCAAACATCATATGCTCGGATTCTAATAAACACGCACATTTTTCTTATTTCCTTATTTTCAAATGACGATGCAGCAGGACGTTCAGAGCTCCTGACTGTCCGAAAACAAATCATGCTTTCGGTGATAACTTTATAAATGTAATCTATTATTTTGTCTGAAATAAATTTTTGATACGGCCAGCAATTACTGCAAAGTGTGATATTTGGTTGTGTTGGACTTTTGTCCTTACTGTTTCAGAGTACAGAAATGCGAACTCAGAAATCTCTGTGAGTCTGTAGGCTGACTAAAAGCGAGTTCTATGCGTGAACCTATGTCCACCCATCCCAAACAAATTCATTCTGAAGATACTCCTTGCTCATATCACCACTCTTCATCGTATCTAACAACCCCGAATTCGACAAGAAGGTAACTCAGAATTAATTTCCTTTATAGGACTCAAAGTCAATGTTTTAACACTAAACGTACAAAATAACGCTTTGCAGGCGGAGTTTTGCGCGAATCCTACTAATGGTTTTCTGTAAAAAAACTTACGTCCAGTGCTACGACATTATCCATTATTTTTGACATATATTTATTTAGAATAATACAGTCTAAATCTACTAACAGTTTTATTTTCAAATATTTATTTTTAATCACTGTAACAAAAGAAAATTAATCAATAGTTCGAATAAAATAATTTTTACACTTGTACAAAAAGAATTTAATCATATCTACTAATGTTTTCTAATGACTGAATGAAAAAAAAGACGAAACTATTTTTCTCACTCGAGATGGGACGGCTATCACGGCACTAATGTTTCAGGTTTAATTAATGTTACAACTCATAATATATTTAATTCGAGTCTGGATTTTTTAAGGGAAGGGGGGGGAGAAAGAGGGGATGATTTTATTAAATTTCGGACAAGCGCTAAAACGCTCAAAAACTGGGCCTGCTACACAGTTAGAGTTTACAGTAAATTTTATAGACGTTTAGGCGAAGAATGCAATGGAAAATGAACCAAACGTTTCTCCATAGTTCCATACAACTGATTCTTCGTTAAATCTACGCCAGCTTCTAAGGCCAATGTCACACGTTCCCGGTACACCCACGTCATGAGTCTGCATGGAGTGTATGGAAGCAGTCACAAGAGCGCGCGCGGCGGGGGATTATGGCGCGCCAAGGTTGCCAACATTATTGGTGAAGACTGAGGCCGTTGTGACAGAACTACCTTTCAATTATCGTACACTTCCACCACCCTTAAAAATGTGTCATTAGCCAGTGACCAACCACAAAAACTCGTTTTCTTCCAACAGTAAAACAACTCAGCCAAATCAGAAATGTGTTTCAAGCAAAATTAAACAAATTAAATCTACACGGTAACGTAAATTCTATACATTTCCATTACACTTGAGCTGAAAATTAATGATACTATACAAATACTTAAGATGCATTTTGAATTTGAACTCTTCTTTCGAGAATAATATATTACAATTAAATCTGCAAGATATTTATGAGAATTAAAATATACAAATGTTAGCAGGAATGTTTCAAAACTTGGTTCAAAATACATAAAAACTCTTCATTATTTAATTACAGAGATTTTATTAACAATTCATAAACGGACGATTCTAATATTTCTACTTCCACCTTGCCTTCCTGGTAATCCCAGGTTACATGAGATCTAAAACGTAAGGAGACTTCAAAGTTTAGGACAGTAACTAAACCAACTGCAGTTTTAACTTATTACATTTTTTTTAAAAAGACAATCTGTGAAATATAAGGTGTTATAATAAATGATAAACAATGTGTATAAAATGTCAAAAAAAAATCGAATTACCACGCAAGCATTCACGAACATATATCACCGCATGTCCCCAAATTTACCGTAAGGGTTGGCAACCCTGTAGCCCGCTACCCTGGAAGTCATACGGGCATGAAGATGGTCGCGCCTGCCACCACAAGGCACAATGGATATTCCAAGTGGAGGGTTTCATTGTACGAGTGTCGGCACGTCCTGAGATATGGGATTCGCCTTCACAAACACACGAAGAAAAACTCAAGAAGATAGAAGGTTTGGAGACGAGTATGACGGAGCCTTTATCAATAATATCGACACAAAAAATAATTATCAAATGAATCATTAGCCACACACTCAAACGATACAGAACAAAACACAGATACTAATCCGATCTTTAAATGATTCATGCGATGAGGGATTTTGATTTAGTAAAATTCTTTCAACATACGTCATTGCAGTTCGCATTGTTTGCCACGGAAAAAAATTCAAAATCGCAAAAACAGGAAACCCTGGTCAACACAGCAGATGTGTGGATCCAACACTGTCATGGACAACACCACAATGACAGTAAAGACGAACACAGACAAACTTTAAAAATCAGTCAGAACAAGAATTCCGTGAAAAGAATTTAGTCATGAAAAAGTAACAGCACAGACGGACATAGTGTTTCTGTAACAGTACCTGTTTATTTTCATCGTTGTGTTCGTATGTTTGCTGTGGTGACCAGGTTATGATTAGTTGTCTGTCTGCATTGCTGTTCCTGTTGAAACTGTATCGTCGTTGCTAGCCCACTGTGTTCGTCTGTATTGGTATTTTTTCATGACTAAATTCCTTTCACGGAATTCTTGTGCTGATTTTTAAAGTTTGTCTGTGTTCGTCTGTGCTGTCGTCGTAGTGTTTTTTTTTTTTTTTTAATATAATACCCGTTTAGTTTCATCGTTGGGTCTATCTATCTGTCTGCTCTGTTGTCTAGGGTTTCTTATTTATGCATTATTTTTTTTCATGAAAAACAGTGCAAAACTGCAATGGTTCTGTACAAATAAATTAATTAAAGCACTCATACGTTACAGGACTCCGTCCACGCTCATGTGACATTGCTCTAGCTTCCTAGATCCATGTTCTGTTTTCAACAGGATAAACATTCAGCAGGAAGGAATAAGAGAGTATCTGCAGCAGATCTATAAAGTATTTGAAGCCTTTTATTAATAATAAACTTTAATTATAAGTGAATGTTCAAATTATATGAATTAAGAACCCGAAAATTTTGAAGACAGCTGTAAAATTTACGAACATCGCCGGATTATAATTTTTTTTTCAATAACCGGTGTTCTCTGTAAATTTAAGGTGCAAGATTTTGACGTGAAAATGTCTATTCGCTAGTTACAGTGATGGTCGAACTTTGTGTGTCAAAATACCGTCAGAGTTGAATCGCTAATAACTACGAGACTAATAATATGTTAACAATGGTTGAGCCTACAACAAATAAGTTATCAGTTCCGTACGTGTTTATCGCGCAGTATTTGTTTTTGCACGTGACGTCATCGTACCACCGTGGGCGCATGCGCAAGATCGTTACAAAATAATTTAAGATGTCGTCTCACGTGACTCGTAAATATGCTCGGAATCACAGAAAACGCCAAGTTGCATCGAAGAGGTGGATAATTAAATTAATAATATTAACACGAAACACTTGTTACGATTTTATCTTTTGACGTTTTCACGAAAAAAATCTGCGGTTGCGTACCAGAACTGTGCCTTTCAAGTTTTTTTTTTTTCCCCAACGGTGTAGGGTCTCTTGTAAACACTTCCCAAACGGCGCGAAGACAAGACAAGCGTGTGCGAGTGTTCGTGCCAGCCGAGCGACCTCGGAGTGCCAGCCAGTGTTTACTGCTCCGACGGACAGGCAAGACAGACGCAGGTCACCCCACCCAGTTCACTAGAGAGAGAGAGAGTGTGTGTGTGTGTGTGTCTTCCCACCACCCAGCCCTGCGAGAACAATGGGGCAGTCCAAACGAAAGAGCAATCGAGATTTCTTTTTATTATTATTTACACGGCTCATCAACTTCTACGAACTCAACGACGGCGGACAGAATGGCAGATGGTTGACATATAAAAACTTACTTAACACACTTAAAAGGAGGAGAAACAGCTACCAAAAGACGCCATCTTGGGTTTCCATAATTTTTTTTTAACATAAAAATGTTCCAAGTTAGAAATTTGGCTTTTTTAAAAAAAGCGCAATATATAATTTAAATAAGTGGATGAAGTTAATAATGAGTAGCTGCTACAAATAGTTTAGCCTATGCTATACTTAATTAGCGTTTAGTTTTTAATTATTGTTTGGAAATGTCTACAACTGTAAAACGTCAACCGACACCATGTTATTGACTTTGTAAATATAATGTTGCGTAATGCCTACCTTAACGAAGGCTAAGTTTCAGTATTTAACGTTAGAAAATAGTCATGGCAGAAAAATGTTGAAACCTCTCAATATGGCAACTTCCGATATTTCTCCCCCCTTAAGGCTCATATCAGGTGACATTTTTTTTCTTGTAATCCCTTGACAACTACCTATTGTGAATATAGTTACGAAATATCTTCTCGTAAATATGGCTACTCTTTAAAATATTGATTTTTATTACAGCGATGCCAAAATATTTTGTTTTAAATAATGACCAAACACCCAACTTTGCGCATGATTTTCTGTTAACTGGACAGTAATTTCTTGAAAATAAATCACAAAAGAATCTCTCAAAGTTTTATAAACAAAAACCACCTTAAAACACGTGTTGTTCACAGCATTTAGTTTTGTTCAGTTTACAGGCGACTATCGCCCCATCAAGGCGTCAATTGTTCGTTTCCTGGTCAGACTACTCTAACTTTGAACCCTACAGAACACACTAAAGGATCCGCCTCGTAAGGGGTGCACCTGTGTCAGTGAGGCGGGATGATAAGTGCGGCGCTCGCTGGTGCTTCTAGCGCGGTGTCGCCTCTGAACTAGCGCGCTGTTTTCACGCACTGGTAACCATTTAACACTATATGACAGAGAAATGAAGATATAGGTTGTAATGCAAGTCCCTTGAGAGCTTTCGAGGATCTGAAACGGATGCACCATGTCTAAAAATTATTCTGAAAACAAGCGTTTTAGCCATTTTAAAATCTAATAGAAACAAGAGTTTAAAAACGAAATACGGAAACGGAACCACCCATTCGCCCTCAGCGTATTCTTAAATGATTTTTCGTAAATATGCCCTATTCGGATATATTGAGCAGTTTTCAAATCGCGTGACTTTTTTTTTTTTTACCCTTAAGCTCTGCACACCGTGTGTGTGTCCGGTTTATTAAGTCACCACCATATTGATAATTTTCAAATTTAAGCTACAGTTAGGCCAACTGTTAAATACGAGGCAATGTACATGTCGCAACATGGCATGAGCGGTAGGGCGAGATGAAGAGAGACAGGTAGAAGGAAACGAGTAAGGAGGGAGGGAAAGAGAGAGAGAGAGAGAGAGAGAGAGAGAGAGAAAGAAAGAGAAGTAGGGCCGCTTGCAGAGTCAGAATCTAAGCAAAAAGCTTTGCAGGCGTATCAAATGGCGAAATACTTTACTTTGCCTCGAGCAACTACTGTGCAAACAGCCCGTGGAGTTTTAAATTTGCAGCGTCACCCACATCGCAGTAAGCGTGCAAGGTCATGTTTCCTTAAAAAAAAAGAAAATACGTTGTCGCTTTGAAAGGAGCAGCAAAATGGCAGCGCTGTCGACACCATGTGGTTCATATCGTGTTCGATAAGGCAAATCACCAAGAACTGATTAGAAAATGCCCCATTCCATACAATACACAGTCGTCACTTGAGGCAAAGTAAAGTGTTCGTCCATCAGATTAACATAGATTTCTATTTATTATCGTATTTTATTAATAATTTGTAAAGCGTGAGATTTGTATTCATGGTGAAATTGGTTATGCACATATTTACTTGAAAAACCCGAAACATGACTACGATTGAACATAAAAATTGCATCATTTCAGCTCGTTACCTAGAATTCATACACAATACAGAATCGATTATATTTAACTTTAATATATAAATACTATGTCATGTAATGGTAATATCATTCATTCGAATTCATCATAAAATGATCGCAACATTTACGGCACAAATTTATTTTTCTCCATATTTTAATAAAATAATTACCAAACAAATCACCGATAGTTTAAAAGCCCGAAATGAAAATTTAATATATAAAAAACTATATTTAATTTACCAGTGAATTATTTTTGTAATATTTCACTGACACAATAGTTTAGTAAAAACGCACGTTGAAAAATTATTCAGTGGTGGCTGGCTTTTTGACGTCACTGATTTATACCGTGACACCAAGCCTCGCGTACCGCCAAATGCGGTACGTGATTCGATGGAGCGTGGAGAATACCACAGATATATATTTTTTCATAACCTAAGTTTAAATCTAAGTGTGTTTAGGAGGTAGGGAAGACTCTAAGTGCGTCTCAGGCCGAAGCCCATACTCTCTAGCAGGGTATTGGCCATACAGGAGAGGTAGCATGCATCATGTTCTAGGGTGGGATTGGCCACCATGGCAGCAATTGGCGCCATGACTAACTCCCCTCACTGACTATTCTAGACTAAAACTAGATAAGTTGGGCCCAGGCAAAACCTGCATAGACACAGGGAAACCCTAGGCTCCTTCATGCGAGGTGTAAATATGCATTACGCAAGCAGGTTGGATACAGGAAATAGAGGCATGGTTCAGGAAGAAGAGTTGGACAGAGTATAAAAGAGTCTACCATACGGGAGTTTGGACACCCCCAACTCTTCTTCCAGATCCATCCTTCTGTTTTCCCGTAAGCCTCCTGCTTGATACTAATGCATGAAATTTTGCATCCCGCATGCCAGAGCCCAGGGTTTTCCCTTTGTCTATGGAGGTTTTACCTGGGCCCAACTTATCTAGTTTTAGTCTAGTACAGTCAGTGAGGGGAGTTAGTCATGGCGCCAATCGCTGCCATGGCTGGCCAATCTCCCTCCTAGCACACGATGCATGCTACTCCTCCTGCATGGCTAATACCCTGCATGATTAGAGCGTATGGGCTTCGGCCTGAGACGCACTTAGTCTCCCTCCCTAACCCGGAACCCTCCCCAGCACATTTAGATTTAATTTAGGTTAGGAAAAAAAAAGAAAAAAAAGAGTTTGGACACTTGGACATTACTGTCCGTATTGGTTTTGGGGGGTGCTGTTTTTTTTTTTTTTTGGGAGGGGGCGACACTGGTCGTTTCCCGCCAGGCTGCCAGCCAGCCTATGTACCACAGGTCTCCGCGCGAGTGTCTGCCCTTACACCTGCAGTTACGTCACGGGGAAATTTCATTCGAACGGTGAGTCAACGACGAAGGTTGTTTGTGGATGAGGGGTGTATGTTCTGTGCGATGGTCGTCGATGGTCGCCCTCCTTCTCTTCGCAAAATAATAATAAAAAGAAACTTTTGTTTTGTGGAGGGTGAAGGGGGGAGTGAGGAAAAGGGGGTGAAAAGCGCCACGCGAGGCCTACGTCAGCCCACGGCGCGGCGCCATCGATTCCCGCCGTTCTTCCTCGCAGCCCCCGACGCCAGACGGCGGGAGGGTCGTTAGCCCCGCCCCGTCTCGGCGGGAGCCGGCTCGTGATTGGGTCCGCCCGCCAGCGCGGCTCCTCGGCTCTTGTCATATCCGGGATAGATTATATTTTTGAAAGAAAAGTGCCTGCCTGCTACGCGCGTTTAGAAGTTAAACTTCACATGTAGAGTGATTGGGAAATATTATTTAAGTTGCACGAACATATGAAAACGTGTGAATTACGCGGTCAGAATATATATATATATATAACGCCCATGTCTTAATGAAATAAGGTTTAAGATAGTTAAGATATGACACGTAACACCATTAGCGTAGATCGAGGGGCTGCCACCCCCCCCCCCCCCCGCGAATTAAGAAGCCCCTCTCTGAGACGCTTGCAAATGTGTGACTGATACGGGGTTGATAAACTAAGTTTTATGAAAAATTTTCTATATATGTTTTAAGTTTTCTGCTTATTGCATGCATATAGTTAGGCCATCATATGGGCAGTATACAACATACAGGCACCGTGTCCAGACGTGACTCGTCGGTTAAATACCACGCGCCAAATTCTCGGGCCGCGCGGGCATTCCCCCCCCCCCCCCCCCCCCCCCATTTTTTTCCATTATTTTCCACGGGGACCCTTGCGAATCGTACGGATTTTCACCGCTGCGTAACAATGTTGGAAATGTCTATACAAATTTTCACAAGTAAAGTTCAATTTTCAAAATTCCGTATTTCCAGCATTATTATAAAAATGCAGCACTGCTTCACATAAACTGTCCCCTCGAGGCCATTTACCATCTGCGCATTTAGTTATGCTCCCATGAGTCATGGCCTCGACTTACCCTACCGGTTGTGAAGAAGTTCCGCTTAAAAAATTCGATGATTCTATTCTCGCTCCGTAATCGATGCATTGATTCTTGAAGTGAAATATAAATTAAACCTCTTCTCCTTATACAACATAAATAATAGTTTTGTAGTTGCAAAAAAAAAGTTCTCAAACACCCTATCAAATAGTTTTCTCTTCAACATTTATTTTTTTTATTTTTAATTTTTCAAGGAAATATACCTTGTACGCTTATCGCGACGTAGTTGACTGGCTGCAAACTTGAAAACTCTTCGTCTCTATCTTTCTCCTTCTACTTCCTTCCTTCTTCAACCTGTCTCCCCTCTTCCCACGCTAATTATAGTTCAGTCATGCCAACTTGTGACATACAAATACCCGTTTATGTCGAATACCAACAGTTTACAGTAAATTTAAGATATTTCTATCAGTGCACGCGATTACAGGCATTTCGTATGAAATTGGTATTCACTACATTGTCGATATCGGGTTAATCAGAGGTGGACTCAACCACGGAGTCCATTATACTTCGAGATCACTTCTCGTTAGCTAAAAGTCGGAAAAGTTTCTCCTAACACATCTACGTTATTACCTTATTCTTATATTTTCAAAGCACAATAATTTTTTAGCAATACGAGGCTGATGAAAACAAAAGAGCCTGGATAAAACGCATTGTTTATATTTAATGGTTCCTTTAGTGAAAGGGGCGACTGAAATGCTGCCCCTTGGAAGGGCAGCCCTTCAGGATTTATCTGTCAATGGTTTGTTTATACAGCGACTGGAAGGGCAGCCCATCCGATTTCTGAAAACATGTTTCTTTAAGTGTTTAAATAATCCTGAAAACTTGCTCCTTGGAAGGGCAGCCCATCAGGATTTTTCTGACAGTAGTGTTTTTGAAAGGTTGTATGAATTGTTGCCCCTTGGAAGAGCAGCCCACCAGGATATCTTTAACAGTGGTGTTTTTGAAAGGTTGAATTGTTGCCCCTTGGAAGGGCAGCATTCAGGATTTTTCTGACAGTGGTGTTTTTGAAAGGTTGTCTGAATTGTTCCACCTTGGAATGGCAGCCCTTCAGGATTTTTCTGACAATAGTGTTTTTGAAAGGTTGTATGAATTGTGGCCCCTTGGATGGGCAGCCCTTCAGGATTTTTCTGACAGTGGTTAGTTTGTAAAGTGACCTAACCTAACCTAACCTAACCCAACCGAACCTAAACTAACCACTGTCAGAAAAATCCTGAAGGGCTGCCCATCCAAGGGGCAACAATTCAGACAACCTTTTCAAAAACACTACTGTCAGAAAAATCCTGAAGGGCTGCCCATCCAAGGGGCAACAATTCAGACAACCTTTCAAAAACACTACTGTCAGAAAAATCCTGATGGGCTGCCCTTCCAAGGGGCAACAATTCAGCTCCCCTTAGTGAAGTACTCAATGATTGTGTGGATCCTCGTATTACCTTGAAAACACGTTTAAACACATACTATTATACTAATATACGAGTAATTCTTTTAGTCTTGTAGTCTTTGCGCTTTCTTTTTCGGAAAGAAATTTGTCGATTTCGTTTGAATTTTACCGAATTGCATCGTTTTTAGGGGATGGCGAATGGAGAGGGTGAAAAATCTATCCATCTAGGGCCTAAATGTAGGGAAGTCAGTTTACTGTACCTTTTATTTAATTATTAAAACACGTAAACGTCCCAGTAAAAAATTATTACTCTATCCATATATATCATTATCACGGAAGAGCCAATAAGGGTTTTATTTATAGATGCCCAACGTACATATATATGTGTAATGTGTTCCATTATTGTTCTACATTTAATGTTTATTACTTACTTTGTTTATGCTGTTGAATAGTTTATAATGATTGAATTTTTATTTTAGATAACCAGGATCAATATCTTAAGAATCGTAGTTACGTTCATGTAAAGTTATTTTTGTACAGTGGACAAAATGGTTAGTTGCGACCATCTTGTCGTCTAAGCGCAGCTCGGTCGTCGATGCGGACCTAGAGCGCGTGTCACCGGCCTGGAACAGGCATGTGTTCCTCACGTGTGACGGAAGGGGCTTGTTGACGGGTCGAGCAGGTGTGGCCACGCCCCATGCTCGCCTGTGATAGGCGCGCGTCGCGACGGCAGGGTCGACCACGCCCTCGTCCGGTCGTGCGTCACGGCACCGACGTGTCCTCAAAGGGTTGAAGGTCAAGGCGTTTCGAGCGGAGTCACCCCGCAACATTCATCGATGGGAGTATCCTAAATTATTCACGTTTTTGCACGTGATTTTAAATAAATTCTTAATATAACAATATTGAATTGTCTGTAAAATATGTTTTTCCTACTAAAGAAGTTTTTTTTTTTTTTTAAAGAATTTAAAGACAAAGTGTTATGTCACTCCTAGCATGTACTGAAAGCATGAAGTCATGTGGTATACAATTTAGGATTAACCGTTCGTATGTAGTATTCGTCTTAAAACTATTTAGTTTTCATATTTCAGTAACTATTAGGTCTTCCCGAAACCCTGAAAAACTCAGGTTTCTATGGTGTTGGAAAAATCTAATATACTAAAAATAGTTTCAAGACGAAGGCTCCATACGAAAGGTTAATCTAAAACAGTGTACCACATGATTTCATACTTCCAGTACGTGCTAAGAGTGACATAAAATTTTGCCTTTAAGTTCATAAAAAACCATCACCTAATATTTACATTATAATTTCAATTATCAAAATTTAACTTTATGTCCACAAGTTAATCACTGTTTTATTAAGTCCACAACTTACTCTCCCCACTGGAGTTCGGCTCGACAGTGGCTCTCTACTGCGTGTCTCTTGCCGCGCGCGCACTTCTTGCTCAACGCACTGCCTCACGCTACTCACTCGTCCACCGCACATACAACACCCGGATGCTTCGGTGCCCGACGCACCAGTCTCCGCACACGAGGCCCGTCTCTCGTCGCCCGCTATCGCTCGACAAGGGGTCACTGCCCCTCTTCACTTCACTGCCTCCTCAGATTTTTTTTACTAACCTAACTAAAACTAAGTGTATTTGGGAGGGGTCCGGGTTAGGGAGGGACCTAAGTGCGTCTCAGGCCGAAGCCTATACGCCTAGTCATGCTGGGATTAGCCATGCAGGGAGAGGGTCGCATGCATCGTGTGCTTAGGAGGGGATTGGCCAGCCATGGCAGCGATTGGCGCAATGTCTAACTCCCCTCACTCTTAACTCTAGACTAAACTACTAGATAAGTTGGGCCCAGGTAAAACCTGCATAGACCTTCTGTCAGAGCAGTGGTTATACTGCGCGGTCAATATGCTGACTCCTCAGGTCAGTCTCTCTGTCTTATATACCTGCCAAGTCCTGTCCTAGAAGTGTTGTGTCATCAGGATCCCCGACTCAACACTCGAAGCTTCCAGAACAGTGGCGTCCTAGTTACGTCACTTCACGCAGAACGGGGCTCTGGGAAAGTGCAGAACCTTCGAGAGACGCAGAGAATCTCCGGGCTCTATGGAAAAGCGCTGGGGAAGGAGAAGATGTAGCGGGGAGAAACTGCTGATTGGATTAGGCGCGTAGCGGTAATGGTCAGGTGCGCGGTCTGGCTGGCCAGTCTCGCCGCTACAGTCCTCGTAAAATTATATAATTACGTTTTTCCCGCTATATAATTACAATTTTATTGTTTACCTTCCCGATTTCATCTGACATACTAGTTTGGCTTAAAGAAAGGAAGATCAAGTCTTAATATCAGTAGTTTCAAAACTGAGCAAATGTTCTGTCATCTATTGGCCTGGGGATGACAACAACGCCACGTTTTATGCAAACAAAAAGTTTTAGCTGTCCGATGTGAGTATCTAATGAGTTGACCTGACTTGTCGTTCATAGAGTGAATAAATAACAAGTACGGAATTGAAACTCAATGTTAATGATTTTTTTTCTCGCTTTTCTCCCTTAGTACTCACTATACAAAATTGCAAACATGACAAACATTAACTTAAAATTTGTCATGCTTCTAAAATACGGTAGACATAACTCAATACGTGAGGAATTATATTCATCCATTTATGTCTAAATGCTAACCATCCATGTGGTCATGCAATAAATAATTACGATATGTTTGTGGAGTAACAGCCTGTTTTTTAAAAGCAGTCTATAGAGAATTTACTTTTAAGTTAATATTCGATTCGGTTCTGTTCGTTTACGATTTATTTTTCGGTCGCTGCCGACAAGTGGAAAATGGTGCTTCGGTTTCTATTCGGTACCTAATATAAGCAGTAGAGCACCGAATACTCCCGCGACACGAACAGGTTTCATCAGGTTTCTGTAAGGTACAAACACATGTCCAAGGAACAAAAAACAATTAGCGCGTTTACGCACGCGCAGTTGAGTTTCTGTTTTAACCTGATAGCGAGTGGATCTTATTTTTTTTTCGAAATTGTCGCAGTTTTTCTGATATATCCTGAAATAATTTTTTTAAAAAATTGTCTTTATGCTCTCTAAGCTTTGGGGAAATGGTGTAGAATACTCCAAATTCCTGCCGTAAAATGATGAGAGGGTGCTCCCAATGAATCCTAGTATTACTCCTTTTTTTTTTTTTTTTTAACTTTTCTATAGAAAAACAACATGGCAACACTCCATGATCACTACCGAGTGTACGGAAGAGAACACAAAACCTAATATGATCCGTATGAGAACCGTGTATTTGTGAAGGGGTTTCATTCGGTTTCGGTTGCAACCGAAAACGAACCGAACCGAATGGCACCGCATGTGTGTGAAACAGGCCTTAGCCGTTCCGCCAGCATCGCTGTTGCTAACCGGGCAGCAATGCCCCCCGCCCCACCCTGCGCCCTCTAGCTCACAACCCTCCCCTTAAACTCGCCACCCCTCTGACGAATCGAGCGCACAGCCGGAGGGGTGAGGAAAGCGAACAATGGAGCAGGGGCAGAGAAGGTTGCGGGCGGTGGAAGGATTTCAAACACTGCGCGGGGGAGCGTAAGGTTTAAATTGATTTCCCGCGTCTACTGGTTTGGAGCGGGTGCACTAGGTAGGAGGAGGGGGGGGGGTTGGAGGGAGGCAAGCCTGTGTCTGTCACCTCTCCGGCAGAATCTCATCATCAGCGCTGTAGAAGCGACTGCCGGGCCGACACCACACAGTCGCCTAGGGCGCGGCCTTCTGGAACCCGTGGTCCCCACAAGGGTCGGGCTGGATAGACCCCTGGGTCTAGGGTCCGGGCCTGGGAGGCCCGGCTCAACCCTGCTTATTTTTAAATGTTTAACTATTAAAGTTCTTTATAAACTAAAAAAAAATTGGATATTTTTTATCCAATGAAATTTTAGAAGATTTCACACAACTACAGCTATTTTTTTTTTTCAGTAACTAGTTTCATTTTTATCTTAGTGTGTGAAAAAAAAATATAAATACTTGCTGTGGTTATTTTAAAGTAAAATAATATTGTATAAACAAAGCCTAGTTTGGACTTAATAAAATAGTAACCATAATTATACCCTGTATTTTCAGGTTAAATAACATTCTAAAAAGAGTGCAGTTAAGAAATAACTAGAGACCGGAAAAATTCGCGCTTTCGATGACCTCTAGGATAGACTCCACAACCCTCCACACACTCAGGCAAATGCCACCTGCTCATTGGCTATTGACTAGTGACACCTGCCAACCGGGACACTTGCGATTCGATACTGTTTTGGTTGAAGGTTACCCATTGGCTCAAAGTCCTTCAGATAAACTGTAAGCCAATCGCAGAAGCAATATAAAGGTACAGTTGTTTGGATTCTAGCATATCGTGAAATGAATACGCGAATTTTTCCGGTCTCTAGAAATAACCATGCAATTATAATGCAGCGCGTAAATGTAAAATCTTGGGGGGAGGGGGGGGGGGGTGTGCGCGTCTCCGATCCTGGGTCCAGGGGCCCGTAATCGAATGTGGGGGCCATGCTGGAACCCCGCGGTTATGTACCACCCGCGGCGTTAAGTTTCATCCGCCTCCCGGGCTCGGACCTGTTGTTTGCGACAACACTGCGACATGACTGTATTTCACCACAGTCAGTGCGGGCGCGAGGTCCGACTGTCAAAACTGGCATCGAACCCAGGGCCGCGGAATGCCGCCCACAATTCCTCTTTTTTGCTATGAGGGTGATCAAATAAAGGCCGATGAATAACTATTAATTTTGTTTGATATTGTTTCATAATATGCGGGTTGTAACCAGGACTCGAACCCGCGCCATGCTGAGGGCAGTTAATTGTTTAAGGCCCGCGCCAACTTGGACACACACACACGTGTGCAAGTCTTCAAAAGAAACCACGCGATTGGAAAACTGCTCAAGATAGCTAGTGGTGCCTGTTTACGAAAAGCAATTAAGATGACGGAAAGGGCGAATGCATAGTTTTTATGTAACCGTATTTTAGTTTAGAGAAAAGTGAAAAAGGCTTAAACACGACGTTTTCAGAATAATTTTTAGACGTGAAAATCTCTGTAAAGATTATTGAAAGCACTCGCGGGACTTGCAACTATTCCTTTATCTTAATTTCTACGCCAGATGTTATGGTTAGTTCTATGTATTTGATCTCATAGTTGTCCTATGCACGACGATATACTGCTCGCCAGTTCAGAGACGTGCCTTTAGAGGCGATACAACGTTAGAAGCACCGGCAAAAGCAGGTATTTACAGGATGATGGCATTATTTCGCTCTAAGGGCTATTTCTGTCAATTTTAACACGATGTCACTCTTACATACGTTGTTGTCACGAATATTTTTAACGGATATGATGTACAACACGACGACAGCACAGACGAAACACATTCTAACTTACAATACCTACCAGACAGCACAAGAATTCCAAGGAAGGAATTTAGTCAAGAAAAAATAACATCACAGACGCTAACAGTGGGCTAACAATGACGAGACAGTTTCAACAAATACATTGAATGCAGACAGACAACAAACCTGGACAACGCAGCAAACACAGGAACACAACGATGAAAATAAACAGGTATTGTGGACAACACTACAACGACAGCACCGACTAACATAGCAGACTTCCTATGACAAAACAGGCGCGACGTTCCGGGCACTGGAATCTGTTCCCGTCATCAGGCACAGCCAGACTGATAAGTTTGAATGTGTTCGTTCTTCTGTGCCGTCGTCGTTGTTTTGCCCATTAGTACCTGTTTAGTTTCACCGTTGGGTCCATCTGCTCGATATCAACTGATTTAGGCTTGTTCTCTGTGGGTTTATGATTCTTTTTTTTTATTTCTTATTTTATTTATTTTTCTTTTTGGCATTCTTTAATTTTTTCCATGACAAACAGTGCAAAACTGCAATGGCGTCTGTCCAAAACAAAATTGCATTAAATCACATGAAGTGTTGACCGACTGTCTCAGGGGAAGTAACCTTCCCCTGCGCGGTCGAACGCACGCCGGCCGTCGCGTCGGTGCGAAGGGCTCCGGGTTCGAGTCCCGGGCAAAGCATTGGTGTGAATATATACCGCGTAAAATTGGTCATAAACATGTAGAAATCAACTAACTCTCAAATTTAAGATGATTATATGTCACGTAATAAGTAAACAAATAGATGATAGTTGACTCTTCCGCGATTAAAATATTTAAAAGCGTACCAAACATGAAAAAAAAAAAAAAAAAGAACGGCCCTAAGTTTTAAAACGGGAATACATCGTGTAGATAAGAAGTTAAAACCTAAGCTAAGCTACGCCGTTATCTTAGCTTTCTTCCTCTCCCTGCAGACACTGGTCCGTCCTGCAACAGTTCGCGATACCTTTTGGAGTCGCCACAAGCTGTTCTTTCTTATAGTCGTCGTTTCTTGCAACTCCGATTGTATAAATCCAACATTATGGCTTGACATTGTAATTTTGCCACACTGTTCTTCGTAATTTCGTCTCACAGTCATTATTTGGTTAACCGTGGTTTGAATAGTTTACTAATTTCTGCACAAACAGATTTTTTTTAATTAATTGGTTTACGCGCGTGTCCAATATCTGTTCTCAAAGCAGATGAGTGACCCGGAATCGAACGTTCCAGAAATTTGCCTAAAGTATTTTACTGGCGCATGCGCAAATCGAATATGCTAAGCCCGTTTCAAAATATATTCCTTTTTTTCGATACACTCCACTTTTCAAACTGGCACCCTATTTGTAAGACTTAAGCTGCATTCAAAATACGCCGACGTTTCGTGTTAACATGTGTCAGATCCCGGGAGAGTTCCCGTTGTTCTGTTGTTTCCTTGTGCCGTCGGACAGTGCGTGGACACTTCGCAGAGTGCATCGTTTTTTTGTGAAACGGTTGAAAAATGCTGAAAGTGTTGTACTTGCAGACGAACTTGACGAAGAGGAAGAATGTGCTGCAGCAGTAAGTAGTGAGTGTCATGTTAGCTCTTCGCGGGGAAAGAGAGTGGGCACATTCCATAATTGTAAAACACACCTGTCTTTCCAACTTCCCTACCGACTGCTCTCCAAGCTTCGTCCCTCGCCTGCTGGTTCCCGTAGTCCTTGTTTGAAATGTCGCACATCATCTTGTTAAGTACGCACTAGTTCAATCACTTGTTCCTCCATTGCTTGTCGCGTCTGATGCAAAACACATATGACGAAAATATACGAGTCCAGAACTTCGTCAGATGCGTGTTACGACGTGTTATGACGCGCTCGGCATCAGGTAACGCAATGACTAAAGGTTATCACTGCAAAGTCAGAACTATGTGAGCACGCCCACGTATAAGTATTGTTACGAACGAGAGCAAGGCCGGGACACGTGCAGGTGCAGAGCTGGCTGGCGACTGCTGCAACATGATATGCGCCGCGCGCGCCTGGAAGATAACAAGGATTGTCGCTTTCCCCCCTCCTTCCCGTCACTCCCCACGCGACGCCCTGCCTTTGACACGTAACTGACACCGGACAGCTGGGAGTTGCGCGAGCCGCCGACACGTGTTTCGAGATATTTCTGCCGTCGGGACGGCTCGGAGTGACGCGACTGGCCCCGGTCGCTCTCGTGAGTTCTGGAATTGCGCCGGGGCCTATATATATATGCCGGAGGACGTCAGGGCAGGGAGTCAGTTCGGAGTGTTGAGTCGGGAGTTCTGCCACGGCGGAGTTTCCGGGCGATAGTGCCGCGGGTGCGGCAGAGTGATGAAGTCCTTGGACGAAGGTTCCAGGGCAGGGAGTGAGTGAGTTCAGTGGAGTCGGGAGTTTCCCCGCGGCGGAGTTTCCGGGCGATAGAGTCGTGGGCGCGGCGGAGTCCCGAGCGAAGTTGCGAGCGAGGAGTCGAGCGGATCCTCGGCGAAGGGGAAGTACGTCGGCGGCGGTGGAGTGTGGCGACGGAGTCCCACGGCGGAGACCCACGAGGGGTGCTGCGGCGAGAGTTGCGCCAGAGGTGCGGCCGAGCGAGGTGTGTGGAACGAGTGACTGGGGAATAGACCTTTCTTTAAGTGTAATTAATTATTCGCCATTTTAGAAGATTTTCGTAAGTGACATAAGTAGTGACAATAAATAAAAATGTGTAGTGTAATCAAATCTTTAATTGGGCTATCCTTTACGAACCCGCGGTAAATCGTAACAGTATTTATGTATTTAATATATAACACGTGTTAACACGAAACATCAGCGTCTTTTGTATGAGCTTTATTCTCGTCGAAATGTAGTCACATTTCGTGGCTGGCGAGCTAAATGTCCAAAGTTCGATTCCCGGCCGGGACGGAGATGTTTCACTCGTGAAATATTTCCTTTCAGATCCCAGGACTGTGTGTTGTGTTCTCCCTTCGATTCCATACTGCGAAAGGCAATGGCAGGCCACTACAGAATCACCCTGCTATTATTTTTTTTTGTTAGCCCAGGAAATAACCAAAATTATTATCCTGAGATTAAAAAAAAACATACAAAACGTTTACCGCCGTAAATTACGCCGAAAATGTGCAGTTAAGCCTTACAACAAGGCGTATTACGACAGTAGATAAAATGCTTGCTGTTAACACACTAACTGTCGTAGAATTTCGGCAAACGTAACAAAACAATCCAGCAACGCTATTCAAAACAATTTAGTTAAAAAAAATCCTAAAGTTTAATACATACTATAAATAAAATATAAAATTAATAAGTTAAGAAATAATTTTAAGTGGAACTTTTTACAGCCAGTAAGGTAGATCGGGGCGATGACTCGTTAGAGCGTAACGAAAAGTGCAACACTCAGGAGTGGGGCTATCAATGGCAGAGAGGGGTAGGGGAAAGAACGCATATAAAATAGAGTGCAAGACAACTGTAAGAAGTTCATTACCGGGTGTGTTACAATGGCAATAACTTTCAGTCTACACATACAATGCGAACTGTAATTTTTAGCTACATCGTTCAAATGAATTAATGAATAGTTTGTTTCAAGTGGATCATAAAGCGCGAAGTTTTTATTTCTAACCCACGCGGCAGGAAAACAACCCATTTATTTCCATCTCAATCGCGAAAACACAAAAATAGAATTTACATAAAAATAAAGAGCCAAAAATTCATAATTTTAATTTGTCTAGCTTCCCGGACTATTGGTTGTCGATGAAGCATTGGATTTCTGGTGGCATTTCTTCGTGGAAACCTAATTTGTCCATTTTTTGTTGTTGTTGTGTACGTGTCTATTCGCAAGTGGAGGAAGAGTTTATATATATGGACTGTCCAAACAACCCTCGTGTCTATTTTATTACCAGTGATCTGATGGGGGGGAAAGGGGGGTAGGTGCTTTCATGACAGTCTAATCGATACGACGGTTGGCCGCACACCGCCCGAGGCGCCCCACTACGGCCAACCTGTCGCTTTGTCATTACGTACCGACCCCTCCGCGTCAGACACCCCAGAGGGTCGCTGGCCCAGCGGGACGGCAGTCAGGGGTGTCCGTCCCGGAGTCGCGACGGTGTTTCAGCGAGCGCCATTATTGTCACTGACGACCTTCACCGGCACGAGGCGGACTACGTGTAAGAAAGACGCCTGCCGGCACTTTTGTGACTGTCAAACCCTATATAACTGAAATTATGGCAAATTTCACTCTTTTCTTTTGGCGGCCAGATATCATTTTAGAAACTTATCCGTGGGTCACACACACACATGTCAATTAATAGTTCATTTTTTTTCAAAATTTTTACAATAAATGTTCTATACGTTATGTACAGCGACCAGGGGCGCAAATCTGTAGGAAACGCAAAGGGGGTCCACGGAAAATTCTCTGGGGAAAAGGAGAGGGGAAAAAAAATGGGGGGGGGGGAGGGGGGAGAGAATTTTGCGTGTGGGTTTTAACCGACACAAGTCATCTCTGGACAGAGAGCTTGTATTTTATTTTGGCCTACACGCATGCAATAAGGAAAAAAAATAAGAAAAAAAGAAAATTTAAAATATTGACGTCTCCTGTTATCAACCCCGTTTCAGTCACAATTTTGCAAGCGCTAGTGGTCCCTTAAATGAGGGGCTTCTTAATTCCAGGGGAGGGACCAGGCCCCCCTGACTTAACTTTATACGTAAGTACCTATAATTCATTTTTATGTGAATAGTGTAATTGAAAATGTAAAAAAAAAAATAGGCCTACATCTTTAAAAGTGCAAATTATTTTTGGTATGTAAACACAGGGATTTGAACTATCAAGACTTACCGACTTGTTAGACAGACTTTATAAGTGTAATTAATGTTCGATTGGGGTGTTTTTATGTTCTTTCATTTTATTAAGCTGGAGATCGAGACCTAACATCATGCCTAAAAATAATAAAAAAGGCAGAAACACATAAGCGTTATTATCAATGGCAACGTGGGAATAAACCGCCAAAAGAGGCGCCAAAAAGTGCCAGTGAACGTATGCTAGGGTACAGGGAGAGGAAAAAGGCTTTTTTCTTCTATTTTTCCATTTGAGATCATACCTGCATCTTTACTATTCACAATTATTATCTCTTGTTCAATAAAAATATACTAATAATGTATCTCTATCTATATATAATAAGCAAGATGTTTCACTTCTGTCGCGCGAGGACTCCAAGTACTTTTTTTAGATGCGTGTGTAGGTAATGAGTAGGGACTGGAACAAATTCGCGGATTCAATGACCTTCAGGATAGATTACACGATCCTGTGCATACTCGGGCAAACGTCACCTCTTCATTGGCTACTGACTTCTGAGGCGTCTCAACTGGCAGACTCGTGATTCGACACTGCTTTGACTGAGGGTCTATAGTTGGCCCACAGTCTCCAGGTTAACAGTGAACCCAATAGCAGAAGTTGCATAAAGGTACAATTATTTGCATTTTAGCATACCGCGAAATGAATCCGCGAATTTTTCCGGTCTCTAGTAATGAGCAAGGAACGTTTCAAAAGTAATTATTTTATTTAGCTTGTCGCAGTCATAGAAAAACGCACGTTAGCAGAAGCGCGATATTTTGCTGTCGCACTGAGTCCTCAGCGTCGCACTGTTATGATTTAATCACAACGAATTAACCCTTACAGTCAATATACCTATTTTTTTTACTGTAATTAAATTTTTTATTTTTATTTTTTTTGTGTGGTAATAATCTTACGCTATAATTATAATATTAATGTAAAAAAATTTATAGTATACAATAAAAGTAAAAGAAGATTGGTTTATCATAGCCATAAAGAATGGTGTCCAATATAAAGTAGTACACCTTAACAACACATTCAAGGTTTGATAAACTCCATGTATCATTGAAATATAAATTGTCCACTTCAGTGGACGAACATACTGAAAGGGTTCATTTCGACAGAAAGTGAGGACCTATATCACTCGTAGGGCATCAATGGCGCCGTCTATTAGAATCGCGCTGTATACTTTACGTTGCACTGCTATGAAACTGGCTCCGGTTGATCTCCGAACTATGCTTGAACGCTTAGTAGTGACCACAAACTTGGCACCATGCAACATTAAGAGAAGACAAATTATTGCTTCGCATTTTCTAAAAGGAAGGTTTACATTAAATAACAAGATATGAACCGCATACTTTCATGTAACTTCGTCGAAGATAGATTATTATTCAAAACAACTAAACCATTACTATGACTATCTTGCTTCACCAACATGCAAATGAAATAACACGATTTTAAAAACTCTGGCATAATCTATATATAACAATTGGATGTTGATATGTAGATATGTATGTATGACGTAGATAAACTCCGACACCGTTTGACCGATCGCCATGGAAGTTGGCACATAGAAGTTTTTTTTTTTTTCATGGAGAAGGTGTTTATGCTATCCACTTTATTGTAACTCGCTGCGAGATGGCGCTGCAGCGCATCTACTTCTAAACCATCTAACCAATCTCCATGAAAATTTGCATGCACAGATATTTGAACACGGGGAATATTTTCGTGGCTTCCAGTTTGCTATATCTCTTCACTAGATGGCGCTGCAACGCATCAACTTCTAAACACTTTAACCGATCGCCATGGGTAAAGAAAATCATAGCTCATAAACATACAAACAGCAATTGCGTGTCATTTCTATAAGTCCACCACACTGTCATACAGCGCTATCCATTTTGTTTTAACTCGCGGACAATGTATCACCCTGTGTTCAGCCCGGGGGCAACGCCGGGTACTGCAGCTAGTTAAATATAATAATGCAGCTGCATGTATATATTTAACATTAAAACTTTCACAGGAATTTACAAATTTCTGAACTAATGTCGTTTCAAACTTTGACACTAAAATGACAATTGCACAAATAAAAATAACAGAGTCCCAGCCATCTCGACCGAAACAAGTCCCTGTCCACACTCACTCCCTATACCAACACTCCTCTCTCTCTCTCTCTCTCTCTCTCTCTCTCTCTCTCTCTCTCCCTCCCTCCCCCCCCCCCCACAACATGGCGCGCGGTTCGAGCTTCGCTCAGTAGCCGCCGGCGCTAGTGGCCAGTTCCGGAGTTCGTGTTTCCGTCTTCGTGCGCTTTCAAGTCTCACACCGCGGCCAACTGCCAGCACAGAACAAGAAGTGCGACTCTTGCAGTGGAAATTGAGACCATGTTTTGTGCGACATGTGGCGCTAACTGTTGGGTGGGCTCACTACTAAGGGAAATAAACTGGGGCGGAAGGTTTTATAATGATAATTCAACTACTTGACGACCAACTCCTGAGAAGAAGAAACCTAAACTCTGCAAACAAAAAAACACTTAGTACTGTTTTTTTAATAAAAACAGTCGTGTTCTATATAAATGTTTACGAGATGCAGTATTTCTGGTATATACACCCCAAAATATGTGGCTACCAAAATAAAGTAAATTTATTTTCACTGGTTTGTTTGCCTGATAATAGCTGATGCATCACTTCTCACAATCAATGTAGCTATGTTAGTATTATATTATAAAAGCTACTATCTAGCGG
This sequence comes from Bacillus rossius redtenbacheri, assembly GCF_032445375.1. Classification (NCBI taxonomy): domain Eukaryota; kingdom Metazoa; phylum Arthropoda; class Insecta; order Phasmatodea; family Bacillidae; genus Bacillus; species Bacillus rossius. The sequence goes on along the minus strand of NC_086333.1, from coordinate 65,214,924 downwards.
ATGGTTGCAAAACTACTTCAAAAACTAGGTCTCGGTTTCTGCAGTTAGAGTTTCTCCCCCATGACCGCCAGCTGAGTCTCACGTAATTTTGTGATGCAGCCGATGCCAAAATACGGGCAGGCAGGAAATGTGACAACCCTCCAGTTCTTCGGTGTTTGGTTCTGAGACAAGCGAAGGGCTAGTCTGAAACATTATCAAGTTCGGCTTCTGAACGCCACACTACCAAAACACGCATTAGCCTCGAACCTTGACTTGCTTATCACACAACACAACACAACTCTATAATGGCCTCCGCGTGCATTACGGGACCATCAGCAAAATTGCCCATTGTTGAGGGGAAATTGAGGCGTATCCAATAACAACGTGCGCTGTAAAAAAAAATGATGATAATGGGTCCGTAGCCATCACTTACGAATTGAAGGTGAGAGCATATGTTTGCCACCACAATGTTTGGATTAACAAGTACACAAGAGCATTTTTATTCATACACGATGGTTACTAATGCATGAACAGGAAATTAAGATTATTTGGATTTCGAAGTACCTACTCATTTCAGTCATTCCAGCAAAAGTTTTGAATATGCTTGTACTCAACGGAAAGGACGCAAATACATATGTAGAGAAAGAGAAATAAAAGGGACGAGGGGATGATATGCGGTCCTAAAGTTTTGCGCATGAGGGTAACCCACACAAGTCATCTTACCAGGCCGTCTAGGCCTACATGCCTGCAAAAAAGGCTGAAAACTTCATAGTATTTAAAAAGTTTTTTTTTCCTTGAAACATAATTTTGACGTTTTCAGAGTTGCGATTGCCAACACAGTTGAAAGTGGAAAGGGGAGAGAGAGCTTTTTAATTACAGGCGGGTGGTACTCCCTCCCTCCCCTGGTTATTTACGTTCATGCTCAAGACCTTTCTTACAGTATAACATCCCTTATTCGCTGTTTGTTGCTGTTGAAGAAAGTGAAAGGCAAGGTACGATGTATCGTTGATAAAACAGTTTTCAAGGGAAACATTCCAGCGGCTGCGATCGGAAACTCTTCGATAGGGATTGCATTCGAATACCGATGCAGCCATCCTGATATGAATCTTTGGTTACAGAAATCACTCCAAGAGGACGATACCGCGATGGTTTTCCGTGCCAGAGGTTTTGACGGTCGAATAGTTACAGCGTTGTGCCTATTTCTTGTGTTCCATCTCTACATTATTACTTCTCTGTTGAAGAGACGTCAAGTGCAGCGATTAATTTTGATTCCTTTACATTACCGTTTGCTCGTTCTACAGATAGATACGGGTTATTAGTACGCGTTAAAATATTAAGACGTTATTAAACAAATATGATGACCTGTAACACATAACTTTAACAAATTTAATTATTGTAACTATTCTCGAAAATGCAGTACTAGACCTTTTCTTTAAAATAATTTCGGAAAGTTTTTTTTTTATTTATGGTTGAAAATGCGTGAATAATATATTAAAACAAACCTTTTATTATCAATTAAATTATTAAATTTGGTTATGAACATTACCTTCCCCCCCCCCCTCATTATACCCTGTACAACAAAATTTGTCGCCGTAACTATAATATTAACTACCGTAATTCAGACTAATGATTATTTTGGGAATAATAGTAACTTTATTTATTTATACTATGTGTGCCTGCCAAACGGCTATGCCTTTAAGAAGCAGGCACTTAATAAAATGCTGCATGTGTGGCTACCACAGGTTAAAAGAAATAATAGTCTTGACTAAAGGCGCAAATCTGTTGGAATCGCCGGGGGTGGTTTGCGAGAGTTTTGCTGAATGGAACAAAGCTTGTATCATAACATTGAAAAATAACTATCGCCAATTACACACGAAAGTAGCTTTTCCTAAAAGACCGAATTTTTTTAAAAAATCCCTATCACACTAGAATGTTGCGTCCAAGCGCAAAAAATATAATTTTTTTATTTTTTTCCTAAAAAAAATTAAACTCGCTTGGATTTGTATTTTCAGAGCGAAGGCCGTTATCTAGATAAATTATTCTTCTTTGTCGAAGCATGTTTTCAGTGAAAATGAATGGGGTTTTGTTTCATTACGTGTAATCAGCGAAGATGTGACTGAAATTAGTGCTTAAAAAAATCTGTTATAAATAAATATCGAACGTAACTCTCGAGTTTAACGACGTGATGTGATACTGAACGCAGCTGCGACCGAGATGTTTATATCATTTGAGCCCGCCTTCTCTACTCGTCCCTCGGACACGCCCACATACGATTATCTCCCAACCTCCTTTGCCCCCATGCATGTCCATAGTAATTGGAGTTAAGGATGTAGGCTGTGTATTGGCCCGCTCCTTAAAAAATGAGCCGTCAGCCAAGAGCAACGCGCGTTCAACGGCGTCATTTCGTGAAAGAATGGCTGCCATCTTTCCAATAATTAAACGTACTTATATGAAACCACTGCATGTATAATAATTCACTGTCAAGTTACAAGTTATACTTGCTGTCCATAAAAAAATTTCCCAGTTTCAATGGTATATTACAACAGTTTAATTTAGACTATGTGCAACAAATCATACATCAAATTAAAGGTAAATTTAACTAGTTTTTCTTACAGATGTTCAATATGTTCACCTTTATTTATAAGGCACACATCTAACCTATAGTCTAATTCTTCACACACATTGGTTAACTCGTCCGTGCAATAGCCTCTTCAATTCCGTTTCTCAACTCTGGCAAATCATTAGATAACGGTGGAAAGTAGACACGATCTTTTAAAAAGCACCTAAGGGAAAAAAATCCCTTTTGGTACAGCCTACAGGCGTAGGTAGATTTCAATTTACTGCTTATTCTGGATATTTTGGAAACTTATATAAACTTCTGAAAATTTTTAGATCTTATGTACATAACCCATTAATGTTCTCCAATATTACAAAATAATCGATTAAATAATTGATCATTTTCCATGCAGCAAAAATATTACGAATATTTTTAACTCAATGTATCCAGCATTGAATAGCTCAGAAAGAGTTTTTATTATAAGCCAAAAAATTTCATGTAATTAATTTTTTTAAAATTGCAATCACTATTTTTTATCCCTTGCACTAATAACTTGGTCGTATAAAAATTTGCTTTGCGCCAAGGTTTAAGACAATATTAAGATGGTTTCACCCCTTGCAGTAATGGTTGGTTATATAAAAAATAATTTCTGACAAAAGTTGTAGATAATGTTTTTAGGTTTCACAATAAAAAGGAATGGATTTAATAGCGTACCAGGTATAGATTTGATGGATTTTTTTAAATTCTCCCCCTTTCTTTCACCCCCTTGCAGAAATGGTTCGTCTAATCAAAAATTGTTTTAGACAAACGTTTTAGATAAAAATTATAAGTTTTGCAAAATATCCGAACGAATTCGATGTAAAGTGCATACGAAGGGAGTTACGATTTTTCTGTCCTTCAACCCTTGTTTATTCTACCTCTTCCAGTAATAGTTGGTCGTATAAATAAAATATTTCCGACGAAATTTCTAGATAATAATTTAAGGTTTTGCAATAAAACAGAACGGATTTAACAGTGTGCATGGTACGCAAATATAATATATTTTTTTTAAAACTCTATCCCTTTATTTTTTCAACTGAAGCAATAGTTCGTTTTAACAAAAATTGTTTGTAAAACGTTTTAGTTAAAAATTATAAAATTTACAAACAATTTTAACGGATTTGATAGTTTACCTACATAAGCGAGTTATGAATTTTCTTTTTTAATTATACGACTTATTTTTCCAACCCCTTACAGCAGTGGTTTTTCTAATCAAAAATTGTTTCAGACAAAAGTTTTAGATAAAAATTATAAGATTGATACATAATCTGTACGAAATCGATCTTGTGCCTATGAAGGGAGTTGTGATTTTTTTTACCCTCCAATCCTTGTTTTTCAAATCCTTGTAGTTATGGTTGGTCGTATCAAAAGCTTTTTCAGACATAATATTTTGGTATTACTCCTAGGAGTTATAATACGTTCAAATACATGTGATATTTTCTATGATATAGGAGTTACAGTGATTTTTCAGTTTTTTTTTTGTTTTTTAAAAAAAAATCCTTCCCTATTTCTAGCCCTTTAGTCGGATATTGCCCATTAACGAACTCGACCGAGATTTTATGTATATACACACACACCATGAAATGAAAAACTATATAAAAATTTCCCGAAAGTCTACGACAACCCTGAGCCAGTTACAAACGAGAAGTGGAAACCCAATGGCATGCACCCCGCCCACCAAAGTATATGACCTTGTTACTGACCAGTGAGCAGTCTAAACAGACGTGATTATACGAGATGAGTCTGAATTCGACCAAAAAAGTTCGACTGCTGGTCTAAAGTGTTTCCCCAAGGGGTATACATCCTTGAAGTTAAAGCTGAACAACATTCTTTTTGCAATCCAGCTAATGCCCGTCACGTGTTGCAGTACCTCAATCACTTTTTTTTTTTAATTTGTTTGAACTAGGTTACATTTATACAAAGGATTTCTCTATTTCTCTCTCTCTCAGGGCTTAAGTCCGTAAGAGGTATATTCTGTTTTCAACTTATTTTGCCGTGATGAACCTCCTACCAATGTTCATCGGTAGGACCATGCATATTTCGCGAAAATATTCCGACACTAATTATAAGTTAAAACACTGTAGCATCGTCTGTGTTTCGTGATTGGGTGAGTTTCTTTCAGGTGCATATCGATTGTTACAACACCAATCACAGTAATTCAGTGCAGAAGCAAACGCGTCCTGAGTGGCTCGGTCAAAAAAAAAAGGCAACGACTCCTCTCGCAGATGGCCGTCAATCAAAAGGAAGAAACCTCTGGTGCGGGTATACCTTGCTGCAGTCTAATAGGCGTTCAGATTTATTCGCGAAAAATGTCTGCCCCTATTCATCGGTAGAGACCGGAAAAATTCGCGAGTTCAATGACCTACAGGATGGACTCCATGATCCTCTATGCACTCGGCCGAATTGCATCTGCTCATTGGTTACTGACTCGCAGCACCTGTTATCTGGGATGCTCGTGATTCGCTACTTCTTTTGTTTTCATTTTTTCATTGGCCCAAAGTCCTTCAGACATACTGTGGCTAGAGACCCGGAAAATTCGCGGGTTCAATGACCTCTAGGATAGACTCCAATATCCTCTACACACTCGGGAAAATGCCAACTGTTCATTGGCTGCTGACTTGTGAGTCGTCTCGACTGGGTGGCCTGTGATTCGACACTTATATGAGTGAGGATCTCTAATTGGCCCTCAGTCCTCCAGATTAACAGTGAACCAATGACAGAAGCAGCACTAAGGTATAATTATTTGAATTTTAGCATAACACGAAATGAACCCGCGAATTTTCCGGGTCTCTAACTGTGGCCCAATCACCGAAGCAGCAAAAATGCAAACTTTTAGGATTCTAGCCTATCGTGAAATGAACGCGCGAATTTTTCAGGTCTCTATTCATCAGTGGAATTCAGACTCGTCCCGTGCATGGGCAAGATGAGTCTAGCTTGGAGTGAAATGAAACAATCGTGGCTGCAGGCATGCATGTAGTCAGTTGCATCTCGTGCAGCAGAGGAGCCCCAGTTGGGGCCGCTGCGACCGGCGGAACGGGACTGCTTCGCCGACGCCCCGCGCATGGGCGGTCCGTGGCGAGAGGGAGAGGGGAATGTTTACAAGGAGCCCCGGACGCATTAGCCTGGTGTCAGGGGAGCTCGGGAGAGTGAGGACGCGGCAGGGGGGAGGGGCGGAGGTTTGAGTGATCTGAGAGCAGAGTGACGCGGGGTGGCCGCGAGGAGAAGTTCACACTCTGCAACCACGTCTGCAACACCGCCCCGGCGTGCGACGTCACGAAAACAAGTCGTCGGTCAGCATTGGGTCGCAGCAACGCGTTTCCACCCGAGCGAGACGTTTGCGCCCGCACTGACGATCTAATGAATTGTGATTCTCCTGTATGTTTCGAAATTATTAGTTTGCACGATCTTCCAAACTGTTTTGGCCCGGAAAGAGGGGAAATTTTTTTTTAAAATTGGGCTAATTAAAAATCCCGCTTTATGCCACATGGTTAGGGGCAAGCATTTTTCGCGAAAAGAATTGAATACCCATTAGACTGCAACAAGGTATACCCACAACAGCGGTTTCTTCCTTGTGATTGGCGACCGTCTGAGAGAAGAGCCGTTGCCTTATTTGACCGAGCCACTCGGGACGCGTGTTTTTACGCACTGAACTACTGTGATTGGTGTTCTGACAGTAGACACGTAACTGAAAGAAACACACCCAATCACGAAACACAGACGATACTACAGTGTTTTGAATTTCAGCTAGTCTCGAAATCTTTTCGCGAAAATTGCATGCATGCCCCTACACATGGTTCATCAGCGATTGTGACGAGAAGAAAAAAAATGGGGGCAGCTGATAAGTAATACCTAGGGCGGTATTCCAAGACGATCTGAAAAGGAAGCGAATAAGCACTGTCTTGTCGGGATACAACCGTAACCTAACTCGCGGGACGTATTCCAGAGCGTGTCCAAACCGAAACCCGGTAAGGTTTTAATAAACGGTGACCTGCGCGAGGCTAGAAATTGGTTCCAACGCACTTTAGCGGACGTTTGGCAACCATCGATACAATTGTTACGGCAAAATATTGGAGATGGCAGTATCACTGCACAAAAAATAAAAGCTTTTTTCTAATACTGACATTTCTTTTGTTGTTTCTTGTTGTGTTCATTAAAGTGTACAAAATAAATTCCAGGATAGTTTTTCTATCATAAAATTTCATTTGGCACACCAACATGCTTGATGATCACAAAAATGACTACATACGAGATAACGGTGCCAGAAGCAGGTCCGCCATCGGGAGGAAATCAATGAAAAAGTGGACTCTGCGCATGCGCGTGATTTGAGCAACAGATCGGCCACAAGATGGGACACCAAGATCCGTTCCCCAAAAAACAAGCGACTGGTCGTGTCCTATCGTGCACCAGTAATACGGTTAGGGCACATGTGTAGCCGTATACAACACCTAAACCTTTATGTATGTCTCTTGTGATACCGACCTTAATGCCCCGTGTGGCAACATAGAACAGCAATGATTGAAGGATCTACCTCGTCGAGCCAACACGTCTCGAATTTGACGTTTCTGAAGAGCAGCACAGCCGATGCTCATTTCCAAACTCCCGCTCGCAACAGCGAACACATGGCAACAGCACCGAAAAGTTGTTTCACAAACACCGTCGACAGAAACACGGTGGCCAGAAGGATGAAGTTGACCAGTTTCACTACTTTATTTTTTTTTGTGTGAACTGTCATATTCGAGACACGTTACGCGACGCCGGGCTGTGTGGTGGGCTTTTCTCCCCCCCCCCCCCCCCGTCTGACGCGGGGCAATCCATCAAGGCGCTTCGGGTCAGGGGGGGGGGGGTGAGGCGGCGGCAGATGTTCCGCAGCTTTTAATTCGTCCGAGCGGCGCGCGGCTCCTCTGTCCGTCTGCCTGCCTGCCTGACTGCCTGTCGAGCAAACCCAGGGAGTCCCCACGCCGAAACGGGAGGAAGGGTGAGCGACGCAGCGGTTGGAAACTCAAATAGCCCGACACGTACCCAAATAGTGTTTTAAATCGATACTAAAGCTACCTAGAATTTTTGTAAATACATACAGAGCCTTAATACTTACAATTAAATATTAATTTAAATGTTTATGATGAAATAAATAACAAATGTTAGTAAAAACTTAAATTGTTATTTAACATTATTATTTGACAAATGTGGAGATTTTTTACGGTAATATTTTACCACCTGATTGTTTCTATTATACAATGCAGTCCATTATGTAAAGAACTGTTTAATTAACAACAACAAAAAAACTTTCAGCGTTTTGACATTGTATTGAGCATCCTGGTAGTAAACAAGTCTTCAATCGTTTATTATTATTAATACTCTCAATTCAGAAAATATTTTACACACAATTTAAGTGGATGGTCTCCAACTATCATTTTTGGAGGCAGGTGTTAAAAAAATTAATGAAAGTTAAAAACAGTGATAAGGGGAATGTTAGTAACAAGTAGGCTGTAGTGAAAGTAATAATATTTGGCATCAACACTCAAACCTGAAAGAGTTTGTGAAACCTTCAACTCGATTCCTAAAAACTAAGGTTGTTTCTTTGAGCATATCATTCGTCTTCTAACATGACTATAATTTACGTCCAGAGTGTATTAAAAGTACAGAACCTTTGCAATGAAGGTAAGAGGAACAGATTCACAATACACCCAACTAGGCCGCAAGTACCTTCAAATCAATACCATTTATAAAATATCAGTCATTTTTATAGATATGCTGAAAATGACAGGGCTCTGAGTGAAATCCCATCAAATCATTGCTCTCACGTTTACTCAAAGCTAACGCAACACTTACCGTGTTCTCCCTCAACCTACATATGAGCTTGAACGGCCAGACGGAACTTAACGTTTATTCGATTTTCCAAACGAGGGACCTTTTCCAATATCCACAAGTACATAACACTGTAACTTTATATAGGTTTTTCTCACTCAACTAAAGCTTCAGACGCAGACTCTTATAACAATTAATAACTTTTGAGTGAGGTGCGATTTTATAGTTCGACATGGAACATATTTTTAAAACATATTATCTTTGAAAGATTTGTGCAATGGGAGTGCATGACTTGATGTAAGCTTTTGGACACACGCCATTTTTTTTTTTGGGGGGGGGTTCATATATTTTTGTGCTGTCATCATTTGTCGGAGTTTTTTTTTTTTTTTTTTTCGTTCTCTTCTGTTTTGGAAAACTATTGTGTTTGTTTCGTCTTTTCGTTTTGTCGTGTTTTTTTTCTCGTTTCAACTGTTGTGCTGAATTTTTTTGGGTTCAATATTTTTGTGCTGTCATCATTTGTGGGTTTTTTTTTTTTTCGTTCTCTTAGTCCATTTTTCTTTGTTTTTTCTTTGTTTGTTGACCATATTCCTGTTATGGAATATAATGTGGTATTTATCCTGTTGACAAAAGCAATTTTTTTTTACTTAATTTGTGTTTTTGTCTTTTGGGTATTTTTTAGTTTTCTTCTAAAGACATACATGTTTTTTTTTAAAACATAACGTGTAATAAAGCAAAAATTGTAAAATTTGGACTTATAGTAAGCTTGCTTGCCTCTGAGGTACATAAGACTGAGTCTAAATTCGACTTATAAACACCGGCATCATGTTAATCACGAAAAAATAAGTAGAAAACTTACGACTTACGGTCTAAAGTACTTCCAAATGTTGGTATGCGTCTTTTAAGTTAGGGTTGAACAACATTTTTTTTTATAGTAAACAATACAGAAAGTATTAAAAATAGACCACTATGCTTCTGGATAATATTTAATTGCTCGCGGTGATTGTGGAACTTTCTTCAATCAAAACATAATCCAGACGTTCTGTGAACCGTCTTAAATACTTTCTCTATTATTTACAATAAAAAATGTTTGTTTAGCCCCCAACTTCAAAGACGAGTACCGACCTTCGGAAACGCTTTAGACATTTAAGTCGCGTAGAATTTTTTTCAAACTTATTTTCCAACTTATTAAGTGACGAACCTGCAGCGGCAGTTTGTAGGTGGAATTCGGACTTATCCTGTGTAAATTAATTTGCGTCTTGGGCGTAGAATGGCATTTCGGCACCAGCCAAGCACATTCCTGCATCATTCCAGGCGACGCCAGCCCGTTATCCCGCGAGAGAACTATTTCTATTTTTTTTTGTGGGGGGGGGGGGGGGAGAGAGAGAGACAGAGAGATGGCAAGCGTGGCGGACTTATACGGCAAAGCGAAAATGGGGCCCGGTCCGAGTCTGGCAAACAAACAGCTGCGGACCATGCAACTGCCAGAATGCCAGAACTCGAATAAATAAACACCGCCCACGCGCGGTGTCGGAGCGACGCGAAGCTCTGTCGCGAGGGAAACGAAATTGAAAATTTCGCTTTTTGAAACCATACCGCGTGCACAGAAGCTCTTCTTGTCCCGACTGCACGTGTAGATGGTAAATGTTTTCACATTTCGCATTTCCTCTGTACCAATATCTACTACATGTGCAGACTTGGGCAGTATCTAGCGGGCAAAGGGAGCAAAGTGAGAAACATAAATAAGACAAGGAGCGAGGCCTTCTAAGGAAAAAAAATCGTAACTAATCTTCACAAAATTAATTTTAAAAATCTTTCATAAATATGTTTTTTTTCTTTCCTTTTGATATTGTTTATTATTGCATGGCTCCATGAACCTTTTTCCCCACGAAAGAGGTAGATATCTGGAAAATGCTCTCCCTCCCCCCACCACACACAATTGACTAGTTTGATGATGATTCACCATAAGAAAATATGACTATTTGACACAGGCTTTGACACTATTTGTTTAAATTTTCAACATTTCTTTTCTTATTGGCTCTAATCGACCAAATAAACTCGTTTCCACTTAAATCGGCCAATGAGAAAACACCTACTGCGATACAGAATGTCCGTGATTCGTCTTTTTCTTCGCGTAAAATAATATATTTTCCAATAATAAGAGTAAGATGTTACTATCTTGGCACTCAACCTTTTAGCGATAAATCATCTTGAATGATAGCCTACCAGAAATTTTGTTTAAAAAAATTGTGCTACGTACATATTTATTCTAAATACGTTTATTGCACCCGGTTTCTGGCTGGAAAATTGTTGCGCAACTCGAATATACTAAACCCGGTTTATATATTATAATGTTTAAAAATCTATCGTATTTTCATTACACTCAACCCCGATTTATAATACGCATTCACGTCATAAATCGCACCCGCGACTTGCGACTCGCTGACGTCACATGCGTGTCGAGCGTGATTGGTTTAGAAGAAAAAAAAACAAACTCGCGTCGCGCCCGTCGCGTCGCTTGCGTCGCGCTATTGTGTGATTCCAGTGTTTTCCAAACCCGAAGGCCGGCCTATCCTCTACCTCCCCTCCCAAGTCAACGCCCTTACAGGGTAGTTTGGGAGTCAGCCTACAGAACCGTATTTAACATCCCAGAGCCATATGTAAAACCAGAACTGTATGGGGATTGCTCCCCCTTTGTTTTATTGGGAAGGTTTTAGGGCTTCAACTGTGACCAGATGCTAGGGCTACCCATCCCAGCATAGTAACCACCTCGGCGCCCTGCCTCACTCAGCTAACCAGACAGTTGGCTGTGTTCTTAGCTCTTTGACCTTGTCAGCACTGCTGGGCCTACCCCGATCTACCACTGTTACACCTGGACACCTCAAAACACCCAGTGAACCCGTGGTCCGGTGGAGGTCCTATCCAACCTCAGGCTAGTACCGGAGCTGTGTCGTCGCTCACCACGTCGACTCCGCATCGGGCTAGGGAACCCTTAGAGCCTGCTCCAAGCGATCGGAGCACCACCACCAAGTACGAGTCCTACCCAATTAGAATCCAGGGCTGTTGTGGTTCCAGCGTGAGGGATCTCTTGGCGTGCTCTGTGTGGGTGACCGCATCGCGGATCACGTTTTCCAGGAACACTTTGAACACGCCTCGTGTCTCCTCGTATTTGAGGCCCGAGATGCGCTTCACCTTTGAATATATATACTGTATAGAAGTCGCGAGTGGATGGGATTTACTCTACGTTTTTCAGAAGCGTATGATGAGCAGCTTGGGAACTTCACCGCTGCAGTGCGCTGCCGTAACGCCCTGTGTCGTCTTAGTTGTTATTTACACGTTAGAGGGCAGCACTGTCACCCGCTGTCATTCCCCGCACCCCCTCCCCCCCCCACACCCATCATTCACTGCAGCTCAAGGTCGTTCGACGGGAGGGGGAAGGGGTGTTTGAAGAGTTCGACACTTGTCCGCTAGGGACCACCACAAGTCGATGCCCTAGAGATGGTGGCGATTGCGGCGGTGAATTAACCAACTACCTCAAAACCGTATTAGAAATTTTAACCTGGGCTGGCGATTTCTATACAGTATATATATTCAAAGGCTTCACTCCACCGCGCCTGGCCAGCCTACGAACGGCCGGCTCGGTGATGCCCTGGATGTTGTCACGCAGCACCTTCCTGTGACGCTTAGCGCCCACCTTTCCCCAGACCTTTCCCCGCCCTTTCCGCGCCCGGTCATGTTCGCGTGCTCCTCCGTGCGGGGGATGTCGAAGAGTGTGTTTGTTGTTCCTCACCTCAGTCACAGAGACGCGGGCGGGAACCGCCGATCCCCGGGAAGCCAGTCGGAAGCCGGCGCGTCCTCGGACAGACCATCACCTGCGGGAACAAGACACGCGCGATGTAAACGCGAGACGACGGCTCGCGTCGGCAGACACCGTACACCGGGGACGCACCACAACGCCGAACGTACAATGACGCCGAAAACCATAACGCCGAATGCCAAATTGACTACAACGCCGACAGCTAGAAAACTGCTGTGTACCACAACGCCGAATTACCACAATGCCGAGATCCGAAAAATGTCATTGCAGGACTTCCACAAAGGTTAGGTTAGGTTAGGTTAGGCTAGGTTAGGCTAGGTTAGGCTAGCCTAGGTTAGGTTAGGTTGTGGTATTTCGGCGTTAAGATACATTTAAGAAACACACACAAATTCATTCAGTTGTTTTTCATTTTGCTTCTGTGCCCCCCCCCCCCCTCCCCCAGCAACATTTTTCGGCCTTACTGTATTTCGGCGTTGTGGTACACAGCAGTTTTCTAGCTGTCAGCGTTGCGGTCAATTTGGCATTCGGCGTTATTGTACGTTCGGCGTTGTGGTATTTCGGCGTTGTGGTATTTCGGCGTTGTGGGTAACGACCCTCGTACACCCACTGCGGCAGTTTTTGCGTCTTTGCAGTTGCCTCGAGTGTTTTCGGGAACTCACGGGGGGGGGGGGGGGGGGGGAAATAGGACGCCCCCAAGTCGAAAATTAATTTACACAGAGTGAGTCCGAATTCGACGTACAAACTTCCGTTGCAGGTTCGTCACTTGATATGCTAAGTTGGAAAATAAGTTTGAAAAATCTACGCGATTTAATGTCTAAAGCGTTCCCGAAGGTTGGTACTCGTCTTTGAAGTTGCGGCTAAACAAACATTCTTATTGTAAATAATAGAGAAATTATTTAAATTTTTTAAAAAATAGGACGACCGGATGTTTAATTCAAACCCAGGTCCTTCAGAAAGAACGTTGGTCCAGTGTCTTCCTAAATATTTTCTGACGTGTAAACATCTTAGCTATCGGTAATTTATTAGGAGTAGCCTAATGTCGTGAAAACGGAATTGAGGTCGATGCACGAAAATGTGACACAAAATGGCAGACCCACGTGTAGCAATATAAAAACCCGTACATATTAACTTTCGCAAACATTAGGGGACAAATCTGACGTATTGGGGTGCCAAACGACACTTTATGGTACTGAAACTAACCTCGAATATGTGTATAATTATTGTTGCAAATATTGTTGTTACCAATTATGTTTTGTATTACCAATATTTACAAGCTAGCTTGCGTTCAAACATATCCTTTTTTTTTGGGGGGGGGGGGGGATAACTATTTAAATGAACTTTGGTGTATTTTGCTTGATTAATCGTATCTTTTAATGAAACGTTCACCCACCAAGTTTCAGCGACATCGGTGCAGTGGTTTACTTTAAATGTTGCTTTATGAAATACGTTTTTGGCACGTTTTTGGCCAACATGTGAAACCTCTACTTAGGTTACACATATTTTAAATTGTAGCACTATTGGGGACTTAGGACCTTTCGTTAATTTTTACCAAATATTTTTCTACGCATTGTGTTTAAGTTTGATGTGTATTAGATGAGTATTCGTATTTCAATCGTCTAAAAACGGAATGTTATTTAATCGGCGATTCCTATGTTTCCTGCTGTCTACAATATTTCTACCTATGGTGGACGAAGCGAACCAAAGTTCACAATGACAGGGTAATGTTATCGTATTAACTGTATAATGCATTTTATCAAGATTGACAGTATTTTAATAAAATTTCTTGTCAAAAATTAGGCCCAAATCCGGGGTTTAGTATTTTTAAAAGTCTTTTTTCGCTTTTATCGGTTAGGCTGCTATAGTGTCGCCGTAGCGAATTATAGCGGCGAGCGAAGACAGTACGTGTGATTCGCGTCCAAAAAAAAGTAATTAAAAACACATTTTCCTTAATTTATCATGCTCGGCATTAGTTTAAAGTAATTGTACGTTAAATTTCATGTCCGAAACCCGAATTTCGTTTTTTTTTTGTAACGAGAGGACAGATGAATTAGTATTTTTGTGTTAATTATTGTGGCGCTCTCGACATTTTGTTTTGAGAAATTAATAATAACCTCTCGTTAAACAGAATTATAGTTAGGTTGTTATTATAAACACACTCGCCTGTGCTGTTAGTAAAGAAGATCTGTCCGGTATTAGGCCGGTTTTATAAACTACGCAACGATTGCAACGTTTGCAACAACACAACCAAAGCAAAAATAAATAAATCGTTTATAAAGCACGCAAATTGCAACTCGTTACCAACCCTTAACTAAAAATCGTAAAACTGTAGAAAACAAATTTATACACCAGTCTTCTTCTGATGATTCATATTAATCATGGAAACAAAATATATTGTCAAAAATAGAATTTAAAGTGTTATTTTCTTTCACTGCGTGTAAGTTCAACAAGAGAAAACGTTATGTATAGAGACACCTATATTTCGCGATTTTTTTTTCATGTCAAGGTATTTTACAAAATACTGTAGCTTTTCTCCTGTGGTTATTGGCTGAGGTCGGTGAGATGTGATGTCGTCCCGCTCTTGACGGGGCCAATGAGAATGTGGTCACCGTACTGCTGCACCCTCACAATTTGCCATGACTCTTAGAAGAAGCTACAGTGTTTTGTGAAATACCTTGACATGAAAAAAAAATCGCGAAATACAGGTGTCCCTAGTTATGTACTATATAAAACAGAACATCCTAGGCTTCTATGCATAAAACGTTTGTGTTTTCGGAACATTTTTATTCAAATATGGACGTCGTAAACGCAAGAAAAAACGCAAGAAAGTTGGAAGTTGAACAATACTTGCGTTGAGTTATTGCTAGAGACCGGAAAAAATTCGCGAATTCATTTCGCGATAGGCTAAAATACCAATCTTTATAACTCAGTGCTGCCTCTGTTATTGGTTCACAACTCACCTGGATGACTCTGGGCCAATGAGAAACACCCAACCAAAGCTGGTCAACACAGGCTGCTACGCTGGAACGTCTCACAAGACAGCAGCCAACCAGTGGGTGGCATTTGACCGAGTGTACACTGTAGAACTATGGTGTTCATCCTACAGGTCATTGAACCCGCGAATTTTTCCGGTCCCTAGTTATTGCGCCTTGCGTAGTTTTTAAACTGATACTCTGAAAAGTGGTTGCTGAACATCTAGCCTCTTGCGATTTTGCGCTCTTTCGTAGTTTATAAACTAGGCCTTAGTCTCTAGTGTGCTTGGTCACAGTAAATTCCAGCCAATCAGATAGGGGACCGCGGGAGGTGACCCTCCCTCCGAGGTGATGCGGGTTCGATTCCCGATAGGGTCGAGTGGGAAACATGAGCCTGTGGGTTGTTCTGGGGTGCTCTAATTTTCCCCTCCCTTTCATTTCGTCAGTGCTTCATTCTCATCCACCACCATCCCTCTTCGCTTGTAATTATTTAGACTTTGATGATACCCCCAATTCATTTCGAGTTTTCTGTTGTTAAATCCGAAGTTAGAATAAAATGTAATTTCGTTTTTTTCTTTTCATTATACTGTTACGAACGTGACATTGGCCGGTACACGTGCAGGTGCAGAGCTGGCTGGCGACTGCAGCAATATGATATGCGTCGCGCGCGCCTGGAAGATAACAAGGATTGTCGCTTTCCCCCCTCCTTAACACCCCTACCCGCGCGGCGCCCTGCCTTTGACACGTAACTGACACCGGACAGCTGGGAGTTGCGCGAGCCGCCGACACGTGTTTTCGAGTGATTTCTGCCGTCGGGACGGCTCGGAGTGACGCGACTGGCCCCGGCCGCTCTCGTGAGTTCTGGAAATTGCGGCTGATAGATAAAACGAGGACGGCGGCCTCGAGGGAGTCAGTAGAGTTCAGAGAGATAGAGTTCAGGCGGCAGCCTTCCCGCGGCGGAGCTTCCGGGGCGATAGAGTCGCGGGCGCGGCGGAGTCCCGAGCGAAGTTGCGAGCGAGGAGTCGAGCGGATCCTCGGCGAAGGAGAAGTGCGTCGGCGGCGGCGGAGTGTGGCGACGGAGTCCCGCGGCTGAGATCCACGAGGGGTGCTGCGGCGAGAGTTGTGCCAGAGGTGCGGCCCAGCGAGGTGTGCGGAACGAGTGACTGGGGAATTGACATTTCTTTAAGTGTAGTTAATTATTTGCCAACTAAGAAGATTATTTGTAAGTGACATAAGTAGTGGTAATAAATAAAACTGTGTGTGTGATAAAAATCTTTAATTGGGCTATCATTTACGAACCCGCGGTAAATCGCAACAATACAGAATGTTCACACAATTCATATGTATGAAATTTAACGTTTGTTTGTGTATGCGTCTTCTATGTGTTTCTGCATCGTTTATCCGATTGTGTTTGAAATTTCGCACACATGACCTTCGAAACACGAGGAAGGTCCAGATGAGATTTCGAGAAACCACCCCTTGAAGCAGAATTTAATTATTTTTGATGAAATTTCGTCATTGCATTTCTTATACTTTCTTTGTCTTCATGGAAATGGGATTTTGCATTGTTGATGCCTTCTGCGTATTCATGGAAAAGGCTATTGCATTGTTTTTGCCTTCTACGTATCCATGGCAACCGGTTTTGACAACGGCAGTAGCGTACCCACGAGGAGGGGCATTTTAATGAGCATTGCGAGTGTTCTGCATATTAGCGTATTCGATATGTGTACGTCCTGAAATACGAAATATGATAAAAAAGGAAATAATTTTATTTTTAATATGACTATAATTTAAAAATAAATATTTTAATACATTTTTAAAAGATACTCTTTTAAAAATCTTTAATTATCCGTGCGAAGTCGGGTACCGTAGCTAGTCTCTAATAAAATTTCCCTGATATTTCCCTGTTTTTTTATAAAATATACAAATTTGCCCTACTTTTTAAAAAATAACTTAACTATTTTGAAGTTTTCAAAAAAAAATAAAGGAAATCCAGTCTTCAACATCACCATGGCCGGCCAAGTTCAAACAGTACCTTGCGTACGTTAGTTTGCAGTGTGTACGACTATGCATTAAAACACCATCTGAAAAAGTAAAGAAAAAAATGCTTTCTCAATCTGAGTGATGACAGAATGAAGCTGTTATTTTAGTGAAATTTTTTGCGGCTATGGACACAGATGACAGATTGCTATTGATTCTGAACTGTTTACAGATTATCTAGCTGTGATGCACCGAATAAAGGGCGTATCTAACATACGCAGGTAGTAGGTAGAAATTACAACGAAAGTAGGTCAGAAAATTTTCCTGTTTATTACTAAGAGTTTTTTTTTTCAAGCGAATGAATAGTTGTGCATCACGTCAAAATGCGGCATTCCACAAAACAAGGCTCCAGCGTGTTTCACTGTCCTGAGTATAGACCTAAAGTTTTGACGTGTAGCTATTTTAGATACTTACATCTTGTATATGTGCTCCTCGTTCTCGACTCGTGCTGGAATCACAATAACGCGATGCGATGGACGCGAATATTTTTTTCTAACCAATCAATCACGTTCTAAACATCTGCAACATCTGCGCGATGAAAAATGGTGGACGTGACAGACTTTCCGAAATGTTTATTTTTTTGCCCCCCCCCCCCCCCCTTACCCCCTCCCCCAAATTTCTATCGCGTCTCGGGCGCGATGTTACTGAATTAAGCGTGTGAAAATTTTGTTTTCGAATGTTGATTTAACCGGTAAATTTGGTAGTAAAATTATGATTTGTGTAATATTTAAGATTTTAACAATTAAATTAGGTGGTGAAATATTTTAAATACGTTTCAGTAAAATATATTTTCGGAATAAATATTAAATTTGTAACAAAACTTTTTTTTCTCAGACAGTTAATTTTAAACAAACTTGCAAACATCGATAGCTGTCGTATTGGGTTGCGTAAGTAATGGCGAGATATTTTCTATCAACTTCTCGGTATACGGCATTTGGTAGGAGTGATTTCATGAATGGAACGGAAGTCGCATGGAACGTAAATGTGTAACACACGATGCTGCCATCTGTGGCGAATGGAGCGAAACAAAGTTCACAAAGCCAAAGGGAAACTTTATAGTAATAACTTTTTAGTTAACTTTAACAAGATGGACACCGTTTTAATAAAATTCCTCATTAAAGATCAGATACAAAGCCAGGGTTTAGTATTTTGTCCATTCTTTTTCGCTTTTATCGGAGCTGTTTCATTATATAGTTTAACATTTCGCTCTACAAATCGAATGATTCGATAGTCGACGTAGCTGCTCAGCAACGAATTCTAACGGTGGGTGCGGAAACTACCTGTGGTTCGCGTCCAGAAATTAAGTGGAAAATAAATTTGCGTTTATTTATTAAGCTCAGCATTATTTTACAGAATTCTACGTTAAATTTCATGTCCTAATTTCGTATTATAAGTGTATTTGCAACATAAGAACACGTGAATTTGTTCGTTATAGGTTATATGTTACACATCTCTGGCAAGTACTTTTTTTTTTAAAAGATTAAAACTATGTTCGAGGAAATAATTATGTTCCCGACGTTTAATGCTAGTCATGTTGCAGCCGTCTTCGAGGATGATGAACAATTGAAGGCCTGGTGTGTGTTCTGGCATAGTATTTATGTAGGAACATTCACAGCCGCACTGTAATTATTGGTCCCTGTGGGTGGCCATGATGGTGTGGCCAATCAGAATTCTGCTGAGTAAACGCCCAGTTTAGCCAATTATTTGGAATCAGCAACTATATTCTCCCTAAAAAAGATTAAACTCATGATCGTAGACTTTGATGGCTTTTTTGCTTGGGAAAGGGGGTGCGGGGTGGGTTAAGACAAAATCCGATAAAATCATGATGAGTATTCCATCGGACGTGGTAGTAACCAAAAATATATCAACAAGTAGTCAAAAACTTTGGCCACAAAAGCTTACCGATTAAGATTTTATATATATATGTTTGTTTCTGTTTCTTCACACGGTAAAAAAAAAAAAATGCAAGTTCACAATAATGCGATATTTCGTTGTCGCGTCGTGTCCTTCTTACGCGTCCGTCGGGCTATATTCATTCGAGCTTCACGCGCCACACTGACATAGTTGCCGCGTCACACACTCAGCAGCAGTGGCCGCTGGGAAAGAAAAGAAAAAATAAAAAAGAAAGAAAAAAAATTGGGGAAAGGGGCAGCCTGCATATCGTGACGGCGGTGACTTGCGTGACTCGCACACACGTGCGTGTTCCGTGAGACCGTTATATTCCACCTGTCCTTCCCACCCCCTTTTCCCCCCTTTTTATTCCCGCTGCTTTCGTAGCTTTTACTTTAGCAGGCGCGCGCGCGCGCGCACGGGAAGTCTACGATTCACTGAGCCTCGATCATTCCTCCGAACATGACCGAAGTTAACCCGCTCGCTTGTGCAACTTCGCGGTCGGAACTTTTTTTTTAAAGTATATTACGTGATTTCCAAGAGCGAACGCAATAAAAAAGGGGGAGGGGTTGAGATAAGGTGGTTATGTCCACTTCCTCGTCCCCCCCCCCCCCCACTTAGAAATTCCTAAATACAAAAATATATCATTCCCACCAAACAGAGGAAATTATTTGAAAGCAAACAGTGAGATTCTGTGTGCTCCTGGTGATTTCAGACCTTTTCATTTTTTTTAAATTTTTTTTTTAGATTTTTTCAGTGTTGCTAACCTAACCTAACATACCCTCCACGTGTCATAAAGAAGTATAACTTGCGAAATTATTAATGTTCATTTATGTGACAGACCTGACCTAACCTGCTTTCTACCTTTAAAACAACAGAAATCGTAAGATGCGCGAACGCTGGTTATTCGAGGGCCGGACTCGGGGTCGATGAATAAGTAGTATTCAGCCGCGCGCACACTTCCCACAAAAAAAAAAAAAAACAGTTCTCTCCTGCCCATAAAAGGAATGGCCACTTTTGCACCTGTTCCCGCGCGTTCCAACGGATACGGACGTTAGAAAGCGCAGAGGGACACACCAGACACCTAAGCCCGACTTCCCTTCACCTGCGCTAGAAGGAACGATTACACTGGGTGCGGCGATCACTAGCCGCACTTGCCTCTGAGGACAATTCTCGTGCACGATCGGGAGAGCGATTACGGACGTTGTATTACTAGAGACCTGCAAAATTCGCGGTTTCGATTGCCTTCAGGATAGACTGCACATACCCCTGCACACTCGGGCAAATAACGCAAGTTCACTGGCTGCCGACTTTATGTCGTCTCAGCTAGTTCGTCTGTGATTCGATCCTTCTTTGGTTGAGGGTTTATAACTGGTTGAGATTCGTCCAGATGAACAGCAAGCCAATAGCAAAATTTATCTAAGCGGTATATGTGTTTGAATTCTAGCCTATCACCGAATGAATCCGCGAATTTTGCAGGTCTCTATGTATTACGGACGGAGCTGCGATAGTTCAGCGGGTTCGTATCACTCCAGGATAGACTCAACTTACCCATAATAGCAATTAAGGCTTTTACTTAGATGCTCATTGATAGAGCCCGGAAAAATTCGCGGATTCCTTTCGAGACAGGCTGGAATCTAAACTCGTTTAGCTTAATGCTGCGTCAGGTGATTGGACCGCAATTTACCTGAAGGACTCTGAGCCAATGGCAAACACTCAACAAAAGAAGTATCGAATCATAAGAATCGCAGTAAACAGGAGTCCCGAGTCGGTAGCCAATGACCAGGTGATAGTTGCCCGAGTACATAGAGAATCGTGGGGTCTTTCCTAGTGGTCATTGAAACCGCGAATTTTTCCAGTCCCTACTCATTGATCGATAATGACGTCAAAACCATTTGGTGGGTTGCATGTTCTTGGGTAACCACTACTTAGCCTTGTTTGTAACCGGCTTAGTGTCTCACCAGCTCTGTATTCCAATCATCAAAGTGAACAAGACGTGTGTGTTTGTTTTTAAGTAAATATACAGAATGAGTCTGAATTCGACCGACTAATTTCGGCTGCAGGTTCGTCACGATAAAATAAGTTGAAAACCTATAAGTGACTTATGACCTAAAGTGATACCCAATACTGGTATATGACTTTGAAGTTGAAGTTGAACAACATTGAAGAACATTTTTATTGTAAACTAGCGAATGTCCGGCATGTGTTGCAATGCCTATATTTTTTTTTTGTAATTTGTTTGAAGTAGGTACACATATAGAAATCATATCTATATCACTCTCTATAAATCTATATCTCTCTATATCTCTATATACATATATATCTACCTATCTATATCATGTTATCTCTCTTTATACCTCTCTATATCTAAATTTTCACCTATACCTATCTCTCTCCTCTATATACATATATCTATAGGTAGCAATGAAAATATTGAAAATATATGTTTACCTATCTATATTTTTATATGTATATTATCTATCACAGATGTGGCAGAGGTATATAACAACACATGCGTATGCTAATATAACTTCGTGTCAAAATTTCAAAGCAATCGGTGAAGAACTTTTCGGAGATTTAATAGGTATTTATAACAATACAAGGATTACCCTTATTAAAATTATTTTGTTGATTTTGGTATACTTTTATGCACCGAACTGTGAAATAATCATTTAAAAAAATTAGTGCATGACCAGTAAGAATTGAAACCTCACAGATAACAAGGATAGGAAATGTTCAAGGGCACACTAACATTTAAAACACGTGTGTCAGTGTCAAGTATACAAGCTTTCAGGCGAGTGTACAGAAATATGTGCATGTACCCGAATGTGTAAGTATGCGAATGAGCAAGTATTAGGGACTGGAAAACTTTGCGCTTTCACTTACCTGTAGGATAGACTACACAGTCCTTTGCATAATGACACACTAGTTACATGTTTATGGTGAAACGCCTCAACTGGATAACCTGTGATTTTATATTTCTTAGGATGATTTAATGCTCATTTGGCCAAGTTTCTTCCCAATATAATGTGTGCCAATAGCAGAAGCAGCTTAGAGATGCACATGTTTGAATTTTAAATTATTGCGAAATGAATCCGAGAATTGTTCAGGTCTTTAGCAAAAATATACAAGTATGCAAGTCTTCTAATATGCAAATTTCAAACATGTCTTCGAGTGCTGCTGCAATCAGTGTTTTCGGCAAGATATTTGATCGCTAAAACACTCTACTAACATTCGCGTTGCACTTCTCACTACCCTCTGAGCGTTACACTTTTTTTTTCTTAGTTAAGCTCTGATGAGTCATCGCCTCAACTTACCTAACCGGTGTTAAAGAAGATTCGCTTAGAATATTTAATTGTTCATTCAACTGTTGATTTAACACATTATTTGAATGTTTCTTGCAACGGGGAAGACATACTTATATGATTACTAGCTGAAGAACCTGGCGCTGCCCGGGCTAAACACATCATAATATAAGGAACATCAATACCATTGAATATACATCAAATATATTCAATGTCACTACCGAGTTTCGAGTCTGTAGGACATACGCTTGAAAAACGGGCAATTTTGACTTTAAAGTCCTATTGATTGCACAATGTTGGTCCATCAAGGCTACGCATCAGCAAAGTCTGGACATAAATCTTCAGCTTCATTTTGTGGGAAGGCAGGTAATCTCTAAGCAAGACGTGACGGACGCACCAAACGATAGCGCGTTACAAATTCAAGGCAACGCCATCTACTGAAGAATTTTAAAACTAAACTGTTAGCGCTTTCAGTTTACTAGCAGCCGCGAGCTTCTCTAAGCGAATTATTTTCGCCAAGGGAGAACGACAGGAAGTTTCCAGATATTACTATATGACTGTGAGGCGGACATAGAGAAATGAAACAAACTCAGTGTGTCTATGACCTACCTCCTATGATTGTATGTTATAAAACTGAATCCACCCTTTTTTTTACTCACTACCTTTGGGATGGAATTTCTTAATTATGTATATGTAGCCTATGTCACTTTCCTGCCCATAAAGGATCATGTCGATCCGTTACTTCGTTGCTATGTGAAAGACGGAAAAACAGACAAACACACTTTAGCATTTTTATTATTATGTTTATTATTGCTATTAATAGTAGTAGCAGTAGTATTAGTACCTAGTAGTAGTAGTAGTAGTAGTAGTAATTTCGGACATACGCCATTACTAGTTAGCATTGTATGTCAGATAAAACTAGAGGAACCGGTTTCTCTGACATACTGTGCAAACTATTAATGGCGTATGTCCAAAATAATGATTTAGAAAAAGTCCTATTACCAGTTAAACAGTAGATATATGTTACAACTATTTCTACCATCACATAGCTGTTAGAATTCAAACTTGTTTTCTATTTCGCAGCCCAACTCCTGAGGACACCTTCCCTGGCTTCTGGGTTCAAGGACCGACAACGCATGGCCGGGAGGGGAGGCAGTTCCCGTGACGTCACGGCGCGCTGCCTGGCCGTGACGTCACCGCCGGCGGGGCGGGGGGCGCCCCCGGAGACGGGCGTCGATATCCGACGAGGGGGTTGAAGGGAGGAAACTGGGTGGCGGAGGCGGCTGGCTGCCGTTTCCCCCGGCCGGGGTTGTTTTTCATGCGTGGAGGGGTGGGGGGGGGGGGGGGTTGGAGTTTTGGGGAGGGGGGGAAGGGGAGGATGAAGCGCCCCAGGATCGATTCAGCGTGTCTGCACGCGGGTCCTGCCGGGTGGCTTGTCGCGAGTAATGGAGGGGGGGGGGGGGGGGAGGGGGCAAACCCACCCACCTTCAACCCTTCCACTGTTGCCACGCTCGTGCAAGGGAATTCATTGTCCCACCTTACCGAATCTATTTTTTTTTTTTAAAGAAACAATATTTACAGACAGTAGTCGAGGCGAGGACTACGTAAAGCGTAACGAAAAGTGCAACGAACACGAGCACTCGATGGTTAAAGTATACAGTCGGACACTGCATGATTCTTCGCAAGTTTTTTCTTCGCCAAGTTAGTTACAATTAACTATGAACCTCCTGTGTGTGTGTGTGTGTGTGTGTGTTTATTTAAGTTATTCTGGGGACGACTTAACATTTTAAGCTTAGCATAATATTACAAATGAAAACGCTGCACACATTCATGCTTTACCCCGCGATTCGAACCAGAGTCAGCGATTCAACCTGCCGCGCTACGAAGTGGGTCAGTAGCTAAACATTTATTTTTCGGGATAAACTGATATGATTTTAAAATTACATTTTAATTTTATTTTTCTGGACTTATACCGGTTGGTTAAAGAACCACGCTCAAACCGAATATGTCACTTTTTAAACAAATCCGCCAATATGCATTACAAACAATATTTTTGGCATATTATTTCGTATTTATTTACGTAGCATTTAACAGTAATTTTTTTTTCATAAACTAAAAATGCAACCTTTACTATACTTTATTGAACTAAAATGTATTGTTCTAAATTTCACACTCCCTCCCCTACGCTACGTGGCTTACAAACTACATAATTCTAAATATTTTCATGCTACGGGAAAAAAGTTTCCTTTCTTTGGTTACTGATGCATAAATATCAGGAAAAAAAATTTTAATTTTTAAAAAATTGTGAAATTATTATCACCTAAAAAATAAAGCTATGTAACAGGTAAGTATGTCTGAGAGAAGTTCTGAATTATTCACGAGGTAGTACTGAATACTAACTTGAGAATTTTCGTTTCTATACTCCGTTAATTTCTTCTTAAGAGTTCAATTTTGATTTTAAAAATATGATAATGGTGTTGTAGTTTTACTACCATCAATCAATATACTTAAATATGGCCCGTCTGTGATTGTCGAATTATTTAATAATTTTTGCCTGGCTGGGTCTTACAACGTGCATAGCTCAGGGTGTTATCGCGCCATTTACAAACCGCTCAAGATTGATTAAAAGTGACATGTTACGAAAGTACTTAAGAGCCATTGCATTTGTCCATACAAGTTTCATTTCATGGTTTCGTCTTTAAGGTTTTTTTTTTTTTTTTTTTGGACAGTGAAAAAGGCTAAAACGGGTGTTTTTATGGTCGATTTTAGTTATGAAAAATTATTAATACATTATTCTAAGTGGTATAGGGAAGTCCATGAAGAATTTTTCCATGACATTCCAGCATTGCATAATAGCGTCACCTCTCAATTCCCACTGAGGTGCGTTGCCTACGCGACTACTGTGCATCAGTTCGGTGCCTGGCGCGTAGAGGCGAATAGGCATGTGATGTGCGAGCCAATGTCGCCCTTAGCGTGCGCCCTCGTGGTTTCAGAGATCGTGCGCAGAGTCTGTCTTTACCAAACGATTTAACTCAATAATTTGCCTACTTGAAATTCAAACAAGTTCTGAACTGTCATTATTTTATTGTGATATCTCAAACTGTTTCAAAGAAAACGACTGATTTGAAGATTTATAAACTAATGCCATGCGAAGGAAAACTAACTCATTAATTTCTAAGTTGGATGAAAAAGTTCAATGAAATAACCAGAGTCTAATGTAGATTTTTTAGTTATGTAGGTATCCGTAATATATTTCCAAATTACAGATTCACTAAAGTATGCATGTCTGCTCTTGAATGTAAAACCAGTAGTAGTTCACAGAGAAGCTTTAATGTAACTTTAACTTTAGTGCACATATATTAATAAAAAAAATTGTCCATATTTTCTATCTAAACATCCTGTGTGAATTACGAACTCCACGTGAACTAAATCGCAGGGCAGCTTGAACCTAATAAACATTTATTTAATTCTAAAAGCTGACTTGACTCTGAGTGTGATCGAGCGAGGGACATAAACTACAAAATAAAGTTTTTTATAATTTTTTTTAGGTTTATTTCTAAACTTTTTAAATGCATGATCTTTTTTAGTATACAAAATGAATTTATGCTGGCAAAACATCGCTATAAAAATTGCCCCTAACAACTTAAGCTAAAAAAAAAAAAAATATATAAAAAAAAATCAACTATCATTCAAAGCTAACAACCTTTCATAGAAGAAGATAATTTTAAAAATAAATTTTGTTGGGCGATTGTATGCTCAGAGGCAAAACGATATTATCAGCCAAAATACGTTTAGTGCCTCCTGTCGTAAATACAGCTACGTCCGACGTGATTTATGCGTATCCTTTGCGTAGGATGGTTGCTGTAATTCTTTATAAGTTTGTATACACAAGTGTTTCAGAAGAGCTGTGATTTATGATCCGACATCGTTACGCCTGACGTACGGACGACTCCTCGATTTCCTAAAACGTTACTCCTGCGCTTTTAAAACTAACTCAACGGAATGGTTTTCAGATTATCTGTCGGCTTGTCAACTCTTTGGCATACTGCACTAGTAACACTAAATGCACAGTTGTGTAGTAATGCGGTTATAAAAAGGGCAAAATTATTACTGCACATAATAATAGTTTGAACATTTAGTGCTTGTGATCATAAGCCATGCTTATTTAGTTATTTCGATATTTTTTCATAAAAACTGACCAAATTCTAGTTTTTTTAAATATTTATTTGAATACAGCGGAAAAAAAGAATACTTTGCATGCTTAGATGTGTTAGTTTAAAATAAATAAATAAATATGCCAAAAAGATTAAATAATACACTTTAATATAGTCCAAATATGTTTCTTTGTTTAGTTTTAAAGTTTAACAACTTTGTCTTTATTAAACATCATCATGAGGGAGGGATCGGAACAAAAAACGCCATCTTTGTTTCAGAAGTTTTTAGGTTATTATTATGTATATCGTTTTCTTCTTCTAAATTTGGCTTCGTTGAAGCAAAATATCTCAATTTTAATGGAATGCTTGAAGTTAATAGTGACTGTAGCTGCTACAAATAGTTTGGTGTTTAGTTAACTTTTGGTAATGACTACAACTGAAATAATCCTCTTGATACACACTGCGTTATGGTTAGACATCGGAAAAAAAAGTCGCGGATTTATTTCGTAATAGGCTAGAATTCAAATAACTGTGTCTCTTGTGCTGCTTCTGCTACTAGTTCACTGTTAGGTTGGAGGACTGTGGGCCAATTAGAGACCCTCAATCGAAAATGCATCGAATCTACCCAGCTGAGAAGCCTCACAAGTCAGCATCCAATGAACAGGTGTGGTTTGCCCAAGTATACAGAGGATCGTGGAGTCTATCCTGGAGGCCATTGAACCCGCGATTTGTTCCAGTCCCTATTTATGACTAGAGACAGGAAAAATTCGCAAATTCATTTCGCGATAGGCTAAAATACAAATAATTATACCTCAGTGCTGCCTCTGCTATTGGCTCACAACTCACCTGGATGACGCTGGGCCAATGAGAAACACCCGACCAAAGCTTTATCGAATCACAGGCTGCTACGTTGGGACGTCTCACAATACAGCAGCCAATGAGTGGGTGACATTTGACCGAGTGTACATAGAACTATGAAGTTCATCCTTCAGGTCATTGAACCCGCGAATTTTTCCGGTCCCTATTTATGACCTTTGAAAATCTCTTAATGTGTGATGTCTGCCTTAACGAAGGCGAATGTCCAATACTAAACGATACAAAACAGGTCTGGTCGAAACACTGATGAAAGCAATATGCATTTCGGCGCCCACTTCTCCCCATTAATTATAAAGTATTGTATTACTGACAGGCGCGGCCTGTGGTCACTACGTAGAGACGGGTAGAGTAAATTCTCTCCCGTCTCTGACGCACCAAAGATTACTTCTCAATAGCATCTCATTAGCCCCGCCGACTCGTTAAATCTGCATCTAAACGGTGCCACAATCGCCTCTGGTCGTGAATGGAACCGAACTAATTTGAGAGTTTAATCACAACTCGTCGAGGAGTTAATGAATGCCTCCCGAAAATTGGCCCGCAGCGACGAATACGGCCTGGGTTAGCACGCGAGACAGCCAATTAACGTCTGAAATAATCTGCTTAGAAACGCCGACGACTTTAAGCTTTCGGACGTGAATGCAACCCTCACGTCCATAGAGAGGTTCAAAATGACTGGTACCTGGATTGAAACCGGTTAAATTAAAAGTAGCTGTAATTTAACTTCAAGAAGCAACACCATTACTGTGTGTTTTTTATGTTCTTAGCAATAGACTATAGTTAAGGGACCGGAAAAATTCGCATTTTCAATGATCCCCAGGATAGACACTGTATACTCGGGCAAATGTCACATGTCCATTAGCTGCCGACTGGTGAGACGTCTCAACTGATAGTCTGTGATTCGGTGTTTCTTTAGTCGAGGATTTATCATTGGCCAGGAGTATTCCCGGCGAACTGTGTACCAATAACGGAATTATCTTAGAGGCATGCATATTTGCAGTCATTCTATTGTGCTGCCAATTAGCATTTTTTTGGCACAATTGTAAATTTGAATTTTTAAACTATTATTTTAGCAGTAATTTTGTAGCTACATCTTAATTTTTTTTTCCACTCACTGTACACTCCCACTTAATCTTTGTCAGGCTAGTTTCCCAATTTGTTCCCAGTGCCGTGTCTGATTTTTGCCAACCCTCTGCGAGGGCCAGCTTTCAGGCTCATCTTATCCTAGCTTCGGCGCACGTCTGGTCACTGAAACACGGCCTGTCGCTGTGATCAGGACTGCTTGTGGCTGCAGCTTCACAGGGCAGCCAGTTTCTCAGAGCTTACCTGAGGTGAGCACTTATTGTCATGCTCTGTTCTACGATTCCAGGGCTCCCGACCACGTATAGGCACTCCGGGTAAGGCATTTCTCACGAGCCAGCATTCCCCCCTACCCTCTTTTCCACGAATCACCACCCAGAGCACTGACCGGTGCTTAACCCCGGCCAGGGATGGCCTATCTCAAGGTCTGGACACGAGTGTTCGATTGCACCACCCCTGACCTCTAGTAGCGAAATTAGCAACTACTCCGAGCGGTTGTCAAGTTCAGCCTGTCCCCCTGGCGACTCACGCAACAAACATCTGGCTGCCATTCTTTCCCGAGCCACGAGAGCGCTCCACCAGTCTACGCCACAAGCCCCATGCTTTTGAAGTAGTCCCGTGCGATATGTACGAGTCGACTTCTTCTCGGTTCGGCCACTCACCAGTAGATCGCGCTGCGATCAGGCACTAACACCAACGTCGAGATATCGAAGTCTGTATTTCTCGATCCCTCACTCGGAAGTCTTCAGAACCTTTCGGAAGTATCCCCCCTTACTTTCTAAATCAAGCGCCTGTTTTAATTAAGCGTCACACCGGACCCCCAGGGACTTCTTGGCGCGACTATTTCGTTTCTCGGCTAGAAACTCCGCAAGATTCACCATCGACACACCAACTAGGATGTAGTCGTCTCGTCAAGGGATGTTTTCCCTAAGTTTTTAGATAGTAATTAGTCAGTCTGTGTTTCATTAAAGAAACTTTTTATATTTTGCTAAATTTTAATAAATCTAAATTATGAGTGTTTCCGCGTCCACTGAGCTTGTTTCGGTCAGGATCTCGCGCGCATTCTGACGGGACCCCTCCCGAGCGCAAGGACAACACCCTGTTTTGGTGAGTTTTCGACACCCCTTTTCTCTTCCCCGACGATCCCCATTTTAGCGGGCACCAGGGTCGCGAGTAGCGCACGACGCGCAGGCCTGCTACGACCGGAGTAGCGCCACAGGACTACTCACTCCGGCGCCTAGGCTACTCTACTAATTGCGCTAGACTCTTTACAATTATACCGCTTAAAAGCTTAAGTAATATGGAAAAACCTTTTACTAAGACGATTTTCACGGTCAGCCCTTCATTTGTACGTAAATGATAATTTAATTTCCAGGACTGATAAAAAAAATCACCAATAACTAACGATTTTTATTTCATCTTAACTTTGAAATATTTTTAATGTTTTTTTTTTTTGTAGAATAACGTTTCCGTATTATTTTGATGTCATCGAAAGTAGTCAATGGTATAAACTGAGTATATGAGAAACATTTTAACGGATTGCTGTAAGTAGGTAAGACGCATGTTTTCGGTGTGATGAACATAATGTGTACGGCGGTAAAACTTCAGTATGGTATTAAGCATAGTCGACTATAACACTGTACAAAAATTCAGCTTTGGACAAAAAAATTTTTTTGACGTAACTACGTCTAATAAATCGATGAACGCCGGCTGCACGCACAAAAAAGGATGACTCATTGTCCCGTTACGCTCATTGAACGCTTGCGCCGCATCTATCTCTCTTCCACTCGATTGGAACAACCATCGATCTGACTTTTTCGAGGCACATTAAACTTCAAACACTCCCATTCGTTTCCTACTTTTCCTATCATCGTCCTATCCTTAACAGAATAACACAGATTTTGAAGTTAAATAACAAACATGTATAAAAGTTATAGTTAAAATAATCTGTTCGTTAAAGTAATTAACATATTTGAATTAACGAGTGCAAATAAAAGCAAAATTTTTCAATTAAATTGTAGATTTCATTTCACTCATTCTTTGTATCCATACAAAATAGTGATAATTCAGTAAAAAAATGATTCAATTTTATTCATAAAAGTATGCAATCATTTCATCAATGTTTTGTTATGACGTTGTCACGTTAAACTATCGTCCGTAAACCGACTTTACAGACAACCAATTATTTTTTTTAGGTTTGAGCCTCTTCCCGGACTAAAGGAACATTCGCCGGCGAAGGTGCCGCTGCTTGTGCGCCTCCCCTCTGAAAGGCACGCGCGGTATTATTAACCACGACCCTCCCTCTAATCCGGCCCGCCCTATCGCCCCATTACGAGAGGGCTGTTGAGTCCCTGCGGCCCCGCCAGACACACCTTCAGGCCCTCGGGCCTCTCGAAGAAGAAGCCGGGAGGGGGGGGGGGGGGGATGGTGCTTTTGTGTTTCAATTTGGGACGGTGATGTTTACCGACCAGAGCGTCGCCGCAAGTGCAGCCCTACATAGACAAGCGCCTCTCTCTTCCACACGACTACAACACGGCCATGGTACGTCTTCCACAGACCAGCTTCAGGTCTGCACACAACTATGTAGGTATCTTATTGTTGGTCGCATGAGTTGAATTTAAAATTTCAAAAACCTCAGGCGGACAATACCAGGGACAGGCAACTTACTTATTTCTAGAGACCGGAAAAATTCGCGAGTTCATTTCGCGATAGGCTAAAATACAAACAGTTATACCTCAGCGTTGCCTCTGCTATTGGCTCGCAACTCACCTGGATGACTCTGAGCCAATGAGAAACACCCAACCAAAGCTTTATCGAATCACAGGCTGCTACGTTGGGACGTCTCACAAGTCAGCAGCCAATGAGTGGGTGGCATTTGACCGAGTGTACGTAGAACTATGGAGTTCATCCTACAGGTCATTGAACCCGCGAATTTTTCCGGTCCCTACTTATTTCCAAAGGTAATTATTTGGTGGGGGAGTCATTCCAATTAGGTACCTACCCTGCTAGTAACAAGGTGAAATCAAAAATGCTTGGATTAAGGGTTCACGACTACACCATGAAAAATTATAGCTGACAAATTTTCCAACTTTTGAGACGGCAATCGGAATGATTCCAGAAGCTGTACCTGTGTGAAAGCTATCGTGGGCGTGGGTCAGACTTCACGCCCCGCCTGAACCACAAGGGACGCCTCACACTCACTCATCATTATTTTTTTCCTAATCTAACTAAAAACTAAGTGTATTTGGGAGGGTTCGGGCCAGCCAGGGGCCTCAGCTGTGTCGTGCGTATAAGTAGCGTAGTCGGCTACGCACCGGGATACGGTGCGGGGGCTCTGGGTTCGAATCCCGGGTAAGACATGGTTGTAATTTGTGTTGTCCTTATCGTCTCCTTGACGCTTACCCATGCTCCAACCACTACAATTACAATTTCACAACGACGCGGGGTTACATTAAATTACATTACGGGGGACGATGATTGGCACATTGGTGACTGTCAAACTTGCCGGTGCGCCAAACATATTTTAAATAAACAAAAAGTGTGTGTAGGTGTGTGTTTGTGTGTGTATTGATCTCGAAGAAATACTTTCTACTGCAGTCGTCAACATGGTTAGGCTTCCGGAAAATATTGTCTACCTTTTTTTTTTTTTAATTTCTTTGTTCCTAGATCTCAAAACAAACGTCCACTAAATATTTATTTATATATCTACACATGTGTGTTCTTTTTAAGTTTTTATGGACAAATACTTCCAGAATGATACTTAAATTAAATAAAAAAGTTGGAAAATCACGGTAGAGCAAAGTCGGATTAAGAAGAGGTTACTAATGATAAAGGTTTCTTAAAACTAAAACTAAAAAATAAAAAACGCTTTAACTCCCTTAGTATGAAAAATCACCGCATCCATTTGAAGCTATCAAACCTTTGTAAAAAGGAGTACCCAAATGATTTTGTTTGAAATTATTATTTTTTAGGCATAACGCGCACGGTACGGATTCTTGAAAGCACTCAATAGCCTTTCATTAATATTTTCTCTTTCTCTACTTCACTACATCTTGTTAAGATTAATGCTCAAATCTCATAGTTGGCCTATTCACGACGAGAAGACTGCGCGCAAGTCCATAGCCTTTGGCTTAATATAAAGGCAATACCGCGCTACAAGCACTAGCGAAAGTCGCACTTAACATCCCGCCTCGCCAACACAAATACACCACTTACTAGCAGGGCCCCTTGATGGTTCGATATAAAACGAACTTTTAAGATATAATCTGCAATAAAACGATCGATCATTAAAAATCGGATTCTGAGGTACAGACTTGCGTTAATGTCTCTTCATGCTATGAATTAACCATTCGGGGTTCGACGTATCGTCATCATCGAGGGTACAATCAGTGGCGGTTCTAGACTTTGCGGGGTCGGGTTATTTAATTTTATGTAGGCCCTCCCCCAGATTGTTAAATAATAATAATAAGTCTTTCAAACAAAATCTTTAGCAAACGTGGAACTTAAATTTATCTAAAGAAATTTTGATATTCTTTTCTGATAAGTTAGCTACGGGTCAGTTTTATAAATGCTTACGATACAATTCCTGTGGAACTGCGTAATTAAACGTGTCAATACACACTTCAATAGTTTTTCCAATACTAAAACATGATTTTAAATTCGTTTAAGTGCTAATAAAATTTTAAGTTTTATTTTCCCCCACCAATGCCCATGTTTTTAGCAGGACACTAGACACACAAGTACAATGAAAATGAAAAACATCGGCGCGGGGCACCGATAGAAGCGGGGCCCGGGGCGATTGCCCGGCTTGCCCTGCCTTGGAGGCGCCCCTGGTTACAGAAGTCGCACGAGGGAATGAAACGACGGGACGGAGCAGCGGCGGATTGCTTGAGCGGTGGTAAACGGGAGAACCCCGAGAAAACCCCGCCGGCCTACGGCGTTCACCCACCACTCGCAGAAAACCCAGGGTTTGAGACCGCTGCCGTGGATCGAACCCAGATCAAACAAAGTAATTTGAGCACGTAACCACAGTTATCAACCTTTAATGGAATACCGAGTGTTATATTATATGACGCAGTTTAAAAAAAAGGGGGTAATTGATTTCATTAAAAAAAAACGCCAGGCATTATTACTAAATTAAACGTTGATTATTTATTTCAGCTAACAAGTTCACGTCTACGCATTCACAAAAAAAAATCCGTTCCTCCTTTTGTGCCGATAAAAAAAAAAGTCAAGTGGATTTCTTTTATAGTCCACGCACTTGCATGAAAATCTCGTAAGACAGCTGCAACGAACGCTATTACTCAAACTTTTGCAATTACTACCCCAGTCGGGTACAGCAGCAGTATTTTTTTTTATCTTTTGTTCCTTTACACTGTGAGGGTCAAGTATCTCATTAGCGGGTTGTTCGAGATGCAGCCAGACTTAAGGATAGCGTTTCCGTAATTACGTGGAGGAAAACGTAGCTCATTGTCTTTCTGGCGCTAGGCAATGATTACGGTTTAAAGCTTGTTTTTGCCTCAACAGGAAATATCCACTAAATTCTTAGAGCTAACTTAACTCTCTGTCGCTACTAAGTCCATTATGGCGTCATAGTTTCTCCATTGCTGGTTCAGACCAACTATCGTATTCTAGGCTTAAAATATTCTGATGCTACCCTTACGGGAATAGAAAACGCGAGATATCTTGTGTTTAGGTTTTCAAAAATTTAAATAAAGTGTGATTCACAATTTTTTGAATACGACATGTCTAGTCTTTTCAGGCGGTCAGTAAACTTAGAAGAAAATAAATCACCACATCAATCATAAACATCTCACGAAATCTGTAAATAAGAGAATAATACCAGATTTTGACTTCCATACGGTAGAATTGTAAAGGGTATCGATGATTTATGCCAATAATAACCATGCTTGAACTTTTCAGATATTTTCATAGAACTATTAAACATTCAATTTTATTGAGGCAGTTTTTCTTTGTAGCGATACAATTTCTGCGCTTCTAAAAGTAAGGGAAATGTAGCAAAACCAACGCGGAAATAAAGTATATAACTTTTTAATTGACGATCATGATGTTGGGTTGTAATTTATCAGTTCTGATAACGTCGAGACGAAATTGAGCTTTCTAGTTTGTAGAGTGATTGCGCGGTGGTCTGCCATTATTCTCCTGCAACAAGTAGTTGAGGGGACTATGCACCAGGAAATGAAATTCTTCACAAGTGTGGAATACCCGAACCGTTCTAGAATCTAACCCGGAACATTTGATCCCATCAGCCAAGAATCCTCTGCCACTTTCGGGCAGATATTAATTATTACATTTTTTTAAAATTAGTTTTTTTAATAGGTTTAAGCCAACCGGCTGGCTATATTCGTGAAGGGCAAGGAATGAACGTATAAGTTATTATTAGAGACCTGCAAAATTCGCGGTTTCGATGGCCTTCAGGATAGACTGCACATACCCCTGTACACTCGGGCAAATAACAAAAGTTCATTGGCTGCCGACTTGTAAGTCGTCTCAGCTGGTTTGTCTGTGATTCGATACTTCTGTGGTTAAGGGTTTATAACTGGTTGAGATTCGTCCAGATGAACAGTAAGCCAATAGCAAAATAATCTAAGAGGTATATGTGTTTGAATTCTAGCCTATCACCGAATGAATCCACGAATTCTGCAGGTCTCTAATAAGTTATTAGTGAATCGCACCGAGTACTCATGTAGTGTGGATAGAAAAACACTTTGGAATGAAACAACCCTCAGATCAGGTGACTATACCGTGTCTCGTCCTTAGTTCGCAGTGTATGTGAGTGTATGTGTGTGTTTAGATAGGCATATTCTCTCTCTTTCAAATGCATGATATTTGCTATTAGAGCTGTAATTGTTTCTGTGTGTTTTGTTGCCAGATACAATAATAGAGCACATACAACGTTTTAGACAAAACTTTACAATGTATTAAAACTATATAATACTAGATAATGCCCGGCATGCGTTGCAATGCCTCAATCAATTTTTTTTTTTGTAATTTTTTAAACGTATACTAAGCATCTCTCTTTATCTCTCTAATTCTCTATCTCTCTATGTATATCTCTATAACTCTCTCTATCTTTCTATTTATATCTCTATCTCTCTATATATCTTTCTAGCGGACCCGACAGACATTGTCCTGCCCAAATGTACTTTTTGTGAGATATGGATATGGCGGTAAGTATTTCTACGCTGGACATTTTGTATCTTCTCATTATACATACCCCTCCTCTTGGGCACGCCACTGCCGTTACCAAAAACCTTTCCCATGGTTACGCGGAAGGCAACAACAATGCAAAAGCCCGTTGCCATGGAGGCTAATTATCAACAATGCTTAGTTTTTTTGCTTTTAAAGCGTGTATTTTTAGTTTTTCTTAACTCAGAATCGAGATAAAATATCCAATTGTGAATCTAAACCATCCTCGAATCCCCGTGAACTCACACACAAAATTTCATCAAAATCGCGTACAAACAGACAGACAGAAAAAGTACTGTTTTATTATAGTAAGATAGATAGATTATTCTTACATGTTCGCATCCATGCAGTATATGAAAAATCAGCATGCATAGCCCCACACCTATAACTATACGTATCTGCTGCCCACGACGTTTTCCGCATGGAATTTTGTTTTATCTTGCACCATTTAGAAATTTAAACATTATAACATAACAGTTGATACAGTTGTAGTAGTTTTCTTATGTTCACAAATGATAATTTTTCTCACCTCTATTTCAGTCTTTGCAATAAAAATATGTTACTACCTAAATTTTGAGTAAATATGTTTCTACTTTCAGATGTAATGACGGGAAGACACTTCATAAAATGTCTTTGTAAACCACATTTACTGTTTTTTCCGTCTCGAGCTAGAATGTAAAGATTGTCTGCATTACTGACCCGCGAGCAAGCTACATACATTTCAGAGAGAGAGAGAGAGAGAGAGAGAGAGTGAGAGAAAGACACCTATTGAATGTCTATCTAACTAATTTTTTTATGAGAGCATATTTTCATTAAATAAATCATGAAATCATTCAACGATAAAAGCTGTTTATTTAATTAAGTGGACGGGTTTGCTCCAAGGAGAAAATTGACGCGGCAAATCCTCGTGGACATAGAGAAATGACACACACTCACTATTTGTGTGGCTATGAAACATGATTTTTTTCTGCATTTTAAATTGTAATATACAAAAAGGGTATTGAAAATTGAAACAAATATGGCGACACTATAAACTGTCAGGATCTTTATTTTTTTCTTACTCTCTACTTAGTTCCTTACAATAGCAAAACTTAATGGCTTCTAATAATGCGTTGCAATTTTTGCTTTTAAAGCGTGTTTTTTTAGTTTTTATTAACTCAGAATCGAGATAAAATATCCAATTGTGAATCTAAACCATCCTCACTATTTGTGTGGCTACGAAACATGATTTTTTTTTCTGCAATTTAAATTGTAATAT
This sequence comes from Bacillus rossius redtenbacheri, assembly GCF_032445375.1. Classification (NCBI taxonomy): domain Eukaryota; kingdom Metazoa; phylum Arthropoda; class Insecta; order Phasmatodea; family Bacillidae; genus Bacillus; species Bacillus rossius. The sequence goes on along the minus strand of NC_086333.1, from coordinate 65,177,952 downwards.
ACAAAAAGGTATTGAAAATTGAAACAAATATGGCGACGCTATAAACTGTCAGGATCTTTATTTTTTTCTTACTCTCTACTTAGTTCCTTACAATAGCAAAACATAATGGCTTCTAATAATGCGTTGCAATTTTTGCTTTTAAAGCGTGTTTTTTTAGTTTTTATTAACTCAGAATCGAGATAAAATATCCAATTGTGAATCTAAACCATCCTCACTATTTGTGTGGCTATGAAACATGATTTTTATCTGCAATTTAAATTGTAATATACAAAAAGGGTATTGAAAATTGAAACAAATATGGCGACGCTATAAACTGTCAGGATCTTTATTTTTTTCTTACTCTCTACTTAGTTCCTTACAATAGCAAAACTTAATGGCTTCTAATAAAGCGTTGCAATTTTTGCTTTTAAAGCGTGTTTTTTTTTTTTTTTTTTTTTAGTTTTTCTTAACTCAGAATCGAGATAAAATATCCAATTGTGAATCTAAACCATCCTCACTATTTGTGTGGCTATGAAACATGATTTTTATCTGCAATTTAAATTGTAATATACAAAAAGGGTATTGAAAATTGAAACAAATATGGCGACACTATAAACTGTCAGGATCTTTATTTTTTTCTTACTCTCTACTTAGTTCCTTACAATAGCAAAACATAATGGCTTCTAATAATGCGTTGCAATTTTTGCTTTTAAAGCGTGTTTTTTTAGTTTTTATTAACTCAGAATCGAGATAAAATATCCAATTGTGAATCTAAACCATCCTCGAATCCCCGTGAACTCACACACAAAATTTCATCAAAATCGGTCCAGCCGTCTAGGAGGAGTTCAGTGACATACACACGCACACAAGAAATATATATATAAAGATACTTAAAAAATTATTTTGTGAGTAAAAATATGGAATGAGAATATGGGAAATAACATTTTCTTGTTGTATTTCATTAAGAGCATCACCTGACATTACTCAAAGATTACGTCTAAGAAAACATAATTTAAAGACGCCATTTTGGTTTCAACAACTTAAAAAAATCCATTTTATATTTAAAATTTGGGCCTTTTTCTAAAAAAAAAAAAAAAAAAAAAGTACATTATAACGGAATGTCTCGTATTTAATAGTGCTATAACGTTTCTCCTGTGAAATCATAATAGGTCTTTAGAGTTGATACATCTTTTTTCAGTATCTATACACCTGTACTAATACTGCCAACATACACTATTTTATGTTCTTAGAAATATCAACAAATAGTAAAAAAATAAAGAAACTTATTATACTCATCAATACCGTGGAAAAAAATATTTTTAATGTTAACGAGCCTGTTGGTATTAATCTGGTAAAAGTGGACACCATTTGCTATGTAGGTACTGCATTCTAATACAGGCTATAGGATTTAACCCAAGACACACAGAATACGAGCCGGATGTGCTATCGCATGACTGAGCACGCTCGTTGATTTGAATGTTGATAATAGAATTACATTAATGCTAGATGCTGGGGAAATGGTCAAAGTGCACTTGCTCGTGTACGACAGTTACCAAAAGTAGTTCCAACGGTCCGCGTATCGTTCTGCAACTGCTGTCAACAGCGTTTGTGAACAACTTCCCGTGTACGTCAGTGTTAGGACGCGGTCACACGGAGCGACGAACTACTATTCAGGCGAACAGGTTTAAGTGAACATGTTTACAAACGCGAAAGTGCACGGTCACCGCCGTGGATCCTATTTATTTGAACAAGTGTACCTCTGTTAGAGAATTACCGTCAGCATCAATTTTAAAACAATAAAATATTTACCTGTTAGTTTTTTTTTTTTGCAGTCGGTAAATATTTTACCAACATGTACAAGGAACATTCTAAATCTTGCGTTTTCCGCAAAGGACTGTTAATACTCCCGACGCTCACCAGCCAATCAGAGGCTTATGTAGACGAGATGTTCTGAGCTACTTTGCCAAATCTGTTTAGGTTTAATGAGAAATAACGTCGAACGAAAAACATGTTCAGACAACGTGTAACCGTACGCAAAAGTTGAACATGTTCACATGAAGTAGTTCGGGGTCCCGTGTGACCGGGCCCTCGGTGAACAAGTGACAGATGATTAGGGACCGGAAAAATTCGCGGTTTCGATGGCCTTCAGGATAGACTGCACATTCCCCTGTACACTTGGGCTAGTAACGCAAGTTCATTGGCTGCTGACTTGTAAGTCGTCTCAGCTGGTTCGTCTGTGATTCGAACCTTCTCTGGTTGAGGTTTTTTTTTAACTGGTTGAGATTCGTCAAGATGAACAGTTAGCCAATATCAAAATCATCTGAAATATATGTATTTGAATTCTAGCTCATCGCCGAATGAATCAGCAAATTTTTCCGGTCTCTACAGATGAGAAACGGGCACCGCTGATGCTAATCCCGAGCGCCGTAGAGTTTTGAGTCGAGTTACCGACACAAGCCACATTCACTGATGGCCCCGCCTCAAAAAAAAAAAAAAAAAAAAAACGTGGCCGAACGAGGAACGCCTGGGGGGAAAGAGTGGCGGAGGAGGATAAGGAATACCAGAAGACCAGAAGCTTGTCCGCAGAGGCCGTTCTTCTGGCGTCGCCCCCTTCGTGGCTGTTCCTCGAGTCGGGGCACGCTCCCTGCCCTGGAATTGCAGGTCGTCACCCCTCCTCCCCCCCAACCCATTTCCAACCAACCCCTTTCTTTTTTTTTTTTCCTCTTCTCTGGTCGTGCAGCAAGATTGGAATTAATGGAGGAAGGTAACAGCAGCCTCCAGACCGCACCGCAAGTTTGATCAAGCGCCACAATAACGGTACGAGTACCGTTATTACGGCACAAGCGTACCATCATGACGGTACGCGCGCTATTTACCGAGCCTTTGCGTTTCCGTGTACCGCAACGAAACAGTCATGGTACGCAAATCCACAATTATTTGACTGCAATGTAAATTAAACGTGAAAAAAAGTTTTATTCGGCTAAATAAATGACTGTTTAGGAATTTATGATGATGATACTCGTTTCCGATTGGAGACACCGCGGTGATAGAAGCCGAGGCAAATCTGGGGGTTCTGCGTTGCCTTCTGCAGTACGGAGGCCAAGTGACAAGTCAGCGCAGCACACAGTCCTGAGACCAGGAAGGAACTTTTATACAGATGAAAAAAACCTCGAATCGGCTGGGAATCTAACTGTGGCTCTGTGAACATTTGGCCCACCAGCCAGGATTTAAATAATAATAATAATAAAAGTTGCATGTACTTAAGTAGGTACGAGTGTTAAAGTTATATTTACTCGGCGTAATAAAAAAACTTTAATTTGCATGAAAATAATTAATAGAAATAAAATAATAAAAGGACTGGAGTGATATTATATTGTCGGTTGGTAAAAAAAAATTAAATCAAATTTTAAAAATACTCATTATTAAACATTAATGTAAACACGCGTATAAAATTAATAATTTAATTTAGTAAAATAATCGAAATCAATTAAATTAATTGGGCTATTATTTACGAACCCATTTTCTCCCCCACGTTTTTCGTAACAGCATTTAGCTTTTTTTTTCATCCTGTCAATTTTTGTTTCATGTGGCGCGCGAATCGTAAAAATGGATTCTCATAATATTTTTCAAAACGCGTTTAAATAAGTTTAAGAGATTTTTAGCTTCTTGGTACTTTTCAACGTCAATGAGCCAACAATGACTTTACACTGATAGTAATTTGATTTATTTTATTTTTTTAACGAATTTAGAAGTTAATTAATCTACACCCACGAATTACCCCGGACTCGAACCCGGAACATCCTGTATCAAAAGCCTGCGTTTTTCCAACCGCTTTCATTGATACAACAGATCGAAATATTCAAAATTAGCATTGGTTGAATAGAAAATTAATATTTTTCAAAAGTATACCAATAATTCTATTACGGAGCACCTTTATTTTATATGTCCCGTATAACGATGGGGCAGTGACGACTTTCCTACCACACTGCGTACAAGGTAGGAAGAAGACATTTTACCGTACCTACGTGAACCTGCCGAGTCAACCAGGCTTTAGAATTCGCTTAATTCAGGTACTTACCAAACGCCCATGCTCAGATTTAGCTGTGATATAATGTGTGGGTGAATGTGTGTAAATAATTATCATAAGATCTATTAGTATTTTTAGGACAATTATGTCTTCGGTTAGTTCTTAAATTTTGCTATCACATAACATGTTTTTATATTAAGGTAAATTTTTACCTTCCCCCCCCTTTTTTTTTAGAAAACCTGTGTGTGATATTCATTATTTTATTATTAATTTCGTATACGCAAAATCATGTTTATTATCTATTATGTTTAAATTTTTTCTGTTATTCATGCTTGACAATAATTTGTTTAGTTTGATTACATTTGTAAGTTGTTTTCATTTTCTTTTTTTTTCTTTTTTTTTTTTTAGGTTAACTCAGTTATGCACCTATTTTTTTGTTTTGTTATGTCTTTACGTGTACTTTGAAAACATTTGTGTGGTTACGACATCACGTAAGTCAATATAATGAAATTAAATGGCGACACACGAGCTCGAGAGAAATTTCATTTGGTACCTACTCGCCCGGGAGCAAACTAACTGACGAGCGGAGAAAGGTTTGTCCGGGCAAACAAATCAATGCTGTTTACCCCGGCGAAGGACAAGCCATCAGGCGCTGTCGGCGTGCACCGGGCAGGAAAACAATTCAGTTAGATCTAGCACAGGTTGCATGTCGATTCGATTACATATCAGAGAGGTTTCGATGTGCAACATCTACGCTCCCGGTACACGGCATTTGGCAGGAGTAATTTCGCGATTGGAACGGAAGTCGCTTGGAACGGAAATGTGTAACAACCGCGGTGCTCCCATCTGTGGCGGATGGCGCGAACCAAAGTTTTAAAAAACCAAAAGGGAAACTTTATAGTATTAACAGTTTGATGAATTTTAACAAGATGGGCAGTATTTTAATACAATTTCCTTGTCGAAAATCAGTTCCAAAGCCGGGGTTCGGTATTTTTTTTTTCAAGTCCATTTAGCTTTTACAGGAGCCTTTTCATTATTAAGTTTAACTTTTCGTTCTGAAAATCGAATGAGTCGATAGTCAACGTAGCTGCTCCGGCAACGAATTATAGCGGCGGGTGAGGAAACTGCGTGATTCGCGTCAGGAAATGTAATTGAAAACACAATTTGCGTATATTTATCACGATCGGCATTACTTTAAAGAATTATACGTTAAATTTGGTGTCCAAATTTCTTATAAGTGTATTTGAAACATGAGAACACACGAATTTGCTTGTTAGCGAGGTTAGATACTACACATCTCTGGCTAGTACTGAAAAAATCGTTCACTTTTTTTTGTTTAATAAACTTTCCGGAACCAGCGAGACTATCTCATCTCGAAGAATATTCTTCTTTAGCTTTCAAAACAAATTATTCTCTGTGGACATCAGCTATCCTTACACAGAAACAATAAATTATAATATCACTGCCATGAATAATCAATGCATTTTTTATCTATATATAATTCTTTCTAATAAATTAATTTCATACTTCGGAGGGGGGCGGGGGTTGTGTTTCACGCTACAAAACAAAAACTCGTACAATAATAGAAAGTACCAAACTTTTTCCAAATTTATTTTGCACAGACAATGAAAATGGCTGAAAAAGTGTTACCACGATCGTTCCCAGGCACTTATGTAAAGTCTAGTACGCAATTATTTAATGTAGTATAGATGTGTGCATGCCTCGTTTAACTATCCCGGACTATGGAAGTTCCCATCAAAGTTTATCTTAGAGGCACATGCTTCGTCTCATGTTTGCTATTATAAAATTCGTAGAGTTAGCAACAAAAAAAAACTTTTTTTTTTATCTTCGAGCCTCAACGACCTATCAACATATTATGGTTAAACCTCGATCTCATTCATTCGCATGTTGAATTTATTTTTTTCATTTCTTCTTCTTAACGCTATTTCTAAAATTTTATTCTCAATACCTCCCTTGCATTTATTGTGTCGCAAATATTTCCAATATATATATATATATATATATATATATATATATATATATATATATATATATATATAGTGTAATATCGTGGGTGTAAAAGTCGCGCAAGTGATGATGATTACGAAAACTTGCGCGCCATTTTACACACATGATGTTGTACTAATTGTAAGTGAAATTCAATATTATCTTTGAAAGATTTGTGCAATGGGAGTGCATGACTTGATGATGTAAGCTTTTGGACATACGCCATTGCTAAGCAAATGTATGTCTGTAAAAGAAAACTACAAAAAAACCCAAAAGACAAAAACACAAATTAAGCAAAAAATTGCTGTTGTCAACTGGATATAAACACCACATAATATTCCATAACAGGAATATGGTCAACAAACAAAGAAAAACAAAAAAAAAATGGACTAAGAGAACGAAAAAAAAAAAAACACAAATGATGACAGCACAAAAATATTGAACACAAAAATAATCAGCACAACAGTTGAAATTCTATGTCATAACAACAAATGCAAGTAGGGGGGGGGGGGAGGTTTATCGAGTAGAAACGGCCTTTAATTGAAAGAAATGACAAAAACAGATCAGAAAAACAGTATGATATGAAATTTATAGAACATACATTAAAGAATTTACATTACTACTATAAAATGCAAATGACGATGAAGAGTCGTTTCACGAACACAGGCCACGCCACGGTGAAGACAGCCGTGAGGTCCCTATGCTTGCCAAGATAGGATGAGTCCGCAATGGTTTCCCATTGCCTTCCCAGAATGAAGGAGAAAGGGTCATCTCCGCGTGTGAGAATGAGCCTTAACGGAAATCTGCACGGTGCTGTTTTTGTTCGCTTTGGGCAGACAGGCTTTATTATTTATTAGTTCACCGGCGAATTCCCTGGTGTAAACCGCATGGAACGCGGTTTCTTTTATTCGCTGCCATCTAAAGAGCATAACGGAGCGGTCTGCGCGGTAGAAAGTTGAACATGTCCGAAGGATTAGCTGTATGACATCATCAGTAGCTACACGAGCAGGGCTGCGCCAAACCGATAGCTGATGGAGCAGAGGGGTGGCTGCAGAACAGCTAGGTGCTGATGGGCGTTTCAGGGACGTCCAGCCGTGCCATTTTAAGATGCGAGTAGTCTGACCACCACACCACCGTGTAAGATGCAAGTAGTCTGACCGCTACAAAACCGTGTAAGATGCGAGTAGTCTGACCATTACACCACCGTGTAAGATGCGAGTAGTCTGACCGCTACAATACCGTGTAAGATGCGAGTAGTCTGACCATTACACCACCGTGTAAGATGCGAGTAGTCTGACCACCACACCACCGTGTAAGATGCGAGTAGTCTGACCATTACACCACCGGGTAAGATTCGAGTAGTCTGACCACTACACCATCGTGTAAGATGCGAGTAGTCTGACCACTACACCACTGCGTAAGATGCGAGTAGTCTGACCGCTACAAAACTGTGTAAGATGCGAGTAGTCTGACTATTACACCACCGTGTAAGATGCGAGTAGTCTGACCGCTGCAAAACCGTGTAAGATGCGAGTAGTCTGACCATTACACCACCGTGTAAGATGCGAGTAGTCTGACCACTACACCACCGTGGACCCTACCCTAAACGAAGAGGGGGGGGGGGGGGGTGATGGGGGAGCGTGCGGCTAGGGTGTAAATAACAAAAAAAAATACTGCCGTTCTCATTATACGTGCTGTTATAAATATGGACCAGTAAAAAAGTAGCTGCGCAAGGATTACCTGCAGGTGTAATTTGTTCATTTGTGGCGCAGTAACGTCTGCTAGACTGGGACATAACTCGAGGGGCATGGAGACGAAGAAGAACACAGAAGAAGGAGGAGAGTATAAAAAAAAGGTGGAAGGGGAGTGAGGTTTAATGCTGCAGTCACCATACACGTCAGGAGATTAAAAAAAAAAAAAAAAAAAAAACCTGGCTCCTACATAAGATGATTTCCTGCCTGGAGCAGTTTTCCTGGTCGCTTTATTTCACGCCGTGCTCTCGAGGCGCGGATTAAGCGTTATAAGTGGCGACGGTAACTCGATAACCCGAGCGCGACGGGGTCGAAGAAGGACCAAGTTGATGTAAGTGCATAAGACGCGGACGCTTTTATCGCAGTTATCACAAATAATCCACCAATTACACACTCTGTCTCAGCTACACGACGAGCTGCACTGCATACGCAATTTAACTGATAAAATTGGCATTTTGGAGGAAATATAGGACCTAAAAAAACGTCATTTTAGTTTGAACAGTTTTTTTTAGGACATATAAAAATTTTATGCAGCTAAAGTTTTAAAATTTACGAACAATTTTTATTACTATTCATCCACGAATTTATTGACGAATATCTTCGTAAATTTAATGGCCCTGATTTTATTTGTTTTTTAGTAAACTCACCTTTTTTGTTTAGCTTGAATATTAATTTTCTTTTTATTTTGTCTTTTTTTGTAGAATTTCTTTTTTCTTTCATTTTTATCATATGGATAATATTTTGAAAATACCGCATGTAGTATAAAGAGACTTGTATCACTTACGCACAAGCTTTCTTTATGAGTGTTCATTTTCCTAAAAAAAAAAATTAAAAAAAAATCTTTGATTGTAAAAATATGTAATAAACATGGGCGGTTCCAGGGTACCACGACGGTGCTTTTAATTTTTATTTATTTCTGTACGTCTACTGTTCTGTTAAAAATATGGACATTAATGGGAAAAGGAAAATTATTTTTTTTTACTATTTTGTAACATAATGTGCTAGTCAATACCTATTTCAATTCATAATTTCTTATTAGAAAAATAATTCCAAATTTTTTATTGCCAAGTATAATTACATGATTTTACCGTAAATTTAATCTTAAGCATTTATAAAACTGACTCGAAGATAAATTTATCAGGAAAGAATATCAAAATATCCTAAGATAAATGAGCAAAACCATCGTTGAAATTTAAGTTGCAGGTTGGGTTAAAAATGTTTGAAAGAGTACTTTTTTCAAATTTCTCGAGGGAGGTCCTCCAAAAAAAAAGTAAACAGCCCAGGGCCACCACTGATAATAAATAGATTATTACCTTTGAATATATATACTGTATAGAAGTCGCCAGCCCAGGTTAAAATTTCTAATACGGTTTTGAGGTAGTTGGTTAATTCACCGCCGCAATCGCCACCATCTCTAGGGCATCGACTTGTAGTGGTCCCTAGCGGACAAGTCTCGAACTCTTCAAACACCCCTTCCCCCTCCTGTTGAACGACGTTAAGCTGCAGTGAATGATGGATGAGGGGAGCGGGGAATGACAGCGGGCGACAGCGCTGCGCTCTAACGTGTAAATAACAACTAAGACTATACAGGGCGTTACGGCAGCGCACTGCAGCGGTGAAGTTCCCAAGCTGCTCATCATAAGCTTCTGAAAAACGTAGAGTAAATCCTATCCACTCGCGACTTCTATACAGTATATATATTCAAAGTTATTACTATACAACATTATAAGAACAAATTTTCAATACTAAAAAAACCTCCGCAAACTTTTCAATTCCGCAGCAAACACGAACCTCTTCCTTCCGCGTGGCTATCTACCCTGTTCATGTCCACGAAGGAACAAATTATTCCGACGTCATGATACCCTCTTAGTTTCCACGAACATCCAGTTATATGCAGAGGCAGGAAAATTTCGTGAATTCATTTCGCGACAAGCTAAGATTAATGCAAACCTGCACTTTTGGCTGCATCTTCAATTGGCTCGCATAGTTCATACGGACAGCTTTGTGAGCAACTTACCGGATAATTTTGCATATTCAGCAGCCAATGAACATATCACAACGGCCCGAGTAAAAACAAAGAAAGAAAGAGTAATATGGAGTATATATATTGTATGGTCACCGAATGCACGAATTTTTCTATTTTTTTTTTTTTAATTCATCTGGAATAACGAACAACCTTCGTTAAATCAAGGGGTGGATTTTTCGTTGTAAAGTTTGTAAATTTTTTGTGATTAAAAAAAAAAAAAGAAGAAGAAGAGAGAGCAGTCTGGTGGTAGACGATGCAACGGAATGGCATGTGTGTGTGCAGTCATTTTCTTGGCTTTCAAATGTATTTTTGAACATACGCCAATGCTAGTTACACTGGCATCTTACCACTCGTCATCAGGCACAAACTGTCTGTTTATGCCCGAAGACAGGAACAGGTGTCAGTTCCCGAAACGTCGCGAATGCTTTGCCTTAGGAAGCTAACGTGTTCTGTGCTGTCATCGTTGTGATGTCAGGAATTAAATTATGTTCAGACACAATCCTGGGTTAACCTGTGCGTCTCTGTGTCTGTATCTGTCTAGTATCATCGTTCGGTCCGTCTGTGTTGTCCAAGGTCAGTTTTTTTGTCTTTGTTTAACTGTTCTTTTTGTCACGCCTATTGTGCTCGCGTATGAGCCGTGATCATTTATCTGACTAAATTACTTCCAAAGAATTATCTATTCCGTCTATGAATTTCATTTTTGGCATCGACTGATTTTGCCTTGTTTTCTGGATGTTTTCGTATTCATATTTTTTTCCGTTCTTGACATACGGTGTAAACCACCAGTGTCGTAAGCCCGTAAAATAAGCATTTTAAATCAATCTTTCCCATTGCATTTCCTTGGCACAGTCCGAAGCGCACCTGATGCCCGACCTGAAGCTATTCACGATCTGACCACGATGTCTCGTTGTTTGAAGAAACCGACGCGTCGCAATCACCGGCGGCACAACCACAAAGAAAACTTCCGCCCCCTTCAGGTCTACCGCAGAGCTGAAACAAAAGCAACCGCGTGTAACAATGCGTTCCACTGTTGCTTCTCCCGGCAAACCAACAGCCGTCTGTGGAGAGGATGGTGGGCTGTTTATCAAAGATGACGCGAGGTGAAGTGTAGGGGGTGGCAGACACAAGGGTGTGCAGGAGGCTGGAAACCTTCCCCGCCGTCACACACTTCTTCTCCCCTGTGTCTGTCTGGCATCATCTGGTAATCCACCCAACCACTCGTTCTTTCGGGCTCCTCACAGATGGCGCGGGGATTATTCATTTCGCCGCGCCTCAGATGTAGCTTGGAGGAATGATGCAGGCCGTTCAACACGTCGATTGCCAATCATTTTCTTCCCCCTCCCCCTCCCCCTCCCCGCGACAAGAACGAAGATTTTTCAGCGAAAGGATTTCGAGACTAGATGAAAGTTAACATAACGTATCATCGTTAGAGACCGGGAAAATTCGCGGATTCCTTTCGAGACAGGCTGGAATCCAAACTCTTTTAGTTTAATGCTGCGTCAGTGATCGGACCGCAATTTACCTGAAGGACTCTGAGCCAATGGCAAACACTCAACAAAAGAAGTATCGAATCATAAGAATCGCAGTAAACAGGTGTTGTCCCGAGTCGGTAGCCAATGACCAGGTGATAGTTGCCCGAGTGCATAGAGAATCGTGGAGTCTATCCTAGTGGTCATTGAAACCGCGAATTTTTACAGTCCCTAATCATCGTGTATTTCGGGTTTAATTGAGATTTTTTTTTCAGGTTCATGTCTACTGTCGGCACACCAATCTACAATCACAATAATTCAGAGCGAAAGCAAACGCGTCCTGAATGGCCCCGTCAAACGAGGCAATGGCTTCTCTTACAGACGGCTGGCGCGGGCATACTTTATTGCAGTCTGATTGCGTTCAGAAGTGCTCAGATTAGGTGGAATGCACTATAGCTAGAGACCTGAAAAATTTGCGCGTTCATTTCACGATAGGCTAGAATCCAAAAAGTTTGCATTTTTGCAGCTTCGGTGATTGGGCCACAGTATATCTGAAGGACTTTGGGCCAATGAAAAAATGTAAACAAAAGAAGTAGCGAATCACGAGCATCCCAGTTAACAGGTGCTGCGAGTCAGTAAACAATGAGCAGATGCAATTCGACCGAGTGCATAGGTCATTGAACTCGCGAATTTTTCCGGTCTCTAGCTATAGCGAACTGAAGTAACTGGAGACAGTCGGACGCGAAAAAACGCAGGGGGAATCGAACGGCACGAGCAAGAAAATGATCCCCTCGGTCCCTCCCCCACCACCACCACTTCGGCGGAAGTCGTGTGCCGTCGTGCGGTTTTCGGCAACTTCCGGTCGAACGCCGCACGTGACTCTATGGCCGCGCCGTTACGCGGCTGAGCGGCACGGACGAGCGAGGTGGGCGGATGTCCGTCGCCAGCCTCGTCGCTAGAGGCGCAAAGATCTGCAGGATCAATTAACCCAGGAAGGAAAAGGGGGAATAAATAATTCGCAGATGAAATCCGAACACTTGCAAAGAATACACATAGATCGGCATTCCAAGACACAAACATACGGATTTAGGTGTTGAATACGCTACACCTGCACCCTAACCGTATTCTAAGTGCACGTTAGGACACGGCCAGTCCCTTATTTTTAGGGAAATAAAAAAAATCGTTACTCTTTAGCATTGTGTGTGTTTCGCGACTGGTTGAGTTTCTCTCAGGTACATACATACATTACTACTGTAGGAACACAAATCAACATACATTCAGCGCGGAAGCAAACACATTCTGAATGGCGTGGCCAAATAAGGCAATGGCATATCTTGTAGACGGCCGCCAATTACACAGAAGAAACGCCTGCCCCTTATTATTGGTCCACAATTATTTTTAAACACCATCTACAAGGGAGATGCCCTGTACAAGGGAGACACTCTGTGACTGAATCATGTGCAACCCAGCCAAAATAACGAAAATACTCTTAGTTCGGCACCAGCCAATGGGTGCACTAAAGAGTACAGCCACGAATATTTCGCGGATGAATTTTGCTCTAGGCTAGACTCGACTGTTTTATACACATAGAAGACATTTTTGAGTATGTTCTCATTAGCCGATACTTAGGGACTGAACAAAATTCACGTTTTCAATTACCCCTAGAATAGACTCCACAGTCCTATGAACACTCGAGCTATTCAAATGTCATCTTTCATTGGCTGCCGACTGGTGAGACGTCTCTACTTGGTAGCCTGTGATTTGGTTATTCTTTAGTTGCGGATTTCTCATTGGCCAGTACTCTCTATAAACTGTGTGCCAATAATAGAATTAGCTTAGAGATATACATGTTTGAGTTTTATCATATTGCAAAATAAATCCGCGTATTTTTTTCCGGTCTGCATCGATACCAAACGTAGAGACTTTCATCCTATCGACTTAGTTGCTCATGAGTCATGACTGGATGACTAGGAACTGAAAAATTCCGTGGGTTCAATGACCTTCAGGGTAGACTACACAGTCCTCTGGATACTCGGGCAAATAACGCCAGTTCGTTGGTTGCTGACTTATGAGTAGGGGCGTGCATATTACACGAAAAGATTCCGAGACTATCTGAAAGTGAAAACACTGTAGCATCGCCTGTGTTTCGTGATTGAGTGAGTTTCTTTCAGATCCATGTAGATCGTTACAACACCCATCACAGTAATTCAATGCGGAAGCAAGCGCGTCCTGAGTGGGTCGGTCAAATAAGGCAACGACTTCTCTCGCAGACGACCGCCAATCATCTGGAGGAAACCGCTGGTGCGAGTATACCTTGTTGCAGTTTAATAGGCACTCGGATTTATTTGTGAAAAATGCCTGCCTCTACTTATGAGTAGAGACCGGAAAAATTCGCGGGTTCAATGACCTTCAGGATATACTCCAATATCCACTACACACTCGGACAAATGCCAACTGTTCATTGGCTGCTGACTTGTGAGTCGTCTCGACTGGGTGGCCTGTGATTCGACACTTCTATGAGTGAGGGTCTCTAATTGGCCCTCAGTTTTCCAGATTAACAGTGAAACAATGGCAGAAGCAGCTCTAAGGTTTTAGCATAACACGAAACGAATCCGCGAATATTTCAGGTCTCTACTTATGAGCAGTATCAACTGGGTTATCTTGGGCTGAGGATTTCTCATTGGCCCAGATCCCTTTATATAAATAGTGAACCAATGCAAAAGCAGCTCAAAGATATGTGTATTTGAATTTTAGCATATCGCGAGATCAGAGGTGCCCCCCCCCCCCCCAAACATTATGACTCACCCCCCCCCCCTAACCTAATGAAGTCTCACAACCCCCCCCCCCCCCGAAATTTTTTATGCCATTTTCTCAATGATTTACTCAATTATTTTATAATATTATACTTTTTTAGTAATATATTTTATCACATTTTGCATTAATTAAAACTGATTTTCTATTAATAATTTTGATCATATCAGGTAATATTTCCATCCTGAACCGACAGATGCCAAACTACTTTTGTTGAGGAAAGTGCGGGGTTGCCAATTTGATTTACAAGATCCCTTTCAATTATCTAAGCACCAGAAACGTATTTTCACATTAGAAGCTATAATTATGTAAATAATATATACATATTTCTCGTCTTTTAACCACCCCCCCCCCCCTGAAATTTTAATGACGCAGTCTGCGTCGTTACCCCCCCCTTGTGGGCTCCCCTGGCGAGATGGATCCGTGAAATTTTCCGGTCTCTATGGGTGAAACTGAACCTCCCTGTTTATTACTGACTTCGGACGTGTCAATTGAACCGTAGTCTTATCATCATAGCTGCATGTGTGCTCAAAGTCTACTTTGTTACCGTATGAACACTGAAAATTCTCGTGCCTCTAAAGTTTACAAGAGAGAGAGAGCTTCTGACGCGTGCATACCACACTCAAGTCTCGTCACCGTCCTGATTTTCGCGAAAAATCACTGCCCGTATCTTTTACGTATGCACAGTTCCTTGGAAATGTCGGCATTCAGATCTCTGCCTCGGTGACTTGAAGAAAGAAAGAAAAAAAGTCCTTTACAAAAACGACGCCCTCTCAGGACGCAAATTAAATCTGCCAACCGACGTCTGACGTCTCAGAATAACAGCTCGAGGCTCCCGCTTGTTGACAGCGAACAAAAGAACTTTGTTCTTTCACCAGGACAATGTTTTTTTTCCTCTGCTAAAAGAAAGTCTTTAGGAACAAACCCTTAAATTAACGACTTCACTTCTTTTTCTTTTTAAGGCGCGTGTCAATCCATCCTTTTACAGTTTTTTTTTTCCGTTTCGGTACATTTAAAGTTATGACGTAAAAACCAGCTGGCTGAAAGTTACGTAGCAATGTGTAAAACACGAACTAATTGTGATTGCAAATAAAAATGGTTGCGTGGCCGGTACGTGCGTTAGGAGTGAAACTTCACAGATAGATAGAGACCTGAAAAATTCGCGCATTAATTTCACAATAGGCTAGAATCCAAAAACTTTGCATTTTTGCTGCTTCGGTGATTGGGCCACAGTATACCTGAAAGACTTTGGACCAATGAAAAATTGTAAACAAAAGAAGAAGCGAATCGCGAGCATCCCAGTTAACAGGTGCTGCGAGTCAGTAACCAATGAGCAGATGCAATTCGCCCGAGTGCATAGAGGACCGTGGAGTCCATCCTATAGGTCAGTGAAATCGCGAATTTTTCCGGCCTCTACAGATAGAGGGATAGGAAGTTTGTAAACATATGTTTGAAACACGTGTGCAAGTGTGCTATAGTGCAAACATGTCATCGAGAGCGGCTGCTGCAGCCATCTATGAGGAAGTTCACAAATATAACAAACAAAAAACCAGCACCGAGTCTTATAATTTGTCAGACACTCTACTTTATTCGCTATCCCCCCCCCCCTTCTCTTTCTCTGTTCAACCACCGTGTATCACATCCACTCATAAAGGCTGCAATTTTCTTTTTTCGTAAATCTCTGATAAGTAGAGACCTGCAAAATTCGCGGATTCATTCGGTGATAGGCTAGAATTCAAACACATATACCTCTTAGATAATTTTGCTATTGGCTTACTGTTCATCTGGACGAATCTCAACCAGTTATAAACCCCCAACCAAAGAAGGATCGAATTACAGACAAATCAGCTGAGACGACTTACAAGTCGGCAGCCAATGAACTTGCGTTTTTGCCCGAGTGTACAGGGGTATGTGCAGTCTATCCTGAAGGCCATCGAAACCGCGAATTTGGCAGGTCTCTACTGATAAGGTATTACCTCGACTTGCTCTATAGGTAGAGACAAGATTATGTGGGTTTTTTTAAAGGCTTATTTTGTTCTTAAAACTTAATTTTTATTGATTTTACTGGGGTGATGTACTAAACGTAAAGAGATTCAAGACGAATGCTACATAAGGACGGTTAAAACATAAATCTATACCACATTATTCCGAGATCCCAGTACTTCCTAGGACTGACATAATTATCTGCCTTTTAGTTTATCACAACCATAAAAATAACGTCTTTTTTTTTAGTAGAAAAAGCCTTTCATAACCAATTAAATACGGTTATGTTATGTATCTATACAAAATTACATGCTAACACATGAAATAAGTGGCTGGGCGCACGAGGTCTAAAATCGCGGGGACGTTAAGGCGACACTGGCTCGTGCATCATACGTGGGGACCTGAATAATTCGCGGATTCATTTCGCGATAGGCTACAATTCAAATACACATATCTATGAGCTGCTTTTGCTATTGGCCCACCATTTATCTAGAGAACTCTGGGCCAATGAGAAACTGTCAACCAAAGAAAAATCCAATCACAGACAACCCAGTTATGAGACTGCTCATAAGTCAGCAACGAACGCAGGCACAGATCTGGCATGCAGTCTTCGCGTCTATAACGCACCTCTATGAGACTCTAAGCCTAAGCGGTGACCCCGTAATTATATGGTGGAATATATCTTGGTAAAAATATTCCCTGCTTAAATGCTTATAGCATTTAAAATAGTGTGCAGATTATTTGAAACATGAGAGCGTCCGTGGCAACACCTGATTGAGCCTTCTTCACAGTGCAAAAAAAAAAATTCACGTTATAGAGGTAACCATGACACGAAACTTGTATACACAAGTGCAATGGCTCTTAAATGCTATTCGTAGAGACCTGCGAAATTCGCGGTTTCGATGGCCTTCAGGATAGACTGCACATACCCCTGTACACTCGGGCAAATAACGCAAGTTCACTGGCTGCCGACTTGTAAGTCGTCTCAGCTGGTTTGTCTGTGATTAGATCCTTCTTTGGTTGATGGTTTATAACTAGTTGAGATTCGTCCAGATGAACAGTAAGCCAATAGCAAAATTATCTAAGAGGTATATGT
Source organism: Bacillus rossius redtenbacheri (assembly GCF_032445375.1). NCBI lineage: Eukaryota > Metazoa > Arthropoda > Insecta > Phasmatodea > Bacillidae > Bacillus > Bacillus rossius. The sequence goes on along the minus strand of NC_086333.1, from coordinate 65,160,803 downwards.
GTTTGAATTCTAGCCTATCACTGAATGAATCCGCGAATTTTGCAGGTCTCTAGCTATTCGTTCGTAGACACCTTTGCTATAGGTTGAGCGGTTTGCGAATTAGTCTGGCGGCCCAGACAGGCGTCACGTGTGTGCCAGCAGCGCCGAACGAGGGTAGCGCGTGACTTAGAAACACACACCTTAGAACAGTCATAATAAATGAAGAATTTTCGAGAGAGAAAAAAAATCCCATGTAACTTATAACTGTCATAAGTTAGAACGATCATAACTTACAAACCAACAACGCAGAAACACGCAACTTGGAAACATCGTAACTTAGAAAATCATAACAATGAATTACTAGAGACCGGAAAAATTCGCGGATTCATTTCACGACAGCCTGAAATTCAAATAGTTATACCTCAGTGCTGCCTCTGCTATTGGCTCACAACTCACCTGGACGACTCTGGGCCAGTGAGGAACACTCAACCGAAGCTGTATGGAATCACAGGCCGCTACGTTGGGACACCATCACAAGACAGCAGCCGTTGAGAGGGTGACATTTTACCGAGTGTACGTAGAACTGTAAAGTTCATCCTAGAGGTAATTAAAACCCGCGAATTCTTCCGGTCCCTATGAATTATTATAACTTCGAAACACAACTTAGAACTGTCATAACTCAGAAACACACAACTTAGAACTGTCATAACTCAGAAACACACATCTTAGAACTATCATAACTCAGAAACACACAACGCCGAACCACATAACGTAGAAACGTCATAACTAGGGGCATGCATATTTCGCGAAAAGATTCCGCGACTAGCTGAAAGTTAAAACACTGTAGCATCATCTGTGTTTCGTGGTTGGGTGAGTCTATTTCAGTTTCACGTCGATTGTTACAACACCAATAATAGTTGTTGAGTGCGGAAGCAAATGCGTTCTGATTGGCTCGGTGAAATAAGGCAACGACTTCTTTCGCAGACGGCCGCCAATCACAAGGATGAAACCGTTGGTGCGGGTAAACATTGTTGCAGTCTAACAGTCGTTCAGATTTATTCGCGAAAAATGCCTGCCCCCAGTCATAACTTAGAAAATTCCATCTCGTGTGTTTCTAGGTTATGAGAGCAACCCGCGCATCTGCACTGCTAGCCCGCCCGAAGTGAATATGAAGGAAGAGAGGGAGGGAGGGAGGGAGGGAGGGGACGTAGTTGTCACTGGAGCGCGACGCGAGGGAACCGAGACCTGACTACGACCTTCCAGACGAGGTCGCTGCATGCGCGCGACGGCAGCGCGGACGGCGGCAGGACGGGAAGCCTAAGACAAGGGCGTAACCAGGGGGGGGGAGGGGGGGTGTTCGGGGTTCAACCCCCCCCCCCCCCTTTAGCCCCAAATCTTTAATTAAATTTCTTATTCATCACTCAAACAAATTTCATATTAAAAATTAATCAAATTTTTTACCATTACAATATTTAAAATTTAAGTACCGAAAACTGCTAAAATAGCACTATTTTACACATTAAAATCCAAATTTTCCCGGGGGAGGACCCCCGGACCCCCCCGTATTAAAGCGGGGGGGGGGGGGGGGGGGGCCATGCTTCTAAACACCCCCCATACACAAATCCTGGCTACGCCACTGGTCTAAGATGCACATAAATTTCTGCCATTCCCGATTACACCAGAACAATTACACCTTCGGCCAACTTCGGGTTTATTTATATATATTTACATTTGCCTGTTTATTTTAATGTAGCTATACTAACCTAACTAACCGTCCGTAGTGTTTTAAAGTGTTTTAATGTAGCTAACCCCTACCGACCACTTTTAATATTTGAATTCATTTTTTCCTGCGCAAAAAATAAAACAAATCCCGAAGTTGGCCGAAGGTGAATTGTTCGGGTGTAATCGGGGATGGCAGAACTTTATGTGCATCTTAGGTCTCCCCAGGAAGGACGCGGCGACGGCGAACGACCAGTCGCTCCTGCAAAACGCGCGAAGTTTCCCGAACCATCTGCCGTCGTCTGCAGAGATATGGGCTGTTCCGCCTCGCCACATCTGAGGATGCCGAGGGAAGAGGACTCCCCGGTAGAACCACTGGGTGCCACGAGGAGATACTTACTCATCACTGGGAAATCCCTCAGCGCGGGGGGAGGTACAGGCCTTTTTTAGGGGCTCTTGTCCTCCCTTTGGGTAATCATAAAGAGTGTGAGGGATGGCTTTCATTTCTTCCTCTCTGGCACGCACAAGGCATTCCCAGCAGTCGTTTGTGAAGTGCAAATGTGTTCCGACACTTGCCCCTGGTTACCTTTTGTTTTACCCCCCCCCCTCCCCCTTTGCCAACAGCGGGAGAGAGTGAAGGCAGGATTACCCACCACCCCCTAATCCCCAGGAGCAGGAATTTGGAATAGTGTAGGTCTTTTGGTATGGTCATGTGAAGAGGTTATGATAGCTGAAAGTTTCAGATTAATTCGTGTTTGGATCGTGGAGAGCGTCCGGGCCTTAAAAGGGTGGGCTTAGAAAAGTTAATTTAATAATAAACTGTTATTCGACATCATCTCAGACATCTCAAGCGACATGCTCCTTCCCCCACAAGGGCCAGGCACACTTCCAGTGAGAATTTTATGACAGGCGAACATTCAAACTTTTCACAGCTGAAGATCGTTACTTAAAAAAAAAAGGTGCATGTATTTTTTTCGTGAAAATATTTCAAGACTCACCGTGTGTTAAAACACCGTAACATAGTCTGTTTATCTTCTTCCCTTTTTTTCGCGATTGGTCGAATTTCTTCCACATACGTGTTTACTTGCCGGCACACCAATCACAGCAATATCTTTCACGTACACAAACGCGTCCTGAATGACCCAGTCAAATAATGCAATGGCCCTAATTGTCTTGAGCTGCGTTGTTGAGTCACTGATAACCTCGCTGTCGTCGAAAGGCAAATCGAAAACAAATTAATATCATCACAAGAGCCGGTGGTATAACGCCAAAAAGGTTCAGGGTCGTTGGTTGCCGCCCATCACCCAAACGCGTCAGGTTGGCTTGGGCGAATGAACCGGTTTGCGACGCCCAAACCGGTTTAAGCTCCCCCCCCCCCCTAATTCACTATTAAACCTGGGCACACACACGGTGTGCAGGGCTTCAGAAGAAACCACGTGATTTGAAAACTACTCAACATATCCGAGTGGGTTCTGTTTACGAAAATCATTTAGGAACACGCCGAGAGCGGATGAGTAGTTATATTTCCGTATTCAGATTTTAAACTGTATTTTTAGAAGAGTAAAAATAAATAAAAGTGCGTGTTTTCAGAGTAATTTTTAGGCATGAAACACCTTGATACAGATTCTTAAAAGTACTCAAGGGACTTTTATTACACCTTCATATTTATTCCTCCGTCATATAATATTATGGCTACCCTCAAATATCATAGCTGTCCTAAGCAGACGAGAAGACTGCGCGCCAGTTCAGAGGCGACACCGCGCTAGAAGCACCAGCGTGCGTCACTAACACAGGTACAAACAACTCTGACTAGGCGGGCCCCTTGAGGTACGAAAAAAAAAAAACCGTACAGTTATACCTGTCGGGTCAGAACTAAATTTAACGGGGAGGGCCTGTCACTTTTTAATGTGTAAACATCTGAGCTCTCGGTACACGGCATTTGGTAAGAGTAATTTCCTGAATGGGACGAGGTCGCATGCAACGGTGTAACCACAGTGCTGCCATCTGTGGTGGATGGTATGAATTAAAGCTCACAAAGCCAAAGGAAAACTTTATTTAATTAACTGTTTAACGAATTTTGACAACATGGACAACATTTTAATAACATTCCTTGTCGAAAATCAGGTTCAAAGCGTGGATTCAGTATTTTTTTTCCAAGTCTTTATTTATATCTTTAGGTGGTATCGTCAAAAATTTTGATAATATTTTGGCAATCATTTAACATGCAATTTGAATAATTAATCTCGCGAATCAAAAATCTCAAGTTTTCATATCGCTGAACACTCTTCGAAGCATTCTGTGGGTAGTGGAGAAAGAGCGTTCAGAGAGAGTGGTTCACAGAGAAGTACCATCAAGCTGTTGAGTTGCTGTCGAGTCAGGCTTCAGTGACGTTTACAATAGTTTTCTCCACTGTCGGACGTGTGGTAGCGAGCTACGTCATTTATGACATATGTGATATATACACACATAGGCTACGTACACACAAATATATATATTAACGGGTAATAGTTGAGACAGTCGTAGTAAAATATCTTATTCTGACATTTCATCATCAGTCCTAAAACAAAGTACTTTAAATACTATAGTCCCACCAATATTGACGCCGATCGTCAGGACATAGGCATACAGTTAATCAAGACGGGAATTATTTGTACTGTACAACGAATAAATTTTAAATTTCAATCACAAAGATGCTTTGTTTTGCTAATCCTTCATCAGTTCTTCAGTTAAAATTATAGGTCTACGTATAGACAAGTATTAAAACTAAAATTAAGTGTTCTCATGTTACAAATACACTTATAATATGAAACGTGGACATTAATTTAACGTATTTTTTTAAAATAATAATCAAAGCGTTATACACACATGCACGCGCGCGCAAAATGTTTCCAGGCACATTTCTTGAAGCGATTCACACGTAGTTTTCGCACCCGCCGCTATAATTCGCTGTCGGAGCTATACACGCGCAAGTCCGCCATCTTAACAGCTTCGACCCGTGGGTATATCAGGAAAGATAACGCGATTTCCCAGCATTCAACATGAGTGGCACCGCCTAGCAGTCCGCAGTGCTCGGGGGCTACGACAAGTAGGCGGGAGTCGCGATGTCGCCTACCCGTGTTTTTTGTAATTTGAGAATACCGATGCTGGCGGAACACGGGTCGTCATGAGCGAGAGTCACGACAAGACGAGGCTAAAGTATTTCAGAATCGAGCCCGTGGTCGCGGCGCTTCGCTTCTCCTCTCCTCGCTTCGCGGCAGTGGGCGCGTGCTTTATGTTATCTTGCAGACGGCCACCAATTAAAAGGAGGAAACCGCTGAAACCACTGGCGCGAGCAAACCATATTGCAATCTAATAGGCGTTCAGATAATTTTTTTTTTTTGCGAAAACTACCCGCTCCTAAATATCAGCACGCTCGAAGTGAAAATCACACCGGGACTAATGTTCATTGTTCGACTCCACAGAATGTGCGTCTGCGGCCATGTATTAATTTGCAATATATATATATGAACTCTAATTAGATTGCAATATCTGAACCAGCGGCTTCTCCTTGTAATTGGCAACCTTCTGCAACATAAGCCGTCTTATTATTTGGCCCATCCACACTGGATGCCTATGATTGGTGTGCTGTCAGTAGACACGCGCCTGACATAAAATCGACCAATCACAATCCCGAAACACTGACGATGCTACAGTGTTTTTGTTTTTTTTTAACACGTGGTCTTGAAAAATTCGCGTTTTCAATTATCATCAGGGTAGACTACACAGTCCTCTGGATACTCGGGCAATTGACGCCGGTTCGTTGGTTTGCTGACTTGTCAGCAGTCTCAACTGGGTTACTTGAGATTGGATTTTTTTGTTGTTGAAAATTTTTCATTGGCCCAGAGCCCTCCAGATGAATAGTGAGCCAATAGCGAAAGCAGCTCAAAGGTATGTATGTGTATTTGGATTTTCAGCCTATCGCGAAACGAATCCGCGAATTTTTTTTCCTGTATCTATTTATCGCTAGAGACCGGAAAAATTCGCGAGTTCAATGACCTATAGGATGGACTCCATGATCCTCTATGCACTCGGCCGAATTGCATCTGCTCATTGGTTACTGACTCACAGCACCTGTTAACTGGGATGCTCGTGATTCGCTACTTCTTTTGTTTACAATTTTTCATTGGCCCAAAGTCCTTCAGATATACTGTAGCCCAATCACCGAAGCAGCAAAAATGCAAACTTTTTGGATTCTAGCCTATCGTGAAATGAACGCGCGAATATTTCAGGTCTCTATTTATCGCGAACAATGCATAGCCCTGTGCATGTCCACTTGTCGAGTGTGACGGATTGGCGTCACGGCCTTGTGTCGGAGCGCAGCCTGACCTTGAGGGGCGTGTTACAAGTCGCTTTTACTTCGGAACTACCGCGCGTGACTCAAAGAGAGTTGCAACAAACCGTCCACGCCTCGTTAGTCACCGAGCTCCTAGCGACGTGACGGCTGGGTAACAGCTACGGGCGGCGAAGGGAGAGAAAAAAAATGGAATGTGGCTGTGTCATGGACATATATATGTAGAGACCTGAAAAATTCGTGCGTTCATTTCACGATAGGCTAGAATACAAAAAGTTTGCATTTTTGCTGCTTCGGTGATTGGGCCACAGTTTTTATATCTGAAACTTCGGGCCAATGAAAAAAAAATGTAAACAAAAGAAGTAGCGAATCACGAGCATCCCAGTTAACAGGTGCAGCGAGTCAGTAATCAATGAGCAGATGCAATTCGCCCGAGTGCATAGAGGATCATGGAGTCCATCCTATAGGTCATTGAACTAGCGAATTTTTCCGGTTTCTAGTTATACTAAATGTAAATCTCGAAACGCAGCAAAATGACCTCAAAATGGCGGCACTTTCCCCTCCGCCGCGCGCGATGTGTCACGGTCCTCACTTAGCGTAACGAATTCTTTGATCCTTTGGCTATTTAGTGGTGTAATTTAATTTTGGATGGAGATGATGATATGTAGCTGCAACACCAAACTGTATCCCCCGATTTTGTTATAATTTGTTTTTTGAATTGCCTCCCACTATGGAAGCAATTTTAAAGACGCATTCACGTCAAAACACACGAGAAAATGGTGTTCAAACCAAGGCGTTAGGAATATTCTAAGGAAATGGCACGCTGCGAAGTAGTTGAAGTCACTTACTACTCTGCTCTACTACTCGACACATTGCAACACCCAAAACACTGCGAAATAGTGCTTGACCACGTCTGATGATGACTAGAAACCCAAAAAAGCTAAAATCAAAATCTTTTAATCTTATGTGGACAACCCTGGAGGAATTATAAACCTTCAACAAAATAGATATCAAATCGTTAACGTGTTGGGATGTCTACCAAGTCGGCAGCTAATGAACGGGTGACGTTAGTCAGAGTATACATAGATGAACTGTTACAAAACCTGGAATCACAAACCACAAAGGAAGTGATACATGTCGAGAATAATGGTGTGACTGTCTGATGCATGTCGAGAATAATAGGATAATTGTTCAAACCCCTTGTTGTTGACATGAATTTTTTAAATACAAATATTTTTTTAAATCCACTTCTGAAATAAATCTATTGTATCCGCCACGGATTAGGAGAGAAGTTGAAATTAAGAGCGTGCGTAGAATTTTATATTAGAGGAGGGAGGGGGGATAGAACCACTTTCTCCACTGATAGCTTTCAAATTAATTTATTTAGTTGGTGAGAATGATAGATATTTGTATGGGAAGGGGGGGGGGTACGACCCTGGTTATAATGGATACCATTATACACTTTAAATGCGTTCTCATTGGACCATAGGTAGTTCTGACTCTTCCTGAAGGACAAGAAACCAACAGGAACATTATGAAATTGAAATGACCCAATCACACGCAATCCGGCAGAAAGGCAAAATGTGGCACACAGAATTTTTTTTCTGTATTTTTACAAGTGATTCCTTTAGAAACAAGTTGCCACAAAATAGTTTTTAATACTACAAGAAAGATGTAAATTTGTACAAAACATGGCTATGGTTATTTTTTGCATATATGAAGCACGTTTTTCGAAATAGTACTGAGTATTTATTAAGAAAATTGGCTCATCAATTACAATTATAATTGATGTTTCCTTCAAGCATACATTTTTTTAACCATGGAAAAGATGATCAAATTTTCAATAATTTACATTATTTTGCTTTTATTATGCTTATTAATGTGCACAGTTGACACTGGGAAACTATTCATGGAACAATTTACAAAAAACTTGTAATTACTGGAGGTACCCACTGGGACAACATAGAGCATAAATGTCCGGGTAAGAATCCGAATCCAGTATTACTTCGAACACAATTTTGTAGTGATGCAGTTGTTCCCATGTAAATGTACAAATTTACAAATATATATATTTTACATGAATATTTATGTTACATTTACAAAAAATACAGTGAAACGACTAATGGACAATAGACACAGACTATTATTTATGTGTACAAACTGGTAGTATAAAATAACGGAAATTTTGCAGGTATCTACTTGTATGTATAAATGCAGTCTATACTCAAGTATACTGTGCACACACTAACCCCTTTGCAGTGGGGTTCTTGTGAACTTTCTTATGTCAGTTCTTTTTTATCATTAATCAGGCGACACCTTATCTTACTTATTGTTTACTTTATCACGTTCACGTTAATGACTGTGTTGCCGCGAGCTATTACAGGAAAAAACGTTACTCAAAAGTATTAAAGCTATTTTTCAACGCATACATCATTCCGAACCAAAGAAACATGGCAGAGCCATTACACGATAAGAGATACAAGAAGACAAAAAATGCAATTTTGGTTTAAAATTTTTTTAGGCTATAACAATTTTCTATCGTTTGATTTAAAAAATTTGGCTTCATTAAAATAGTAGGTATATAACTTGACGTTAATGGTGCTGGCTGTTACAAATAGTTTTTCCCTTTGACTGTCTACAGACATTATGTAATAGTGTGTGAAATCTGCCTTTTTCAGTATTAAATGATAGAAGATTAATAAGGTATAAAAACTTTTTAAACTACTATGGCGTATTTACTTCCTATGTATTCCCCCTTAAAATAAAATTTCAGTGATAAAACATCTTAAATGTATATACAACACAGGTCATCGGCGACTATGCAACGCACCTCCACTTTTTATCTCCTCACCTGTCAAAACGTATGGAGAGCACCTCATGTTAATATGGGCGTGCATAAAATCTTTTTTTACCTAAGCCCAGATAAATTCATTTGCATTAAGATTTATTGATTGAAATGTCTTTACAATTTTTTTTGTGTTTTTTTAAAGATGATAAACTTGTACTCATTCTTTTTTTAATTTCGTTATTACAAACTAATTTATTGGTATTCACTTTTCAGGCTTAAATGGGTTTTGCAAAGAATTAAGAAAAAAATTAACTTGGTATTAAATTAAAGATCGCAGGCATTTGCGGCCATTGTCTGGAGTTGCTTGGCTTCAAGGTTACGTTGCAGTCGCCATCATCAAGGCAGTGTTTACCTACTGGAAGTTCTCCTGCTGTTTAATACTCTCGCCTAAGATGGGAGTGTTTCCCGATTGGCTGCACATCTGATTGGTCCACAGCTGCAGCTAATTGGGAAACTCTCCCCTCTAAGGCGAGAGTATTAAAAATGAGGAGAACTTGCAAAAAAAAACCTCGGTAGGTAACTGCTACCCTGAAGATGGCAATTGCAACGTCGACCGAAACGTCGGCTATATCTTCGCCTTCGACGCGACTACAACCCAGAAGCCAAGCAACTTTTGATATGAAATTGTTTAAGTTTGTAAACGTTATGTTTTATCCATCTCAAAGAGGGCGTTGGGTGTTTCCATCGTACAGAATGCCGCAAGGGTAGAAGGCGATACCGCGCCGCTGGTTTCACTACTGAGTGCATGTATCTTTTATTTGCTGCGCCTGACGTCATGCCGACGAGGTCAATAGAGATGGACACACAAGACGACCGCGCGCAACGCAGCCATGGGATATAGTAAGAACGATCCCAGCATTTATTTGGAGTGATTTCAGGAAACCACAGAGAACCCGAAGTAATGAAAAATTGGTTGTCTGTAAAGTCGGTTTACGGACGATGATATTTTAACGTGACAACGTCATAACAAAACATTGATGAAATGATTGCATACTTTTATGAATAAAATTGAATAATTTTTATTGAATTATCACTATTTTGTATGGATACAAAGAAGGAGTGAAATGATTTCTACAATTTAATTGATAAATTTACTTTTATTTGCACTCATTAATTCAAATATGTTTATTACTTTAACAAACAGATTATTTTAACTATAACTTTAATACATGTTTGCTGTTTAACTTCTTCCAATCTGTGTTATTCTGTTACGGATAGTACGCTGATAGGAAAAGTAGGAAACGAATGGGAGTGTTTCAAGTTTAATGTGCCTCGAAAAAGTAAAATCTATGGTTGTTCCAATCGAGTGGAAGAGAGATAGATGCGGCGCAAGCGTACAATGAGCGTAACGGGTTAAAGCGTAACGGGACAATGTGCACAACGGGATAATGAGTTATCCTTTTTCGTGCATGCAGCCGGCGTTCATCGATTTATTAGACGTTGTCACGTCAAAAAGAAAAAGCACAACGTAAGGAGCTATCTAGGTTGAATTTATCTGAGTTTTTTTTTTTAATTGATTGAGGAGTTACATAGGATTTAAAGTTAGTCTGAATCATGGAGGTAAGATCAAATATTGTAATAGGGACAGTATGGGAAACTGATACGAAATACGCAAGACAAGTGATGCCAGCGAACCTGGTGGTGTGTAGTGTAATTTCGTTTTTAAGCGCGTGAAAATAGTTATCAGCAGTAGCATTTGCGGCGTGGAGTGTAGAATAGCTTCAAAGCAATGCAGTAAAGTGTCCCACGCTTCTCCAATGATAGTTGACCAGAGTTTCCCATATTGTCAAGTTGCGATATTTGGTAAGATGTAACAGGGAGTGTTTGTGTGCAATATCTGCCACGTAAATAACTGAAGTCAAACGAACACCCCTTTGTCTGTGACTCTACGGGCAAATCTCTATGCATGGTGCGGAACACTTGATTGCGCGACTGCAACTCGCGATTGTACAGTTTTTATTATTACTATTTTTTCTTCTGAAGTCTGATTTCTTTCAACTTCTGAGTGTTCAGGGAAGTTGCAGTTGCGCAGAACGTGTCTGTGTGGGAGGGGGGGGGGGGGGAGAAGGGGGGCATTACAAGTCATGGGAGCTTCTCGTAACCGCGTGGGCGTCATCTGCTTCGCCGGGCATCTAATCTTATCACCGCAACGCAGAAGTGATTTCTGGACGGCTCACTCACAGTACAGTCTGTGCCTTGTAACTTGTCTCAGATAATGTATTGACCGTTCGCAAAAGAAGTACCTACCTATAGCATTAGTTTGCAATTTACTCTCTTTTTCCAATGAGCGATATATTCTATAACCGTTGTTCTTGTTTCGGTGTGCTATATTGCCAGGTATGAAGAACAAACACAAAATTTTTGAACGAAACTTTATGATTACCTAAAGAAAATTGTTTTAAATAAAGTTGAATTTTTTTTAAAATGAAAGCTTGGTATTTTAAATATTGAAAAAACATATTTTTGTAGAATTTCATCATCAAGAACAGCTGATAATATCCACTTCTTACTTCTGAGGAAACGTAGCTGAAAGTCACCATCTTGGATTCAACCACCTTTTGTCATCAATTTTTTAAATATTATTTAATATTAAAATGTTTGGCTCTGTTGAGCCATATCACATAATTTACAGAATGCCTCGTCATTAATGCTGACCGACTGCTACAAAACGTTTCTCCAGTGAAATAATAACTGGTGTTTGAATTGACATTTTATATTCTTTCAGAATTTACACAACTGTACTAATACTGTCAAAACCCACTATTTTATGTCCTTGAAAATAAAAAAATGTAAAATTATAAAAAATATTAAAACTACTTGTAATAATTTATTATACACAAAATAAGAAAGAATGTTAACTAGCCGGAAGGTATCAAACTGGCAGGTGAGCGCCATGTGCATTGTATTACAATCTAAGCGTGAGAACCTGTTTCGCAAATATCACTCGCAAAGCACTGAATTTGTTTGAAAATACTGTTTACAGAATGACAGTGGCAGAACGATACATATATCACTGGTAGAGATCGCAAAAATTCGTGGATTCATTTCTCTATTGGCTAGAATTCAAACAGTTTTAGCTTTGATCTGCTTCTATTTTTGGCCCACTAAGAGGCAACTAGAAACCCTTACCAGAAGAAGTATCAAATCGCAGGCAACCTAGGTTAGAAATCTCTCAATCAAGCGACCGATGAGCAGGGAAGTTTTTCCCAAGTGCGCATTGGACAGTGGAGTCTATCCTAGAGGTCAATGAAACCGCAAATTTTTCCAGTCCCTAATCATTGGCAGAGACCTCGTAATTTAGCGGATCCGACAGGCAGCAGGGTAGAATTCAAAATCATAGGTGTGCTCAACCCATGTTTACTTTCCCAGTGGTTAACTTCTTAACGAGAACATGTTCATCCTTGTTGTTTTGCACTATCCGATCCGCTTACTTCTCTCCTAGCTGGACATCGTTGGCTCACGGTCGTAGACGGGCATTTCCAAATAACTGCGGTCCAATCATGAACACAGTGCGAGAGTGTGAAGGTTTGCATTCTAACTTGCGACTTAACGAATGCGCGAAATTTACGTACCTCTAAATCAATGGTAATACTTTTTTGGGAACTGTGTCACACGACACGTACTATATATACTGTCGGGTTCAAAAACTCATGCCGTGCTTGTGTGGTCGGGAGATTTCGTATGCCAAGCGGGCGATGCCGTTGTCGTCTGGCACCGACTGCGGATTGCCCCGATGTTTTCCGAACAGCACGTATCACGCACGTGCTTTCCGCGTGAGTTTACGTGCCGCCATTACTTCGCCTCCCCCCCCCCCCCCGGCCCACCGACCGACCACGACCGAAGGTGCAACGAGGTTCCGCGAAGCGCATCTTTATTGTTCCTGCTGTCGCTCCACACGCTTTGCCCTTGGAAAGCGCGCTGGTGTGCTGCAGGGGGGGGGGGGGGGGACACTTCATAGGGCAAGGCAATCGCATTTTTCCAGTTGCTATACAGTTTTATCCAACATCTGAGCACGAAAATTATAATCAAAATACCACGTTGATTAAATAAATATTACATTTGTTTTAACATTTTATCAAATTTATGGCATAAATTGGTATTGTTGAAATGAAAATAATATATTTACTTAAAAGAAAATAAACAAATTTTCGTTGGCATGTTGAACCACTTGTTTAACCAACAACACCATCAGGGGGGGGACACTTCATAGGGTATAGCAAACACATTTTTCTAGTTGCTATACAGCTTTATCCAACATCTGAGCACAAAAATTATAATCAAAATACCACGTTGATTAAATTATTATTACATTTGTTTTAACATTTTATCAAATTTATAGCATAAATTGATATTGTTGAAATGAAAATAATATATTTACGTAAAAGAAAATAAACGAGTTTTCGTTAGCACGTTGAACCACTTGTTTATCCATCAACACCATAATTAATGGCGTCGGCGTTGAATTAAGTGATATTAGGTTAATAAAAAATTTCTAAGGAAATTTTGTTTCAATCATGTTGAAATAGTAATCTCGTTAAATAATATCAATGATTTCATGAACTGCTTTATAAATCACTGTTATGAAACATGCCTGATTCAGCTACGTGTTGTGTTAACTACTGCTACAACAAGAGAAGAGATAATAATTATTAACTTTACTTTAAGTTTCCGCTTGACGAAACGAAACTAGGTATGTGTAAATTATTAAAACGAAACAAAATAAAAGTTTTGTGTAATTAAAATAGTGATGAGCATTTTGTTTTCATGCCCTACAGAATTTCCTCTTTTTAGGTAGTGTGAAGTCGCACATTGAGGAAAAGCACACAATACATAAATACTTACGTACTGTTCTAAATGTCACTGAGTCTCAAATTCTGCTCAAACTTGCTGCTTATGTACTTTAATTAGTCTAAATGTTTTGTATGAATTTTATTTTTAGGTCGAGAGGGAGGTGTGAGTAAAAATTTCGTAATGCGTATCCAAGTCTATCCCTTGATACTAATAAATGGCATGATCCTGAATACATTGATCCTGTGGTAATGATGCTTGCTGTTTTAACATTAATTAAAACAGCAAGCATCATGTGCCACCGGATAAATCATACATGATCATGCCAACAGGATCAAGGGATAAACTTGGATACGTGATAAGGAACAATTACCGAGGTGAGGGTTGCGAAAAAATTAAGTGTCTTAAATTTTTGTTGAAATTAAGGTTTTCTTTTCTTAATTTATTGCTACACACGTGTCTTCAAGAAGTGAAGATACGATAAAGATTTGTACTTTCACCTAATCCATAAAGAATTAGATGCCATTGGTAACAGCTTCATTTCAGTTTTTGTGGAAAAAATTGTACATCATAGGCAGTTAAATTTGCCAGAAATACACATTGCCTGTGTTAATGATTATATACTTCTGCACGTTTTTTTTTATGCATTTTGTTTGCGATTTGTAATGCAATTCGGTAGGTACCTACGAGAATCCTAACCTTAACTTCAATCAACGTGATTCTACTAGAACAGAAATTATTTCTTGGACATAAAAAAAGGCAGCGATTTATTATAATCCGAAAATATGTTACATGTTATGCATTTTAACAAATGTTATGCTACGTAAAGAAAACATTTTTAACCGAAATGAGGTTAAGTCAAACACTGTCCCGAAGGTAAGAAATTTACTTATTGTTTTAAAAATATTGCTCTCCTAAATCATTATATGTTACGTTTACCGATATTTAGTTAAATGATTTGCTTATAAGGAAAAAATAAATAAAATCAATATTTTTATAAATATTAATGCATACACGAAACAAGTCACAAGCTTGCCAACATTCAGTTGAAGCTGCAAATTTACCTACTAATCAAATTATTGTTTTAAGCATATTAACTGCAAATTGTACTTTATACGATCAATGTTGTATTTAAATTAAAATTTACTTATAATTTGAAACGTAAGTCTTACTCCAGAAGGTACTTTATCTCGGTTTTAAGCCATTGCAACTTCGTTTTAATGTTTGTCAAGTTAGCGTTTTTGTATAGCAACTAGCGCATTTCTGAATTAAAAAAACGTAGAACTGCAATAGCATTAAGTGTCCACTCTGTACTAGTACTTTATTTACTCTATGGTGTGCTGGTTGGCACACCGCGTGGCGAATGGGCATAATCAAGAAGTATACAAGCAGGCAGAGATTTCACTCCCAGGTTTAAAATAATGTCTTTTTCCCCCCCTGAATTGGTCATTAATTATGATCACACTACCAACCACACAGCGTAAAACCAAACAAATTTAGTTTTTTTTTTCCCCCCCGAATTACATCAGGATCTAAGTTTTTTTTAGATTTCTTCGAGTTCAGGATATAGTTCTCTTACTTAATACTTTTATACGTTTTAATAACATATCGTTTAATTTGTTTTGGTGTCTTGATATTCACGACATAGTATTTGAGGATTTTTATAAGCTTTTATTAGAGACAGAAGGTGCTGTTCGTTAGTGGTCTAGAACAATGTTAGGGTAACCAAGTTGTTTCACAATACATAACCATAATACACCTAGTCACACAAAAACTAACATAAATATTGGTATTTAAATATAAACGTTTACCAACGTCTCAAGCTCCCTTTACATTTAGACGCTACACATTATCTAAAATTTATGCATACTATTTATTATTTTTAAATTATGTATTATATATTAGACAGGCATATGCAAAACACAACGATCTTCTAACGAGTGCGATTAAAAAAAAAAAAAAACAAGGACTCCAACTTGAAGGTGTAACATTTGTTGATTGACACCTGTATTAAAAAAAATAAAGTGGTTTCCTTAACAATAAAATGCTCTACAATTCAAAATAATTATATTAAGAAAGTAATATCACAATTTATTCTCAGTCTCATTATTATGAATTATTTATAATTCAGCTTTGAATGTTAATGACATTCTGATGGTATAGACGGAATATTTCGCGTACAATAAGCACATCGTAGTATAGACCTACCTACTAACAGCCCCCTGTGCATAATCAACGTAAGTATTTCACAAGCGTGAAGTGTTTTCAGAATTACTCTATAGAGTATATTTCCTAAAATGCCAATATCTATAATGTAAAATGTGGTCTAGTTGGGCGCCGTGAAAACTCTATAAAGTACTAGTGCTGTGATTGTGCATGTAGCACAACTACTAACCTCTACAGAATATTAACTAAAATATGTCTTGTTATGTTGATAGTGAAAATAAATTATTCTCAAGTTGTATGTACTGGTGTAGTTTGACTCAGTGTGAATACCAAACAATAAAATGTCGTATAATTCCTTAGCAGTATGTCTCCTTCTTTTTGGTGTAAGTATTCTGACCTTAAAATCAACAAATATAAGTAGTGTGTTTAAAAGCATTAACTTCTCTATGACTGCTGATCTCAGTGTAATAAAACTAATTATTCTTTCAAGACAATCCAAGCTAAATATTTCTGTCTATCTGGTTTAACATACACATGATATGTAAGTATGGTTATCAATCGGAAAAATAAAATATAATGAAAATTTAACTTTTTACTAGGGTCAAAATCATGGTTGTATGGGTGACAATACTCTTTTGCAACATATCCAACTGTAACATGAAAAGTGACAGAGTCAATGATTAGCAAGCAACATACAAATACCTTTGAGACAATTATTCATGTTTAAATAGGTTTTTCATTAAACAAAATTTCAATATCCGTTATACTTAAATGTCTTTCAGAACTAATTACGTTTTACGTAATTGTATCACTGAATAATAGTTTGGTTATCAGTCAATATTTTAAATATTATTGAAACACATTTTAACTGGCAAATTAGTCTTTTCTTTGTTTTTACTAGCTCAGTCTCTTTCGGTAGATCAAACTGTCTCAAGACTTCTGGACCTGGGACTATTCTTTAAACATTCAAGACAATTAATGACTTTAACAGATTTTAACTTTGATATCGTACATATTACTGATCAAAGTCAGTTAACCAGGTCCAGTATGTACAAGCTACAAGTCTTTACGTAGTTAAGTAGTATTAAGTTGTTTTAGCGAGTTTCAAATTAGGTCTTGATCGTAAACATCATAGTTTAAGATATCTTGCCATTAAAATAGGACAGGTAACTTCTCGCTGTTCTTGTTAATTCGGGGATGGGGCAAACAAACCTCGTCGCGTCGTTACAATACCAAGAGGCTGTGGAAAACCTCTCCGAACCCCTGTCTCTCCTCCGATGTTGCTGGTTAGATCTCACTCTCCTCCGATGTCGCTGGTTGGGTCTCCGTCTCGATGCACCTCCTCTCTTGCTGCTGGTACTCCAGCAGGACTGGCGTAGGTCACCTGGAGTCGTCTAGAAGGATGATGTCCTCCGGTACACCGTCTACGATGCCGTCTACCGCTGTCGAACTACTTCCATCTCGAAGATTGATAGTCCTTTTCTTCTTTTCTTCTTAATTCGTCGTTGATCCAGTTATATTTATGCTGTTAGTCAAAACTTATCGTCGTCGTAGATTCTTTAGTAGAGCTTCGAACATCGGTAACTACCTCTTCTTCATTGTGTAGTTCCGGTATTTATTATAAAATCATCAATTTCACGTAGATTCTAGCTATTCAGTCGTCGTACCAATGTTTTACGTGATATTCTTACATTCATTTATGACTAAATCACGGAGCTCTTTCTCTCTAATCCTTCTCCCATGATAGTAGAACAGAAACTCCAGTTCCAATTTGTTTCAAACAGTCAAAGCTTTCTCTATTGAACACTCTCCGAAATCACACTGGAAATACTAAATTCTTTAAATAAAATATATGCGCAGTCGAGCGTCCAATCACATATACTCTTTCCTCAGTAATGACCCAAAAACAATATTAAAAGGTGTAAGCTCATTTCCTATTCGTCGCCGTTAAACAAATGTTTGCAAAGACATTTCATAAAATTATTACTTAGATAAAACATGAAAATACTTAAAGAGTAAAACCAAATTGACCTGACCATAGAGATACAATACTGGTAAATATAATTCATAACAGGACTAAGACAAAGTCATAGAGGTAAGAAGTAAAATAATAAACATAAAATTCATTTCTATTGAGGGCTTCTCAAATACCTCTATAGAATAGTCCCCTTCAGAAATGTGACTAACGAACTATACTCTGATATAGGTCTTAGGACCATTTCTCATCATACAAACATCTCATCTATATTCTAATTATTTGCAGAAAATTTACATTTCATATTATTGACCTTATTTACATACTTACTTGCAAACATAGAGTATTGTCACCGATATATGTCTTCAAACGGACATATGTGTAACAGTGTATACTATTCTACAGGAGTGTAATATTTCCTCAACTGCGTTATATTATAGTGTCCTATTACTTGTTTCGTTTTAATGTCAGACAGTTCGTAACAGTTACTTCTAATAATCTTCGTGATCATATATGGTCCATCGAAGAGTAGAAATAGCTTCTTAGTAACGTACTTCCAAAATTGGCTTACTGGATTCGTTCTCTTGAGTACTAAATCTCCACAATTAAAACTCATCTTGCTGGAATCTTTCTGGTATTTTCTCCGAAGATCCGCCGTGGATGTCAACTTGGCTGCGACCAACTCTTCAGTTTCCTTCTGTATCTCGACTAATTCTTTATCTTCTGCGGCCAGAGCTTCATCGTGATGTCTCGGTAGTAACGATGACGGTATTATCAATGATCTTTTTCCTGTTAACGCTTCATATGGAGTAACACTGGTAGAACTGTGTACAGTATTATTCAAAATGCATTCAATGAACGTTAATTTACTCATCCAGTTCTGCTGTGTATCGTGGCAGAATGTCCGCAACATATTACCAAGTGTGCGCATTTGTCTCTCCACAGGATTACTCTGCGGGTGTCTCACCGAAGACGTGGTGGGTACGATTTGCAGTTTTCTGAGTCCTTCTTGCCAAACTTGACTCATGAATTGTGTGGCATGATCCGAAATAATTTTCTCCGGTCGACCCACTTCCGCGATAAACTGTTTAACTTTCTGGAATACTATCTTGCTGGTGGCATTGACTATGGGATACAACTTGGTGTATTTTGTAAATAAATCTACCATCACGAACACATATTTCACCCCGGCTGTTGATCTAGGTAATGGTCCCAATACATCCACTGATACCAACTGCAGTGGTCTCTCCGGAAGGATAGGTTTAAACTCACCTTCGAGATTTTGTTGGGCATGTTTCGCTTTCTGACACAAGTCGCACGATCGAGTAATGGCGGCGACTGACTTGTGCAGATTCGGAGAGTATAGCTGCCTAATCAATGACTGTGTCAGCTTCTTTGAACCAATATGCCCGCAATTCCTATGAACCTCCCAAATAATCGAGTTGATGTTTCGCTTCGGTATTACCGGCTTCCATGGCTCTTCAAATCTGGCTTTTCCCTTGCTATGATTGAACAATACTCCCTCCGACATGCAGTATCTCTCCTCTAACCTAGTTGGAACCTCTGAACCCTTCAATTTATCTATTATGACCTTGCAGAATTCATCTTCCTGTTGCAGTTGAGCTATCTGGTCAAAAACATTCTTGATTGTTGCGTTATCTTTAAGTTGTGTGACAAGATTAGCTACCAAAAATTCCTTGGAGTTCTTCCTCGGTGTCAATTCATCATTCAATACATCGGGTATTCGACTTAGGTAATCGGCGACTATATTCTCTTTCCCTTTAATGTGGCATATTTCCAAGTCAAACTCTTGCATCAGCAAGCACCATCGTGTCAGCCTGCTACCAAAAATTTTGCCTGCTTTTAGACACATCAGGGCTTGATGGTCAGTCATTAGCTTTATATGTTCTCCCAGAAGCAGGTCTCGAAACTTCTGCAGAGCCCATATTATTGCTAGTGTCTCTTTCTCCGTGACCGTGTAATTTCGCTCTGCCGAATTCAATGTTCTACTCGCCATCGCTACGGTACGTTCTACTCCCTCATCGTCCATTTGCGCGAGCTTCGCACCTAAGGCATAATCAGATGCGTCTGTGTATAGTAGAAATTCCCGACCTAACATGGGATGATAGATGACTCGTTCTTCGAGAAAGACCTTCTTGAGTTCTTCAAAAGCTTCCCGCTGTTCTGCTTCCCATTTCCACAGCTTGTCCTTCTTGAGTAGATCAAACAATGGGACTGCGATCTTGGCTATCTTGTCGCTGTAATTTCGGTAAAACCCGATAACTCCCAGGAATGTACGTAGTTGTTTAACATTCTTTGGTGTAGGGAAGTTGGAAATACTGTTCAATTTTTCAGGATCGGTATGAATTCCGGTCGGTGTCAGAATATGCCCTAGAAATGGTAACTCTTGTCGGCAAAATACGGATTTTCGCAGTTTCACCGTCATTCCTGCGTCACGTAGTTTCGTTAGGACAATGCCGATATGCTCCAGGTGTTCTTCGAATGATAACGATGTAATCAAAATGTCGTCGACATATGCTCGCGCGAATCCTTTGCACTCAGATCCTAGCGTTTCGTCCAGACAACGAGTAAACTCAGCTACCGCATTACATAAGCCGAACGGCATGACTTGGAACACATACTGCGAGTTCTTGAATAGGAATGATGTGTACTGTCTAGATCTTTCTTCTAAGGGTATTTGCCAGTACCCTGCCGACAAATCAAGTGTGGTTAGAAACTTGACACCCTGATATAATCGCAGAATATCATTCGTTGGTCTCGGACTTTCCCGATCTCGAACAGTAATTTTGTTGATCTCCCTCGCGTCAAGGCATAAACGTACTTTTCCGTCTTTCTTTCGCACACAGAGTATCGCATTCGTGAATGGGCTAGGCGCTCGCTTTATTACATTCCATTCCAACATTAAGTCTAGATATTCTTCAGCCTCTTTCAAATATTTCGCCGGGATGGGATACGACTTTTTATGGAATGGTTCACCGGGTATGACCTGAATACTAGCTGTATATAATTTGTTTAACCCAGGTTTTTCGGAAAATATATTTTGAAAATTTCTTAAGACATGAAGAAGATTATTTCTACCGGTTTCATTTACCATGGTAATTCCCTTTACAGCTTCTATTAAATCAGCTCCGGTCGCCATCAAATTTATGTCACTATTAATACACGAAGTTTCCTTATGAATGATTGCAATGCATTTTTCCGAAACTTCCCAATTTTCAGTAGTTTTCGTATTTTCTGTGTCATCCATAGCAGTTACCATCCAACCTGCAAAATTCAAAATTATTTTATGGCTAGTTAGAAAGTCTACACCGAAAATTACTGGTTTAGCCAATCCTTTTACGATTAATACATTAATGTACTTGGTGCTACCTAAACCTTCTACTTCCAATAAGGTCTGACGATTAATGATGGGACTAGCCCTTGATGTAACTCCTAGAATCTTTAAACTCGGTACTGGCATTCTCGGTAATGATATTCCGGTGCTCTCTATCATGGCTACGCAGTCTTCGCTGATGCAGGATATCTCTGCGCCGCTGTCTAATAGTACAGGCACTTTAACTCCGTTTAAAGTTAACGATATCTCCGGACATAGTGCTTGTTTCGCTTGAACTTCGGTTGCTGTGGGCTCGCTGAGTAAAAATTCACGCTCGTTTTCTTTGAACATAATGGTGTGTATGCTTCGACAATTATTCTTGTCATTTGCGTCGGGATCCAATTTTATACTAGCCCCGTCTAACTTACAATTAGGGACTGACGTGCGGAGCGGGTTTTCGCCATCCCTAATTAGTTTACCGCACTGTCCTTAAATCCTCTAATTTGCTCTTGTGACAAATTAGCAAATCCATTATTTGCATTCGGTGAAATCAAAAATGTGTTATTACCTCCTTGGTTTGTATCTGAGCTTCTGCTAGATTGCATGCGCGGCCATTCCGTGTTGCTTTGCTCGTGACTTGGCGCTATAGAATATGAATTTCTTTCTCCTTGTCGCGCGTCGTGAATGGTGGTGCTAAAGCTGTTCCCTTTTTCAGACGGTACAAACGTTTGTGCATTTATGCTGTACTGACCTCCGGAATGATTATTGTAATTTGCCGATCGTTCTTTCGTTGTTCGATTTTCGCCTGAATTCTCTCTGAAATTAACTGTCCCCTCCTGACGTTTATTCTCCCACTGTGATTCATTTTCGCGTCTGTCTTGTCGCTTCTCGTTTCTACGACGATAGTACTGTGGTTTATAAAATCCGTTACCATATCGCTGACCTCGATATCTATTGTGATACCAATTACTTCCGCAGTTTTCAACGTTCAGTGTGTGAATTTGAGGTTGTTTGTGTCCGCTGTTCTGCCCTTCATTTCGATTGCGCCAGTTATTGTATAACGGTGTCTGTTGGTTCGTGTTCTTGCGCTCGTTAGTTTCTTTGTGCGTTACCGTTTTATCGAGCTTAACGAGTCGTTCATACGTTAACAGTTGTTCCTTGAAATCTACAATATTACTGTATTGCCGTCCACTAAGTTGTAATTGATAATTGAGTGGTAATTGCGAAATTATCATGGCAATAAACTCTTCGTCTTCCATACGGCAATCAAGATAACGAGTTCTCTCGTACATATCGCTGATATGCGCCTCTAAATTTTGAAATTTACGATTTTCGAATTTTTCAGAATGCAACTGTATTCGCAAATTGCTTTGGATACGAGTATTCCAAAATTGGGATATGAAAGCTTTCTGAAACGATTCGTATGCGTGTACCGAATCTTTCGCCAACTCCCACCAATAATATGCCGTGTTTTTCAAGCAGTGGCTAACGCATTTCAATTTTTCTGCGTCTGTTAACTTAAATGTGTGGCAATATTCTCCAAACTGATTTAAGAATCTTCGAGGGTTTTCATTACTTTTCCCTGAATATGTTGGAACGTCATCCAACCATTTCTTAGAAGGGTGGTGTAGTGTAAGTACCGGATCTGCTGACATAATTGCAGTACTAATATTCGCGGGATTTCGCTCGGCTTCTATCGTTATCGATTTGTTTACCGGCGTGTCTTCCTTGTCGGTATTACATTCGCTAGTGTGGTGAGTCGTTAGTTGGGGCGAGAATGTTGCGATGTGTCTGGATTCTCTTTCTATTTCCCCTATTTTCGCCTCTACCATATCTAACCTTCCTGTTAGACGCTCGCTTAAGTGTACTACTTTATCGTCAGTGCGTTTACTGAATATTTCTACACCTTCAATACGAGTGTGTACACTGGAAAACTTCTGTTGCATCTCGTGCTGTGTTTCAGTTAAGTCATGCCTGATTTCTGCTGTTTCATCTGCAATCCTGCCTAAAGTGTTATTTAAGACTTGCACTAAATTGTCTAGTCTTTCGGCGTTTTCTCGCTCCTTTTGTTCCCTTTCTAACTTCTCCTCCTGTTCTATACGCTCCCGTTCTTGTTTCTCCCGTTCCCGTTCTAGTTTCTCCTCCTGTTCTTTACGCTCCCGTTCTTGTTTCTCCCGTTCCCGTTCTAATTTCTCCTTATTCATGAACTGGAACAGTGCATCTAGGGTAACAGTTGGTGTCGGCGGCGAATGACCCAACTCCATTTCCTGCTGTGACTCCATACCAGTAGTCTCGATGTGCTGTTCTGGTACTACTTCTCTAGGTTCTCGTTCAGGACTAGAGTCAGAAGTGTCATTGCTACCTCTCAAAAAATATGACTTCCTACCTGTGTCTGTCATCTTGACAAAACAAAATTACTGTATGTATTTTTCAAAGTGTCTTGAGTTGTTCAAAAAAAGATCATAAAATAGTCCCTAACGTTGGCTTACACGTTGTGCGCCAAAAACTCTGAAGTGTTTTCAGAATTACTCTATAGAGTATATTTCCTAAAATGCCAATATCTATAATGTAAAATGTGGTCTAGTTGGGCGCCGTGAAAACTCTATAAAGTACTAGTGCTGTGATTGTGTATGTAGCACAACTACTAACCTCTACAGAATATTAACTAAAATATGTCTTGTTATGTTGATAGTGAAAATAAATTATTCTCAAGTTGTATGTACTGGTGTAGTTTGACTCAGTGTGAATACCAAACAATAAAATGTCGTATAATTCCTTAGCAGTATGTCTCCTTCTTTTTGGTGTAAGTATTCTGACCTTAAAATCAACAAATATAAGTAGTGTGTTTAAAAGCATTAACTTCTCTATGACTGCTGATCTCAGTGTAATAAAACTAATTATTCTTTCAAGACAATCCAAGCTAAATATTTCTGTCTATCTGGTTTAACATACACATGATATGTAAGTATGGTTATCAATCGGAAAAATAAAATATAATGAAAATTTAACTTTTTACTAGGGTCAAAATCATGGTTGTATGGGTGACAATACTCTTTTGCAACATATCCAACTGTAACATGAAAAGTGACAGAGTCAATGATTAGCAAGCAACATACAAATACCTTTGAGACAATTATTCATGTTTAAATAGGTTTTTCATTAAACAAAATTTCAATATCCGTTATACTTAAATGTCTTTCAGAACTAATTACGTTTTACGTAATTGTATCACTGAATAATAGTTTGGTTATCAGTCAATATTTTAAATATTATTGAAACACATTTTAACTGGCAAATTAGTCTTTTCTTTGTTTTTACTAGCTCAGTCTCTTTCGGTAGATCAAACTGTCTCAAGACTTCTGGACCTGGGACTATTCTTTAAACATTCAAGACAATTAATGACTTTAACAGATTTTAACTTTGATATCGTACATATTACTGATCAAAGTCAGTTAACCAGGTCCAGTATGTACAAGCTACAAGTCTTTACGTAGTTAAGTAGTATTAAGTTGTTTTAGCGAGTTTCAAATTAGGTCTTGATCGTAAACATCATAGTTTAAGATATCTTGCCATTAAAATAGGACAGGTAACTTCTCGCTGTTCTTGTTAATTCGGGGATGGGGCAAACAAACCTCGTCGCGTCGTTACAATACCAAGAGGCTGTGGAAAACCTCTCCGAACCCCTGTCTCTCCTCCGATGTTGCTGGTTAGATCTCACTCTCCTCCGATGTCGCTGGTTGGGTCTCCGTCTCGATGCACCTCCTCTCTTGCTGCTGGTACTCCAGCAGGACTGGCGTAGGTCACCTGGAGTCGTCTAGAAGGATGATGTCCTCCGGTACACCGTCTACGATGCCGTCTACCGCTGTCGAACTACTTCCATCTCGAAGATTGATAGTCCTTTTCTTCTTTTCTTCTTAATTCGTCGTTGATGCTGTTAGTCAAAACTTATCGTCGTCGTAGATTCTTTAGTAGAGCTTCGAACATCGGTAACTACCTCTTCTTCATTGTGTAGTTCCGGTATTTATTATAAAATCATCAATTTCACGTAGATTCTAGCTATTCAGTCGTCGTACCAATGTTTTACGTGATATTCTTACATTCATTTATGACTAAATCACGGAGCTCTTTCTCTCTAATCCTTCTCCCATGATAGTAGAACAGAAACTCCAGTTCCAATTTGTTTCAAACAGTCAAAGCTTTCTCTATTGAACACTCTCCGAAATCACACTGGAAATACTAAATTCTTTAAATAAAATATATGCGCAGTCGAGCGTCCAATCACATATACTCTTTCCTCAGTAATGACCCAAAAACAATATTAAAAGGTGTAAGCTCATTTCCTATTCGTCGCCGTTTAACAAATGTTTGCAAAGACATTTCATAAAATTATTACTTAGATAAAACATGAAAATACTTAAAGAGTAAAACCAAATTGACCTGACCATAGAGATACAATACTGGTAAATATAATTCATAACAGGACTAAGACAAAGTCATAGAGGTAAGAAGTAAAATAATAAACATAAAATTCATTTCTATTGAGGGCTTCTCAAATACCTCTATAAGCGCAACACAGTACTATTAGCGACTGGAAAAAATTCGCAGATTCATTTCGCGATAGGCTACAATTACAATACTTTATATCTCTGCGCTTCTTCTGCGATCGACTCACAGTTTATCTGTAGGACTCCGGGCCAATGAGAAGCCCTCAACCAAAGAAGTATCTAACCCATTCTTCCCAGCTGAGACGTCTAAAATGTCAGCAACCAATCAGCAAGGGGCTTTTGCTCGAGTGTGCAGACGACTATTAATAAAGGGTGACAACCTCCATTTTTATTTTTAAACGAGGAGATAAAATTTCCTACCACGCCTTTACATGTGTAACAAAAGCTCTGTTTATATTATTATGGACATTATACTTGAACTAGATTATAGATATTATTGTTTATCAAAATGATTCAAATTAATGAAACACTGTAATTCTTATACACAGGTAATTCTTATAAGGAATACCAATTATAAAATTGTTTGTTCTATGAATTTGTATTTGATTTTTTTTTATTTAGTTATTTTGGAGATAACAATTGGAGATAACACACTAATTCTCGGAGACTATCCTAGATGAGGTCACTGAACCAGTGGATTTTCCCGGTCCCTAAGTAAAATATACAAGAACGTATCCAGGACGCAGAATTCCCAAGGAAGCTCAGCGATAGCCAACGGCGCCGAGGCAGGACGATGAGCGGGCAGCGGAGGGGGGAGGGGGTAGCGACGACCTTGTAATCCGACCAGGCGCGCGTGGCATGCCTTACGTCAGCGGACCTCACGTAACCAGGAATCACGGTCGGGTCTCTCGCGTTCCTAACTATATATATACTAGCTGCCCGACCCGGCTTCGCACGGTTGTATTTATGGGGGGGAAAATGAGACCAAATCTCCTATTTACAGTTATAATAAATGAAATAAAATGAAAATTAATTAATTTTGACAAAAACTTAATACAATGCTTTGTAATGTACCGAAGAAAAAACGAATAGCACCGATGGTTTCCCGACTCTCGAGCACGCAACGTTGTCATGGAGACGAAGTACCCACTGTTTCCCGGGCTTAAACACCAATCAACATTGATAATCAGTTTATTATTAATTATAAATTATTAAGACTATTAATCGAAATAAAAACTACCCTATCTCTCAAGTTGGAAACAATTACACATAAATGCCAATTTTCATCGAAATCGGTTGACTTGTTAAAGAGTTCACTGGACCTTTTTAGAAATCACTTTCAAATCCCGACCGATTTTGTTCTACCAGTGTATAGTTATTTACCTGTATATATCTAAAAATTGGTGGTCTGTATTTAATGAGTGATGAGGACTACACTAACAATGAAATAGTCGTTGCCATGGAGACGAATGAAGCATCAACAATGCTACAGCCGTTGCCGTGGTGATTTTCTGCCAACTCATACATACATCACATTAGAAAACTCTAAAATTATCAGATTAAGACCATTAATCGAAATAAAAACTATCCTATCTCTCAAGTTGGAAAAAATTACACATAAATGCCAATTTTCATCGAAATCGGTTAAGTGGTTTAGGAGTCCATTGAGGACAAACATTGTGACACGAGATTTATATATATTAAGAAGAGATATATATATATATATATATATATAGAGAGAGAGAGAGAGAGAGAGAGAGATAGTTAGGGCCATGAAAATTTCGCGAAAAGATCCCGAGAGGACCTGGAAGTTAAAACACTGTAGCATCGTCTGTGTTACGTGATTGGGTGAGTTACTTTGAGGTGCATGTAGATTGTTACAACAACCAATCACACTAATTCAGTGTGGAAGCAAACTCGTCTTTAGTGGCTCGTGCAAACAAGGCAACGACTTCTCTCGCAGACGGCCGCCAATCAAAAGGAAGAAACCGCTGGTGTGGGTATACCTTGTTGCAGTCTAGTAGGCGTTCAGATTTTCTGGCGAAAATTTTCTGCCCCTAGAGATAGTGTGTCTGAACTTCGACTGCAGTTGTATCACGACCAAATAAGTTGAAAACATCTATATGACGTATGGTCTAAAGTGCTTTCCATATCTGGTATAGGAACGTACAGACTGGAAAAATTCGCGTTTTCAGTGACCTCTAGGATAGTCTCCTCAATCATATGCATATTCAGACGAAGGCCACTTATTCGTTGGCTGCCGACTGGTGAGACGTCTCAACTAGGTAGCTTGTGATTCGATAGGTACTACTATGGGTGGAGTTTCTTCATTGGCCAAGAATCTTCCCGAAAAACTGTGTTATAACAGTGGAATCAGCACATAGGTATATGTATTTATTTTTATCCTGTACTCGAAATGAATCTGCGAATTTTTCCAGTCTCTAGGTATACGTCTTTGAAGTTAGAGCAAAATATTTTACTGTAAATAACTGAGAAAATAATACAGATAGAACGCTGATGGTGTGAATTATATTAAATTGAATGAAGTTCTTCGACCACAGCCAATTTTGTCTTTATGGCAAAATAATTTCATTGTAATTAATTGGGGGTAACAACTTAACTTTCCATATATTTTCGTGGCGCATTTCTACCATCAATTATTTTATTTACATAATTTTGCTACAGCGAAAAACGTTCGCGGGGTTGCAGAAATACATTCAATTAAACCTATATCAAACATTCAGTGTTATATCATAAATACTTCATTACTTGCAAAAAAAAAAATTGGTTCAGCTCAACTTCAAAGATGTAAACCAGCCTTGGGAAGTACTTTAGACCATGAATCGTACGGATGTGTTTAACTTAGCGGTATTGTGAACGCTTTAGTTTTAACCTGCGCGGCAAACAAAATCCAAAACAATTCAATATAAAATGTGTTGTCCATTACATATGCCTCATCAAATGCAACAGCCAAAATTTATTTACACTATTTTTATTTTTTACTTGAGGGAAATACCTATTTTAAATCCAAAACTAAACTTTCTATTTTAAAAAAAAATCAAATTGCATGGACAAATTTAAAAGAACTCGCAGATAAGTTAAGTATAAAAAAACTTTACAAATAAACGAATATTCGCAGTATTACCAATGCACCAGTCCCACCATCTTTCAAAAGCATATTTCCTACACGCATTTCAGTAATGTCAGGATGGAAATACTAAAGTATTTCTAATCGGTGAGTCTCGTCACGCCCGCGAATTTCATCGCTCTGACGTCACAGCTGTGTCGAATGTGATTGGCTAGGAAGTTACATTATTTGCGTCGCGTCGCGTCTCGTCCGTCGCGCTAATGTGATTCCAGAATTAAGGGTTTTTGACGTGCCACATCTTAGCTCTCGGTATACGGCATTTGATGGGAGTAATTTCCTGAATGGAACAAAAGTCAAGGAACGTATATGTGTAACAACCACGGTGCTGCCATCTGTGACGGATGGTGAGAAACAAAGTTCACCAACACAAAGGGAAACTTTACAGTATTTAACTGTTTGATGAATTTTAACAACATGGGCAGTATTTTAATAAAATTCCTTGTCGAAAATCAGATCCAAATACGGGGTGGAGTATTTCTTCAAGTCTTAATCAGTTTTTTTTCCGGAGCAGTTTCATTATGTAGTTTAAAATTTCGGTTTGCTAACCAAATGATTCAACAGTCGACGTAGCTGCTCCGGCAGCGAATTCTAACGGAGGGTCGAGAAACTACGAGTGATTTGTGTCCAGAGCTGTAGTTAAAAAAACAATTTGCGTATATTTATGGCGCTCGGAATTATTTCAAACAAGTTTAGGTTAAATTTCGTGTCCAAGTTTCGTATTATAAGTGTATTTGCAACGTCAGAACACATGAATTCGCTCGTTACCGAGGTAAGATGTTACACATCAATGCCGAGTTCTGAAAAACTCGGCTCACATTGTTTTCAAGTGTTTAAGTGAGGCGAGGGAGACAGGAAACGGGTCGTCAAGACGCGAGATGGACGTCACAGCTCCAACAGGGAGAGACGCCGCTCCGAGCGTCGCGGCGGAAGCAGGCTGTCCACCGTACAAAAAATATATCGTACCAACTTTGACAGATAAAAAAGTACTAGCTCTAAATAAAACGTAACAGATTGTTATTTTCTATGATTTTACACTATTTTGACGATTTAGCGATATTGATAAGCTCTTAAAAAATGATCTCAAAGACCGAACTAACAACAAATACTTTAAAAAATATACATAGACAAAACTCTACTTGGGTCGATGAATTTTAGGCCTCCGCTCACAGGCTGAAAACTGCAACTCTTATTCTCGACACGTTATTGACTTACCACGTAATAGGAATTAAAATATTTATACATTAATATCTTAATTATTTTATATCACAGCTTGATAAATGAATGTGTTCTTCAGAAACAGTAGAGTATGTAGCTGATGAATATATCCTTCCTTTTTTTTTGTGTGTGTAACGTAATCTATTGAACCAAAGGAGTTAGTAATTTGTTTCATTTACTTTTTTTGATGTCACTGGTGAAAATGATCTTTCAATTGCTGCTGTTGGATAAAGGAGGTAGAGAACAGCTTTAACTAACGTTGTTAAGGCTCAGTTGCACCCACCCTCACTATGTGTTACCTAATTTTCAATCCATAATATTTATCTGGGACAATTTCTTAAAATATTACATTATACATATATACATGGTGATTTTTTTTATCAAATGTTATCACCAGATACATGGTACTTTTGTGAGCCATTTGTAAAAGGTCAAATAAATATTTATATTACAAACTGTGCAATGGCGTAAGTCCAAAAAACTGCATTAAATCAAAATTCCCCTTTTCATGAATCATTTAAAGAACTTAAATATTTATAATTTTAATTTTTGTTGAACTAATGTTATAATGCTCGTGTAAACTTCCTTTTATAGGTTTCCACAGCTCAGTTACACATACTAAATTTTTCTATGATCCAATTTTTAATAAAACTCTTTATGAAAATCTGAGCAAAAAACCAAATATATAATATGGAGGGTATATTTAATATAGGGGTGTATCTGTGTTAGAGATAGGTATGATAAGTGCGACGCTCGCTGGTGCTTCTGCGCAGTATCTAGGTTGTGGACTGGCGCGTAGTCTTCTCGTCGTGCATAGCACTATGATTTTTGAGCGCTAACCATTATTATATGGTGGAGAAATTAAGATAAATGTGTACTGCAAGTCCCTTGAGTGCTTTCAAGAATCTGTACCGGGCGTTTCATGTCCATAACACGTGAAAACTACTCATCCGCCCGCCCTCAGCGTAAAATTTAATGCTTTCCGAGTTGTGAATAAGAACAGACTTCATTTGGTTATTGTGATGTTATCTTTGGAATTTTCTGTGTGTGCGCTCCGCTAATGTTTTGTCTTATATGGTTTATATTAGCCTTTCGCGTGAGTCTACACATTAAATGTAGTAATTAACGAGTTTTTTAATTTTTTTTATTTTTTTAGTCCTACGAATCACATCATTTCGGAAACAGACCCCAGTTTTCAAATCACGTGTGCTGTTTTTATTTATTTATGAAACTGCACACCGTATGTGTGTGCCTAGGTAGGCAGTAGCCATAAAACGGGAACAATTTGCTCTCCTAATACGTTGAATTTTTTTTTAAAAAATAAAGTACTAGATCTGTGAGTAAATGTACCAACACTTAAAACCCACAAAAAGTGCTATATCTAGTTCGAAAGTACTAGCAGTGGAGACTCGTGAGTGTAATACCTCGCCGATAACCGTTGCGCCGATACCTTCAGGGAGAGTATACGTGATGTTGGAGGAGGCAAGTTTGTTAATTATCATGTGCATGAGAAGGGGCTGAGGCGGGGGCGCACAGTGTCCCATGGTCGTCTCATTAGGAGGGGCGATAAGCTATCGAGACAAAGCAAGGGAGGAGGAAGAAGACAGGGAGATGCGCGCGGTGGTAAAGATAATGAGTTCTGGAGCCGACCTCCCCTCCAGGCAAACTGTCGGATGATAAAGAAGTTAGAAAAGCAGGGAAGGAGGGGGATCTAAACAGTGTTGCCAGACGAACCAGATGCGTGGGACGTACAACAAAATTGGACCCTCGGTACCGAGAACAGTTTTATTCATCATAATAAGATCAAAAACATCGTATCGTCTCGTGTATATTTTTATTGCACTGGAACTGAATACATTAAATTTCTAATTAATGATGTTTCTGCGCACAATGTTATAGAAGCCCGAAAATACGGACTAGATGCGACGGGACCTTGACCGGATCACCGAAAGTCCGGATTAAACAGAATTTACCTTAAAATACACGTAACACAAAGTTGAGTCGGGTACAACTATAAAAAAATAGATGCTTTCCTGCATTTTAATTTAAGTTTTAGTATATACTGCTGTTTACGTAAACCTAAGTTTTTAACCCACGAAAATTAGTAAATCACGCTTTTTTATTTACAATCGCGTTGGTATTAACCGGGATTAGGCGGGGTCCGAAGTACCAGGACTCTACTATTACTTAGATGTTAATTTTGTATGCATTATAGAGATAAATATTATTAAAACAAAATAACTCAATAATAAATGTTGATCAAATCACCGTAAGAACTAAATTTTCAGTGTAAGTGCCAGGAAATTAAGGACCCCGTCTACCTGGCCACACAAGCGATTTAAAAACTGTTCAAGATATCCGAGTAGAGTCTATTTACAAAAAAAAAGCATTTAAGGATACGTTTAAGGCGTATGGGTAGTTCTTATACAGTATTTCGTTTTTTTTTTTTTTTTTTTTTTTTTTAGAAGAGTGGAAAACGCGTGTTATGCACACTATACAGATTCTTGACAGAAACTAAGGAACGTGAACTGCACTTTTATCTTCATTTCTCCGCTCAAACATTACAGTTGTCTTGTTCCCAACGAGAAGACCGCTCGCCAGTTCAGAGCTAGTACCGCGCTAGAAGCACCAGCGAGCCTCGCCAACACAAGTGCGCCCCTGACTATAGGAAAACGAGACCGCAGCCCGAGAGAGGCGGAGGGCGCGAGGTCATACCGATAGGTGCCTGGTTCGCGACCCGCGACCCGCGACCCAACTCCCTCTCCCCCCCTACCCCCCGGCCCCAGGAACACGACGAGGCCTCCGAGGGACCCGGAGCACCGGAACTGAAGCGTAGAAGAGATCTCGCGTGGGAGACAAAAAAAATGGGTGTCTGTAAAGTCGGTTTACGGACGATAGTTTAACGTGACAACGTTATAACAAAACATTGATGAAATGATTGCATACTTTCATGAATAAAATTGAATCATTTTTATTGAATTATCACTATTTTGTATGGATACAAAGGAGTGAAATGAAATCTAAAATTTAATTGATAAATTTACTTTTATTTGCACTCATTAATTCAAATATTTATTACTTCAACGAAGGGATTATTTTAACTATAACTTTTATACATGTTTGCTATTCAACTTATTCCAATTTGTGTTATTTTGTTAAGGATAGGACGATGATAGGAAAAGTAGGAAACGAATGGGAGTGTTTCAAGTTTAATGTGCCTCGAAAAAGTCAAATCGATGGTTATTCCAATCGAGTGGAAGAGAGATAGATGCGGCGTAAGTGTACAATGAGCGTAACGGGACAATGTGCGTAACGGGACAATGAGTCATCCTTTTTCGTGCGTGCAGCCGGCGTTCATCGATTTATTAGACATCAAAAAGGAGTTTCCGTTAGTTTCAGGCGGAGGAGTACATTGAAACTTAAAGGAACTCGACTACTCAGGGATGTATGTGTGTTGGTGAGGCAGGATAATTAAGTGCGACGTCTGGTGCTTCTAGCGCGGTGTCGCCTCTGAACTGGCGCGCAGTCTTCTCGTCGTGCACAGGCCAACTGTGATATTTGAGGATAACCATAATATTATATGGAGGGGAAATGGAGATAAAGTTGCAGTACAAGTTCCTTTGAGTTCTTCCAAGTATCTGTGTATGATGTACATACCACGTGTTTTTCACTCTTCTAAATGAAAACATATTTTAAGAAACGAAATACGGAATCAGAACTACTCATAGAGCGTATCCACAAATGTTTTTTTATCAAACAGACCCCACTCGGATATCTTCAGCAGTTTTTAAATAGCTTTTTTTTTCTGAAACTCTGCACACTGTATATGTGTATCCAACCGACGGAGGCTTTAAGACGCCATAGTGGTTTCAACAGTTTTAATGACTTTTTTTTATATTTTGTATTGGTAATTTGCCTTCATCAAGGCACGGATCGTACGAAGATTAAATATTAGACGCTTACAATCTAAACTTCGCATAATTTACAACTAAAAAAAAACGGCACATACACATCCATGTCCCGAACATCGAAGTTGGCACTTCAAAAAAACTGCGCTACGGTAGTCTGCTATTAGGATTTTGAAAAGTTTATTGGCTAGATATTTAATTCAAACTTAGAATTTGCATACGTATATGCTAATCCTAACTAGATGGTCAGGATTAAAAGTATTTTGCCTTCAAATTCACATAATGCAAGTTTAATAAGAGAAAAAAATATTTAAATCAATGTTTTTTAAAATACAAATTTTCCTAAGGCTTAATTTTAGTTTTAATATTACTGTATACATAGACCTAAGATTTTAACTGAAGAACTGATGAAGGATTAGCAAAACAAACCATCTTTGTGATTGAAATTTAAAGTGTATTCATTGTACAGTGCAAACAATTCCCTCCTGGACTAACTGTATGTCCTGACGATCGGCGTCCATATTGGCGGGACTCTAGTATTTAAAGAACTTTTTTTTTTAAAGAACTGATGGTGAAATGCCATAATAAGATACTTAACTACTACTGTCTCAACCATTACCCGTTAATAAATATCACATATGTCATAAATGACGTAGCTCGCTACCACACGTCCGACGGTAGAGAAAACTATTGCATACGTGACTGGAGCCTGACTCGACAGCAACTCAACAGCTTGATGGTACTTGTCTGTGTATCACTCTCCCTGAACGCTCTTTCACTCCTACCGACAAGAGTGTTCAGCGATGCGAAAGCTTGAAAGTTTTGGATTCGCGCGATAACTGATCAAATCGCACATATAATGATCGCAAAACAACGGTCAAAATTATTTAACGAAACCACATAAAGCTACAAATAAATTGCTTCGAATCCGCTGTGTGATCTTCTCGCTAGGCTTTATTTGTCGACAATCTCCAACTGTGTGCGGGCGAGCAACGATTTCTTCCAACAAACGATTCTGCTCGCAGAATAACAATGGTATATAGTTACCAGATCCACAAGACCCAATCATATACAGTCCGGACAAGAGGGCAGCAGCCAATGAACAGAGGACACCGAACTATAAGCCAGTGGAGTTCAATCTGGTACCAGAAAAAAAAAAAAAAAAGGCTAATTTGAAAGGTCTCTACCAGTGACAATAACAAGGGTGTGCGTGAGGGCTACACTATAATTGTTCTTGTAAATGGAACAGAAATACTCATGTAAAATTACAGATATTTGTACATTTGTATATTTACGTGCAAACAACTGTCTCATTACAAAAAGAGGTGTTCGCAGTAATACTGGGTTGTAAACCGTTCCCTGAATAGCTTTCCAGTATTAACTGCGCAAATTCATAATCACAATAAAACTAAATAAAGTCAAATTATTGAAGATTTTCATTTTTTTCCCACGGTTTAAAAAAATGCTTGAACGAAACATCAATTAAAATATAAAATTTATGCGCCAATTCCCGTAAGCAATAACCATAGCCATGTTTTTGTAAAAAGTTACGATCTTTCTTGTAGTATTAAAAACTATTTCTTGGCAAATTGTTTCCAGAGGTATCTTTTGTGAAAGTACCAAAAAAAAAAAAAAAACATTTCCGTGTAGCTGGCCGCTACAATAGGACGAGGGCGTGGCAGAAACTCAATCTGTGTGAATGCTTTTATACTCTCGATCTCTCTCTCTCTTTCTGTCTCCCCCTTTCTCTCTCTCTCTCCCTGTGAGCGCCGAGGGGCTTAGGGCCGCCGGAGCGTGACTGGACGAGCTCTTCATGGGAGAAGGCGTCGCCGGACATTCTCACTAGCCGCATCGCGCGCGGCGCGGCGGGTAGTCTGGGAACTCTCGCTTCTTTGTTTTACTTCACTTTGGAGAGCTATGAATAATTGTTTGTGTTCGTTGTTTTCTTCGATGTCCAGTAATTTTTTCTAAGTTTGATATGTTTGCTGTTGTACACGGTTACTTGTAAATTTTCACTAATGTTATCTGACACCTTTTCCCTTGGTATTTTGTGTGTGATGCACCTGGTAAAGTAAATTTAAGTTTTTTTTTTTTTTTTTGGTGCTCATAATACTGTGCACTTGTTTGCACTTTCTGCACCTTCTGTGCTGTTTACTTGGTGGGCATATTTGTTTCAGAGTCGTACAAGTAACTTAACTCTCGAAAGCCTTGAAATAATTTGTAATTGTAAATTGTGTTATATTTCAGAGATTTAAGAATTTATCGCTCAAAAACATTTGTTATAAAGTAACTTGATATATTATATATACACATACATTCAAATACATAAAGATACACACATATTTAACACTTGAAAATGTTTGACATTTATTCATGCGATTAATATATATATATATATATATATATATATATATATATATATATATATATATATATATATATATATACAGTGTATATATATACATACCCAATGTACCTGAAGAAACATGGTGCATATTTTATCATATTTGTTAATGGAATGTTTTGCATACATATTTACAATTGAATATAATTAATAACGTAACTTACTTAATTTGTCTTGTTAATGTTCTGCCATCTTATGATTTTTCAGAATTGACGTTATTTCCTCTTTTTTTTTTTTAATATGCTGGTTACGCCCCATTTGGGCAAGCAAGTGCGTGTACCTTGTGATTTGGTAAGCGAGTGGTACCTGTCAAAAGCGCACTACACAAAAAATTATGTATTTACTCGTTGTGACTTGCAGCTATTAGATATGAAAGCAGTTGTAGGTTTAAGGCTCGTTCTCACGCGCCATTAAGATTTACTTTAAGTTTTTTTAATTTTAACTCGATACCTCCCTTAAATTTGCTATTATATCGCAAATATTTGTAAACAGATTTTAACTGTGCAATATAATGGACGCAAAACGTCCCGCAAGTGATAATTACGAAGTCTTACGCGACATTTTACATCCGCTATAATCACACTAAGTATATGTTGAAAATATTTGTGACAGAACAACCAGCGAAAGGCAGGTATCGTGTCAGAATCGAACGAAATGGCCCCTTACTGCAAAGTAATGCCATAAAGGATTAAAATTATCGAAACGGCGAGTGAGACAAGAGCCTTATGGACAAGCCTTCCTGGCAGCGGCAACACACACGGTGTCCAGATATTCTGTAGAACACGCGCGAATTACAACACTTGTAAATTAATCAAAGTGACGTCTGTTTACGTAAAAAATTGGTTGTCTGTAAAGTCGGTTTACGGACGATAGTTTAACGTGACAACGTCATAACAATACATTGATGAAATGATTGCATACTTTTATGAATAAAATTGAATCATTTTTATTGGATTATCACTATTTTGTATGGATACAAAGAAGGAGTGAAATGAAATCTACAATTTAACGGATAAATTTACTTTTATTTGCACTAATCAATTCAAATATGTTTATTACTTTAGCGAAGAGATTATTTCAAATATAACTTTTATACATGTTTGCTATATTTTAACTTCTTCCGATCTGTGTTAATTCTGTTAGAAGGATGGGACGAAGATAGGAAAAATAGGAAACGGAATGGGAGTGTTTAAAGTTTTAACGTGCCTCGAAAAAAAGTCAAATCGATGGTTGTTCCAATTCGAGTGGAAGAGAGAGATAGATGCGGCGCAAGCGTACAATGAGCGTAACGGGACAATGAGTCATCCTTTTTCGTGCGTTGATCGATTTATTAAACGTTGTCACGTCAAAAAAAGGTGTGGGTAAAGGGGGGTTGTCGGGCGGACACTCACCAGCTGAGAGGGCGAGCGAGGCGGCGCGGGGAGTCGTCGGCGACCCGCCGGCCGCATGCCCGCGGCAGGGTGGCTGGACGGGCGGGACCCCCCCGGGGGGCGACGACGCGACGTCAGCTCAGCGCCGACTGCCGCTAACTGCGCCGCCTGGAGACCAAAACGGGTCGTTACCACAACGCCGAACGTACAATAACGCCGAATGCCAAAAAATTGACCGCAACGCCGACAGCTAGAAAACTGCTGTGTGCCACAACGCCGAAATATGTTGCTGCGGGTAGGGGGGGGGGGGGGGGGGGGCACACAGGAGCAAAATGAAAAACAACTGAATGAATTTGTGTGCTAACCTTACCTAAACCTAACCTTTGTGGCAGTCCTGCAATGACATTTTTCAACGTTAATGTACTTCGGCGTTGTGGTACACAGCAGTTTTTTCTAGCTGTCGGCGTTGTAGTCAATTTGGCATTCGGCGTTATGGTTTTCGGCGTTATTGTACGTTCGGCGTTGTGGTATTTTCGGCGTTGTGGTGCGTCCCCGACCAAAATCCAGCCGGTGAACTCGGGTCCCACGCCGAGAAAACCGCTTCCTCCATACGGCAATACATCTGTACCTCTCGGAGGCATAACACACTATGTCACACTAACCACATTTTTTTTTCATGACAGTTGTTTGAATATTTTTTAATAATACCTCACTCATTTACTCATATTTTTTTCTGCCCAAAATATGTGAGTTTTCTTAGAGTTGTATGCCACTAGAAATAACGCTAAACGGTAGTCAAGTTTATACATATATATCTATATATACACTCCTTGGAGGCATAAGACAATATGTCCACTTTTGGGAAAAATTCACTTTTAACCGTCAACTTGAACCCCGTTTGACATTACATATTTCTATTGGCACACAACACTAAGAGAGTTGAGTATATAAGTGAGGCACAATTTAAAATTCTTTTAACTTGCTTTGTTGAAGAATATGTTTTTTTGTAATATAGTGTCTTATGACTCGGAGGCGCGCGCGCGCGCGCGCGCACACACACACACACACACACACACACACATATATATATATATTTTAAGATAAACTTCTGTAGAGCCGGTAGGGTAGGTCGAAGCGATGGCGTCATTGGAGCGTAACGAAAGTGTCTTCAAGAGTATCGAAAAGGTGGCGCCTCTATCGGGATTGGGGAGAGATGGAAGGGGCATTTTAGGACACTTGGATTTTTGCGCATTTCCTATACTTGCACACTTGGGCACTCGCTCAATTGAACAATGTTAATACATTCTTATTCCTCTATCTTACACTAAGTAAAAGTTTATACATAAATCACTTCCGCAATTCAATTATGTTGAAACGGGAGCAAGATGATAGCATTAAGTTCACGGAGCTTGGCCTACAACTGATAAAATCGATATATGCTGACCTTTGACCTACTCAGATCAAAGTGCCGGACAGTTGACGCAAAAACGAACACGGGATAAAAGACTCACTTCCTGGCTACGCCCAACAATTTAAACACGCGCGTCTATTGTTAACCTTTACGTCTGATGGTTTCATTGCAGTGTGAACTCTAATTAAAACACACTTAAGGTGTCCACCTCGCGAATGATGTTATTGTGTTTAGTCAGGCAGGATGATAAGTGCGAAGCTGGCTAGTGCTTTCTAGCACGCGGTGTCTCCTGTTAAGCGCATCGCTCTTCTCGTTGTGCACAGGGCAGCTATGAAACTGAGAGCAGACTCACATTTTATGGCATTTAAATTAAGGTAATTAAGGTGTAATGCAAGTATATATAGTGCTTTCAGTAATCTGCACCGGGAGTTTCATGCTAAAAATGTATTCTGAAAACACCCTTTGTTAGCTAGTTTCAATCTTTAAAAAAATAAAAAAACACTTAGAAAAGAGATACTGAAACAGTACTATAATTCCGTCCTCAAAATATTCTTTTTTATGTTTTACGTAAACAGACGTCACTTGGATTAATTGACAAGTGTTTAATTCGCGTGGGTTCTTCCGAAGCTCCGGACACCGTGTGTATTTGCCGCTGCAGGAAGGCGTGTCCATAAGGCTCTTGTCTCACTCGCCGATTGGATAATTTTATCCTTTATGGCATTACTTTGCAGTGAGGGCTATTTCGTTCAATTTTGAGACGATGCCTGCTTTTCACTGGTTGTTCTGTCACAAATATTTTCAACATATACTTAGCGTGATTATAGCGGATGTAAAATGTCGGGCAAGACTTCGTAATTATCACCTGCGGGACTTTTTACGTCTATTATATTGCGCAGTCAAAATCTGTTGCAAATATTTGCGTCATAATAGCAAATTTAAGGGAGGTATCGAGTTTAAATTTTAAAAAAATGTACATCTTAAATAAAAGTAAAGACTTAATGGCGTGTGATAACGAGCATTAAACCTACAGCTGCTTTCATATCTAATAGCTGCAAGTCACAATGTATAAATAAAAAACATTTTGTTTAGTGCGCTTTTGACATTACTTACAATAACTGATGCAAAAACTACGTGCCGGTTCCGTTTCACGAAGTGTTGGTCTCACTCGTCATGTTGCTTATTTCATTTTCTCATTACTTTCATTTTAAGCGCAGTTCCTATAAATTAATCCCAATAGCTAGCTTTGCATTTTTTTTGTACGAAAACTTTGTCGTCACTTATTTACTACAGGTATTTATGAGCTGTAAAAAAATTCAAGCAAATGATCACATTCATGAACTCTTGCGGGACTTACTTTTAATTACTTTTAACTGTTAGGTATTATATAGTAGATAACAACAATGAAAGAAAAATGAAATAATCACATGGCGAGTTGGACCCAGCCTTAAGAAAGTCACATAAAATCCACCAACGTTACAATTAACTACCCGATAAGCACACAACCGATTAAATGGTTTATTTCTTTGGTATTTTAAGGACGCAAACAAGGCAAAAAAATTATTTTGTTTCAAGGCTACACGTCCGTAGAATATATAGGGGAAGGGGGGGCAAGATGGGGACGCTAAGAAGAAATTGCCTTAAAAAAATAATGGTTGTTGCTAATATGGCGACAAATATTTCTACAGGTGCACAAAATGTCAGGCTATCTTTGTAAACTAAAATGATAGTTACAGATTACTCACTGAAAACAATGGCAAAACATTTACGATCTCACAATAACACCCCATCTTGCCCCATACATGGGGCAAGATGGGGCATAACTTGGGGCAAGATGGGGTGCCATTATTTACACATGTCACATACATAAGCAGTGTCTTCGTCCTCATCGTCTTCTCCAGCACATGCACAGTGAGCCCACCCTTGACATTCTATACACTTAACCCACGCTTCCGTTGATTCAGAAAACAAATGACCACAAAAATACACTTAGCATCGTCAGTTTCTTTCACTTCAGAACCTTTGTCCTTTTTCTCTTTGGGTGGGCCTACTCTTCTTTGTTGTCATCATTCTGTGCTCTAGGTTCAGCTTGTTTTTGCAAGAAACAGCACGTTTCCCAGTTTGAGCTTTCAGGTCATTTATATATGGCGATTCAGTTAAAATAACAGTTTTCCCACGGCGCCGATCACTATAATTGTTCCTTTCTTTGCCGAAATGGGGAAACGGCATTGTATCTTTTGGGGATACTCGACTCAATGCACCAGTGTTATTTTGTACAGTGGAGAACGAACAGCTAGGAAATATGCAATTCTTGTTTACTACAGGATTCGAGGACTCTGGTATGCTATCTTTTTCAGTGACATTATCA
Organism: Bacillus rossius redtenbacheri; assembly: GCF_032445375.1. Classification (NCBI taxonomy): domain Eukaryota; kingdom Metazoa; phylum Arthropoda; class Insecta; order Phasmatodea; family Bacillidae; genus Bacillus; species Bacillus rossius. The sequence goes on along the minus strand of NC_086333.1, from coordinate 65,119,398 downwards.
GGCATCATTCTGTCAGTAGTTTTGGACGAACAACTAGGAACAGAATTATCCTTCCATACTTGAGAACCCGAAGATTCTGGTATGCTGGCTCCTTCAACGACACTAGGCGCTGGTCTGTCAGTTGTTTCGGAAGGCAAGAAATCACTATCCTGAAAGACCTCAGGGTGTATTGGCCATATTCCCGTGGTTTTGAAACCATTGATGGCTGTCGTCATTGTGGCTTCTCGTAGAATAGCACTTCCAAACAAGCTGGCTATCTGATACATTGTGACAACACGCCCTGGGTGGCATCGCAACCAATGGTTACTGCAACTTCATAATATGTGCTGAGTGGCTTCATGAATGTAACGTCCAGTGGCTGGAAACGATGTGTGCAGTGCGGCGGGAAACAGAGGAGGATAACCCCGTTTACTCTTGCTAGATCAATTAGTTCAAGATTTTTTGTTTGTGTAGAATGGCCGTCAAACAGTAATAAAACACGATTATTTTTGGAGGCGTTAGTAAATTGCATAAACCGCTTGAACCACCTTACAAAAATGTCGGACTGCATCCAGCCTGATGGATGACATTCGGCCCAAGTTCCAGGTGCAGACCCATCCAACAGTTCGTCTTTCATTCTCTGTCGAGGAAATATCATCGGTGGCATGTAAACGCCTGGTGCACGGACATAAAGTTCTACAGTTACTGTTTGTCCTCTCTCTGCCGATTTTAGAGCTCCAACTTGTTTTCTTCCTTTCGAAGAGATGATTTTCGATCTTCACTTTGGCACTGATGACACACTTGTTTCATCGCAGTTGTACACTCTGTCTGGAGTAATTTGGTATTGGTCATACAGCTGTCCTAATAGTTAAAAAAATTGGTTTTTACTAGACTATTACAAACGAGCAGGTATGGTTTTTAAACCTATAATATAACTACAACTTATCAAAAGCATTACTCTTGGCATGACAATATTTAGGAGCTTTTAAGGAGCAAGATGGGAGCAATGTTAAGGGGCAAGATGGGGACGTCCCCATCTTGCCTCAACTGTAGCATAATACTTAAAAGAAGTATAATAACTTTACAGCTTTTTTAGTCAGTTCCGCGGTTACAGTATTAAATACCTCAAACACAATGTTATTCAATACAAGCCAAGAAATATAACATTTTAAATCGTGGCTTACCTGTTGGCCTTGCCAAAACCAATTAAAATAAGATCAAAACAGTGAGATACAATAAAATGGCCACCGAACACAACTAAATACTCCAAGCTTACTAAAATCTTGTACGCCGAGCCAGCGTGACTTGCTCTTCGATATTAAATCCTTTCCCGTAAGATGGCAGCACCATGCAGACAAATAAACACCTGCCCCATCTTGCCTCACGACCCCATCTTGCCCCCCCTTCCCCTATATATATATATTTATATTCTGTTTCATGTAACTTGTTTCAAATGTAGCAGACCTCAAGTTGAACCAGTAGTTTCCTAACTGTTACTTGCAAAGCATAACAGGACGATTGTTTACTCTCACAGTCAAATGAAGTTGTTCACAAACACTATTGACAGAACAAAAATGGCATGACTGTAGAGACCTGCAAAATTCGCGGATTCAATCACCTCCAGGATAGACTCTACTACACTCTACACACTCGGTCAAATGCCACCTGTCAATTGGCTGCTGACTTGTGAGTCGTCTCGACCGAATGTATGTGATTCGACACTTCTTTGAGCGAGGGTCTATAATTGGCCCTTATTACTCCAGATTAACTGTGAACCAATTGCAGGAGCAGTGCTAAGGTATAATTATTTGAATTGTAGCATATCACGAAATGAATCCGCGAATTTTGCAGGTCTCTAGGCATGAGGATACGTGAACCATTTGTACTTATTTTGAAAACTGTCGAATGTCAGACAAGTTACGTGACACAGACTATACAAGGCATCTTGCACGTTATGTTTCATACGCGAGAAACCACAACTTCACGTCAGGCGAAAAGCAGTGATTTACTTCCAATTATGGAGCGATTGCGTAGCAGTGCTTTCAGCATTAACCCGCTTTCCTAGACCAGTCCTCGTTTCACTGATTAGTTTTCTTTTTCCTTTCTTTTTTTTTTCTGCCACGATAAAAGTCCTTGGAGAGGCCAAACTTCAAGGCTTATGTGGAAAGTCAAGTCGGTTGTTCTAAGAAGTCCGAGGCGGTTGTCCGATTCGAGTCATGATACACATGACTAATTACCTTTGATACTTGTTTTTACAAAGATTAAAGAATTCTCTCATAATTGTTTCACAATGTTTTCAAACTAAAAACATTCAAAGGCTACTACTATTTTGTTTCGGGCTATAACTACAAGCCATAGTCAAATTATAGGCTAAATGTTAACAATAGCATTAAATTACTGATGAATAGAGACCGGAAAAATTCGCGAATTAATTTCGCGATAGGCTAAAATACAAATAGTTATACCTCAGTGCTGCCTCTGCTATTGGCTTACAACTCACCTGGATGACTCTGGGCCAATGAAAAACACCCGACCAAAGCTTTATCAAATCACAGGCTGCTACGTTGGGATGTCTCACAAGACAGCAGCCAATGAGTGGGTGGCATTTGACCGAGTGTATGTAAAACTATGGAGTTCATCCTGCAGGTCATTGAACCAGCGAATTTTTCCGGTCCCTACTGATGAAAGATATAACAATTAGTTTTGGAAGCATGGTTTTCTTTACACGTATTTTCTGGCGGAAAGTGTGTAGCAGAATGTAAATTCGTTCAAACTTTGATGTTTGGTTTTCCTAAACCAAATTTTAAGGTCTTTGATTTGAGTTACAAGAAAAACACACAGCATACTAAGAAAAAAATCACACACACATACACACTTAACTTCAGTCAGTTTCCCTGGGATTATGCTGTTTTCTCTGACTCACCTAACCATTTTTTTTCCCGCCTCATTGGTATCTTGGACAAGATAACAAATAAATAACATTATTACAATTATGGACATACCTACATCATCGTTGGTTTGGGCTGTATGCCATAGAAAAACCCTCAGAAACGGACAAACAAAGATATGTGCATAAACTTTAGTTGTACCCTCTGTATCAATAAAAAAATAAGGAGTTTTAAGGACCCCTTTACGCCAGCCCCTTCATCATTATCAAAAGGTAGAAAACCATTCGTAATATCATAAACGTACCTCCAGCAAATAACAATGTTAAATAGTTAATGCACAAAAATAAGCTGGTTGGTTTAATTCTTACAGACTTATCTCTAGAACCCAAGCAGCGTATCTGAATTTCATACCCCAACCAATTACTATGATCACTAACTATATTTACTATAAAAGTTAAAAGTAAGACAATAAAACAGATATTTTTAGTTTAAAAGTGCGATATAAACTATAAAAGACAAATTCAAAATTCAGTTTTAAATAAAATCTAATCAGGTGGCCCAAAATTTGCCCATGGCACGGCCATGCACAAAAGTTGTTTGCTGCCCGGTAATAAAATATACTAAAATATCCGCATTTATCTATTACTTGCAAGCTTATTAAGGAGTTTTTAAGGATTTTTGGTGAAATTTAAGAACTTTTAAGGGCCCTTTATTAATTTAAGACAAATTTAGGACTTTTTAAGGATATTAAGAATATTCACGAACCCTGTAAAAAAAAACACACGGAGAACAAGATAAAAACAGCTGATGTCAAATGGACAGCAGAGAGAATACTGAAATTCGTGAGCAAAATTTGAGGTAGATATGTTCGTATTGTGTTCGGTAAAAAAAATTCCAGTTGGCTCCTTGGTTAACACCAGTCAGTGAACACGTTCATTCTTCACTAGTTCACGGGAAGTACTTTTTTTTCCAACAGTTAATTCATATAAGTGTTTATACATGCATGGTTAGATACCATATGAATGGGTAGCCCACGCAGACGGCATTGATCCCTCACGCCAAAATATCCATTAGCAAAATCAAAATAATGATCGCTCATTATGACAATCTTTTATCTCTAGACAGAAATGAAGGTTTTTCTTTTTTAACACTGCTCTTTGACCTCTGAATGTCGCTCATTTGGGCTCCATTCCTTATCAGTAATCGCTGCGCCGCCGGCGTCAAATTGATTACATCTGCGTGATGACGTGCGATCACGTGTGCCAATCGCTATTTGCATACTAACGTGGTCAGTATCACGAAAATGCCCACCGTAAAGTAAGATTACACAACTCGTTAATTTACCGCGAAACAGCCCGGTGGGAAAGTAGGACCTTGATCAACGAGCAAGCTATAATTATTTCATCGCAGCTTCAATGTTATCCCATTTTACGGATGAACTATAAGGGATTGGGGGGAGTTTTACTTTCATATCGCAGTTATGTGTGGTGATTAAGATCGCATTGATTTGCGTGGTGATTACGACACATGCTTAAAAATTTTACGCGAATTAAAAGCGCAAATAATTTTTATTTTATTTTATTTATTCTAAATATCGTACAAACCGTACCAAAATTAGACATTTCAAACCCCGGAATTTAATCTGATTTTTGACGAGGAATATTATTAAAATACCTCCCATGTTGTTAAAATTCACCAAACAGTTAAACCATTAAGTTTCCCTTTGTGTTTGTGAACTTTGGTTAGCGCCATCCGTCACAGATGGCAGCACCGTGGTTGTTACTTATTTCCGTTCCTTGACTTTGTCGCATTCACGAAATTACTCCCACCAAATGCCGTACACCGAGAGCTAAAATATTACACATCAATAAGTAAATATCAATTGAGAACGAATTTACTACTTGAGTCTGAATACCTCAACAAAGATTGCACGCATTATTTTAGTAACTTACGAAACCCAACCATTTCTTTTTAGTTACGCTCACCTAGTCGCGCGAAAACTTGTCCTGAAATTAGAAAGAATTTTATTTTATAACTTAATATAACTACCTTTTATATAAATAACACTTTTTTTTTGTGAGAGGGCTACAATTTTCTGAGCGTTACGAGAATTCCGATCGCATGAGGGGAATAGTTAGGTACGTGGTAGGGAAACCGTTGGAGGAAGAGACGTCATGGAATAGAAAGAAATAATGCAGCATACTCGTAAACTTGTATGCTTGTACACTTGAATGCTTGCACACTTGCATACTTGCACAATAGCATAATTTAGCTCTCGCATACTGTTATATATATATATATATATTTTTTTTTATCTGCGACCTCAGCCAAAGAGATTTATGGTTTCCTATACCTAGAGACCTGCAAAATTCGCGAAATCATTGACCTCTAGGATAGACTCCACAGTCCTTTAAATACTCGCGGAAATGACACGTGTTCATTGGCTACTGAAGCGTGAGACGTCTCAACTAGGCTGTCCGTAATTCGGCACTTTCTTGATTTAGTGTTTCCCATTGGCTCACAGTTCCCCGGAGAAAATGTGGGCCAATCGCAAAAGTGGTACGAAGGTATATAGTTGTTTTGATGCTAGCCTATCGCGAAATAAATCCGCGAATTTTGCATGTCTCTACCGATATCCTAATAATTAAGGACAGGAAAAATTCGCGGGTTCAATGACCTCCAGGATGAACTCCATAGTTCTACGTACACGCGGTCAAATGTGACCCACTCATTGGCTGCTGTCTTGTGAGACGTCCCAGCGTAGCAGCTTGTGATTCGTTAATGCTTTGGTTGGGTGTTTCTTATTGGCCCAGAGTCATCCAGGTGAGTTGTGAGCCAATAGTAGAGGCAGCACTGAGGTATAAATATTTGTAATTTAGCCTGTCGCTAAATGAATTCGCGAATTTTTCCGGTCTCTTCTAATAATATAAGCAAGAAGTTTCACTTCTGTCGCGCGTGTACTCTACGCACACGTTTTTTTTTTACAACAGCAACAGTGGATTCTTGGGGGGGCGGGGGGTGTTTCTGACTATGGGTCGATGAATATCATATTTCTAAGGGCATGCATATTTCGCGAAAAGATTCCGAGATCAGTCGAAAGTTAAAAACACTGTAGACATAATCTGTGTTTCGTGACTGGGTGAGTTTCTCTCGGGCACTTGTCCATTGTTACAGCACCAATCACAGTAATTCAGTGCGGGAGCAAACGCGTCCTGAGTGGTTCCGTCAAATATGGCAAATGACTTATCTCGCAGACGACCGCCAATCACTAGCAAGAAACCGCTGGTGCGGGTACACCTTTTTTGCAGTCTATTAATTTGCCCCTACATATTTGTCCGCACACTACAGGTAATCGCTACGGGGGAGAAAGTGGGCGAAGGGGAAACGTCACGGCTATTTCTGAAGTGTTTTCGCGGGCACTGCCACCTGGCAGCACACGTCGCCTGTGACGGAGCGAGGTGGGACAGGTGGACCCGGAGTTATGTCCGGCCATCTTGAACTCGGTGTTCCACGGCTCCCCGCACTCCTCCGACGAGCACCACGCTTGTGTCGTCATGTGTCACCGTCTGCCCATAAATAGACAGGAAAAATTCGCGAATTCATTTCGCGATAGGCTAAAATACAAACCGTTACACCTCAGTGCTGCCTCTGCTATTGGTTCAGAACTCACCTGGATGACTCTGGGCCAATGAGAAACACCCAACCTAAGGCTTTATACGAATCACAGGCTGCTACGTTGGGACGTCTCACAAGACAGCAGCCAATGAGTGGGTGGCATTTGACCGAGTGTACGTAGAACTATGGAGTTCATCCTGCACGTCATTGAACCCGCGAATTTTTCCGGTCCCTACCCATAAATGACTTCTCCGCCAACCCGGACACGCGGTGCGCAGAGCTGCAGAAGAAACCACGCGATTTTAAGGGCGTATGTCCCGTTCCAGGTCATGATTTTAGATTTATATTAATCACTGATCAACTTTTAGACATTTTCAATCGTTTAACTTTCACGAAATGAAAAATATATATAGTTGCATACTTTTTGCATAATTAGCTGCCAAAGTTACATTTTTAACCTTTTTGGGTTGTACAAATAAGGAGAATGTAATTTATTGCAGAACTGAAACTTTTTAGGATTAACTGCAATGCTACTGGCTACTTCAAGAAATGGTTTGCATTTCTATCACAAAAACTCATTTCATGTTTCTTGGCTGTCAAGATCATAAAAATTTTGAGAATTTTGAAATGTCAGGTAAAATTAATTAATATTTTCTGAAAGAAATGCAAACCATTTCTTGAAGTAGCCAGTGGCATTGCAGTTAATCCTAAACAGTTTCAGTTCTGCAATAAATTAAATTCTCCTTATTTGTACAACCCAAAAAGGTTAAAAATGTAACTTTGGCAGCTAATTATGCAAAAAGTATGCAACTATATATATATTTCATTTCGTGAAAGTTAAACGATTGAAAATGTCTAAAAGTTGATCAGTGATTAATATAAATCTAAAATCATGACCTGGAACGGGACATGCGCCCTTAAAACTGCTCAACGTATCCGAGTGGCGTCTGTTTACGGAAAAAACAATAATGCTACGAGGGAGGATTAGTAGGGGCAGGCATTTTTCACGAATAAATCTGAACTCCTATTAGACTGCAACACGGTATAGCCGCAACAGCGGTTTCTTCCTTGTGATTGGCGGCCGTCTGCGAGAGAAGTCATTTGCCTTGTTTGACTGAGCCACTCAGGACACGTTTACTTCCGCGCTGAATTACTGTGATTGGTGTTGTAACAATCGACGCGTTCCTGAAAGAAACCCGCACAATCACGAAACACAGATGATGCTACAGTGTTTTAACTTATAACTAGAGACCTGCAAAATTCGCGGATTCATTCGGTGATAGGCTAGAATTCAAACACACATACCTCTTAGATAATTTTGCTATTGGCTTACTGTTCATCTGGACGAATCTCAACCAGTTATAAACCCTCAACCAAAGAAGGATCGAATCACAGACAAACCAGCTGAGACGACTTACAAGTCGGCAGCCAATGAACTTGCGTTATTTGCCCGAGTGTACAGGGGTATGTGCAGTCTATCCTGAAGGCCATCGAAACCGCGAATTTTGCAGGTCTCTACCAATGGCTAGGGGCATGCAGATTTCGCGAAAAGATCTGAACATGTGGTTTATTCCTTGTGATTGGCGGCCGTCTGCGAGAGAAGTCGTTGTCTTATTTGACCGAGCCATTCAGGACGCGTTTGCTTCCGCACTGAATTATGGTGATTGGTGTTGTTACAATCGATATGTATCTGGGAGATACTCACCCAATCACGAAACACAGACGATACTACAGTGTTTTATCTTTCAGTTAGTCTCGAAATCTTTTCGCGAAATCAGCATGGCCCTACTAATGGCCTACAGCGAGGAACTACAGCCCTCATTTCGGGAGACAGCACAGTCAGGATGAACGATACGGGGACTCGAACCCGGATCGTCTTAGATGCGGGCTCAGCGTCTTGGCACTGCGCCACCTAACTCCAATTCCCCCCCCCCCCCCCTAATTCAATTTTGATATGCGTACTTGAGATAAGGCATGATCTTTAAATTATCTTAATGCAACGGTATCGAGCGCGGAAATAATTAGCTGTTCCCGATATTTAACGTTATCAGCTTAATCTCTGGCACGCCGCGCACTTGTGTTCGAGAGGTTTCGTTTACCATCGCATGGTCAGTTCGGGAATCCATCCAGCTGGTAGCCATCTCAAGTCCATCACCAGCACTGACTACAACACAGACAGATTAAGTATACTTTAGCCAGATTATCATCGCGAAAAAATTGTGCCCCCCCCCCCACCCCAATACTCCCCTCAGCAACTAACTAAAAAAAAAAAGTGCGTGTACTTATGTACGCGTGTTAGAAGCTATTCTTGTCTGACATGATTAAATAAACAATGCAAATGAATAGATAACGCAGTGTCAGTCATATTACGAGTAAATCGTAAATATAACCAAACAAATGGGGAAATATCATGTATGCTCTAACACAATTTTCTAACACAATAAATTATAGTAAACCCAGAAAAAAACCTAATGTATAAACTGTGTTGGCTGGTTTTCAGCGTTAAAAATAATAGGGTCCAGTAGTTGTAGCAATTAGTTTAATACTAAAGACATACATGAGCATAGTTTTTAAATTTCTTTATATCACATTAACTACATTTTTATTCGTTTGGTAATAAACCATGTGTTACGTTTTACTACTTGTGTTTGAACACAGCTGGATGAAATGCGCATGCACATTGGACTTCGTGCAATTTAATTACTTTCGCGCGGTGCGTGTGCATTTCGTTGCATACTAAAATGGCACCTTCAACGCGCCTATAAAAGCATGACTTCAAAAACGTATCCAAACTTAATATACTCCAGAAAGATCGGGGGGGGGGGGGGGGGGGGGAGTAATGTTTGTTACACGCTTCCTAACGGGTGTCTGAGAGAGGGTAATATACTGAGTTAGAAATAATCTGTTGTAATTGACACATTTCCCCGACCGGTATTTATGGTTGCATCACTGTAGCAACACTGTTAAAAAAAGTTAACCTTTCATTTACGAAGAATGCTATTTACAAATTATCCAGAGATCTTCGTAATTTTGCGGCTATCTTTGTATATTTAAGGATAATGAGATCATTTACTTTGAGCATGAATCAACAAGAACAATCTTGGTATAATACCGATATATTCAACAACTTGTTAAAGCACTCCTGTTTCTGCCACGTGTGTGTTTACCTTGTTTGCTACGAAACAACAAAACTCGGAATTCGGAACAACGCGTATTTTCTACAAAGATTCGATTACCCGTTTCTTCCTTTATTATAGGTAGAGACCCGAAAAATTCTATGATTCTTCTGGCCTCAGGATAGAATTCAAAGTTATAGGTGTGCTCGACCCATGTTTACTTTCCCATTGGTTGATTTCTTAGCGAGAACATTTTTATCCTTGTTATTTGGCACTACCTGATTCGCTTACTTCTCTCCTAGCTGGGCATCATTGGCTCACGGTCGTAGACGGGCGTGTCCAAACAACTGCGGGCCAATCATGAACACAGTGCGAGAGTGTGAAGGTTTGCATTCTAGCTTGCGACTAAATTAATCCGCGAAATTTCCGGGTCTCTAATTATAGGTCCTTTCCGTCGTTGAATAGTCCGTAAATTTACTGTAATTTCTAACAGTGTAGCTGAGAGGCGGATGGCATGTTTGCAGACAAAACTGACGACCTGGGAAGACCCAATTAGCAACGCGCGCCTAATTGAGAGGGCGTTTCACACAGACCTGCACCGTGGAAGAAGAACCTACCGTTAGGGCGTGACCAAAAATTACCCAGCATATGATGAGACATGAGACGTCGTTTTACCCACTACTGGATGTCACAAGCACAATCAACGCCATACCTTATTGGGAAAAGGGGGGGGGGGGGGGGGGGGTGAGAGAGAGAGCAATCGACTTCGGGAAAATTTCCCACCATGCCCCGGCCTCATAGATATATATACAAAAAGCATTGTTATTGCCTATAGCTCGAATGTAGTGGTTTTTTGTCCCTATGACTCTCCCGACTCTCACTTCAGGTTATAGTCATGAATTTATTGTAGTGTCATTCTGATTACGTGTTCTTGCAAAGTTTCAAACCGATAAGACCATTAGAAGTAGGTTAAAATCGACTTTCAAGATTTAATTACATAGACACAAGTGAAGCTAATAAAAGCGTGTTAAAAACGAGAACAACACTTAGCGTTTCATCACTTTAAATAGTTTTTTTTAAAACGTATACTAACGGTAGAATCTTCGTAAACATTTTTGTTTGTTCCGTTAATGCTATGGCTATGACGTCCCTTCAAGAACAATGGCCATACAGGATGCACCAACGTATAAACCAGCTGTCCCACGCAGTGATTACCTTTTGTTTTGAATGTTAATGTCGTTGCAGCCCAGGCTTCAATGTTATGCCTGTAAGCTGAGAAGTGGCAGTCCGCAGACTAAACTAAACCCCAACATACGGCCACACACGTCTCACGAACTTTTCTGCCTTAACCACGCCATAATCTATGTGACAACCGAGTGCAGTACCCTACATGTCACCAGAATTGTCTTCGTACTAATATCACAAAAAAATGCCATGATTATAAAGTTTTCTGGAAAAGTTGGTGTTAAAGAACTTTACAACGATCAGTATGCAAATGAATTACTTACCGGTATTAAGAATTTTAAGCCTTTGAAACACAATGCGTGCAGTAATGGTTTGTATTATCAAAAATTCTTTCAGACAAAAGATTAAGGTAACAATTATAAGATCTACAAACAATTTGAACGGATTTTAAAGTGTACCTACTAAGGGAGATAAGAGTTTTTTTTTTTAATTCTATCCCTCATTTTTTCAAACCCTTGCAGCAATGATTCGTCTAATCAAAAAAAATTTCAAACAAAAATTTTAGATAAAAATTATAAGATTAATACAAAATTTGTACAAATTCGATGCTGTGCCTACGAAGGGAGTTATAATTGTTTTTTTCCTCCAACCCTTGTTTTTTCAACCCCTTGCAGTTATGGTTGGTTAAAATCAAAAATTTATTGGGACAAAAGATTTTGGCATTACTCCTAAGAGTTATAATACGTTCAAACGGATGTGAAATTTTCCATATTATGGGAGTCAAAGCATTTTTTTCTGTTTTCCGAAAAACCTTCCCTATTTTTACCCCGTCACATATTTCCCATTAACGAACTCGACCTAGATTTTCCACTACTAGATTTTATGTATCAGTTTGGAAGTGATTTGTAAAAAATTGCGACAGTTATCGTGTCCACATATTTGTGATATATATAAGTGATAAAAAAGGTATCCGGTAACTATCCGGTATCCGGCCTAACCGGCCTAAATTTACTATCCGGCCGAATACCGGATAATAAGCGAGTATTCGGCAAGAAACAGGATTTAAAAAAAATACGAAATATAAAATTTATGTACTTTATTTAATCACCATATTTTAATTACGGTGAATTAATATCTACTAATTTCTCTGCATTAAGAAGCAACACATGGTTTCGCTTATCTTCATAGACACAGCCAGCTTCAGAAAAAAAGTATATCCCTGTAAACGCTAGAGGGGTGAAGTTTGTTCTAGGAGTCTGAGTCTGGTGAAACCGATTCTTTTTACTATGGATAATGGCTCGTTGTCTAGTGCATTAATTTCTGCTATTAAATAATGGTACTTCTTGGCTTTGGTGCTATTTACATCCCAAAGAAATTTCCTTTCGAACGATTCTGTCACAGTTAAATGCTTTTTTTTTTTTTGCCCATACTGAAGACGAACTTGTCTCCGGGATGGCTAAAGGCATTGTAGTAGGCACCACAGCGGCTGGATCTTTGCTCAGTGCACGGAATTCATCTGGATGTTTTGTTTCTATATGATTTTTTCATGGCATAAGTACCTATAAATAATAGGATACCGTCAACAAAACACTGCTACAAACGTGCCTTACGAAAAGTAATTAAAAATCGAAAACTCTGTGTAAATGATTTTGTTGTTATCGTATTGTCTGGGTGAGTCAGACGTTTATTCAAAAACTATGTTTTATATGAAAGCATATAAAATCTACACAAGAAAAAAGTCAAAACAATATTCTTGAATCATTTATTTCTTCATATTATGTAGGTACCTGCCATGAAGTAATTAAAAACAAAAGAAAAAAATATAAGCTGGTTTTGTTTGATACATCGCCACGAGAAATATTAACATTGCATAACAAACAAAAAACTTTATATCGTCACTGTTTATATCAAAATATTTCCATAAAGACGATATTTTCTTTACCGATGTCATTTTTCGTCGCTAAATCTGTTTAGAAATATAATTTAAAAAACACTATTATAACAACCTTAAATTACAACGGCACGTTTTTTAATAACCTCAAATGATTCTGCTTGCAATCAATTCAACAAGTCAAAGAAACACTTACTGACTTCGCTCGTGAACGAAAAGATCCGAATTCACCCGAGTCCGCCCGATCGTTCGTGCGCCAACTGCAAGAGCTCGCACGTTACAATGCACCAATCGGCAATGTTCGACCGAATATCCGGCTTCAAGGTTGGCCGGATATCCGGTATCCGGCAAAACAGCTATCCGTTGTATCGTTAACAAATATAAACTTTTGAGTTAACGATGGTTTTGGAGTCTATGGACCATGAAATGAAAAACTATATAAACATTTTCCGAAAGTCGCACCATGGTAACGGCTGCAATAGGTAGTACTTCTTCGAAATCTACCTAAAACTGCGCACAGATATTTTAAAAATCGATCCTGCCAAACAGGTATGCTCTACAACGATGTTCAGATATGCCGGAGTGGAGCAAGTGAAAATAATCCGCTTTGAGTTCAGACCAGTTGCTTAAGAGGGTGGTATTTTAAATTATTTAACTCTTAATATTTTGAGTTTTGGCACGTGATATTAACTGAATTCACGATAAAACCATATTTTCTAAACAACGAAATATGTTTATACTGTGAATTTATTCAAAACCATGTACATAAACACGAATATTAGACGCAAAATAGTTCAGGTGTTTTGGGATATCACCCCCTTATTCAGACGACACTGCGACATCAGGGTGTTCTAAGCTGCGGGTCTCGTGGTCCGAATGCCGTAACTAGAGACCTCTTTCTATGAAGTGTTGAAGTCAGTTATCGACGGAGGTGAAAAGAAAGGACGTTGAGAGACGTAGGTAGGATTTGAGAAGAATCCGCCCGATGCTGAGAGCGGATCAGAAAATAACGCGTGCTAAGAGGGGGCGAGGAGGCGAATTAAAAGAATGGAACGTGGGTTTCGTCGCGCGAAGACACCGCATCTCGGCAGGACAAGAGGGCCGAGACCCACGCGCCCCCCCCCCCCCCTCCCAAGGTCACGTGACGTGGAGGGGTCGTCGAACCGACCGCGCCGCCGGCTTCGCATGTGAGCGCGTGCCGCTCCCGCGCATGCGCGCAGACGACACACGACGAGATCTTCCTGACGGGAAGCCTACAACTCACGTAGTTTCGGTTCCCTGCAAGAATTTCCGAAGATTTCCGAAGTTTTGCGTTTTGGTACTAACGCCACTTCAGCCGCTAAATCAGAAGTTTCCAATGAAAACAAGCATGTTGTGACTGACCTAACCTAACCTAACCCTTCGATTTTTTTAAATTTCAATTTTTGAGAGAAATCCGAAGTTGCACGAACGTGGTAGGGAACCGAAACTACGTGAGTTGTAGGCTACCGCTGCCTGACTGCGCGGCGCGGACCGCAACTGGAGCAACCACACTTTTCATCTTCTCTACCTTTTGAAGTGAGCCAGCCTTCATACCTCGCAGTGTATTAAGATCTGAGCTAATTATTACCATCCCCCAGGCACAGGCACGTAGCCAGGGGGGGGGGGGGGTTGTCCGTGGGGTCCGGACCCCTCCCTTCAAGCACTTAAATAAAATAAAAATAAAAAATAGTGAAGATAGAATAAGAAAATTACAGCAACTTAGCTGTATAAAATTACATAGCGTTTTATTTGGAAGGTTTATTGGAATCCTTACACTAGGCTACAATAAATGCATTTCCTCCCACATCTAGCCCAACACACGATTTAGGTAACGATTGTTAAAAAAAAAAATGCGTGTCCAAAATGCCTGAAAATTTCAGAGAAGTGGATTCCAAACCATGCGCAAACACATTCCCCCAATTTTTGTTGACGAGTGCTGCCATATTCATGTTGAGGTCCGAAAATTTTCAGACAATCCTGTACACAGAAGCGGCAGGAATTGTGTTTGCAAGAAGTCTATATTTAATGCCGGTTTGCGCACGTGTTAGTTTGTAAGCATGTCTTTCATATAAACTAGACATGTGTGTTTCATGTATTAAATAACATTAATATATTTATATTTATGACTTGTTTCAACGAAAACAAACTAAGGAAAAATATATTAAAAATAACCAAATAAAAGCCAAAATATAAATTGTTCCATTTTTGTTTCTCAAGCAATAACATTACTTAAACTCCTATTGTGTAAACGTTGGACTTCTAAAATTATACTGTTCCCTGAGATTTTAGAGGAAATTTAATTTTAAGCGCAATTTAAAAAAAAAAATGGTTGTCTGTAAAGTCGGTTTACGGACCCGGGCACACAGACGGTGTGCAGAGCTTCAGGAAAAACAACGCGATTTCAAAACTACTCAAAATATCCGAGTGGGGTCTGTTTACGAAAAGCATTTAAGAGTTCGCTGAGGGCCGAAAAGTACTTTTGACTTTGGATTAAGTTTTTAAACTGTATTTTTAGAAGAGTTAAAATGGCTAAAACGCATGTTTTTAGAGTAATTTTTAGGCGTAAAACCACCTGTACAGATTCTTGAAAGCACTTGAGGGACTTGCATTACCCCTTTATCTTCATTACCCGCAGTATAATGTTACGGTCACCGCTCAAATTCCACAGTTATACTGTAACGACGAGAAGACTGCGCGCCAGTTCAGAGCCTTGCGCTTAGAGGCTATACCGCGCTAGAAGCACCAGCGAGCGTCGCGCTTATCATCCCGCCTCACTAACATACATACACCCCTGACGAGGCGGGACCCTTAAGGGGCCCGCCTACCTGGGCACACATACGGTGTGCAGAGCTTCAGGAAAAACAACGCGATTTCAAAAATACTCAAGATATCCGAGTTGTGCCTATTTACGAATAGCATTTAAGAGTTCGTTGAGGGCCGAAAAGTACTTTTAATTTCGGATTAAGTTTTTAAACTGTATTTTTAGAAGCGTTAAAATGCCTAAAACGCGTGTTTCCAGAGTAATTTTTAGGCATAAAACAATCAGTACAGATTCTTGAAAGCACTTAAGGGGCTTGCATAACACCTTTATCTTCATTTATCCGCCATATAATGTTACGGTCACCGCTCAAATTTCACAGTTATCCTGTGCCGACGAGAAGACTGCGCGCCAGTTCAGAGACTTGCGCTTAGAGGCGATACCGCGCTGGAAATACCAGCGAGCGTCGCGCTTATCATCCCGCCTCACTACACTGAGAAAAAGGTTTGTTTCAATCAAACAAATATTTGTTCATATATGGCGAAACTAATATTTACTCGGTGGAACAAAATATTTTGTTAGCTTAACCAAACTCAGCAAGAAACAAATATTATTTGATACACCTAACCAAATATACATTTGAGTTGACAACATCATTTTGTTGGGTCGACGGAATCTTTCCCACTACAAAATATTTGTTTGAATTAACAAAATATATTTATTTCGCCACATACAAACACATATTTTGTTGAGGCAAACAAACCTTTCTCTCAGTGTAACACACATACACCCCTGACGAGGTTGTTGGCGTTCATCTTCACAGCACACACAGAGAGATAGACAGAGAGAGAGACAGAGAGAGAGAGAGACAGAATCAGTACTCGTGACGTCCCAAGTGTTATCAGTGTAGGATGTTTGTGCATCGCACGAGCCGGGTAATTAACCTCTCGCCGGCGCTTCAACTAGCTCCGTTCATTGCGTGATTTATTTCAAGAGATTGTGTTTGACGTGACGGTAGTTGGTAGTTTAGACTGGCGAAGAAAAAAAAGGGGGGGGGGGGGGAGAAGAGTCGGAATATTCCTTCTCAGGCCAAAGACTTAGAGCTTCTGACCCCGAGGGGCCACGGCTCATTTAGTTTAAATTCCCATAGCGACACAACCACATAATTTACGTCTAACTAATTACACGTTGCTGGTCCTCCGAGACTGCGAAAAGAAAAAAAGTTCACACACAGCAGTTATGTTACCCTCTTAACTGATGCAATCGTAAGTGCATTTTTGTGTACTTTTTTTTTTACAAGTGGCGTTACCTGAGCTAATAGATCGTGGAGTTGTAAGTATTTAAAACCAATATTGCCGCTGTACAATGCTAATAAAAGACAGCGACTTAAATCCGTGTCTGGTTCGGGCTTAGTGTTAATATAATTAAAGCACTTTCACACGTATGATAAGATAATAAGTAAAATATGACAATACTATACGACAATATGACAACACCATCCTTCTTTCTACCTTCCAATTAGTGTACACAGTTGTCAATCAGGGAATAACTGTTTAAATTAGGTCAACGCTAACTCAAAACGAAATTCAAACCTACAAAAAGATTGCCAATTAATTCTTTCATACTGAGGTATAACGGAAAACGATGAAACCAGCCCTATTAAAGGAAATACGCAAAAAAAAAAAATATTTCTCTCGTCAGTTATTTCATTTCATTCCAACCTATAACGTATGGTTTATTTTACATTTCGGAATTTATTTATTTTTCCCCATCTGCGCTCACTGCCAATTTACTTGAGTTAATTAATGTGTAACTGACCATAAGAGGGCTGGTGTGCGTTCGATGATATTTTTATTTACATTTGTATATTGTTTAAAAAAGTTTAATTTTACTACAGAGAAATTTCAATTTACTTTTACTTGTGGCAGTACACATTTACGAGCGATGTTGAGCATACTAACTTGCTTGCATGGTTTTATATAAGGGTCGGATTCAAGGGAAGAGGGAAATACGCGGAAATTTCTCCCCCTCCCCCGGCCCAAAGAGCCAAACCTTACAGAGAAAATTGAATTATATTTATTCATATAAACACAATTACATTTATCAAAGGATATACCAAAAATACGTTTCGTGTAATTAATAGGAAATGTCTGCCTTTTACGAGGATTTTCTCAATATGAACTTAAAACACTGCTAGCGAACTCCACTGTATATGGTAGAATGAATCTTTAATGGGACATTTATTCCTTTTTCGAGGAATTTATCAGTATGACGTTGGCAACACTGCTTGGTAGCGTCCGAGATAGTTTCGTGCACTGTAAAATTAACAAGCAGGTAGTGATGTTATTTCGGTAAAACATGTTTTTTTTGTGGGCTGTTTGACTGCAAGGTTTACTGCAACATGGTGAGTGACTAAGAATACTGTACTTACACAAATGTCTTGCACTTAAGTCAACATAAGTTTTTGCGAGATATTAGGCGCACGCGACTTGCTATTTTACATAAGAAAGTATTGTGCGGCTCATTGTACCTTAAGGTAAATTTTCAATTGACAATGATTTTACGAGGATGTGAGTTAAAATGTTTTACAGAAATGGTTTAACATGATTTTTTGACTTTTTTAAATTGGAAATTAATTGTTTCTGAAATAATTGAGACATTTGTACAGCTTTTCAGTATTACTAGAAAAATGTTATATAGTGAAGTATTCATTTTAGTAAGGATTAACAACGCAGGTGTTAAGTCTAGAGAGAGACGTAAGTACACTGTCGTTCATATCTCGCTATTTAAGTAGCAAAATCTTATTAAATTCAGAAATAAAAAACACAATAAATGTTCCCAGTTACATTTATGTTAATCTTCTGCAAGCTTGCTTTGAATCAGATCCGATAAACCTTCTTAAAGTGTTGCGGGAACTTGTGTATAATCTCGAGCGCAGGCTGTGAAAGCATCTAGCGGCAGACTTGGAAATACGTATAGTTACATCTTATTCTGTAGTGTAACACTATTTCTTCCTTCCAGTATGACAGCCAATAAGAAACTAATGAACGTATATTATATCATTTTGCTCGATAGTGAATTTCTTGTCCTTTTGTCAGTGAGAACTAGGTGTATAAAGAGCTGTCAAACTTGTGTTGTTTCACAGAAACTCAAAAAATAATCTTCGACCATAAATCAAAATATGGTATCATTCACAATCTGATTTGCAACACTTTTTCATACTAGTGTATGAGTTTTCTAACTATTCTTGTATTTCCAGGATGCCTAGAATTACGATTTTGTATTTAGCCGGTTTTGAAGCAATTTGGGTAGCAAACCAATAATATTGATGAATACGTTGAAATTATTCTCAATTTGTTTGCCCAAGACCTTGCAGTCTAATGCCCCAAGTACTGCATTATACTTGATCTGATTTGTTTAAAGAATAATGAATTTAACTTTCTGATAATATTTTATTTTTAATTTCAAAAATTTTGGGTTCATTTTTATCACATTGGCATCATCATGCCTACTCTATATTTTATATTATATGCCTGGGATTCCGTGAGTAGTGTGTTGTCACTATTGTTATAATTTTTAGGTAAGAACGACCCAGACTTCAACTTCCAAATTTGATTTTTTTTGTGATAAGCTGCAGGGCACCAGATCACCCTGCCCCAAGACTCATCACTGGATCCATCCCTGATGTGTTTGTGTGTGTGTACATATCATCCCCAAACACATGTTATTTTAATTTAGTGTAAGGCAGCAGCAGCTGTCTGCTTCCATAGGGAAGTTAGGGATAAAAATTATGAAGGATACTGATAACACCCACAGAGAGAGAGAGAGAGAGAGAGAGAGAGAGAGAGAGAGAGAGAGAGAGAGAGAGAGATAGAGAGAGAGACAGGTTCATTCAAAAGCTGTCAAAATGCACCTTTCGCAAAGAAAGTATCCCCAGATATGAGAAAGAAGAGTATACACACGCGAATGAATGAAACAAAAATGCGAAATGTAGTGTGAGGGAGAAAAAAAAGAGGAAGGAGGAACAAACGTCCTCCAGAATTATAGACATGACAGTAGCCCCCACCGCCTCCTCGTGTGAAATAACAATGCGCATCTCATGTGAATAGTGAAAACTTTTTTTTTTCTTCTTTCCTGTCGGATCATCCTCTGACGCTGCTGTGCTAGCAAAAAAATTCAACGGAAATGAAGATTCAGTAATTCGTTGAAAATTTTGGAATCTTCACTTTTTATGTTAATATCCAAACAGTTTTTGCCCGTTTGATATATTCCGTCTCAAAAACGCCTATTCACGAACACAATAAAGGCAAGGTTTTAAATTGCTTGATTATTTTTTTAAAATCTGTAAAAAACATTTCCAAAAACCTCATTCCGCGCGTTTTTTTATTATGTGAGAATTACCTAAATATATTATGTGCCATGTAGTCAATTAAAAAAGGTTTCAAAAATAGTACCAGTGGTACCATTTTCTCCTGTTTCTTGCAAAGCATTTAACGATGTTTGTTTTCGAACACTGATAACCACATAAAACTGTTTACAAACATTGTTGACTGAACAACAGTTGCAGAAGGCTACGTAGACCAATGATACAATGAATTAATTATGTCCGAGAAACGACGCGTAACTGAATTACGTAGAAATTATAAAATATTTCAAAATAAATTTCAAACAGAATCAATATTTTCATCCTAAGACAACGAAATCAACAAGAAACTTTTAAATCATGCGTAAGCATCCAAAAATGGAGAAATAACACCAAAGGCTTGAACGATCAATTTAAAACCGACAAAAAATTATCTATTTTAGTTAACTATAACGTTAAATATTTCATGCACTCTATCACCATTGATTTTTATTTACCATTTCTTTTTGTTTAACATTATTTTTTTATTCCACATTTTGACAATATCGCACTCGCACCCGTACGTGCATCGGTCCATCTCGGAAAAACAAATTCACGTTCTATCCTGATTAGACGTGAAAACCGTCTTTCAGGGTGGGCTAGACCAGCGGTTCCCAAAAGATGTTCCGCCGAACCCTGGATTTCTGTGACAAGGGGTTTCGTGAGTCAGGACGAATGCCATATAAAGCAGGCACAATTATTGTAAAATATCTTTCTTTTGAAGGAGTTGGGCTTCAGCCAAAAGAAAGTTGAACATAGGGTTCCCTGTGCCGAAAATAAAATTGGAACTGCTGGCCTAGACCATTGAATATATATAATGTATAGAAGTCGCGAGCCCAGGTTAAATTTTCTGTCCGGTTTCTCAGAAGAATTGTTGTAGTTCCAAGCTCCGCCGCTGCGATCGCTTTCATCGCTGGGTATCGGCCGTATACGCCCCTGGTGGTATTTGGCAGAACTAGGTTAACCAGCCAAGTCGTGACATCATCCTTTCCCCCCCCCCCCCCCCCCCCCATTCCAGCCCCCCTTCGAAAATCCAAGACCAACGATTCAAATTACCCGGCAGGTCTTATCAGCATCGTTAGGCGACCTTGAAGAGGAGCTTCCTTTACCGTCGTTTGCGAATGATGAAATCCCAAAAGAAGCTAGCCATGGAAATCACTGAATGATGGGATTCTGTACCCGAGTGAAGTGAAAATTAGCTAATAAAACTTTGTACTGGTCAAATAGTCAGTGTTCCGTTCAAAATATGGTTTTATTTTAAAAGTAAAATACTTATTTAAACTATATTTCGCGTTTGTACAAATTTACTTTTAGATATTGGCAAGGATTATCAACATACCTTAAACAACCTTCTCTTATTCAACGTTATCTATTAAGTAGTAAAAGGGGTAAATATTATTTTTAAAAAAAAATGGAACCCACTAAATCAGTATTCAATAATAAAATACGCATATTAAAATTTTTTGTATTTAACTTTTTTCGGTAATAAAAATTCAGGATGATTTTGGTTTAATTGGTTTACGTATATTGCTATATTTTCTAAATCACATAGAAAAGGGAAAAGAGTAGGTACATCAGTGAAAATTCCAAAATCAATATGCGAGATAAGAAATTTGGTAACTGCTCTACATTTCAAATAAAAATGCATTGGTTTCATGAATACTGAAATGTATGCGTAATAAGGCATATTGTGTTATTATCCTAAGCATGACTATAACTAAAAAAATTACCGTAATTTAAAACGATGGCAGTCTTAACATACAATAAGTGCGCGAGTCTTAGTTTATATTTTAATTGGCTTCTTCGTCAGATGGAAAAGAGTTAAGATTTCATCAAGGAAAAATATATTCTCAAATTCACTAAACCGGGAGATAGAAAATAAGGTAGGTACTTAATTTTAAATAAAAGTTAAAATAGGCTTACGCTAAAACATTTAAAAATAAGTCGTAAAAATATTTTTATTTATTAAATATTTTCTATACTTGACAGTTCTTTGGGTATAATTCTTCAAAAATCTTTGGAATTTAATACATACTTTTCTTAAAATGGTAGAGTATCAGCAATACCCGGAAATTACGTGAGCAAAGCCACGGGTTATTAGATATACTTTTACTATAAAATAAAAACAACTATACATTTGTAGTTCACGAATGTGATATTTTGTTTATTGCTTCACAACATTCATTTGCCAGTCTGAAATTTCATCGTACCACTTGTCAGAAATGTCACCAAAAATGATAGATAGATTTTTTTTGACGAATTTCAATTACGAGGAAACCTTTCGCAAGATTTTTTTCTTCGCAGTAGTCACTGGGACACCATTAATTTAAATCCACTAAGATAATAAAATTGTATGTATAATGATTTGTTTTTGTATATTTATATAACTTCCCAACCAATTTTTAATGATTTTCATGTGAGTAAAAACTTGTAAAGCAATTTAATTAACTGTGTCATAATTCTTCTGATTAGATGGAAATACAAACTTTTCATCCGTAATATACGATGATAAAATATATTTATTATTGCAAAATAATATTCACTGTTCAAATGCAAATTTAAATAGATTATTCATACATGTTTCCTGCTAATTAATGGTTTAACATAATAATTTTTAGTATAAAATCCTTTTTCTCTTGTGTTAAAATGGGTTGCTAAAATGAGGAATTATAAATATATCACTTACTAAGTCCGTGCACAGATTTACACAAAACAGTGAATGTAGATAATCTTTAATGGTAGTTTCTAATTTTCTGCCCTGAATAACATGAATTCGGTTGAATTCATACTAAAGTGAATTTTTTGAACAACTTAAATTGATGTAATAAATAAATATTTATTTTTTATTAAAAATCCACAAACTGTTTTTAAAATATAATATTTATCACGCCAGATCGAATAATAAACAAAAAATAGCTCTTATATGTTGTCTGTGTTTAAATAATTGTATTATATTTCATGGAAATAATATTTACCTTTCGGTTATTAAAAGAAAATATATTTGTATTCAAAATACTTGCGCATCGTTTTTACGAGCACAACTTGTGTATCTAACCTCAAAGCAAGGAATATAAAGAGTGGCAACTCAATGCTATAACAAAAACTCTTATTTTCTTTGGAGATCCGGGAAATGTGCGTTATTTATAAGCAACTTAACATAGTAAATCGTTAACTTTTCATATCAATGTTGGCAAAATTGATTTTTTTAGTGGTCATTCGTTACTGGGAATATTCACCATATAACGTTTAAGATTATTTATTTTGAATTACGAAACAACCAAAACATTATGTAAAAATGCTTCATCTTATGTTAAAAAAATTATAAACTGCATAGCCACAAAGTATGACATCATACCATTAGTTTCAGTTACTAATAACATTACGTGCACGCGTTTGAACAGTCATCGCAGCCATAGTTGTTTCATAGCTACCAAAATCATTCAACGTTGTCAAGCATTATTCCAAATTGTGTTTTGCCATTTTACTCAATGCGCCACTCCGTTAACACATTTTATAAATTCTGAACTACGAATGTCAGTATTTTTTTTTTTTTTTTTTACGTTATTACGTTTAAGAAATTTCTGTAGTTTTCTTATAATTAAAACTTAAATTTTGATGTTGGCATCTTTTAACCGCACTTTTTTTTTTCGGTGGCCGTACTGCTCCAATTCAGTTGCGCCCGCCCGTATCTAAGCGCTCGGATTTCAACAAACGGCACCGCCTCTCGATAGAGTGAGACAGAGAATTACGCGCATGACCTTGAAAAAAGCGATGCTACAGCGCTCTAGCGTGGAAGCTGGTAACTACGAGTACCCTCTTGTGGAAAGAAGAGCTGTCTAGCGGCGGAGCTAACAACTACCACAGTTTTGGATCCGAAAATTGGAATAATAAATCCTATCCCCTCGCGACTTCTATAAGTTATATATATTCAATGCCTAGACCATCTCGAATTTCAGGCGGGATAAATCACGGGAAAGCGCACCAAGTCAACAGCGAAACCATCCAGAACTCGGTGCCGGCAGCGACAACAACGCACGGAGGGGGTTTCGGGAAGTCCCGGGTCAAGTGCAGGCAACTCGAAGAGCGAGTCGCGCACACAATGGGACGCCTGTCTCCGGCTCCGCGTGATGTATGCAACCCGCGCGACAGGCCCCCACCTATAGTCTGTCTCACGCTCAGACTGCAGTACAGAGCAAATGGCGACCACTGTTGCCAGACATACTACCCGGGCTGCTAACATCGAAGTCTTATTTTTGTACACCGTTTTAAATTATACTAAGTTTTAGTATATCTATATTTAAATTTGCTGATAGTTTATTTTTTAAAACTATAAGATATTGTCTATTGACAGTATTATCATAGTTTAAGTCATTGTCACGGAAAATAAAATTTCACAGGAGAAATATGTGTCGCATTCCATCACTATTAAAAGCAAGGCTTTCCATAAAATGTGTTATGCTCCAAATAAATAAAAAATTTAATTTTAAATTATATAAAAAAATTGTTGAAAACAAGAGGGCATATTTCAATTATTATCAGATGATGCTTGAATTAAACACAACAGAAACATTTTC
Source organism: Bacillus rossius redtenbacheri (assembly GCF_032445375.1). Classification (NCBI taxonomy): domain Eukaryota; kingdom Metazoa; phylum Arthropoda; class Insecta; order Phasmatodea; family Bacillidae; genus Bacillus; species Bacillus rossius. Next base: position 65,094,969 of record NC_086333.1, on the reverse strand, counting down.
GTTCAAATTAAATTTTACTAAATACAATGTTTCATTTTAAAACAATTGTCATTATTTTACAAAGTTGTGTCTAAACCTTTTGTGCTTTGTGGTGTTTATATGACAAAGAGCACACCGAAACCAGGACAGCGCTAATGGCAGAAATTGTGCATTGTAAAGAGAAAGTAAATGTCCATTTAGATGCACACTGAAAAGTAAGGATGAGACCATAAAGAAAGGAAGCTAAAGAAACGCAACTCAATGATATAACTAGGGACACCTGTATTTCGCGAATACATTTCGTGTCAAGGTATTTCACAAAATACTGTAGCTTTTCTCCTGTGGTTATTGGCTGAGGTCGGTGAGAGGTGTCGTCCCGCTCTTGACGGGGACAATGAGAATGTGGTCACCGTACTGCTGCACCCTCACAATTTACCATGACTCTTAGAAAAAGCTACAGTGTTTTGTGAAATACCTTGACATGAAATGAAATCGCGAAATACAGGTGTCCCTAGCTATAACTAAAGCTCTTATTTTCTTTGGAAATCAGCGAACTGTGCGGTATTAATCGGCAACCTAACAATCTAAAAGTCGTTAACGTTTAGAAGGAAAATGTTGGTTACTTTTTTTTTTGATAGTTCGTTTCTGGGAACATCCATCATAAGTGTTTCAGATTATTTGTTTTCCAATACGGAACAACCAAAACACTATGTTTAAGTGCTTTATCTTTTTTTTTAATTAAAAACTTCATAACCGCAAAGTAGGAATATTGAAAATTACAACTTCAGTTTAAATTGCAAACTATACACACGTGCACAAGCCTACACAGGTTCACATGGCAGCAATGCTTATTTCATTGCTACCAAGATAATTCAACACTATCAAAAAAATTTACAAAGTATAAAAGTTTGCAGTTATACTCAATACGCCACTTCTTAACATTCCATTTCGAACATTCTGAATTAATAATACCTGCAAATTTTTTTTATTTAAGCCATTGTGTTCAAGTTATATATATATATTCTTTATATTTAAGACTTAATTTTTGATATTGGCAATACTCAACCGCACATTTTTTTTTTGAGTGGCCATATTCCGTCTATTCAATTGCGCCCCCCTGGATGAGACGCGTCACACACAAAGGGACGCTTTGCCCCTGGCTCTGCGCGATGCATGCAACCCGCGCGACGGCCGCGTGCTAGCGGTTGCCTACCCTTCTCCCGCTGAGGCAGGGGGAAGGGACGGTTTCGTATTTCGGCGGCGCCATGGGTAGTCTGTCGGCTCGTATATCGCCCTCGGGCGAGCAGGATTAGGATTCTACGCCACCGCGTGTCGCTGCGCTACCACACGTCCCGAACTAACACGCCCTTCCGTCCCCGCCACCCGGACAGCCGAAACTACCAAGGTGATGGTGGAGGAGATGTGGGGAAGGGAAACATGCGGAAGAGAGACTGTCTGTCATCTGCAGTTTCTGTTTTTTGTCGCGAGACGAGAAGCCGAGAAGAGAAAGTGGCGAAAAGCGATGATTTTGACAATTTAAGCACCAGTTGAGAAGTACGTAAAAAAAAAGGACACTTAGAAGCAACTGGCAGAAAAAAGTTTTGATAGTGTAATGTTATGTTCAGTATTATATACTTTGCATAAATAAATTTCGCATGTTAGCAATAAGATAAAAAAGTCATAGCCTAATATTTATTATGAGTGTACAAAGCTGTAAATAAAGTCTAAAAATAAATACTGAATATTAATAAATAAACTCTCGTGACACGCAAACAAAACTTTATTCATATTATTAATAAACAGACCCATGCAGTCGACTCACAATATCATAGTGAATCAAATACACAGATTAAAAAAAGGGAGTATTCTTCAATTCCATTTCTTTCATGGGGGAGAAGCGTCTATCGGGGCATACAATGATACAATAATGACAACAAAAGGTTTAAGCCAACAAAATGAATAAAGGTAATAAAATGTTAAATGAGTTCCAGAATTCAATGCGCATGAATTAAAGCTTACTAAAGATTTGACTCACTCAATTCATCCAAGAGGCAGTTCAACAATCATAGTATAAATTTTGTTTTTTATCTTTCAATATTTTGTCTGGTTGGTACAAGATGCTAATTTGCTAATCTGATAGTAAATTTACACTTTTTCACTAATAATGAAATTTTAAGTAGCTTCTTTTAAGTTGTTAAACTTACGCCAGAAAAAAAAAATTCAGGGGTCTTAAAAACTTCGGAAGGGACTTTGGCGAGTATGGTGATATGATTTATTAACAATAAGCCTATAACTCTTACGTATAAAAATATCACACACAAGTCCATATCATATATAAAATTGTATTATTTTTATTTTAGAGGTAATCTTTCAGAATCACATATGTCAGGGTTAAGTTAATCCAACATCACAGCAAGACTTAAAATAAAGAAGGCAGGAGACTACCGTCGTACAAAAAGCTAACATATTCCCCTACCAGCCACCAGTATTTCACACTGGGGGAATGAACATTTCGGAGTCTATTTATTGCCGTCAGCCGACTCAAATCTCAAGTTATTTGACCTTGTCATTTGTTGCTACGCCCAATTTTTTTTCCCGAAACCTCGCTTTTAAGGCAGAGTTGTTTTGTTTTATTTTCTTGTCATTACTAGTATATATGAGAGTTTTTCCTCTCTCTTGCATGCTATGTTTGGTCCGGAATTTTTCTCAACAGATGTTCACATACAATGTGTAATAGCGGTAAACATGCCACACAAGTGCTCATAATTATGAACACTTGGTGACATTCATTGCCACTTAATCATAAGCTGCAAAAAAAAATTAATACATACCAGGAGAGGAAATTTATGACCCAGCATCAAATGCAAGAGTTATGAGTAGAGACCTGTAAAATTCGCGGATTCATTCGGTGATAGGCTAGAATTCAAACACATATACCTATTAGATAATTTTGCTATTGGCTTACTGTTCATCTGGACGAATCTCAACCAGTTATAAACCCTCAACCAAAGAAGGATCGAATCACAGACAAACCAGCTGAGACGACTTACAAGTCGGCAGCCAATGAACTTGCGTTATTTGCCCGAGTGTACAGGTGTATCCTGAAGGCCATCGAAACCGCGAACTTTGCAGGTCTCTAGTTATGAGAATAAATTTTCAGCATAATATCTCAAATAATAGTAAGGACAAGAAAATGAACTAAGCAACTCGGAGTGTGAGAGCGAGGCTTGAGTTTTACTGGACCTTTGCCAACTACGTAGGCATGTTCCCACGCCCACAGGGGCGAATCCGACCATTTGTTAAAGGGAGGTATGAGGTTGGGGGGGGGGGGGGGGAGGGGAATAAGGGCGGGACGCAATCAATACATCACGTGAGCATATGTATGCGGACTGCATGCGTAGATATACACCTGTCATCAATGTGTGTATATCGTCCTGGCTGAATAATTTACTAAATCATTGCTCTCCATTTCCGATGGCAGGTGATTTCATTTGAAGAAATTTTCCACGAATGTTTGTCCCACATTTAAAATTTATTTGCACGGAAACAAGTTTGTTAATTTTTATTTCCTTTCTACGTATTAACTACTTGTTTTTAACAAAGAGGCTTGATAAACATCCCAACCTTCAGAAGTTCTTCAGATCAAAGTTAAACTTTTTTTTCCTGTTTTGTGAAAAATCACTGATAAAGAACAAAGTGGTGTTCGGAATTGTTCGACTCGTATAAGCTTTGCATATTTTGTTTTGTAAAAAAAAATGGCTCAGCATACAGTATTTATATAAACTAACTGCATCATTGTCACTCTCTAGAATTTTTTTTTTTGTGTTCACATAGCTGGGAAATGAATGCAAATTAACTTGTATAATCACGTTTCAAAAAATTTTCTTAGTGACTGGCAGGAGAATACGAAACTTAAAAATACTAAATGAAGCATGAAGGTCTCCTCACACACTGACGCTGTAATGTACAGGGAGTATGTGAATATGAACATTCTAGAGCGGTACTGCAGCTTGTTTTGTCCGGTACTGCAGCCATAGAATTGGGTGTACAGTCAACCGCGCGTACCAACCGTCCTACCACGACCACGCACTCTGTAGAAGTCGCCTTGTACCATTCTCGTCTGCCGCCTTAGCGTGTGCTCATGAGCGGTGCAGATGCAGTGCCAGTGTGTACGTTATGATGACGATTATCTAGCAAAACATAAATGACTTAATTTCATAATTTATGAAGATAGTTTCGGCATGAGCGCGTGTCCATGAAAGCATTTAAAAAAAAAAAGTGAGAGAATCTTTCAGTGTTTGTCAGTGAAGTGTAACAGCCATATTGTAAATACACTAATAATACGATGCTAGGACAAGAAATTTAACGTAGAACTCTTTAAAACAATGCAGAGCGTGATAAATATACGCAAACTATGTTTTAAACTACATTTCTTGACGCGAATCACACGTAGTTTCCGCACTCGCGCGCTAGAATTCGCTGCCGGAGCAGCTACGTAGACTATCGAATCATTGGTTTTGCAGAGAAAATTTTTAAACTACATAATGAAAGCGAAAATGACTTGAAAAAATACTAAAACATGGCTTTGGACAAGAAATTGTATTAAAATACTACCCATTTGTTAAAATCCATTAAACAGTTAATACTGTTACGAATGTGAGCAAGGCCGGGACACGTGCAGGTGCAGAGCTGGCTGGCAGCTGCCGCAACACGAGATGCACCGCGCGCTCCTGGAAGATAACAAGGATTGTCGCTTCCCCCTCTCCTACCCACCACTACCCGCGCGGCGCCCTGCCTTTGACACGTAACTGACACCGGACAGCTGGGAGTTACGCGAGCCGCCGACACGTGTTTCGAGAGATTTCTATCGTCGTGTCGACGCGTAATGACGCGACGGGCCCCGGCCGCTCTCTTGAGTTCTGGAATTGCGCCAGGGCCTATAAATCAGAGTGAAGTCCGGAGTTTTCCCGTGGCAAGGTTTCCGGGCGATAGAGCGGCGAAGTCCCTGGACAGAGGTTCCATGGCGAAGAGTTCAGTTCCGGGCAATAGTGTCGCGGGCGCGGCGGAGTTCCGAGCGAAGTTCCGAGCGAGGTGTCGAGTGGGATCTCGGCGAAGGGGAAGTGCGATGGCGGTGGCGGAGTGTGGCGACGGAGTCCTGCGGCTGAGATCCACGAGGGGTGCTGCGGCGAGAGTTGCGCCAGAGCTGCGGCCCAGCGAGGCGTGTGGATTGTGAGAAACGAGTGACTGGAGGAAGCAATATTATTTTTTTTAAAGTAGAATTGATTAATTGTCATTTTCAGATTTTTTTTTAGCTAGTAATGTAAATAGTGGCAGTAAATAAAACTGTGTGTGATAAAAATCTTTAATTGGGCTATCCTTTACGAACCCGCAGTAAATCGTAACAATACTATAAAGTTTCCCTTTGGCTTTGGTAACTTTGGTTCACGCCACCTGCCACAGATGGCAGCACCGTGGTTACTCATATCCGTTCCATGCGACTCCCGTTCCATTCACTAAATTACTGCTACCAAATGCCGTATACCGAGAGCTAAGATGTTACACATAAAAAAAAAGAGGGAGGATGGCGGTTCAAGTGCTCCTCGTTCTATTTTCCCGCAGTCAGTACGCGGTTTAGGCATCGTTAGTATATGATCTGATCTGTACACAGATTTCGTTTGCACAGCTTACCGGATAAACCGTTAGCTACTCTTTAACTGCCGGAAATGGCGCACGCACGTAGCATCGCTTACGGCACTCGCGCCTGCAAAGGCGAGACGTTACTGCCGGATGGACATGCCACGTACCGAACTCTTTACTAACCGGCAATGAGCTGAACCATACTAAACACGCAGTCGAGTAAGCGTTCAAAGTCGTGATTCGAGAGATGGAAATTTCGCAGATTATTTTGGTCGCAAGGTAGACTGCAAACGTGTATACCTTTGGATTACTATGATGATTTGGATCACAATCCTCTCGACACTCCCCTTTGCGACTGTGGGCCAGTCAACTACCAGCCGGCTGTGGAGTGGCCGAATCACATTGACCCACTCAAAAAGGTGAGGCAGAGACCCGGAAATTTCGCGGATTAGTCTGTGAATTCTAGCCTGACACCAAATGAATTCGCGAATATTTTCGGGTCTTCTAGTCATGATATTTTCTCGTTAATTATTTTCTCCCCGGGCTAGACTCGACATTAATGATCATACTTCAAGGTTCATTGGAATATATCTGAAGAAAAAAAAAATTCTGGTTAAATTCTGGTACCAGGATGAACTCCACACACTTGTACACAACATTAAAGTCCAGTGTCTATTGACCACTGGCGGCTGCCACATTTCACCTTTCGACCGGATTGCATGAGATTGGGTCATATCAATTTCGTAATGTCGTTAATCGTTTATTATAAGGGGCGAGTATTCTTTGCGCAAAAAAAAATCTGGACGTCTATTAGATTGCAACAAGGTATACCCGCACCAGTGGTTGGTCGATTTTCTTTCTACTGTCAGCACACCAATAACAATAAATCAGTGCAGAGGCAAACACGTCCCGGTCAAATAAGGCAATGGCTTCTCTTGCAGTCGGCCGCCAATTGTAAGGGAGAAACCGCTGGCGCGGGCATACCATGATGCAGTCTAATGAGCGTTTCTCGCGAAACATGCTTGCCCCTAGGTATCGATGAAATACGTAATGGCGTCTAACACAAGCGGAGTTATGTACAGTACAATTTTCCCTTTCTAGAATCACGTTAACTTTGTTTCGCCGGTCGGAGGCCTGTAAGGCTCAAATTTTTCCTGCGATGTATCTTCATCCCTAAAGACAACCCAACACGAGGGGAAAGAGGGACGCTGAGCCCAAAGCAGGGTGACAATTTAAAAAAAACTAACAGTTGGTCGTGTGCACTAGATTTGACAGCCACTTTTTAGAACCTAATGATTCACAATAGCTAGAGACCGGAAAAATTCGCGATTTCAATGACCTGTAGGATGGACTCCATGATCTTCTATGCACTCGGGCGAATTGCACCTGCTCATTGGTTACTGACTCGCAGCACCTGTTAACTGGGATGCTCGTGATTCGTTACTTCTTTTGTTTACATTTTTTCATTGGCCCAAAGTCCTTCAGATATACTGTTGCCCAATCACCGAAGCAGCAAAAATGCAAACGTTTTGGATTCTAGCCTATTGTGAAATGAATGCGCGAATTTTTCAGGAAAGAAGGCGTGTGCATAGGAGGGAAATAAATATATTTTTTTGTTACGGACGCAGGGCGAAAGAACCAATGAGAGTAGAGTAGGATTAAATTTTGAGCGGGACTTGAGATCTATTTATAATTATCAATAATATTGTGGCAAGAAATTTTCAGCATATTACTCTGCTGAGAAGAATAAACTTTTCTACTTTAAAAATTAAATTTTGCTATTACATATATAAAGTCACTAGAAATTAATGTAAATAAAATATATAAATGTTCCATGGGTCGAAAGGTAAACTAAACACGGAAAATATATTCGAATATTTAATAATTTGACTTTATTTTGTTTTCATTATGCTTATTAAGGCGCGAAGTTGGTACAGGAAAGATATTCAGGTAACGCGTTACAAAATTTTTTTAAATATTGGAGTTAATGTGACAACATGTATAAATTCCGGATAAGGATCCGAACCCAGTATTACTGCTAACATTATTTTGTAATAATAGAGTTGTTTTCATGTAAATGTACAAATTTAAAAATATCTGTAATTTTACATGAATATTTCTGTTCCACTGACAAAAAACATTTACAGTGCAGGATGGTCTGCAAAGACTTATACATAATCGGGCCGAAATCACGTTTCCATGGTAAGGCAAGTTTCTGGAAATCTTCGAGTGTGTTGTTCGTGATTAACCACTTCTATGGTGAAAGGTTAACCATTGGCTTTGAGGTCTCGGCATGAACCATGGGGTCGAACGAAGATGCTATAAGTATGTGCAGTGTGTGGATTTTAGCGGGTTGTGAAATGAATTTGCGTTTTTTTTTTACGGTAGTCACAAGCTAGAATGCAAACTCTTGCAGATTTCAATTACTTTTAATTATTGCGTCCCGGGTAAATTGACGCGCCTTCAAGAAGTAGACGCCAATAACCAACTTACGAAAATAACATGACAGAATCCCGTGCAGAAAGGAAAACGCAGAAGTAGCCAACGAACAAGCGTATTGAGTTTGATCGTGTACGAAATTTTGAGGTCTACCTTAGAAACATAAAATAACGAGAATGATGCGTGTGCCGAGCAACCCGTAAAAGGCACCTACGCCACTGTAAAACCGGCTGCGCTAACCCCTGTCGATAAAAGTCAGCCTGAAGAATCGACAGGAGGTAGGTGGGGCAACGGGTAAATCGAACGGGAAAAAAATCGAAGAAACAAACATTCTCAGACATTCTAGGCCGGGACTCTGAATTAACGTGATTTTAGAAGTGGCACAAATTCAAACACACGCACAGTAGACCCATGTTTGAAAGAAATGCACGTGTTCTTAAAACAAACTGATTATTCGTGTATACGTTAACGTTATAGTTTATTTACCACTAACCCTTTCAACCTATTCGTCCACTGAAGTGGACAGTTGTATCTCAATGATGCATGGAGTTTATCAAACCTTGAATGTGTGGGTTAAGTTGTACGTACATTCTATTGGATTTATGGCTATGAAATAAATTTATTTTATCTTACTTTTATTAACCACTATAAAATAATTATGCATTAATATTAAAATTATAGTGTAAGATTATTACCACACGAAAAATCCTCAAAATAGTTTAGTTACAACAAAAAAATTTTAATTAGGTAAGCATATAACTTAGGAATTGACATAGTGTGACTGAAAGTGTTAAGGAACGGAAAGATGTCATCTTGTTTTCAACCACTTTTTTTTTGCGCTAACACTTTTTCATAATTTGATATTTGAAATTTGGCTTCGTTAAAGCATAGTAGATGTATAATTTAATGTAGTCTAATGTATGAATATAGTAGCTAACAGTAGCGGATCCAGAGGGGGCTAAGGGGCTCAAGCCCCCTTCAAAAGCATCTGGGTCCACTATTGTTTTAGTGTTTGCCTTGATAAAGCCTAGCCTCAGCTGGGTCAAGCCCCTCCCAAACCAAAATCCTGTATCCGCCACTGGTAGCTAACTAGCTGTTACGAATCATTGGATGTTTCTTATTTAATTCATTTTCGAGAATGACTATTACTTTAATAATATTGCTAATAGTTTCTGTGCTACGTCTTTGAAATTTCTCAACGTGTGATCTTTGTCTTAATAAAGGCCAATTCCCAATATCAAACAATAAATAATAAACAAACTGATGAAACCAATGTGGAGTTTTCGAATCCAGTCTCTCCTTAAATCTAGGAAGGTAAGTTTTGCGCTCCTAACAAACCCGACACGGCTGTTTTTCGACAGCGTGACCCCGGGCTTTCGAGTTTTGAGTCTTGCAATCGGGCAGTGGGGAAGCCGATGGATAAGTCTTTTTTAATACGTTTTTCTCTCGCATATAGTCATTAGATGGGGAATCCAAGTATCTGAACTCGTAACATCCAGGATAGCCACCCTGAATGAACAGTCCAGAAGTAATGTTAATAATTTAAAACGGTACAAATACCGAACACACAAAAAAAAATCATAAACCCAGGGATATTTAAAACGTTTCCTTTGATTATGTAAACGTTAACTAATGTAAAAATAAGAGACCGGAAAATTTCTTTGATTCATTTTGTAATACAATAAAATTAAAATAATTTTACCTTTTTGTTGCATCTGCTATTTGGTGCTGCTAATCCGGAGGACTCTGGACCAATGAGAGACCCTCAGCCAAATAAGCAACGAATCACAAGTTATCCAGGTGAGATGAACTACAGATCAGCAGCCAATGAACAGGTGAAGTTTTCCCAAGTATGCAGATGATCTTGGAGTCTATCCTGGAGGTCTATGAACCTGCGAATTTTTCCAGTCCCTAATAAATAATAATGTATCCGTCACGTAGAATTTTGACAAATAGTAGTGTATTGGTGTGTCTATATTGTGGGTACTAAAACCAATGTTAATGTGAATTTGTATGAAATAATGCCTATTTAATTGTAATTTTGCTGGCTAAAGCGTTCACGTCTCATGCGACGAGTGTTGCGGGTTCGGACCAAAACTTCCGGCATGGCTCAATTTATGAACACATTTGACTTCACGTCGCGTTTAGCTACTGTGCAACACTGTCAACTCAAAACTTACCCACCCTTTTTATCCTCTAAGCAACACGACAGCCGATTGAGATGGAAAAATTCGCGGTTTCAATTAGCGGTAGCCTAAAATTATAAGCATCCTACGGAAGTAGGTATTTCTACATTCGGCCCATATTCTAGTAGCTTTTTTCGAGCGCTCGTCAGTTTTGCTACCTGATATAAACGTTACATTATAGTGTTTATTATAATTGCACCTGCCTTTTTATTTAAAGTTTAATTTATCGATTACTTAAATCTATGTTAAATATATATGCTTTTCAATAACTACAGAATCGCTCGAAGGATTGCGTACAGTTGTTAATAAATTCGTGTCAACTAAATTGATTGTTAAGTAGCCACAGAAAATTGAAAGTTGCGTAGCAAAAGTGTTTGGATGTATTGGCTCCTAATCAAATGAATCTTAACAAACCTATTGAGCAAAACTCATAAAAAAATAAACCTGCAGTAAGTTTCCATTATTATTATTATTATTATTATAATTTTCTATATCTTGCACACTTTAATTCTGTGACACCAAAAATAATTTCTCAAAGAACTTGTCTCATTCCAAAGTGTTTTTGCAAGACACGAAAGGTAACATATGGTAGTTTATGGTATAAGTACGCCTAATCAGTTGACTACACCACCACTGTTGTAAGAATGAAGATATAAGGCTTTGAAGATGGCTGCAAAAAGGTATGCCGAAACACCGGGTGCATCAAATTTTTTCACGGAATTTTAACCTCAACCCATAATTCAAGAAATAGGTAAGGTCTAAGTAATCAGTTGTTTCTATTTATGGCAAAATAATGTTTTCACCAAATTTTTTCTTTTTATTAAAAAAAAAACTAGAAATCTTACGCGCTTGCGTAACAAAAAATGTGTTTTAAACACTGTTTTAATTTTTTTGCGTCTTACGCATTTCTCACCATTAAAACAATTGTTTAAGGGAATATATATACTAGCTGCAGACTTCCTACAGAAAGCTAAGATTTTCCTACATTGTGTTTTCAGCACGTTTAAATAGTAGTTAAAAGTGTGTACAGTAAATCGCAATATGTTTAAATCAATTAATTTATAATTTCACACGTCTTTGTTAGCCACCAAAAGAACCTTAGATAGGGAATATTTGCCAAATATTAAACATTTCAATTTTTACGATTGAGGACATCTTTGTTTTATAAAACATTGTTTTATCACTAACCTACCCCATCCCTGCGCAATTGCATTTCTGGCGTTAAATTCATTAACTAGGCCGATGGGTGCAATAAATCGCTAAATAAGCTCTTCTATCTTGCATAGTTTACGGCTGTTCTAATTTACCCGACATGTAGTTGTGAGGAATGACCTAGTACTTACATGTTCGTAACGACAAAATTACAAATAATAACTTACACGCCTAACTACAGTAAATAAGAAACAATTAACATTAAAAACAATAGCATAAGTACATACGTTATAAACCTTTGCCTTGGAGTTAGGTGTATTACCGTAGCTAGTAATGTGGCATTCAGGATATTTCACTGTAAGTCTAATAAAATTACGTTGAACAAGAGTTCAAATATATTTATTTTAGTTTAGTTTTTTAGTTCGGCAAAAAAACTTATGTCTTTTTTTACAAAACAAACTGCCACTACCGTCATTGCCCTCCTTTTAAAACAAATGTTAAGAATATTTCCTAAATCTGGACCGCCCGCCTGTAACTAAATAATCTGCCGTGCCAAGTACGTTGCATAAATAAAATATACATATTAATTTTAAAAAGTTTTAAAAAGAAGAAAATACAGGAAATAAATTTGTGCGACCGAAATAAAACTGTAACAGCTAATATCAGGGCCACATAATTCGCACAAAATAATCACCATTATAGCAAATTTCCATGTTATCATACGAATTGTTAATGACATCGAGTTATTTTCACTAATAATGATTGAAAGCAAAACAAAAAGCAATCAACATAATGGCGGTTCGTAAACACGGTTTGCATATATACCTATCCAGTTCATCCCTACGGTCGTACCATATTGATTAAAATTAACACACCACTAAAATCAAGCAATTAGATAAGTGATTCACACTTACCAGTGATGTAAAACAAAATCCATGTTGAGAGCATTTTTTCTCAGGCTAACATGTAAATGGAGAGTTCGCAATGATGTAGTAGGTAACGGACTGCGATTTTGAATTTAATAAATCAAAGCAAGAAAATCGTTAGCACTTGTTCGAGACGGCACAATGGAGAGAGAGAGAGCAAAAAAAGACTGAGTTCGCTGTGCTTTGTTTACAGTTTTGGTAGCGCGCACACTCGTCAGACGGTTATTTTTTTTTTTTTTTTTTTCCCCGGCGGGAGGTGTGGCTACCGGTTTATGTCAGCCGACCAGCATGAACAACTGACGCGCGTGGCTGCCTCCGCCGACATCCGAACCGCTGCGCGACCCGGGCTCGACTGAAGTGTCTGACTCCGCCGTCCGCCGGGAGGGGCGCGCCGCTCGCTTGACTGCACGGGTGGGCAGGCGCAAATCAGCTGGCCGCCCGCTACTACCCGTCCGCGTCGCGTCGACCCCATCGCGGGCCTACTACCTTCGCGGCAAACATTAGCCCACGAGGTAACAAGTCTCGCGAGTCAAAAATGTAGATAGAGATAGCTTGTCATGAGCTCGAGTATTATCATATGGCGTCAACCCCTCGCGGTCTATCTTTCCGTGTGGATAGCTACGTCATGAACTCAAGTATTAACATGTAACAGGTGCAAAGTAGCAGATATATGAATAAAAAAAATATATTCGTGATCTAAGTACTGGGCGCAGGCTCAGATTTTAAGATAGAGGTATCACCCCTACTGTAAAAAAAAAACTAACAAAGAATTAAAATGTAGAGGAAAATTTTTTTTTCTATAAATGCTATAGTCTAATTTTCAGCAGAAAAAAAAATGTTTTATAATAATATAAAACATTACCTGTGGTCCATATGCAGCAATTGTATGAAAGTAATGCAAAATAATTAACAGATATTGAGTGGTTTGGGTACAACAAAGGAGTGAAGGTTACTCTGGGCATTCATGAAGAGACCCCAGAGCCAAGTGTGAATATGGGCAGTGGGTTTGATTGCCTATAGACTTCTAGGTCCAAGAGAGGCAACATTGAATTGTACTTGTCTTAAGTGTATTCAGATTAGTGACGAAATGGCCACCACCAAGTTGTTCAAGTACAAAAACGTGAGGTTGCCTCTGCTCATCACCATGAGCAGGACTCAGAAACCCAAGCAAGGTCTGAAGTCTTTCTATTCTAAGATCCTCAACTTGGGAGCATACTAATTTCCAGAGCATTTAGTGTTGAAGTAGCTGCAAAAGAATGGTTTGAGTACTTCAGAGGATTGAGAGTTACTCTGGCAATCATCATGAGCAGAGTCCAGAGACCCATGTAGATGTGGGTAGGGAAGGACATTATCTTCATACTTGGTTTAAGAACCTCAACCTGAGATCCTGCTTCACTACAAAGTCTACAAGCAGAACACTCTCACACTGCTCATTATACATGGCTTTTCTTGCAGGTATGCAACATGCCTCAAACTTAAGACAAAAAAAACCAAATAGAATTTTGAAAAATCAACTCATGAAACAAAAAAAAATTGTAACTAAAATAACTAGATGTATTAGATACAACAGTTTTCTAAGGCCCTTCAAGTTGAAATTTATTCAACCAATCATACCTAGTTGCAATACCATCTGTTTTAGATTTATAGTGGGTGGTTGATAGTTTATACTCAAAACTGTAAACCAACTTCACTGGAAAATGCAATTATTTAAAAATTAGGGCCTTTTGGTTAAAGTTAAAGGTATTCGCTGTATAAATACTATTTTCCCTTTTTCTTTACCATTTATTATGCTCACTTCCATGATGTGATTCTGCAGATGCTTCATGCAGTTTGTGCCATTACATAATTTTGTAGAATTAAGATTCCGCAGAAAAATGATCGGTGAGCCAACATTCAGTTTAAGGCAGTGCAATGGCAATCCTAGCACATTTAAACAATTCAAATATTTGCTAGGAGGCATAAACAATGCAACAGCCGTTGCCAGGAGACAAATGGTGCATCAAAAATTCAATAGCAGTTTCCATGGAGATAAAAGAGAAATGCAAGAACAATACAAGAGCCATTGCCATGGAAATCATATAGAAATCTTGGGGTAAAATTAAATTTTAAAAAGTAACAAAACTAAAACAAAAAACCCTCTTAAAATAGATGGTAGACTAAGGTTATCTACTATCACAACCATGAGTGGACGGTGGTAAGTAGTGAGTAGTTGTGGAGAATATATATATATATATATATATATATATATATATATATATATATATATATATATATATATATATATATATATATATATATAACTAGTACAAAATTGTGCTTCAGAGGAAACAAGGTACACTCAAAACATATTCACAATCCATTTACACATGAAAAGAAAAATTTTCAATCTATGCAGGATGCTTACTTTCCAAGCCATTTGGCATTTAATAAACATTTGTTCAAAGCCCTTCAAAATAACCAAAATTGTTATTTGCACACTGCCATATATAACCTTCCTAATAATAGCTAAGCCACCCAAAATATGTGCACTGACATTGTTGAACACTCATACAGGTAAATTGAAGGGTCAATGGTTTATGTCTTAAGGATGCAAGTTGCATGATGAAGAGACTTCAAACCTTCCGCATAGAGGTAACAGGGCAGTTGAAATGCATGCCAGTGTCACCCTTAGTTCTTCCCAAAATCTGTCCGTGTGTGCCCATTACGGTTACAACTTGAACTCCCTAATATCCTGGAGCAATGCTGTCAACCAAAATTTTTAATACAGGACTTATCAGTAATAACTGCTCAAGGTAAATTTAATGTAGTATTAGTATCAACATATAAAAATGTATTAATAATTATCAGTATAATGTAAAATTCCAGCAAATATAGTTTTCTGATCCATATTTCTTAAAGACCACAAATTATGTTGGAAAATAAAATCAAAGCCTTTAATTTTACATGTAACTTAAACACTTAATATTTATATTACATTTGATTTACAGGGGAAAAAATGTACAAATGAATTATTAAACACTATCATACTCGACAACCAGTCTTATGATATTTCTCTGAATTTCAAGGTATAAAAACCCACTGATTAAATTATGTACACAAAATCCTCTTGACTTGTCATAGTATGAACAAGTGGTTGCTAAACAGCTTTGCCTCATACTTATTATTTTGGTTTTACATTTTGAGACAAAACGGTAATTGCACTAAAACTCAAAGTAAAAAAATCTATGGATTTTAATAACGTGGCATTTGCATGCAGTGATTTCGTTAAATTATGGAATACCAAAATTAGGACGGATGAGCCAATTTTCAAACCCAAGTCCTAACAAAAACTAGCTAAATTTTTGATCACTGAACAACCTCTTGTGAATACCTGTTTCTAAGTTTAGAGCAAAATTAGATAAAAGATTTTACAAAATAATTATTTGCCTTGCATCAGACTTGAAGCTGCATATGGTTTGCTGTATTTTTAATTTTTATTATTGTAGTCTTAAATAATCTCCTATTTAATTTGTGTCAAAACATTTCTAAGGAAGCTCCCAAATGTGTTTTTAAATACAAACATAATGACTACCTGAATTGTCACGATAAAATGTCAAATTGAGGAAAAACTGCATACTAAAAAAAATCATTTATGTATATGTAATGCTTGATCTCAACCAAAATGTTTTCCAAATTACTATTTAATTTTGCTATAACCTCGTAATTTATTACTGCTGTTGAGGGCATTAATGAATATAATTCAACGTAAAAACCACACAAGTAATATTTTTAGGAAGAAGCAAATGTAAATCTATTTTTACTTTTACTGACTTTATGCACCCTAATTTTTCTCAGTAAAATATGTACAATGTAATTTAAATACATTAACTAAAAAATTTTTTTCTTAGACAAAAGCATCAAAACATTACAAACAAGGCTGCAACATGGCATAATTTTTGAAGTAAATTTTTTCTTTACACAATTTTTTTTACAACTTCACACAGAGAGAACGTCCTTGGAAATATGATTATTTTCTAAGGGATAAGTAAAACTGAAAAATCTTGCGTCCATTTTTGAATTTAAACAAGACTAAAACATCCAACCATCAGTTAGTAATTATAAATAGGACTGTTGGTGTTAGTGAAATATATATATATATATAAAAAATAGCCAAAACATACATAAACTTACTGTATTTTATTGAATCCTGCAAAATTTACAAACATTTTAGACAAAAACACATTAAGTTTCTTTTTAACATAAGAATATTGTTAAGCTTCATGCATTATCAACTCTAAAAGCACAAAATGACACTCAAATTAAATACAGTGGAATTGTGTAAATCAGAGTCCCGATAATTGAGGTTCCAAGTTATCCACAAAACAATTAGTCACATTTTTAACTAGAGAGAAAAAACTTGTAGTAGGAAAAATATGAAGGAAAAAAAGTGTTACATGATCACAGCTATCTATGATGACAACGTTTAGCAGCAACATGAGTGTAGATGGGTGAGAAGTGAATGGAAGAATGGTGTGAGGCAACATAAATTATGACACGGACAGAAAACAGTTTCTCGTTGCACTTTTGGTAATATTTTGATCTTTTCCTGAAATTTGTTATATAGCATTTATTTGCATTGAAAATGCAAATGAGAGCCAAAATTATATTTGAACTGAAAACATTTCTAGATATACAGAACCTCAAGATAAATGAGAGTATATTTTTCTCACCAAACCAGAAAAGTTTATACAATGAATTTTGTACATGTTGAAAAAATTTTCTAAAAAAAATATGTGGATAGCTGAACTTCACAGTAAAAAAAATTGGAGTTGTAAGGTATGACCTTTTAGTTTCTATGGTGTTATCTATATCTTTTCACACTACCTCAGATATTTGACACTATTTTTGTTTAAAACACAATACACTGTAACTGTAAAATTATTAAATGTCTGCCTGTGCTTCCTAGCCATAATGCAATTATCAATTAAAAATACCAGAGAGCTTAATATAGTTTCCTTGGTCCTACAAATTACAGCAGATTTAGTAATTTGTTAAAAACGTACAATTTAGAATGTCATGGATCAACAACTGACTTCAAACACTGAATGTTCTAGACCAGTTTTCAGAAACAGCTAACGGACGTTTATACTACACTATACCAACAAAACAATCATAAAAATACTATACATATTGCACTTGCATAAATCTCATCTACCTGCTAAATTCTGGCATAGTTTTCTAGAGTAACTAAATACATCTCTTCCAAGATCATGTGAGAACACAGTACATCACTTTGTAACTTTCTGTAATAGCCTCCAGGGTGTCTACATATACTGGGTGAACCAATTTCAATACTTTTTTAAAACATAAGTATTTTTTATATTTTTATGAACAAAATTAATCATAATATGAAAGAGATCTACTATTTGCATGGACGAGTCAATTTTTAGGTGGACGGTGTATCCCACTATGTATATTTAATGTGACTATAAAAAGTGAGGTGTCAAAAAACCAAATGCAATATAATAAACTGCTGGAAATTAAAGTTTTATTTCTTCCAGCACCAAAACGGGTTTTTTTTTTCATGACTTCTGTAACCAGTCCTCCAGTTTGCTGACTTTTCTGTGACTTCCGTGATCTGTAGACACCCTGGCATCAGGCATTACAAAACAAACATCATCCACTAGTAAAAATACATTATTTCACACACTACCAAAATGTACGTGAACATTATACGAACAAAATTGTGGTCAAATATTCTAAGAACTAAAGTGCTAAAAAATGGAAGAAAAGTAATCTTTATCGAGAGATGTCACACACACAATATTGCAGGCTTAAAGACATTTTCCGCCACATCCTGTATCGACCTGGTTACACTCACAGTAGAGGCAGAGCATTAAAGAAAATTAAGTCTCCCCCCCCCCCCCCCCCCCATATCAAGACTGTCGAATATTTAACCTTAGTTTGCGGTATAGCTTCAGTAATACATTCATTTAATGTCTGAAGAGGGCGTTGAACCTAATTTGAGCAATATTTAAAATAAACATTCATCAATTTTTCTAAGTACTATGATGTTTGTTGAAACCTACATGAATTAATAAAATGCAGACTAGAGCCGGTTATTGATACATTCAGATGATGATAAGTTGATAAGATATAAAATGTCAATATATTTTTGCCAAAATTCTGGGCATGTAACAACACTTAATGCCCAAAAATGTGAAATGGTGGGGATCAAATCTCTTCTCACCTATCCAAGCTACCAACCTGCAATTTTTTATTATCAGGGAAAAAAATGATGAGGAAAAATGTTTAATAACTGATGGCATTATTAAGAAATTAATGTCACTAAAATACATATATTTTTAAAAATCAGTATTTAAGAGTTAATGGGATACATTTTAAAAGCAAAAGAAATAGGTTTATTTAAATCACACTATTTAAGGAATTAGTTTCAGTTAAGGTAGTGAACCCTCTTCAGCTATTTCTAAGTCAAATGTATTCAAAACTGGAACTGTTTCAGGCAGTCAAGAAAAGCTAAGGGCCAGGGAAAATAATTTCATGAAGTCCCCTCCAATTACCGTGGCCGTAAACATTATCTGCCATGTATAGTTTGTAAAGTTTCCAATGAATTCTGTTATCATTAGACTTTTAATTTTCCCCATACTTATAGGATAAATACACACATGTTAAAAAAATAATCTCAAAACTCAAGTGGGGACCCCTGGTACCTGGATCATGTGAATCATGGCAATCCTCCCCCTTTTTCCTAAAAAACACTCGTAGGACACGACAATACAATAAGTTAACTCCACACAAGGTGAGAATCAGTCTCGACACAAGACCTATTAATTACCTTTTTCTCTTGCCAATAATCTCCCAAATGTCTCAGCAACATAAAACTTCACTGACTTATCTATCATTCCAGATACTTAGCTACTGTAATTTACAGACTGTTATCTTTTGGATGTTTTATAAACTATATATAGGCTACCTAGATTGCACCAATGGTGCAAGCAATCGGTATGTACATTAACAGTCATGGTCATCTCATCAATGGTGGATACAAAATCTTGGGTTCATAAACTAATGACTTTTTTCAAGAACATGCTACAGTAAAACCTTATTATAAAACTGAAGGGACAAAAGTTTAGTGCATTTGTTATAGAGGAGTTGTTTTGAAGAGGTGAAAAGGGCTAAAAAATTTTACAATATTAGATTTTCCTCTATTGCTGGAATCAACATGTAGATTTTGAGTGTGTTTGCCACTGAAACTGCAAGAAATTTGCTATAGCAATTGTTTCTGGAAAGAAAAAAAAAAAGGAACTGTTACAACTTTACATTCATATTAGTGATTTATCCATCTCCCAATTGCAATGCAACTTCATCAGTCATCATGGAATACATGATGAAAGGTATAACTAAGGCAGTGAGACACAATTATTAAGAAACTTACAAATATATCAGTAAAGAATGTAAGAGATTAATTTTTTTATAGCCATGTGCAGGGGCAGAAATCTGTAGGATTTGCTAAGAGGGCCCATGGAAATTCCACTGCTCGAGAGTTCTGCGTGTGGGTTTTAATTGGATGTTCGTATGTTGTACACTGCCCATAATTTGAGCATAAAACTTTCAATGTACAGAAAGTTTTCCGTAAAACATAGTTTTGACATCAAACTCATTACACAGTCACACGTTTGCAAGCGGGCCCAGTGAAATTCTTAACTCCAGGGGGGCCCAAGCCGCCCTGGAATCTACATGCATGGCTATTTATGTATCAATGTAAAAGTAATATAATACACATGCTCATTCTCTGTCAGTGGTTGACACAAGGGGGAATGATAGAGGGTATATATTCTTACCCCCCCCCCCCCCCCCAAACCTGAAATTGGGAAAAACACTTGCAAAACATTAGTGAAGGCAGTATGTTATTTTGGGTGATGCAAGGTGAGGTTTTGGAATACACATGTTCTAATTTTATTCTCCCCTCCCCCCTTTTCACACCAAATCCCCCAGCTGTCACTGTTCTCTGCAATACCTAAAATTTAAAAAAAAAAAAAAGTATGTAAGTGTAAAATGAGCAATATGTGTTTATGTTTCATCTCATTTACCTATATATAGGCTAAAGTATAAAGTTTTCTTGGGAGCAGTTTATTTACAATATTGCCACATAGGCTTATGCACTAGTTCCAAAACAGTGCATAAATATCACGGATAGTACAATAAATAAAATAAAATAATAATGTCAGAGAATGACAAAATCAAACATAACAAAGGCATTAGAATAGTGTGGTGAATGCTAATTTCATCAGTATTCATGGCCTAGTATTTCACTGTTATAGTGACACAGTGAATCTTTTATTAAATTTAGTGCTGAATATTTTTTTTTGTTTAGTTTTATTAAATATTTCAAACAGCTGTTCAATTTTGAACATAATTTGTAAAAATTTATATTAGTGTCTTTGCACAAATGTTTACTATATACAAAATAAGTCTTGTGTTGGATACAGTTTTGATTGGTACTTAGCAAACAGTTTGTTAAAAGGAGGTTCACTATACTAAGGTTTTACCTTACTTTACACAGTATTAAGTTGAGATCAGATGGAGAGGGGAGGGGAGCATAGACCATTTTGGATCCACCACTGCATTGATTGCTTTCTTAACATTCCAATTAACTGCAGCATGAAACATTTTGAAAGAGGTGCACTGACCATCTGTATAGAATTTTTAACACCACATCTATGTCTAATTGTGTTCTTAAGATAACCATAAGAGCTTCATTAGTTCATCACAATATGGTAGTTGAAATGCTATAATTTTATGTACATGCAGAGAAGTTCCTTGAAAGTGATAAGCACTAGAAGAAATAATCTTAGCTTAAGAAACTAACAAACAGTGAACTGTATGACACATATGTTACACAGTTAGGAATATTTTTAGGAACTCTCAATAGTATCAGACAACACACATTATCTTGTCATAATCTTACAAAATGTTTACAATATCACTGCAGCATTTTGTACTTTTTTGTATGAATTAAATATATCAATCACAAAGCTTTAAACTAAATAAATACAACTAAAATGTAACAATTAAAACTGTAACAATGAACATATGAGAAAACACAAACTAAATATGTGCATTAAATAAGCAAAATAAAATCACTTAAATTTCATGCAAAATTTACTTATGATATCATACATTTGACGAAAATTTCCAAACATGTTATGTAGAAAATGAGACTGTAGCTAACATTTTGCAGGCTGGAACATTCATTGTCATTTTAAACAAAATAAAACATGTGTTTTATTATGGATATGGATATGGTAGTGACAAAAATAACTAAGATTTCCTAGTCATCATTACAGGATCACAAAAACAGTAACATCAACACACTGAAGTAAGTTTCAATGTAATATCAAAGGCAAAAAATTATACCACGCAGCTAATCCTAATTAAACCTAATTAATTCTGCAATAAGACATGACAAAACTAAGCAACGTTAGGAACTTATCAATGATTGAATTATGAGATCAATATTGCACACGTTTATATTGCACATGAAATATAGTTTTTGAAATGTTACATTCAAACATATCAGAAAAATAATATTTTGGTTTAAAAGCAATTAAAAACTGACAAACTTAAACTTGCACTGCTTTTAGGTAAATATAACATTTATTTGTAACATACAAAAAATACTCTGCATTTATGATGAAACTAATAGTTTTGTAATTAACTAAGTATAAATATTGACAATAACAGAGTAGTGATGTATTAATGCAACCTACAGAAAAATAATTTATGCATATAATTCTTCAGACAGTGAGAAATGTAGTTTTGTTTATATATAAAAAATTACTTGGATAATAACTTAATTTTAGGATAAAATTGATATAAAAATGACATATTATAACTAGTGCAGTACCCATATGTTTGTTTTGAAAACTAGTACATCAGCTATCAGGAGTTTTAGACATCACGAGTAAAGGGACAGGTCACTTTCGTTATGGCACAAGCCTAAAACCATACTCACAGTTTACCCTTAGAGAGAAAGGTATACCACTGATAAGGCCTTTTTTTAAATAACGGTATTCATTCAACAGCTGGGCAGTCAAATTGGGCACTGGATCTCGGAAAACTCAATGGGAAAACAAATTGACTAAAAAAAAAAAAAAAAAAGGTAGCTCAGAATTCAACTGCTGGACGGATAAATCGGTTACAAGAACTTGGAGCCACCTATGATGGAAAAACAAATTTTTCGACATAATAAATGGTAGTGCAGTATTCAACTGCTGGACGGATAAATCGGTTACAACTTGGAGCAAACTATGATGGAAAAAAAAATAATTAATTGACAGAATAGATGATAGTGCAGTATTCAACTGCTGGACAGTTAAATCTGTTACAAGAACTTGGAGCAACCTATGATCAAAAAAATTAATGACAGAATAGATGATAGTGCAGTATTCAACTGCTGGACGGTTTAATCGGTTACAAGAACTTGGAGCAACCTACAATCAAAAAAAAATTAATGACAGAATAGATGATAGTGCAGTATTCAACTGCTGGACGGTTTAATTGGTTACAAAAACTTGGAGCAACCTACGATCAAAAAAAAAATTAATGACATAATAGATGATAGTGCAGTATTCAACTGCTGGACGGTTTAATCAGATACAAAAACTTTGACCAACCTACGATCAAAAAAAAATTAATGACAGAATAGATGATAGTGCAGTATTCAACTGCTGGACGGTTTAATCGGTTACAACAACTTGGAGCAACCTATGATGAAGAAACAAATTAATAAAAAGAAAAGATGATAGTGCAGTATTCAACTGCTGGACGGTTAAATCAAATCGGTTACAAGAACCTGGAGCAACCTACAATAGAAAAACCAACTAATCAACAGAAAAGATGATAGCGCAGTATTCACTGCTGGACGGTTTAATCGGTTACAAGAACTTGGAGCAACCTATGATCAAAAAAAAAATTAATGACAGAATAGATGATAGTGCAGTATTCAACTGCTGGACGGTTAAATCGGTTACAAGAACTTGGAGCAACCTACGATAGAAAAACCAACTAATCAACAGAAAAGATGATAGAGCAGTATTCAACTGCTGGACGGTTAGATCCATTACAAGAACTTGGACTAACATTTGAAGGAAAAAACCAATCAATCGAAAGAAAAGATGATAGTGCAGTATTCAACTGCTGGACGGTTTAATCGGTTACAAGAACTTGGAGCAACCTATGATCAAAAAAAAAATTAATGACAGAATAGATGATAGTGCAGTATTCAACTGCTGGACGGTTAAATCAAACCGGTTACAAGAACTTGAAGCAACCTACGATAGAAAAACCAACTAATCAACAGAAAAGATAATAGTGCAGTATTGAACTGCTGGACGGTTGGACTGGGGCGCGCCCGGCTCGCCTAGAGGTCGGCCGCGCTCAGGACGTTGCGGCGGCGGCCGTACTTGGAGGTGACCAGCACAATGCGCGGGCTGGCCGAGCGGTTGCGCTTGCGCAGGTGCACGCGCAGGTGTTCGGAGCTGCGCCACACCTTCAGGCAGCACATGCACACGGGCAGGCGGTGGCTCTTCATGTGCGTGCTCAGCGAGTTTCGCGTGGCCAGCGGCTCATGACAGACGGAGCACGAGTGCTTCAGCACCTTCTGCTGCCCCTGCAACACAGGGAGGGAAACACACTAGGTAAGGCAAGAGACAGTACCGTACGTTTCCTTTAACAACTAAAGAGCCACGCGTCTTAATCTTTTAATTACTTTGCAACAGCTTGAAATACGACTGCGATGTTAAACATTTGGGCCCGTCATATCACAGGATCTAGCTCTATAAACACTTCTGAATGTCGGCGTTCTTCAACTGGTGTAATTAATCTCGGCTCTTATGGTAAGCCAGCTTAAAACAAATAGGTATTTTGTCCTGGGGTAAAAAAAACCAGAACTCGCAAGTAAAAATTAGACAGTAGCATGTTTTTAAAAGCTCTCGTAGATATAATTTATTACTTGTCTTGTCATGTCAGAAATGTCTATACATAGCTCAGCTTCGAAATCATAGCGAGAACTATCGAGAGAAACTAAGGGGCTCACAGGCAAATTATTTATTCAAGTCCCTTCCCCATTACTTAAAGTAATTTTCCAAACCCACAATTAAAAAAAAAAAAAAAAATTAAAGACTGTGGCCATAACTGTGTGTATCACATAACTTGTCTATTAGCAATAAACTTATAACTACTGTGAATGTAAACACAGGTATAAAAAAATTCTAGAAAATGAACCAGACCCTACTTGCGCCCGTACCCTGGGGATTTTCCCCCTCCTCCCCTGATTTAGTAAAAATATTACAAAACCAAGTTGGCGGGAAGCTCTTTCAAACCAACTCATAACTAATAAATTTATGCGAGTCATGCCAGATTATGAGAATATACCTCTCTTTGCCACATAAGATTGATGCCTCAGCAATCACTGCCACCAACGACCCAAAACATGTTCAAAATAATGTACTACTTGAATTGTTTGATTTTTAAAAATACCATAACATGCAACTTAATCAACAGAGCTAGCCATATTTAAATCATTATAATACAAGGCTTGTTCAGTAAGTAAGTGTACTGTGACATAATGGGCTGTGTTTTTTTTTCAGGTTTGGCAACAATGAGTGGTAGAGGGGATCTCCTGACCAGAGCGAACTTCGCAGGAACATGGTAGTACGTGAACTCTCGTTGTAGCGTCCAGTTGCGTGAAAGATGTAAGAAATCCCGCCATGTGCTGTGATCTGCTTCCTACTCGCGAAAGGAATAACACGTACCATAATTTTTTCCCAAATCCCAACAGTTTACGGCAAAGGTGTTATGAACAGAATGAGTGAGTTGAAGTGGTTTAGGGAGTTTAGTGAAGACAGAACAAATGCTCATGATGAACAGAGGAGTGGAGGACCTTCCATTCTGACTGACAAGTTGGTACAAAAAATCGAGGAAACTGTACGTGAAGTCCGCAGATTGACAGTGGATGAAATTTCTGCGATGTTTCCACAAGTCTCTACAACTCTCTTATAAGAGACACTCACAGAAACACTGGATACTATAGAAACTGTGCTGACAGAGCAGCACAAAAAAAATCAGGTCAATAGCACCTGAGAGTTTCTTGAGCGACTTGAATTGGAAGGTGAGGATTTTCTGTGCTCTATTGAGACTGGAAATGAAACGTGAGTGGCTCATTACATGGCTGGAAAAAAAAAAACAGTTGTCACAGCGGTGTTACACCAATTTCCATCTGCCAAAAAATTCAAAACCACAATTTTGGCCAAAAAAGTCATGGCCTCAGTGTTTTGGAACTGAACAGGCATTATTTTGGTCGAATTTCTGCCTCATGGGGAGACCATCAATGTTGAACGATATTGAAAGACCCTAAAAAAACTCAAGGCATTTAAAACAAAAGGAGGAGAATGCTGACGAGAGGAGTGTGCTTGTTGCACGACAATGCCTGTCCTCACACAGCCTTAGCCACCAAGATGCTCTTGGACTGAACCACTCCCCGTCTCACCTGATTTGGCACCTTAGAATTATCATCTATTCACCTTCCTGAAGGCACACACGAATGTAATTAAATTTTCAACCAACGAGCAAAAGTGGGGAAAGAAACTGGAGGGAGGGTTCTTCAAAGAGGGCATAAAGAAGCTTGTGCCACGGCTCACCACATGCATTGAACGGAATGGCGATTATGTGGAAAAATAGTCAACAAGTGTATAAACATCCTATAATTTTTTCCAACTATATTTTTTTTTCTAAAAAAAAATATAATAACCTAGTAAACTTACTTTCTGAACATGCCTCATAACTTGATAAAAAAAAATTATCATTATCACACAACAGAATATATATATATACTGGGTTGCACAGATAAAAATTAATGCTTTTCTTGATCTTTTCACATGGCCTACATATTTTTTTAGTAACAGGTAACCTGACAGAAACAGCAAATATGTGCCATTGGTTTTATGTTGTACCCTTGGCTGAAAAATGTTTTATCCGAAACCAGTTTTTAAAATTTTGCATATAGTAAAAAACTACTCTTAATAAAACATACAGTAACACTTAAAATAAGTTAGGTATTATTTTAAGGTGATAACGTAGTTTAAAACAACATTAGCATATTTAAGTGACTTAAAAAAGTATGCCAACTCAAAAAAATTATTATTTTTTGGGACTTTCCTTAAACTTTGTGAGTGAAATGTTTCAGTTGACACTGTTACTAACATTGAAACAGAAGATTTTGATGATCAATTAGAACATCAGTAAATTATACAACTGATATTTTACCGTAAATAAATGAGTCAATTTGATATAATCTAAGTTTGGCTTACATTCTGTCTATTTTATTTTTAGGTTTCTATTATATCATTACAACATTATTCATGCCCATTTATGGAAGGCAGTAAAGCACGGAGCAAGAGGGAAAAAAAGAGATATATCTAGACAAGACATTAGGCTAGACAATGCAACTGTGGCATTGTGTTGAAAAAATTGATATCAATTTTAAGTGAAAGACGAACTCCAGACATGACAATATTATTTATCAATACTAAATCAAAAAGTGGGGATTTCAAAATCGCTTATGGGCTGAGAAAAAAAGTAAGTTTATTTTAAAAGCTATTTTAATTGTTTCATGTGCACTAATGAGATGTGGATTAAGTATGGGATTAGTTATTTCAAAATTTCTCTATTGTGGCATTGTAAAAATACCAATTTTGCATATTCACAATTAATGTCATTAACTTTATCAATTATAAAAAAAATTTGTTTAACAAACATTAAAATGACCCCTGATTCTATCAGCATGTCTGTTATTTATTGTTACAGAGAAATTAATAGCTGCAGGCAGACTGAATAGCAAACCTTATCACCTTGGTTCTGTTAACAGTGAGTCATTAATGCAATCCACCGAGTCTCTATGACATAGCTGTTATGTCTTAGCATCCTGGATTAATAATGTACTGATAGTGTTTTCTTTTCTGTAGGTAAATGTCCAAATTTACATTTACAATGTAATTTAGTGTTGATATTATTACGCAATAGCAAAGAATATAAAATATTTGCAGATTCATCCTATACTGGGCTTCCTCTTATCAAAAATAACAAAAAATTTATACTTGTGTTTTTTTTATTAACAGCTCATAATCAACAAGATCATTAGAGATGGAGACATATAGTAACATGCACCAAAAATTAAAGGATTGAGGAAGGACACTGTGCCACCCATAAAATTTAATTTAAAATAAGCTACCGAACATTAGGGATTCTAGACAAATGTAAAATTTAAGCTGTTTATGAACACCATTCGATATGACCCTTTAGCCTAAAGAATCCTTTAAAAGTTCATCTGTTGACCTTCCAAAATGAGTTGTAATTATCTTTACAGAATCGCCAATGTGAAAGGAAGAGTTGCTACGTCCTTTCATGCATCATCGTGCCCTTTGAGTGGTTTATGGTGCAATCTTTTCATAAAAATGTAACAATAAGTCTCTTACTTACCAGCCAACTGCTGATTACACAATTTTATGTTTATCTATTACTGCAAAGTAAATAACTAGAATGTGTAAAAATTGAAAATTACCTGAAAATAGTACATGAAAAATTTGTAATTGCAAACAAATGAATGCCAAGAATGTATTTCTTTGTTGATGCACCAAGTTGGTGCAATTAGGATGTTCTTTCAAGGCTAGTTTCTCACCGAATGCAATCTTGAAATTACAGTTAAAACTGCATCTGTAAATAATACATCCTAACAATTTGGAATTAGAGAGTGTTCTGAATTGAAGTAAACAACAACGTCAAGAAAAAAATATGGCTAAAAACAAAAGCACCCACTAATCCACTAGCAGTATGATGGTTCTTCAGATGATTCTTTGTGCACAATTTAATGAACCAAACAAATAAAAACCATGCAACCAACTAGCCGTACAATGGTAAGTACTTTGGCTCAGTCTAATAATACAGTCAGTAAAATATTCAACATTTGAGACCTCAAAACTTACCACCTTCGATTTGCATTCTAAATGCAAATCTTTACCATTTACACACTGGCTGGAAGGTTTAGATTTCAATTCTTCACCGCCAGTCTTCTTCGCAATGATGGTGATTGGAAACTGCAAACCAACCACAAGAAACATTGTCATATGGCATCAAATTCCAAAGAAATTCATAGCAAAGTTTTTTTAATTCACCCATAAATGAGTAATTAATTATAATCAAGCATCTGTATTATTATTTTTACTATGGTGAGGATGAGAAAATGATTTCTAATTCAAGAGACGGACTCAGTAAAGTTGAGCTAACATAAAGAATGCAAATGATTGTATCTCAAATATTTGGTTCATAAAATATCCCCATATGTGGCTGTATGCTCCACACAGGGTATCTAGTAGCTTGGCAAACGTCGGAACTGTCCTTAAACAAGGCCGATGAATATCACTGCTGGTTTTAAACATTTCAATTTTTTATATAAGGGATAAATAATTCTAAACAATAAAAAAATATTATTTGTATAGGAAAATCCCAGAATCTCCTTTATGTTCAAGAAAAGTTTCAACTGTTGACAAGCTTACAGACGTTCCGCAAAACTTCTCATGAAAGAATATATATAAATATAATTTCGAATCTTAGACTGGGCTTCACATCTTGTTGACTTTAATACAGGAAGACATAATTCAGTAATATTAGAGCAGGAATCAGCTGAGGCCTACTGAAAGTAACCATAACATGTATTTATGGCTGGATCTGGATCCAAACCAGATTCCTCTGGAATGTTATTTCAATTTATGATTTCACTGTGCCAACTCGCTCCATTGGAAGCATAGTGTGTAGCCACCAAACTAATATGTGAGCCAAACAACAGTAAAAGAAATTTACGTGTTACACTTATTCAAGATTATTTCAGATAATTTTTAGCTGTGCATTACCTTCTTGTCTTGACCGTCAACACTAATTTCATGATGACGGACAACTGCCCACTCAGAGCTCTCTTGAGGACTTTTCTGTAAAGCTGTTTGAACAGTGTGGGAACGTATCGGTGGTCGACCAACTTTTCCCTTGCTCGGGAACAAGGAGAATTTCTTGCATTTGTCAAAAACCCTTGCATTAGGGCTGTTGGTGGTATTGCTTAGTATTATGCCAGATTTACCACCCAAAATTTTACTTTTACTGTCTACTCTGAATATTCCGGTTTTGACAGCCTGTTTATTTGTGATGATCACATTGGGTAGTTTTGTTTCTTTTGAACCCAACACCTTGAAATTTTGCACAGTTCTGGTGTTCTGGACAGACTTTGATACTTTCTGATTTTCAAACTGCTGAGACTGACTCTCTGTGACGTCATTGCTGACGTGCCAGTTGGAAGTGGTTGCCGAAGTAACCGTGCATGTGGCTGGCGGGCTGTAATTGTCCAGTGAGAGTAAGTTGTTGTCAAACGAGTAGTAAGAGCTTGCTGCAGAGTCACTCAAGTTTCTGCACTCTGCTAACAATGGCAAGTCTTGGTCCAGCAGGCCAGTGGAGTGATAGCCACCATTCTGTGAAGGCACCTCACTCCGCAAAGAAGCCGGGACGTCAAGAGGCGTGTAGATAGCCTGGAAACCGCTATCGACATCTGGGTCCCACTTAGGCTCCTCCAACTGTTTAACAGGTTCGTATCCACACTGCTCATAGTACGGCTGGCTGAAAGTTACAAATTACAATTAAGTGAACTTTGATACATGGGCAAACAAAACATTAAAGTTTTTAATATCTCAAAATTCTATTTCGAAATGTGTTTTCTAATCAACTATGAAAATGTTATAAATCATAAACATTCACCTCTTTATTGATGTAAATAACCAATTTTTTTAATCTAGAAACAGTCAAGATAAAATATTTTATTTATTTTAGATAAGACATGTAACTTCAAGATATTTTTCAAGTTTTGAAAGACCCACATTATTTCCTTTTCTCTGTATCCACTTAGCTTCAATGATTGACAGGATTCAAACAGGGACGTAGGAGGGGGTGAGAGTCCGTTGGGTCCGGACCCTTCCTTCAGGATTTAAAAGAAGAAAAAAAAGCAAAGACAGAATATGAAAATTACAGCAATTTAGCCAGATATGCCTCATATACAGAAGCAGCAGGTATTGTGTTTCTACGCAGTCTATATTTAATGCCAGTTTGCATAAGTTTTGCTGTAGTATGTCTTTCATACAAACTTAACATGTATTTCATGTATTTAATAATACTGTATGTACTTATGACTTGTTTTATTAAATCATTAAAACAATTTACTGATGAACAAAGTATTAAAAACAATTAAATATAAAACAAAATATAAAATGTTCTGTTTTATTTTCTCAAGCAAAATCATTGCTTATATTTTTATGTGTAAGCATTGGAATTTCCTAAGTCAACTATTTCCTGAGATATTGGTGGGAAAATCAAATTTCTTTTAAAATTCAATTATAAAGAAAACACTATCATAAAAAATTAATAGCTATTTTGGATCCCCTCCTTAACAAAAAAAAATGGTTAAGGCCCTAAATCAACCTGGGCATTTTAATTTTAGTTTGGAGTGACTGACTTGTTAATTCATATGATTTTTTTCTTTAAAGGTTTTCTTCCTGCAGATAAATAAATTTGGTTTCTACAAATACTCATGCCCTCAATTTCATTGTGAATCATGTGTGACAAATTCACTACGTGTTTTCGCACGAAGACGAACCCTAACAGCAGGCGGCCATTGGGGGCTTGTTCAGTTCGTCGTCATCCTGCATCAGGTCTAGACGCGTACGCGAAATGCTGAGACTTTCACTGACTTTAAAGCAATAATGTATAATGTATGTTTTCCTGAATCATTTTCCATCTGCTCCTTGGCTCTCCCCAATGGGATGGGTATAACTCACCAGTCGCTTAACTAAATATAATGTGTCCATCCGAGGGAAAGTTTCACTTATCACGTAAAATCATTGCCTGGTTGCAAGTCATGACCCAGGTCTCACGTTTAGAACATTTGTCGCAAGACAGTTTACAGTTGAGCCCGTACAGTGTCACCATATTGGTCGCACGTGCACATCACGTAACAATTTTTAATTAGTACAGTTCAAGGACTTTTGGACCTCTTTTCCTGAGCCCATGTGGCCTACTTACTTAAAGGCTCAGGGTCTTTCAGGGACAGTGTATGTTTCACTGTGTTTTGATGAGGAACATGAAATGCATAGGCCTACTGCTTAGTGTTTTTGTATTTGTACATTATTTAAGTGTTCTTTAATTCAGTCACATGCATGTGCTGACTGCAGCACTTTAATAATACTCTTGCAGCTTATTAATGTATTGTCATTTATGTTGCTGAATGTCTGTCCCTTTCATCACACATGTAATGAGATTATGTAAGTTCCCACAACCTTTATTTTCTGTAATACAGCTTAACATAATGTTTGTCACAAGTAAGTAACGTTACTGGCATGCCGTTATGAGTCTAGGATTCAGGACTGGGACAGGCCATGTAGTAGTGTCCGGGATGGAAAAGGAGGAGGGAGAAGTAGGTGCTGACACCAGTGGCGGATCCAGAGGTTCACCTCGGAGGGGGCACTCTAGGATTTCAGAATAGCCAGAGAAAAAATTACTAAATTTGTATTTAATCTACTTACACTACACATAACATCCGCCACCAGATTTTATGATTCTACAAGAAATTAATTAATTATATTAAAATATTTTATTGGTTTCAGAAACAATCATTTTTGTTGGCAATATTAATGTAGCAGACAACTGGTTTTTCGGGGCCGGGGGGGAGGGGGAGCACTTGCCCCTGGTGCCCCCCCTTGGATCCGCCACTGGCTGACACACTGCGATATCACTGCTAAGCTGCGAACCCTGCTGTCTACCAGCCATGTGGCGACATCATGCCCTGAGAAAGTCTCACTTTACCTGTGAACTAGTGCACAGGCACCTCGAGAAAGCACTAGTTGGCATCCTCATCAACGATCTACATCACCTACACCATTCAGTAGTAGACAGCGCAATTTCAGTAATAAATACTTAATAAATTGTAGCCGACATAACCTAACCAACCGTTTACACTAAATTAAAGTATTTTAAATGTAGCAAACCTAACCTAACTGACCATTCACACAAATATTTAAATGCAGCTAACATAACATAACCAACCATTAAAATGGAAAACTATCGGTAAAACACTTCAAATATCGCGAATGTTTTACTGAATGATCAGAAAAAATATCAGAATATATGATTTCACATGCATCCCTCTCTTAAATAATTAACCCATAAATTGATGTGAATGGTTGGTTAGGTTAGCGACATGAAAAATATTAAATGACGATTTTCCGGGCGAATAGTACTAAAAACACAATTTTCCAAATTTTCATTTAATTATCATTATTTTATTATGAGCAACTATTCTAGAAAACTACCGTAAATTATTTAAAAATACGTACGTAACTGCTTTAAAACCATTATTGACGTTAAAATTGCTCTCACACTAATTAATTTTATTCGTGGAATCATACTTATAAAAATATTATTAATTAAACACAGAAAAAGTTAATTGTTTTTACCTGTTTGTTGTGGAAATGTCTGGATTTGCAGCTATCCAAGAAACGTTTCCCCAACTGTTGTTCATGTATGCTTCTTCGTTTGAAGAAAATCCATTCTACAAGCACAGAACAGAAATGTGTTACACAATACCCACCCAATCAATACATTATTGACTGGTCCTCCACGCCAATCAAATATCTTAAGCGCAGAAAAAACACTAATGAGGTAGCGGTTAAGAACAAAAATTATTAACTGTAATGGTTGGTGTAAGATATGAAGGGTTGGCAGCTATTTTGTAAATATAACTTATTTTGACGGTTATGGACGTCATTCCTATGCTAGTGACCCATGCTTTACTTAAAAACAATAATCCCCTGTGGACGCAAAGCATTCAGCAGCTACACCAAGCACTAAACTATTACTGCAATTTAGGCTCGTAACATTTTCAAAAATAGCACGGGTGTTTCTTTTTCTCTTAACATAAAGTGCGCGACTGTAAACATAAACATTAGGTACGTCACATCTCACATACCGCATCTCATCACACCCTAACAATTATTGCACCCTCTCGATGCTCGATCCCACAACAGTCATTGCCCCTCCTACCCCCCCCCCCCCCCAACCCACCACCCCCACCAACAACCAACCTTACACAACCCTACACAACCCGTCCCGGACTAAACCCCGAGCATACGGCATCCCAATTTTTTATTATTTTTTTTTTAGTGGCCTACAGCCTGAAGCTAACGGCCATAGGGTAATGTGTCCTTATTCGAAGCTTTTCTGTGTCATATCTTATCAAATCTCTGTGTGTAAATTATCACCCATGCCTTACCCGCGACTCGAACCCAGAACCCCTCGCAATGCAAGCCGGTGTGCATCCGACTGCGCTACGGAGCTCGGCAACCCACATAAATTCAACACGGCCGCTAGGCAAAAAGCCTGCGTCTCCAACCCCCCCCCCCCCCCCCCGGACCCTTCAAATCCCCCATGGCCGGTTCTAAATGCGCACAGTTTGATCCAGATTTAGAGACCCTCGGCCTGATAGACCCACCAAGGCGATGATGACAGAATCATTTGGCGACTCACTAGTCCTAGTTCTGAGCCAGCCACTGCTATCTCTGATATAACACGTCTACATAATATGTACAATGTTTACGCTGCTCCAGCCACGATTTTATTCGCTAAATGACAAACGTAATCACGTGTTTCAATACTTATTTTCCACACACAAAAAAAACGTTATGTACTTTCATTAGAGAGATTACGAGTTGGAATTCCAATGCAGTCTGAATTCGGTTTTCAATTCTTTAGGTACTACCCAGGGGCGTAGGAACCGGGGGGGACAGGGGGGACGTGTCCCCCTTAACTTTTTGGGTGGAGGGGACTGTCCCCCCCAACTTTCTAGACCGTGATATTTTTATTTTATAATATTATTCTGCCCAACTTTATTTGTAATTTCTTCACTCATCAAATTTTATCTTAAGGAAACAATAATAATTTTAACATCGATGTATCCAATGGTTAGATACAAAAACTGCTTAAAAAGTGCTATTTTGCACTTTAAAAATCAAAATTTTCCTGTGGAGGACCCCGGACCCCCCATCTTAGTAAGAGGGGAATGGGTTTACATGACATCAAAATCATTATTTGTCCCCCCCAACTTTATGAACACAGCTACGCCAATGGTACTACCTACTTCAGGCAAAGGTTTATCCTGCTCAAAATGGTTACGGTGCGAGAGAGGGAGAGGTCTTTTTCGGAACTGAATCATCTTTCATGGAGAGGAGGATACAGGGTGCCTTACAATAATAAAGAACAGAAAAATTTTTTTTTTAGAATATATGTGGAAACTTAATATGGAGGATAATCCATTTAACCATTTATATTTTTTTCAGGTTCCGCCCCCCTCCCCCCCCCCCCCTTTTCGCACCATCGTTTCTGATAGGCCCTTGACTCCAGGAAAATGTTGGAATGTTCCTTTACCATAGGTAATTTCCTATTTATTTTTTTTAATTCTTTGCTAAGGAATGAAATAATGATTGAATAAATGACGCCGAGGTCATTCGACGCGGATGAGGAGTTGTAACAGTGACGTAATGCTTTGGTGGAGCAAATGGAAGCACCACGAGTTTGACCGACGATGCACGGAATCGAACCCAGAGTCTTTGTAGAAGGTGGTTGATCAGTCCATTCAACCATAGGGACCACTTGTTGTTTAAGATAAGTAAAAAAAAATCCTGACAAGATGTTTCGTCGGAATTAAGGTAGGCTACACTACAAAAGTAATGCTTTCCGTCATATCGGGTTTAAATACTCGTTTAACTTTTCATCAATAACCTTCTCCAGAAATCTTTAAAGTCAGTTTGGAGAATAGTCCGCATTTTACGGGTAATGATTCTCGCGCTGAACAAAAAAAAAACTATAACTTTAATTAATACGAGATTGTCTTCGTTTAGCGAATTGCTTGTAGAGACCGGAAAAATTCGCGGATTCATTTCACGATATAATAGAATCCAAACAACTGTACCTTTATGTTGCTTCTCTGATTGGCTCACAGTTTATCTGAAGGACTTTGAGCCAATGAAAAACCTTCAACCAAAAAAGTATCGAATCGCAAGCGTCCCACTTAACAGGTGTCACGAATCAGTAGCCAATGAGCAGGTGGCATTTTCCGGAGTGTGTAGGGGGTTTTGGAGTCTAACTAGAGGTCATCCAAAGCGCGAATTTTTCCAGTCTCTACTTATAAGGTTCAAAACACATCCTAACGGACTGTTTCGCGTACCACATACATCGTAAGGCCGAACTATTTTGGATAAGCCACTGTAACTGTAGCTTCGTTTCATTTAAGTACGCCGAATAAACCGGTAAATTAAGTTACACATATTCACTAATGACGTTTTATTCAACCGGTTGTGACGTCGTAATGTACCCTGCCGTCCATTTCTATCAATGTACTTACAGCAATGTGTATTGTAGCTACACATGCAGAAAAATGTACAACTGCGTTTGAGATAACTTGCACATTTCAATTTCGTGAGTGCTTATCAGTTTGTTTAGGATTAAATATGCAATTATGTGAAGATAGATCAAAATTAACTTCAATGATATTGTTTTTGAAAGGAAATAGTTATATATTTCTGTAGATGTGAAAAATTTTCATTTGTATAGTATAACTTCAACATGGCATTATTGTAAGATTTCAAAGGAATGATACACATGTGTTCTTGAAATTAAAAAAAAAAGTTTGTTGAGTAGTGGAAAGTATCGTCAATATATTATATTCTCTCAAAATCAACAAATAAATTTATAGTTTTTTTTTAATATTCAACCAAATATAAGCGAGTGTTACACGAGATCCATTTCATTCATACATGTTGGGAGTATCCCTAATTTGGCTAAAAGTGTAATAGTTGTAAGAAGAGACGATTATGGACTTTGGCGGAAGATATTAGGCACCAAAAATAAAAATAAAAGAAACTGAATTGAAATGTCAGGAAGAAAGTTTTACTGAAAGATTCGATTCTATTTTCA
This sequence comes from Bacillus rossius redtenbacheri, assembly GCF_032445375.1. Lineage (NCBI taxonomy): Eukaryota > Metazoa > Arthropoda > Insecta > Phasmatodea > Bacillidae > Bacillus > Bacillus rossius. Next base: position 65,058,536 of record NC_086333.1, on the reverse strand, counting down.
ATAGTCGCTGTTATAGAATGTTCTATGAAAAATTTATTAGTCACCTGGCCATTTTAACAGAGTTTTTGGTTAAAGATAGTGAATAATTTTCTGCACAAGATTTATGGAAATTTTTTAGCTATTAATGTGGTTATATTTAGAATGCCCAGTGTTATTAATATAGTCCTACTGGTTTTTACTTAGCTGAATGTATTCATTGTCACATTAAAAAAAAACTGGTTTCATGACGAATAGGCCTATTGCAAAACACTGTGGGTGAAGTATAGTATGATAGGTTCTTGTATGGAAATATCCATAACTGATAGAATGTATAGGGCCGGGTAACATTTATGTTTTAATTTTTTACAGAAACTTCTGTCGTGAATATTGTAACAAAGTTTTTAATGTTTTATGGGAGAGGGGATAGAAAAAATTTCAAGAAATGTCATGCAAAAACATCATGCATTCTGCACAATAATTGTGTAGTTATAGATGGTTAGCTTGCGGTTTGTGAGCAAAACTTGCCATTTCATAAGGTAACAGATGATGCTGACTGGTGTTGGTTAAAGTAACTTTTTAGAATCACAACTGCACTTTAAAACCCTCACGAAATCATAACTACATCCCTTAACCATGTAACACACTCGCATTAAATATTCGTGGCCACGCGGCTGATTGTGAAGAAACATTTTCGAGATAATTTTAACGGAATAAATTATCACGGGATTGGGGATGCATTCTGTTTGACTATAATATCGGTTAATAATGTGAAAATAAACAGTTATGTTTAGGGCGTACGAATAATATAACAATTGTACGTGTATATATAATCTCTCTCATTTGCGTAGGTTATAAAAAGCACCAACAATAAATTGTGGCGAATTCTACAGGTGTATAACACAAAATAAAAAATACAGTTTATGTTAATAGCACAGAATAAAACAGTCATATAAACATTTACGTGTTTGAAGTGATACGCATCATTATACATTATTCGAATAAATGTTACCAATATATTTTAAATTAAAAACCTTTGCCTTGTGAATTAATTTGTAATCACAAAATAAAATATTTATTTACGTAAATAAGTACAAGTACTTGTGTTTAAATGAATATGGACTGATAATTAAAAATTCTACTTGATTTTTTTAAAAATATTTATTGATTGTGTCTCTTATTTTTAACAATAACCTAAATATGCACAATAGCAAATCAGCACACACAATCATGAGTTATTTGCAAAAATTGCCATAATAATTAATCGCCACAATTAAATTTAGACTAATATGAAAACTAATTAAATATATTTATTGTAAACTCTTTTAATTTTTTTTGTATCTTTGTTTAGTGTAGTAAGTATATCATCAATACAACAAACATTACGTGAAAAATTTGACATTATTGTGATAAAATACTGTTATTAAAGAGAGATAGAATTTAAAAACAGGGTAAACATTTGTTGTTTTAAACGGATAGTAATTATGGATGAACATTAGCAATAACAATATATAAAATGAACTAATAGTAGGCATACTCTTAAACTATAAATACCTGTAACGCTTCAAACATCGCAATCGTTGCTTGAGATTGTACGTCACCTTCACGCTAGTTTCACGACACTTCTTTCAAAATCGTTCCGACAACAATGACTGCGTTTACCAGGCGTGGAGCCGCAGACCTCTTTTTTTTTCCTTTTTTTTTTTCTTTTCCCCACACGCGATCAGGCGAACCAATCATCATAGAGTAAGTCGCTGTCACACGATCAAGGAGTATCACACGACTTCAATTATTGTGTATACAAAAGAATGTTGACAACTTGAAAGTACACTTTTCTTGAGGTGCATGCACAAAATTTCGCACTTTGAAGTGGCATCGCCGTTACTGTGATGAGACTCTCGAACCACGATTGGCACGAAAACTTCATTCTAACCAAATAAAAAAGATATCACACACGTAACTCCATTGCAGACAGTTTCATTTTGTTCACTTTTTTTTTGTTCCGGAATTAGTATGATTTTTTTATTGCTCGTTGGGATGGTCGAAGGCAGTTTGTTATATTTTGATCTAAACGCACAACTCAGCACTGAGATCTAAAAACCCGCACATTTCAGGAAGTTTAAATTAAAATAATGTCACGTTGATAATTATGAGTTTTCTGAAAAATCATTTTAAACTCAAGTGTTACCGTTATTCGTGCACTAATGTTACAGATAGAACCGTTTTGAACGCACTCTTTCCAGGATTTTGTTTTCCCTTTCGGCGAATAAAATACGAAGGTAGCAACCTTTTCTTTGAATTAAGAAGTTTGCAAAGAAAACTGAAGTGGCGTGAAAAAAAAAAAAAAGAATCCTTGCTACCAACTAAGCCAAGGAAAGCCTGATCAGGGTCGGAAATCAAATTTATGCGACTTCACTTCTTCGGTGCGGGCGAAGCTCATCGGACATAATCAAACGACGCACGGTTGGACGTAACCACGTACTGCTAGCACCCAAGTTTAAAAAAATTAACATCTGTCGGCAATATATTACCTTATTGTTTATTCTTTGTGCTATCAAATTGAATTTATGTTACATTAGATTTTATAACTTTTTTCAAAAAAATCTGAAGACATATTCTATATAAATAATAAAGCTATGAAGGATAAAAAGTATCTAAAAAATTACGTATTTAAGAAAAATAACAATTGAAAACGGCTATTTACATTATTTTTAACATAAATATATAATTTTAAAAGTTTTTGCGTTTGTTTCTTTGTCTGATAGTTTGGGAGAGAAAAATGTAATACAGCACATTTTAATCAGGAAGAGAAAAATATAATATATCGTTTTAATACTTAGGTGGAGAGATGAGTGTGTAATCAGCCAAAGAATTGAAAGTTTGTGCATCTAGTGAATCTCTGTGTAAAGAATTAACCCGGTTGCTGAAAATAGTTGCTGATTTGCCGTAGATATCCAGCAAGTCAAAGAAAGAACTGCATTATAAGCATGTTAAATTTGGTAAAAATCGCTATCCCGATTCAATATTTAGTATAAAAAAATCAAAGCAACTCAATTTATTTTATTCTTGATTAGGATGGATAAACATTTCAAGTCTAATCGCAATAATTTTGTCGAAGGCGGTTGTTTACAAGTGTGCATGTATTCCTTCACCCAGACATGGTGTTTTCTGTGATTTGCATTTTTTGGAATGTCAATTGTTACCATGCCAACACCCCGGCATGACGCCGAATCGGGTTCCATCCAAGTGGTTCGCAGTTCACTAGGCCTAATCTTGGAGGTCGTAAAGCCTAACTGTATAACCGTGCGACATAACACGGTGACAAAAAAAAACTGCAGTTGAACCTCGCTGATCCATCATATCGCCAGCCGGGGCATTTAGTGTGTGCGAGATCAGAAACTTAAGATTCTTATAGCTCGCTCTGTGTACTTTATTTCAAGATGCACCCACATTTTTGTAGAATCACTTGGATCAAAGGGCTGAGTGCGTGTTATGTCATGTGGGATAAATTGGCACACGGGCCTGAAGTGTGCTTTATTGTGTAGGTTTAAGGGTAATGCTAATTTTAATTACGGTATTAGTGTACGGCGAGGGGGGGGGGGAAGAAAGCTCCCCCACCTATTAGATAGGCTAACTGGTGTGTTTTAGTGTCGTGATGTCTGATCTATTGTAGGTTTTGTGTGTGTGCTGCAAATTAACCTCGGGAGTGGCGTGTAGTGTAAAGCTATGCGAGACGTTCCAACGAAACCCTTTAGACACATATGTACATGTACAGTTGCACATACTGTAGTACTGGCTGTATATGCCACGTACAAGAGTGCTACTCGCATACTACGCGTGAAGTGACATTGCCGTCCGGTTCCATGCTCGGATCACAACAGTGCGATGGCGCGACGCCTAGCGCGCGATGCGACACCAAAAGTCGTGTTATTGTGAAAACGCTTTTTTCACCCACGTGACGAGTAAAATTTTCCAGCCATTACATGGACACTAACATAAGTAGCATAAAAAAGTATTTTCTGGGACAAGCTTCTAGACTGAGAAAGCCGAGAGCCGGGATTCAGTCAAGGTCAAAGGTCAAGATCGAGGTCATCCAAGATGGCCGTCGGGACATCGCAATCCACACAATCCGGCTCTCGGCTCCACAGCCTAGAAGCCTGTCCCAGAAAATTCTTTTCTATACTACTAGCATACAACAGCCATTTACGCTTACAGTTTTATTTAATTTACATGTTTTACAGAAACGTATGTTTAATTACAAATAACATTAAACTGAAAAAAAAAAACACCATTCGCGAACACATTAAAAAATTTTCACGAATTTTAGTAAACAAAACTTTAATAAATTCGCAAATAATAATAGTTTTACCAACGCACCAAGCTAACCATCTTTCAAAAACGAAATTCAGGCTTTCATTTTAGTAACGTCGCACCCGCAACGCAATGGAAACAGAACATATTTCTAATCTGGAAATCTGTCTCGCCCCTCAATTATTTCGCGCTGACGTCACGGATGTGTCAAACGTGATTAGTAGGGAGCGGAAAAATTCACTGTTTTTATGACCTTCTGGATACACTACACAGTCCCGTTTACACTCACGCCAATAACGCCAGTTCATTGGCTACTGACTTGTGAGACGTCTCAACTGCGTTGACTGTGATTCGTAGAGACCTGCAAAATTCGCGGTTTCATTCGGTGATAGGCTAGAATTCGAACACATATACCTCTTAGATAATTTTGCTATTGGCTTACTGTTCATCTGGACGAATCTCAACCAGTTATAAACCTTCAACCAAAGAAGGATCGAATCACAGTCAAACCAACTGAGACGACTTACAAGTCGGCAGCCAATGAACTTGCGTTATTTGCCCGAATGTACAGGGGTATGTGCAGTCTATCCTAAAGGCCATCTAAACCGCGAATTTTGCAGGTCTCTAGCAGTGGCGGTTATTGCATTAGAGCACACTCGCACGTGAACCCCCTCGCCTCATTTCAATAAGCGCCTACTGTAATACTTAAATATCATACACATCAAATAATAAATAAATGCAACCCATTTAGTCTTATAACCATTAGCAATATTGTCAAAAACCGCCGCTATAGAGTAAGCGCAGCTATGCTGGGATCGCACGTGCGATGGTGGCTAGGCGGTCGACGGCGCGCCGCTCGGCTCGGAGCGACGTGGTGGGGGTAGCTCCCCATAAGCCAGCCTAGGAGCACAGTCCAGGCGTGCGCAACACTATCCTGTGCGCGGCGCGACATTTCTTGTCCTGTTTCTCTCATTTTTGCTCGCTCTTCGAGGATGATGACTGCGCTGTAAGTCACGTGTTATTGTTCTACTTAAGTGCGTTTAGAGCTACGTTTAAAAAGTTTGTTTTAACTACTAAGTTAAGTAAATCGTTATGGCCTTGAGTAAGTTAACAGTCTCGGACATAAAAACATTGGTGTTATCTAATTTGTCATTGGAAAGGAAAATCGAAATAAAACAAGCAGGCAGGCCAATGCCTAAACTTACTATAGTGCAAGTGACTAAGTCAAAAAATAGGGAGATCAGGAGAGAATTTAAGCAGGACATTTACGAGAAAAACTCGTGGATCTGTGGATGCGAAGAAACCAACCGGCTCTATTGTTTTCCCTGCCTGCTCTTCGCTAAACGAAGTGGTGAATCTAGTTCTGTAAGTTTTGGCGTCTCAGATTTGTCTCACTTAAGTCAAAAAATAAAGAAGCATGAGAGTGCAGAAACACGTTTGAATTCCGTCCGGGAGTTTCATCTTTTGGGGAAATTAGACATTCGCCAACAACTTGATTGTGCCTACTGTTTGAACATTAAACAACATAACGAGCAAGTTACAAAAAATCGTTATGTCTTGTCTAAAATTATAGATTGTATAAACATTTGCGGGGCGTTTGAACTCGCGCTGCGAGGTCACGACGAGACACAAGAATCTGCTAATCCTGGAATTTTTAGAGGGTTAGTTAATTTGTCAGCAGAGTTAGACAAATCTTTGAAAGACCACCTTGCAAATGCAACTGTTTTCAAAGGGACTTGTAAAGAAATCCAAAACGATTTGCTAGATTGTATGCTTTAAGTCTGCCAAGAATACATCAAAAAAGAAATTTCATGTGCAAGTTTTGTTTCAGTGATTGCAGACGAAACGACAGACATATATATCATCTTTATTCCAATTGGTTATAGTTTTTCGCTATGTGTTACCTAACGGGCAAGCAGTATAACGATTCTGGCAGTTTGTAAATCCTCCAGGACATGATGCTGCGTCAATCGCAGAATGTATTCGCATTGTTTTGGAAAGTATTGTTGACAAACCCGAGAAATTGATATCTCAGAGTTATGATGGGGCTAGTGTAATGAGTGGGCATCACAATGGTGTTCAGGCCATTATTCAACAAAATTATATATATATGCACATTACGTGCATTGTTATGCGCATCAGTTGAATTTAATTGTGGCACAATCTACAAGCCAAAACCAACAAGTCCGTGTATTCTTTTCCAATTTGAGTGATATAACTAACTTCTTTAGCCACTCACACAGAGAATTGCTGTTCTTGATGGCGTTGTTGGCAGGAGAATTCCTCGTGCTTCTTCTACAAGATGGAATTTTAAGAGTCGTACTGTTAACACGGTGTACGAGTAGGTACAGAAAACAACTGATCGAATGCATGAACAAAATTGAGTCGTCATGCAAGCAGTCAACAACAATCTACTAGTCGGGAGCTATTCGGCGTATGTTGAATGATCCAGTGTTTGTATTTTGGCTGTCAGTTTTTCACAATATAATGCCGCACGTAGACATTTTGTTTAATCAGCTACAAAAAAGGAGCATCGATGCCGATAAAGTCAGGAAACATTTTGACAGTTTTCGACTTTCATTTGAGAAATAAAGAGAGAATATGGATAAAGTGAGAATGCGAACTGAAATGTCGGTGCCAGAGCAGCATTCTAAAAAAAAGAAAGTGGAAGATGTTCATGTAAATAGAACTGTTGCAGCCAAGGAAGTATGTGATGTGATTACTAATCAAGTAAAGGAGAGGTTTTCTTTCACAACATATTATTCTGCGGTATGCCTTTTTGATCACGTCCGGACCACCCTCTTCAAAAAAAATGGGGGGGGGGGGGGGGGGGGGTTGGCGATTTTTTATTTAAAGAGCCCAATGCTGTGAACCCCCATTTTCGAAAGTCACCAGCCGCCACTGGTCTCTAGTGATTAGATAATTCTTTGGTTCTCATTGGCCCAGAGTTGCGCAGACGAACAGCGAGCTAATAGTAAAAGCAGCTTAAAGGTATAAGTATTTGCATTTTAACCTATCGCGAAATGAATCTGAACGCCTATTAGACTGGAACAAGGTATACCCGCACCAGCAGTTTCTTCCTTGTGATTGGCGGCCATCTTTTCGCGAAATATGCGTGTCCCTAGCTGATTAGTTAGAAAAAATATTCGCGTCCATCGCATCCCGTTCTTCCCGCTATCGTGATTCCAGCAATAGCATTCACACGCACGTGCCTGAACCCGACAGCCTCCCCCCCCCCCCCCCCCCCTTCCTCATACTTTTCAAAAAAAATTCTTCCTTTCGATGGGAATATCTTTCTCAGGGGTGCTATATATATCTGTACTTATTTCAAATTTAGACTGTCTGTTAAGGATGTATGTCCAGTTCCAAGTCATTATTTTATTTTTTGTAACTTGTAACTGTTTGAGTGAATGAACTTTAACGAAATGAAAAAAAATATATATATAGTGCATACTTTACGCATAATTAGCTGTAAGATTTTAATTTTTAACATTGTTGTGCATTTTGTGCATTTGTACTGTAGTTTTGTGCCTAACATTGTACATGACCTGGTTGGAAGGTATTCCAAGTACCAAAAAATTAGACTTTAGTGGTAGGCACAGCGACAACGTATTTATTTCGTTGGACAGCTATCTTGTATAGAGTCGTTTTTCGTATAAAGAATGATTAATAATCTCCACGAAAGGTAATGGGAAACAGTTATTTGATGCTTTAGTTACTCTTATCACTGGCTGGAATCGAACCATGTACGAAAATTCTATCGAGTCAATCATTACATTAATAGACGATTTTTGATGATTCTTAAATATTTTTTTCACCCGAATTTCTAAGGTGATGAATTACAGATTTTCAAGATGACAGCGAAGATAGATATAGCACCTTGTTGGCGGTTGGTAGACTAGGAATTTAGGCAATTTTAAATATTTTTCACCATATATAATGAAATAAATACTTTTTTACCTGAAATTATATTTTTTGCTTCAAACAAGGATCGAACCGAGAACTTTAAAAGATCAAATCAATCACTAAATTAATAGGTGATTTTTTTAAAACGATATTTTAGAATTTTTTCCAAATTTCAAGCTAAATAATTACGAATTTTCCAAGATGGCTGTCAATATGTCGTCATCGGTTTACTGGAGGCTAGTAGATGAATAATTTAGGCCGATTTTAGGATTTTGAACATGTTTTATTAAATTTATGTTGTTTTTTTTTAAACTAAGAATAAATATATTGGCAATTACTAGGATCGAACCAAGGACAGGAACCGATCAAATCAATCAGTATATTAATTTTAATTTTTTTTATGAATTTTGGAATTTTTTTCCAATATTCTAGGTTAGTTAGAAATTTCCAAGATGACGGCCAAGACGCCCGAAGAGATGGTGGATGTCAAGGTAATAAATCATATTTCACTCTAGCAATGAAAATAAGATAGTCTCCATGACATCATACTAGCTGATGTAATATATACATTTGTATTAATGGTGGGAGGTCAGTCTGCCGGTGGTTACTGTGGAGGAAGGATCCGTCGCCATTTTTTTTGTCCTCGCCAGGTTCAAAACGAAGACCATATTTCAAGTACTTTTTATTAAAATTTTATTAATTATTTTTTTATAAATTAATTTTTTTATATTTTTCTGATGTAAATTACATATTTTTAAGATGGCTGTCATAACAGAAAGTCAACGGTTACATATTTTCAAAATGGTGGAATGTTTTTAATTAAAATTTTGTTATATTATTTAGTTATAAATTTAAATTTTTTTGATGATAATTACATATTTTAAGATGGCGGCAGTAACAATAATTGTAATGGTTACATCACCATTCAAAATGGTGACCATGACATCCTAATGGACGAGGTCATGACCTCGGCAGCTTAGGAAAGCTTGTCGACGGGAAATTTAAGTCTCTTATTTAAAGGCAATAAATTTTGAGGCACTGCAAATATTGACTTTTGGTAAATGTTTTGTTCCCTCGAAAATGGAATTTTCTGAATTTTCATAATTTTTTTTTTTGAATATTTGGCAGAATTATTTTTTAAAAACTGGAAAATTTGGCTAATATTTGGCAAATTTTGAGTCTTTTTGTAATTTTGACCAAATTTTAAAGTCAAGGTCAAAGGTCAGGGTCATACAATATGGCTGCTTTGACATCACAATCAAATATGGTGGACCGGCTCCTCGCTCCACGCATCGGCAGGACCGATTATTATATACCACTTGTTTGAAAATGTAAATTTTACAAATTTTCCAGGAGAAGGCCTCCATAAAAATAAACAACTCAGGGCCCGCAAATTATAGAGCCGCCAATGCAGCCAGCCTCCGTTAATCAATAACGAAGCAACCAGGCGCAGCCATTACTGACAGCAACTGGGCTATCTGCATTGCGATGGCAGACCCGAGGGCCGAAGAACAATGCATCAATCCGTTTGTGCCTAATGATAGGAACAGATGCCAGTTACTGAAAACGTCTCCACTATTTCGTCATAGTTCCACAGTGTTGTGTTGTCCATAATATCTGTCATCGTCATTGTTGTGCTCGTATATTTGCAGTATTGTCCAGGTTTTGCTGTCTGTCTGCATAGGCCTGAAAACACCCCAAGCGAGTGGGGTTATAATCTCGGGAGCCGGACTAACAAAACTCCTTAAGGGTAAAGTAGGCGCCTACTTCTCCCGTTGCCGTTTCTCCACTTCTACCTCCTCTACCCCATCCTCTCTTTCCCTTCTGACGTTTCGTGACGTAGGCACCCCATCTACTCTCCAAGCTTACGTTCACGCTGGTGGCGCCCCCTGTTTGGTGTTTTAGATATAAGCTTTGGTCGAGCCTTCAGCTGACCTGTTTTGTCCGGGGTCATCAGCTGTGTGGTGGTGCGTCGAGGACCGTGGGTGAATATGGTCTTGTCAAAAGTTTTCGTCGGTGTCACACGTTTTATCACTTTTGAATTGATGTGAAGTGCTTGTTGTGGCCAAGTGCAGTTTAGTACACAACTTCGTTTGGTTAGTAGCCACCTTTTAAAGTTTGTCTTTTACATTTCAGTTATGAGTCGCCTTAGCATTGGTGAGGTTAGACGAATTTCCATGCCTCTAGATAGTTTGATTGGTCACGCACTTGTATGACAGTGTGTGGGCGACGTCATAGCGAGACATAGCCTTACAGTTCTTTTACCGACGTACCACATATCAACAAAGTTTTGTGTAAGCGACTTAGGTGTGCGCCGAGAATTGTCACCTGGAGGCAGGCTGGCCGCGCTGCTTCCCCCCTGGTGGCGGGCCACCTGACTACTTCAATCATCGCCGCATGGGCTCGTCGTCACTTTCAGAAGTTGGTTGCCTGCACCAGCCATTACATCATCGCCACGTGAGCAAGTGTTGACTACTGTATAGGAAATTCTGGAAATAAATGTTCGTTACCAGGCTTGCTGTTGTAAATAGGGCATCACAGCAAGCCAGCAAGATATAGGAAACGACAGACTAGTGTGACAGAACCACGACAAATCAGGCTTGATATCGCACCAGCCGCCGCCCGAATCGCTGCCATGCAACGTCCCACTGCCCGATGTTGGAGCAGTGAAACTTCAACTGGACTTAGCCATTGACGAGTGGTAAAGACATCATATGTTATTTTGCGAAAAGGATTGGACAAATAATAATAAAAAGCCAAGGCCTTTTTATAATTTGCATAATCTTATATTACCAGCTGTGTAATCACTAGAGACCCGGAAAATTCGCGGGTTCAGTGACCTCCAGGATAGACTCCAATATCCTCTACACACTCGGGCAAATGCCAACTGTTCATTGGCTGCTGACTTGTGAGTCGTCTAGACTGGGTGGCCTGTGATTCAACACTTCTATGAGTGAGGGTCTCTAATTGGCCCTCAGTCCTCCAGATTAAAAGTGAACCAATGACAGAAGCAGCACTAAGGTATAATTATTTGAATTTTAGCATAACACGAAATGAACCCGCGAATTTTCCGGGTCTGTAGTAATCACATTGTGTTAATGTTCGCAGAAACTTTATCATACCAGTACGACTGTACTACAAGAACTAGTGTACAAACCAGAGAACATGTTTAATATTTATTTTTGTTGTAAATTTAATTTGAAACTAAAATTATATTAACGAAAAGCACTTAGCTCGCTCGTTATTAAAAACTACCATCTTGTGTTGTTCCTCATGGAGTATAGCACTGGGTCAGAAATCTATCTTGCATAGATCTCTCATACATGGCGCTACTCGTCACATAGCCTGTTTAGTTCTTGAGCTGTCGCTCGGCGTGGCACACTTTAATTAATCACTTGGTAATGGTTACGAGAACATAATGAAATGGTCGATTTCTTAAAGGCCCCTTTATCTTTAATGCAAATATTAATTTGACAGGTTTCACCAATGCACTGCAATGAAATGAAACCGCTGTGGCGGGAGATAGAGTTATACAAAGGCATAAGTCATGGTACACGACCTGGAGGCTTAAAATGCAGTGGCTATCCTTCAGTTTTTACGCTACGAAAAAATGCAAACACAAACCTGCGAACATACAATGAACCACATTAATGTAGGTGATTTATTACATATTGACGTCCCTTAGCTTTAGGTCCCTGATTCCCCGTTTGCGTAATTGCCCTGTCTTGCCTGTGCAGCTCTCGTCGGTGAGGTGTGGGTCCAGGCCAACGTGGCCGGGACCGGGAAATACGGGACCTGGAGGGAGTTTTAGGTGAGGAGGAAGAATGGTAGGTAGTTCCAAGGATAACTCGGTGTTGACTGTTCCACGAGTCCCTTTTACTGTCGCTTAGAGAGCCTGCCGCAGCCTGGCGGACCCATCGCGGAACGAGCGCCCACCCCGCTACGACCCGGACTCTCGGAAGAAAGTCTCGTCCGTTAACACGTCCCGACACAAACTGGGAAGTTTCTCTCGTAACAATGGCCCCGATTAAGGTTGCTCCGTAATGATGCGCAACACGTGCACGGTCCGTCACGTAAAAGTCTCGTACTGACTGCGAGGTTCGGCGGTCCGTAACTGCGCGTATGCGGCCTATGACGGTCGTCTGGTGACGTCCCGGAAAACTCGTAAAACTCAATATGGTGAGCGATGCAACGGATGCAGCTCGGCTGCAGCGACAACCCGTGATGTTACACTGTCGTCGGACCACGAGCTGAGAAGACGCGCCTCACGAGCAGCGCGGAGCGGCGTGCACGTCTGTCCTCGATCGCGCTCAGAACTCCACTACTCTTCCCCGCCCACCACAGGACCGAGGCCCGCGGGCCACGGAGGAGGGGCGGGAAAATCGGCCGATGTGGGAGAGGCCCGCCCCACGATGCGCCAGACTGCGATTACATTACTAGCACGGCAAAACACTTGAGAAAAATCACAGAATTATTAACACAACATTAGCGAGTAATTAATTAAAAAGCAAATTTACACATGAATTAATTAGTTACGATTACATAATATACACAATTGTTGAGGCTCGTGACCATTTAAAACTACATAAAAAGCATAACTATTTACACAAAAAGAAGCCCACTGGCATACTAGGGCGCACGCGAGTGCGTCCCTGACCATCGCACTTCACAGTCGGTGCACTCATATCGCAAGGGAGGACATTGACGAGGCATAACGGCCTGAAGGAGCTGAGGAGACACTTGGGTCGAAGATCAATATTAAATGGAAAGTAAGTGAAACTAAGCTTTAAACTAGTTAAGCACCATGTGGATGGAACAAAGGCCGGCCTCGAAGGTCTTCGGGCAGTATTAATTAAAGGAGTGAGATCGTTGCAATTATCGTTTGACGCGATGGCTCTGTGCAGGAAAAATGCCTAAATTTCTTTACGTTTATGGTCCATTATGTAAGGTATGGGATGCAACCTGCGCCCAGTCTAAAACAATTAAATTCACACATAAATAGAAATGTCCCTCGCATTGACACACATTATTAAATAAAACGGCTAGCAAGTTCAAACCAAGCCGAGAGGGGCTAACTGTGGTGCTGTTGAATGAGGATTATAAAATATCTTACACTTTAACTATGAATATTTTGAACAAAGGTTGAGGGGCTCCATGGTGCAGAATGTGCATTACCCCAGCAACAAATAAGTGAACTGAACTGTCCAAGACTCTGATCTCAGCATGCTACCAGAGGCTGTCTTCCTGTGAAAACATGTCGTGTGCATCGAAGTAATTCAGGCCATGCACTGAGTGTAATCGTGTTAAGGATTAATTTGTTATTTATTAAGAAAGGGTGGTTTCTGAAAGAAAAAATAAACATTGACGCCAACCATTAGTGCTCCTCGAATCCGCACAGACCGCTGTGGCGCATCGCCGCCTCGCCCCGAGCGTGTGCGACGTGAACGCACCTGGGTGCAGGGTGGTGCAACGCCTCGAACGTAAGCTGCCCTGCCTAATCGACTGTCGCCCGCGCGAAAGTCGACCACGGGGGTACCGTTAGGTGACCTGATTACCTGGACTTTGAAATTAACATTCAGCACTCTAAAAAACAATATTAATTAAGTAATGACTATGTTTAAATATTAATTGTAATTCTGGACTTAGCGCGATCAGGCGGCGTGCATGGCCCGGGATTACTTTTGCACACGACACGTTTTCGCGGGAGCGAGGCTGGGGAGTCGTGCGGACGTCACAGCCATCGCCAGTTAATCACCGCCCTCCAAGGAGACGAGACGCGAGTCGCCCGCGGAGCCTCTCGACCTCCGCCCTTGCAGTTTCTACCGGAATTGCGTGAGTTTTCAGCCCATCAGAAACATGTCCTGTAGAGCGCGGCTCCCAGTAAGCGGGTCATGCACGACGCAGCGCATGTATAGCGTGCCTGACAATAAATCACTTTGAATTGAGCCCCCGCGTATTTTTTACAACGCCCGTAGTATAGCGTCCCTGGTGGCTAAAACAGCCGGGGGTAACTCTGTCGGAACGACCCTTACTGCCTGCCGGCCACGTGGCGACGTCACGCCCTGAGTCAAGAGTCTCGGCTACGCACTAGCACGTAGCTATTATTGCTAGTTGGCGCCCAGAAGCAACTCCACACCCTCAACATCACCTTGGCAGAAGGCAGAAGGCATCAACATTGTATATTAATATAACAATTTAAGTGTAAAGAAATAAAGTGGCCGATTTCTACTCAAGCGATAATCGATACATCTGTCACGCTGGTCGTTGGCGGCATTGCACTCAACTGTACCATGCTGCGCTTGAGACATGTTCCTGTCACACACACATCGACATACACATGTTATCGAGGCGCCGATGTGCCATAGCAATTTGTAAGGATCGAAGGCACACTGACGAGTGTCGTCAATATAATTAGTTTAGATCAATGCTGAAGAAAGTTCTATGAATAGGCTTTCCCTCTTAAAAGAAGCCCGTTATTAGCCACTGTAACTAATTTGTTTCCATTACCCGAGGTAACGAGACGGAGACCTGGGGCGAGTTTTGTGGAAGCTGGAGTGAAGTCATATTTTCTGTCCGGGAGGGCACCATGCTAGCTTTGGTATCTAACCACTGATGCTGTGTGGGTCGTCAGCCCCAGTGTGAACCCCTGGTTCATAGGTTGCACCTGAGTGCTAATACCCGATCTGCTGTACTGTTACACACTCCATGCTCAGCTCATTGTGCTGATAGTTAGTACCTTCTCATAGAACTGGAGAAATAAAAATGGAACATCTTGAGAAACGATATTGTTTTAATGACTCTTGGTTTACAGATTTACAGTTTGTGTGGGAAAACAACAATAACATATGGACAATCGAAATACTGAACACAACTTATCAATAGTGGTATGCTATGATTAGTCCTGCCGTCGTCCGGGGTCTCGGGCTCGAGTCCCGGTGTGGCTTCTAGTGGGAAAAGGCGATTCTTGATCTGTGTTGTCCGGGTGGGCGCCAGACGAGCTCGTTTCTAGTCGTGAATTTGGGGTCGTGGATGTATGTGCCCCTGCGTGGCCCACTAGGGCCGACGGCGGTGTTGCGTGAGATGATTTTAAATAAGAGGCGTGGAGTTGAGGTGGTGGTGTCGTACCTTTTATTCATAGGAGCGAGTCGTACACAATACAACACTCTACAGAGGTCCCCGGGGGGGGGGGGGGTTTACTCGTTATTCCGTGGCGCCGTATTGTTTGTGTTCCGCGTTACGTGTCCTCGGACGTTGTTACGTCTCAGACGTCTCGCTGGGTACGCAGGTAACGTAATTTCGTAACACAAAGGCAGGACACAAAATACACTGAATTAAGGGGGCGCGCACAGGTTACGTGGCACTCGTTACTCGGGTAACGTAAGTTAGCAATACAAAGTACGGGATACAAAAATACACTGGATTAAGGGTGCGCGCACAAGTTACGTGGCACTCGTTACTCGGGTAACGTAAGTTAGCAATGCAAAATACGGGATACAAAAATACACTGAATTAAGGGGGCGGGCGATTGGAGACGGCCAATCCCGTATGCAAATGTCTCGGCGCGGGTGTTGTGCCCACTGTGGTGAAACACGCACCGCAATTAAGTTTGTCCAAGTTCCCTTGCGGG
This sequence comes from Bacillus rossius redtenbacheri, assembly GCF_032445375.1. NCBI lineage: Eukaryota > Metazoa > Arthropoda > Insecta > Phasmatodea > Bacillidae > Bacillus > Bacillus rossius. The sequence continues at coordinate 65,042,716 of NC_086333.1, read as the reverse complement.
TTTGTGGTCAGCGCCGTGCGCGTGACCTTAAATAAAGTTCTGTAAGTTGCGGGAGACGGCCCGTGCCGTATACTGAAGAACAGCCCCGCTGACCAAGTGTGGTGCGGGGTGTCTTTAAATTGATGCGGCCGGATTAGGTCCTAGACCGAAAAAAGGGACCGGGTACTCACGGAGAGGTTAAGTAATAAAAGGGGTTCTGTTAATTAGTGACTATATTTACTGGACGTTACTTTCGATGAAGACAAAGGATGTTGCCTCTGCGTTGGACGTAGGTCCGCCCCGGTCCGTGAGCTGCGCTGAACTGCTGAACTGGCATGGCGTCCGAGGGAGGCTCGGCCTCTCTCGCGCCAGGCGTGACCTCATTACGCTAGACTCCAAACGGGTGTGTCTGGAAGAGATTTTATTGTCGCTAAAATCCTAATTTAATGTTTCAGGAGGAATGGGTACGGTTCTTCTCTTGTCTACTCAGGTTTCCGCGGTTTTGCCTTTAATTGCTGTTCGGCTCGCCTGACTCGGGTGGGCCATGGCCAGGGGTGTGTTCCGTTAGCGGGAGCGTATAATGGCGGGTGCAGGTCGGGCTCTGGGATGGTCGTCGGCCAGACGACGTCAGTCCTAGCGGCAGTCTTTGATAACAAACGAGGGCAGTTAAAACACGTAGCTCAGACTCTTCAGTGAGAACCGAGAATCTTCATTAACTTGGCTGAAATAATATTACTTCTGAGGCTGGCAGATTTGCACGTGGCTGATTTAGGCGAAATTCTGTTCTGGAATCGGCCAGTGCCGTAAATTAGAAACCATGTGGTGGAAAGATCACATGACGGGCGAAGTTAATGATGGGTGGGTTTGCCGTCGTCCGGGGTCTCGGGCTCGAGTCCCGGTGTGGCTCCTAGTGGGAAAAGGCGGTTCTTGATCTGTGTTGTCCGGGTGGGCGCCAGACTAGCTCGTTTCTAGTCGTGAATTTGGGGTCGTGGATGTATGTGCCCCTGCGTGGCCCACTAGGGCCGGCGGCGGTGTTGCGTGAGATGATTTTAAATAAGAGACGTGGAGTTGAGGTGGCGGTGTCGTACCTTTTATTCAGAGGAGCGAGTCGTACACAATACAACACTCTACAGAGGTCCCCGGGGGGGGGGGGGGTTTACTTGTTATTCCGTGGCGCCGTATTGTTTGTGTTCCGCGTTACGTGGCCTCGGATGCTGTTATGTCTCAGACGTCTCACTGGGTACGCAGGTAACGTAATTTCGTAACACAAAGGCGGGACACAAAATACACTGAATTAAGGGGGCGCGTACAGGTTACGTGGCACTCGTTACTCGGGTAACGTAAGTTAGCAATACAAAATACGGGATACAAAGATACACTGAATTAAGGGGGTGCGCACAAGTTACGTGGCACTCGTTACTCGGGTAACGTAAGTTAGCAATACAAAACACAGGATACGAAAATACACTGGATTAAGGGGGCGCGCACACGTTACGTGGCACTCGTTACTCGGGTAACGTAAGTTAGCAGTACAAAATACGGGATACAAAATACACTGAATTAAGGGGGCGGGCGATTGGAGACGGCCAATCCTGTATGCAAATGTCTCGGCGCGGGTGTTGTGCCCACTGTGGTGAAACACGCACCGCAATTAAGTTTGTCCAAGTTCCCTTGCGGGTCTGTGGTCAGCGCCGTGCGCGTGACCTTAAATAAAGTTCTGTACGTTGCGGGAGACGGCCCGTGCCGTATGCTGAAGAGCAGCCCCGCTGACCAAGTGTGGTGCGGGGTGTCCTTAAGTTGATGCGGCCGGATTAGGTCCTGGACCGAAAAAAGGGACCGGGTACTCACGGAGAGGTTAAGTAATAAAAGGGGTTTTGTTAATTAGTGACTATATTTACCGGACGTTACTTTCAATGTAGACAAAGGATGTTGCCTCTCCGTGGGACGTAGGTCCGCCCCGGTCCATGAGCTGCGCTGAACTGCCGAACTGGCATGGCGTCCGAGGGAGGCTCGGCCTCTCTCGCGCCAGGTCTGACCTCATTACGCTAGACTCCAAACGGGTGTGTCTGGAAGAGATTTTATTGTCGCTAAAATCCTAATTTAATGTTTCAGGAGGAATGGGTACGGTTCTTCTCTTGTCTACTCAGGTTTCCGCGGTTTTGCCTTTAATTGCTGTTCGGCTCGCCTGACTCGGGTGGGCCATGGCCAGGGGTGTGTTCCGTTAGCGGGAGCGTATAATGGCGGGTGCAGGTCGGGCTCTGGGGTGGTCGTCGGCCAGACGACGTCAGGTTTTGCCTTGCACCTTGAATAGCCCGGAGATTCCCGGGGAGGATAAGTATAAGGATTATGTTGAAGATTGATAATATTACCAGAAGTACTGTGATCAATGAAACGACGATGATGGCTCTCCATGGAACTATGCATTCGCTTTGGACCGCAGCCTGTTTGAGACTGCTGGAGAATTGATTGATCGCTTGAGGGGGGAACAGTGCCGCCTCGTGCCAAACCCACAAAATAAATAGTAAATACTTATACGTTAAATTTACAAACTAATCATATAGTAATAATCTTTATTAAATTTTATCGGTGAAAGCCAAATGGCAGAAAGCCAAAAAAATGTGGTCTTTAAATTGTAATATAAATAATTAGATGAAAACATAAGTCAAAATGGAGAATATCTGTCACTTGCTTTAACTACTCTTTACTATTTGGATCTTAGGAAAGTATGGGTTAATTTAGCAAATTAAAAGAAGAATTATGGGCAGACACACGGAACTTATGCATGTTCACACCATTGCTTCTCTGACTCGTGCGGTCTGCTTGGAGGGTGCGTTCTGCCAGCGGGAATAGTACTGGTGGTGTGAAGACCGGGCTTAGTTTCTGCTGGAGGTTCGATGTCATTATTAAAATTTTTTATGAAAAAGTGACTAGTTCAGCAATAAGTTTGGAAGTAGCAAGGGATAATAATTTTATTAGTTAAAATTAAATAAGAATATTAAAGAAATTATGAATTAGAGGTTTGTTCTAGTCATTGAGGTAAGTAATTTGGTTTTGGTTTGTGCAATCTTTATCAATTGTGTTGAAATGACATTACGCCATTTTACAACCTTTATTTATGCCCATGGAGGTAATAGTCCATGTTTATGCCCTTTACTTTACTGGAAAACATTTTTTTTGTGGTCATAATGAAGTTTAACACTTATTATGTGCTGATGTGTTGTTAAAATTTTTCATTAACAATACGAACTTAACGCTTTAAGGGCAGATTTCACCATCGCCGGTTAAGGAGTTTAAACATTGGTTAAGAACACTTAAACATCGTTTAGTTGTGAATTATATTTCACCAAAAGTTAAACAGTGTTTAAGTTCGTTAACAGTTGTTTAACATTAACCGCCCAAATTCGGGCGGTTAAGTCTTAAACAGTTGTTTTAAAGAGGAGTTGTGTCTCGTAATGGCCGCGCGAATGTACGATTTAATTTTTGAAGAGGATGATGATAATGTGCGAAGAAGGCCTAGATGGGTTCAAGAAAGATCAAACTATCTGGACGATTATGATGATGTTGACTTTGTCAAGCACTTTCGGCTCTCGAAGCATTCAGCTGAAATCGTGCTTCAGCAAATTGAACATCAGCTATCTTTTCCAACACAAGAAAAGTAAGAAAAAGTTGGTTATTTATTGTGTGAACTAATGTAGGTATATTGAAATTATGCGCATAAATTTGTGTTCCAATGATTGGTGGAAGGGCTTGAAGCATTGAATATCTTCGTCACAATTTCCCAAGATTTATTTTTTTCTTTATATGTAACGGCATCCGTTTTTTTTATTTTCTATTGTACTCGCGTGTTCTTGAACCAATTCAACTAGCAGTTCCTTTTCATACGAAGTAAAATTAACAGAACGTTTGCGTCTCTCACCCATGTTTCAAAACAAATATTAAATTTCAATAGCGCACTTTATTTTACATCACACCAAGCTGCAACACATACGTAACAATATAGCATCGCCACCGCCTTCTTTATATGAATCTTCTAGGCGAATAAAACTTAAAACAAGGTGTAACTAATCAATGGTAAGAAATGCGTGGTGAAATGAAAAAGCTTAACGGTTGTTTAAGAACGGAGTGTTAACTTTAAACAACCGTTAGTTAACACATTGTTTAACGACCGCATGGTGAAATTGGCCCTAAATATATTATTAGCTCTAACGTTAATACAGTTACTTTGTACCAATTTACAACCAGAAAACCACAACTTGGTTCATAGCGTTGGTTCATAGACAGTTGGCAACCCACTTCTGCAGTAAAAAAAAAACCATAATAAAAATTATAATCATGAAATTGTAGCGTGAAGGATGCTTTTTAAAATTAATATTTGTCTTATTTGCACATTTTTAAAACTTTAAACGTAAATTAACACTGACACTTCAGTAGTTATAATGCTTATAAATAGGGTGTGAAAACGTTTCAAAGAGCGGTAAGTTACTTGATTCATTCGAACATATTTTTGTTTATACGAATCAGCTGTGTACTGTATACAAAGGTTTGTTAAGAGTTGTACCAAATATTGTAGAATATTCTACAATATTTGGTTGTACTGTACTTTACAGAGTTAAGTAAAACGCCGTTTCTTGATTAAATAGTGACATGTTATAGTTTTGAATGTTTTAAATGTAATATTCCGGGAAGACATACTTTTCGTATCAAATATTAGTTTTGTTTTTTTCACAATAAAAATTGCTATCAGCAGCTGCAATGATTCAAACTCACTAAAAGATTTATTATTCACGTACGTTTTTATTGTTATTTAAATGCACTTCAGCCTGAATCACCTCATTTGTGTGCAAGTATAAATTTTATACTCAACTATCATAGCAGTGGTACATAATACACAGGTTAGCTATTTATTTACAGTTATCTTTAGTTTATCAGGATATTTTGAAGCCATGCTTAGCAGGCTCTGACATGAACTGGATCATGTGACAAGGCAAACAGTCTCAAAGACCATCTTTGAGCACTTACCTGAAATGATCATTTTGGTGCTTACATAACAATAACATTGATCTGTGTGTGAAGATGTGAGTGGCAGATATATGATTATGTTTAATTTTGAGTTAATGTTATTTTGTAAACCTTAACTTGAACACAAATAAATACTTTAATTATAAATAAACACATTTTAATTTGTAACTATGTATGTTTAGCAAGTGCTCAGTTTTGGGGCAATTTATTGAAAATTTTTATATCGTCAAGGAAGTTCATTCATATTTTGTTATTGTTGTCTGTGAAACCAATTATTGGGTTATTAATTATTTAAGTTGTTTATTAAAAATTTAAAGTTAAAAAAAGTTTGAAAACCCAGTCAATTTATTACTATTATTTATAACAAAGAAACTAATATATATTTACACTTAAAATAAAAATATATATGTATTCTTAAAATGGAGAAAATTTCCTTAAAATAAGTCCTGACTACTGGAGCTCTAGGGTATGTTATTCTTTTATTTGAATGTTGAAAATTAATGTTCTGGCACCGGCTCTTTACTATGTGCCGTTCTAATACTTGGCATTAATAATCAAACAAATTTATAACATTAAGTTATTTAAAATTTTTAAATATCCTACTTAATTTTAATGCTTAAAAAATATAATCTACTTTAGAAAATTTTGAAAATACATTTTTCCATTGTTATGAAGGTTATTGTTGAACAAAAAATTTTTTTACGAATGTTAATTTTTCATAAAAAGTCATTTATGTATTACAGTTCGTGGACTAATATTATTTTGTTTCTTGGAAGCAGTACACATTTTGATCCTGTTATGTCAATAAAGTAGATTTTAGTTAAATTTCCTTTAGAATTCATATTTTTCGTACTGTATAGCTATCTTTGTGTAAACAAATATTAAAATTTATTTAAATGAACCTGTAAACCAGGCAATAAAATATAATAAAGAGAATGCTGATGCACTCGGTGGTTTCAATACAAACAGATAATTATACTTTTCATTTAGGTATTAACATCATACTAATTGAAGCAAAGAAACAAGTATTTCAGTATTAATACTTAGTTTAAAAGATATTTGCATGAAAAAAATCACACACTGAAAAAGCTTTGTATTGCACAGCAATACCATGTTTAAACACAATACTAGGATTTGTTAATGGTTTTTATTTTTTTGATTTAATACTTTGAAAATTACTTAAATACTTACGATGTGATAAAAAACCTTAGCGTTTTCACATTTTAATAATATTAAAAATCATAATTTTATCTATTTTATTTCTAGATAAGTGATTTTTATAATAAATTAAGTCTTACATAAATTAAATTTCTCATACTCACTTCATATTATTCCGTGAAATGAATATATATATATTTTTTTAAATCCTGTTCAGTTATTGTTAATCAAACATTTCCAAATTACCACTTCAGTATAAGATACAAATACACAAATAATTTTTAGTTTTTTATGTTTATGAAATATTTAACTTTATATGAATCTGTTGGAAGCAATCTGGCACACACAGAGCAAAACCACGGTGTTTGCACCACCAAAGAGTTTACTTCCTGAGTCGTTTACCACTGTTGGCTTTGCCCACATTGGAACATACTTTACAGTATCTTGTGCGATTGTGTTTATTTTCGGTTGGCATAATTTTCTTCGGAAAATGGCAAGCAGACAATCGACCGTAGATGAGGATGATGATGGAACTTCTGCGTCTGTAGCAACATACGAAGCCAGCTGGTTCCCAAGAGCTTTCATGAAGCTTTCCAAACTAGTTTTGCTGCCATTAGCCCTGAGTCTTTTGAATAAAATGTATGAATTTATGATTGACATCAAAAAGAGGTGCGAAAAAATTTTATTCCCATTTTCTTTGAAAGATATTGTTACAGAGTAATTGATCAACGTGATCAATGCCAGTTTTGTTTATATTGTAGTCAAGTACAATATCAGGTCAGGTTTCCTGAAAAAATCTGCACTTCTGTTTCCTTATTTTTTGCACAATCATCTCTAATATGAAATAAAAACATTTAGTAAGATACGTACAAAAATTATGTGTGTATAGAAGAAGGTAAAATATGTTTCACGCACATTCAGTAGGTTTTGAATAATTGCATGCAATCTAATGTGTCTGATTATTCAGACAATAGTTTATACAAACAATCAAAACTGCAGTTGTCTGCTTCTGAACCAGAAAAAAGAAAAAAAATTCTTCCTGTTCGCAAAATTTTTCACTCTTGCGCAATCTTTTTGCCATTTCCATCGCAGCGAAAACCAGGTAATTGTCTCTGGCATGATGCAGCACACCCGAAGCCACTTAACACGTAAAACAGTACAGCACGTGGCATCTAACGACAACCAATAGAACTACGACGACTGACAAGCTTGACATTCCAAGTTTGTTTTACACTTGAGCAAGCACATATCAGTCCATGAAAACGTCTGCTCGAGTTATGCCTGAGTGCCGTTCATTGTACTAAAATACTATGCTTAAGCTGAGCTTGAGCATGGATCCAAATGTGTTAAATAATTTTAATTTCTGATCTATCTGAACAACAGCTAACTGACGACAAGAATGCTATGTGCCAAATATCTTTGAGCCTGAGAAACCTCACTAGGGAGGGGGGTGACCAGGGACTTTGCCTGCTGCTGTAATGCTGGGAATACGGACGAGAGGGAACTGTCTCACCCAAGGTAGTGACGACATGTCTGCCTTAGACTCTACAGAAATAACAGGAAAAATTGACTTTGCTACCTTGCATTTTTTTACGTGTGCTCATGCATTTCCTTCGCTGATGAGGGTTCACTGTCATGCCTGCTATCAGGAGTGCAAATAGTATGTAGAATTCACAAGAGGGCCCCCAGAAATTCGCAGAGAGGGCAGCGCGGCCTGAGAGTTTTGCGCTTAGGTTTGAACAGACACAACTCATCTTTGGATAGGGTGCTTGTATGTTGTATACTATCCATATGTTGGCCTACATGCATGCAATAAGCAGTAAACTTCAAATATACAGAAAGTTTTCCATAAAACATAGTTATAACATTTATGTTTATCAATCCTGTTTCACAGTCAGGATTTAGCAAGCGCAATGGGGCCCTTTAAGTGAGGGACTTCTTAATTTTGTTAGTTCCAGGGGGAGCCCGGGCCTCCCTGGGATTTACCCCCATGGCTGTTATGTAATATAGTCTAAATTTGCTTTTACTTTTCGTCTATCTCAAAGTCAAAATTCTCATGTGTGTTGTGAAAATTGTCCAAGTGCTTATAAACAAAAGATTGTACTAACTTAGCTACAAATGAAAATGTTTATCTTTTTTAAAATTTATTTTTTAAGATAATTCTTACATGCACTCGGTGACCAATGCAAACTTTGTGCAGCGATGGATAGTGTAAACATTTTTCAACATTATGCTCAAATATGTTGATGCTTTTCAACTAGACCCTTATGTACTATTTACTGATTTTCTTTGTTGTTTGTCAGGGTTTTTACAGGTCATGGAATTCATGAAGAAGTAACGAAACCTAAATACTGTTCACGAAAGTCACGTAAAAGTTCTGAAAAAAACAATCACAGTGATGGAAGTCATGAAACTTAAATTTCCAGCAGTCTATTGCTAGGTATAATTTGATTTTTTTGATCCTCACTTCATTCTTAGTCTCACATTAAATATAAATAGTTGGAGATTGTCAACTTAAATCATGCGGGAATTTTCTAAAAAGGATTTAGCATTCTGACATAAAAATCGGCATGTTCTTGTGAATAGTTGATCTATTTCATATTATGTTTAGTTTCGTACTGTACATGAAAGTTGTGATATAAAATAGTTATTAGAAAATTTTATTAAAAAATCCTTAATAGTCCTGAGATTGGTTAATGATGTATTTGTAGACAGCCTGTTTATAGTTTGCAAATAAAAAGTATGTGGAAATTTACAAATTCCTAAAAATATTTAGTTAGTTTTTTCTTCTTTTTACTGTGTGATTTTTGACTGTTCATTAGGTCTAGAATGACTGCACCAGGTGACAGATCTTACCAGCCCCTTCAGCCTTATGGTGTAGAGCACGGAGACGGGGATGAAGAGACACCGCAGGATGTTATGATCCACGTGGTTCCAGAGAGCGGCAGGGGTAAGACTGAAACATACTACGACCTTTGTGTTAGTCAATTGTGTATTTTTTTTGTGGGACTATGCCATTATTATATTAATATGCGGTAGGGTTTTTTGTGCTAATGTGTGCTTAGGTGTTTCACTCCTGTGGTGAGGTCTGGAACAAGCCAGCGATGATTCAAGGTCCTCCGAACACCTACTGCCTGGTGTGGGATGCGATACAGGGGTGGTTATGATTAGAGGTGGCTGATAGTAGGGGAGTATGACAGAAGTGGTAGGGATTGCTTGGAAAGGGCGCCAGCTAGCGGGTCAGAAATGAGCGACCGCACGCTAGCCCGCGGTGAACACGAGGTGGTTATGACTCAACAGGCCGTGACATCATCAGTCATCACCAAATCATCGCCTGGGAATTTGAGGCATTACCAGATCAGTACTGCAACAAAATAAGTTATGTCCAGCCCATAGTCATGTATATTATAATCTTTGTTTAAATATTCTTACTAGTAACATCCAAACTTGGTTTTGAGTTTTGATGAATGTTATAACTTTTATTGGTAACTCAGAGGTAGAGATGTGCTGTTAAGCTAATGGGTCTAGTGCATTTGAGCAAGCTGTTAGCATGGAATTTAATTATAAGCTGTTAAACAATTAATTACATTTTTGATCCACTGGCCAGTCTAATCGAGTCATAGATATTTTAGTCACACCACATTAGTCATAAATAATTTTTTACAAAATATTGCATTCATAGAGCCTAATATTTATGTTTGCATTTGTCATGGATAAATGTATAATTGTTGATGAAAGTTTTTACAATTAAATTAACTTTTCAAGGATTCTTATTTCATTACGTAAATGTTTGCTATTGTGACTTGCAGATTAAAATTGACTTGAATTTGGATTGTAGGATTCGCATTTAACAATTGTGCTTGTGAACTTATCATCTTTCGCTTGCACTTTATAAACTGGTGTCATAATTTGTGTCGAAAATATAATTCCTAGAGATATTGTGATAAATTAAAAATAATAGTAATGACCAGAAAATTAAATAAGCAGTCTCACATGTGAAACAGAGCTTCAAAAGTCATTGTCGTTCAAAAGGAATGTTTACATTCCAGTTTCCGTGTATTCATGGGCCCGATGACTACCTAGAGTTTATGTCAAGGTATGCCTCTTTGAGCAGCAAAAATGCTAAAGTTTGGACTGGGGGACAAATTTTAATCTGGAAATTTTTTTGATAATCTGAAAATACAGCAAGCGAATGATAAGCAATTTGCAAGCACTGAAAAAGAAAAACTTAATTTCAAAATCACACATCTTTTATAGATCTGTGTGTTAGACTTTTAAGTATTTAATAACCATTAACAAGTATTTGTAAAAATTTGACTTTTAAATCTTTTATCAAAATTTTGAAAGAACAACCTAAGAGAGAGAGAAAAAAAAGAAAATTGATATTTAATTTATTGGCTATCACTTCAAACATAACCTTTAAGAATTTAAGATGTGTGACTACTTTTTTATATGTAGTTCCTGCTAACGTATCTGAATGTGTATCGGGGACTTTTTAAGCTTAACTATTCACAGTTCTTAATAAGTTAGATTCTTCAAAGTTAGATTTCAGACGAGTTAAAATTAATGATAAAATTTTGCTATTGTTTACTTTGTATTTAATGTAGTGAAGCAGTGGTTAATCCATAATTTCTGCCATTGCCTATTTTTCCTTAATTGACCACAGTAGAGGCTTGCTAATCTGGACCCCACTTGTCTGTACATCTAATTGATCCAGATGGGATTTAAAAAAAAAAATGATTAGCCTAACCAATTTTCTTAGATGTATGTATATAAATTTAGCTGTTGAAAAAGTTGAATTAATTAAAAAATAACATATCTTTTAATAGTTTTACTCATCTTAAACTTGTTTTACATGCATTTTACGGCAAATTCCTTTTAATTCGAACTTTGGGATTATCCGGTCAGAGTCCTGCCCCATCTAGTTTGGTTTAGCGGAATTCTTTGCTTATATTTGAAGGTTTGAATCTTATTTTTTGGTAGTTCTTTTGCTTATGGATGCATAATTTTCTGAAAATGGTTGTCTTAGACATTCTTTAAGATTACGTGGCCCAAGTGGCTGTTCTCTTATGTGTTAAATGTTGATTGCTGATTGCTATCCATATTATTTGAAAAAGAAATTAGGTTTTCTTAATCTGCAGTTCCTGAAATTTCACAAGCATACTGGTATTGCAGAATGTAGATTGATATTCAAAAGAGTTATAGAAATAAATATAGTTTAAAAAACTAAAGAAACATGCTTTTAAAGATTATCAAACTAAAAAGTAAAAAATAATTTTAAAATTAAATTTATGACAATAGTATATAAGCAATACTAGTATAAATGAGAAAAAAGCTTGAGGCGCTTTGTGCCATATTTTTTGAATATTAAGCGCCCCATGCTTTTTTCTCATTTATACTAGTATTGCTTATATACTATTGTCATAAATTTAATTTTAAAATTATTTTTTACTTTTTAGTTTGATAATCTTTAAAAGCATGTTTCTTTAGTTTTTTAAACTATATTTATTTTTAACTTTTTAGTTTGATATTCTTTAAAAGCATGTTTTTTAGTTTTTTAAACTATATTTATTTTTAACTTTTTAGTTTGATATTCTTTAAAAGCATGTTTTTTTTAGTTTTTTAAACTATATTTATGTATAATTATCATAGGGAAATGAGTTACCGACACTACCTATTACCATCTGAGATAACTATTTGGAGTTGCAACGTCACAAAGAAATGGTAAAGTCTCTACGAATCATTTGCAGTTAGATGTATGGATATAATATTAGAATTTACCGGGGAAAAAAAAAACATTTTTTTTTTCGGCGTGGCCGGGAGTAGAACCCACGATCGCTGAATCCGAAAGCTGAAGTCACAGAAGTCGCGCGCCTTAGACCACTCGGCTAACGAACGTAATGAAATGTGTGGGACATTTTACAGTGATGAGTCACTCACTCTTAGTCGAAAGAGTTACAGACGGACAGACAAACATACAGGTGAAGCTAATATAAAGCATGTAAAAATAACCACTAATTACTTACTGGTTTTCAAAAAAAATTTGAAACTTATCTTGAAATCTAGAAAAAATTTTTATCGTTTTTCTGTTGCGATGGAGAAATCTCGTAGGTTTGTGCTGTAATCTAGCCTCGCACTAATTACGTGCTGATAAAAAAAAGTGTGTGCTTGTTTCGCAGCTCGATGGAACCACATAGAAGACCTCGATTCTTTCTTTGTGCGAACGTACCACTACCACCAGAAACATGGATTTGCATGCATGATGGTTCAGGAATGCTTGGAATTGCTGCAGTTCATCAGTGTTGTGGTGTTCTCGTCATTTTTGCTTCATTGCGTTGATTATGGGATACTCTTCGGGTAAGTCGGAGTGTACTTTATTTGAATGAAAATTTAACTTGAGGATTGCTTGGAATGATTTTTTTTTAAATAATTCTGGTAGTATTGAGCATCTGTGGGGGTGTTATATGTAGTAGCCACCGCTACACTCGGGAGAAAATTTCTTCGTGTACAAACTAGGCGGTTGTCTAGGGACCTAACCCATGTAATCTTGAACTTGTAATTAAATATTAATGTGTTGAAAAAATATAGCTGGTATTTGTCTGTTTAATTTTTAAGTCTGCTTGTCTGTGTTCTTAAGTCAAATAAGTTAAATAAATTAAAAAAAATATAAATGTGTGAGTCTTTCAGTACTTGCCAGTGATGTGTAAAATCTAACCTCTGTAACAAGCAAATTCATGTGTTCTCATGATGCAAATAAACTTAAAATACGAAAAACGGGACACAAAATTTAAAATAAAATTCTTAAAAATAATTTTGAGCATGATAAATATTTAGAAATTGTGTTTTCAATTTTATTTATGGACGCGAATCTCGCACAGTTTCGCACCTGCCGCTAGAATTTTGTGCCAGAGTAGCTACGTTGACTATAAAATCATTGGATTAGCAGTCCGAAATATTAAACTGTATAATGAAATGGCTCTGATAAAAGTGAAAAAGACTCTAAACTCTGACTCTGGACCTGTTTTCAAACAATGAATTTTATTAAAATACTGTCCGTCTTGTTAAAAAAAATCATCAAACCGTTAATACTATAACATTTCCCTGCAAATACTGCCTATAAAAAACTGTTAACCTTATTGAGTTGATTCAACATTAACAGATTTAACATTTACAAGTTCATCAAGACATTCTTCCATTCAACATGATGTCAAATAAATGTATCAATTTCTCGAGTCCTACAGTATGATGAATGCTGCACTATCTGTTGCTTTTGATGTTAACAGAGTATTATGTTAATTTGAATGCCAGCATTCTAACGTATTTTGTAAGTTGCTATTATTTCTTGTTATGACTATAAATAACAAAATAAAAGGGAGTGTGTACTTATACACACAATAGAAATTATACTGTTACTAGCTGCCCGACCCGGCTTCGCACGGCTATACTAATGGAAAAAAATAAAGCCACATCTCCCATTTACAGTAATGGTAAATAAAAAATCAGTGAAAATTTATTACAATGCTGTATAATGTACCGATGGTTTCCCGACTCGTGCACGCAACGTACAACTGATGTACCCGTACTTCGCTACGGCAGTCTACATGCAGATCACTCTTGCGCCGCTCATTATACATGCCCCTCCTTGAGGGTACGCCACTGCCGCGCGATGCCCGTTGCCATGGAGACGCAGAAGGCATGAACATGCAAAATCCTGTTCTCATGCAGACAAAGTACCCACTGTTGCCTGGTTTTAACATCCAATGGGATCTAATTTTCTGAAAATGTCATCCTACGTAACATAAGGAACATTACTGTGAAGTTTCAAGTCTGTAAAATATATATACTTGAAAAAAAAGGGCAATTTTTGATATTTAAAGTACTTGCAAAATTTCAACGGTGATGAGGACTGCACTAACAATGAAATAGCAGTTGCCATAGAGACGAATGAAGCATCAACAAAGCAACAGCCGTTGCCATGGTGATTTCCTACCAAAAACTGGAAATAAAAAAAAAATTTAGGGGTGGACTACCCCTAACATTTAGGGGGATGAAAAATAGATGTTGGCCGATTCTCATAGATACCGGATAAGCACAAAAAATTTCATCAAAATCGGTCAAGCCGTTTCGGAGGAGTATGGCAACGAAAACTGTGACACGAGAATTTTATATATAAGATTGCATTACTAAAATATTAACCTGAAACATTTAAAAAATACATATTTTAACACTAAGTGAATGTATCTAAAAAAAATTTTCTTTAACCGTAAATAGGTACTTCCTAAACCTAAACCTTAACTTACTGAGCTAATTCAACAGTTAAGATTTTACAGTAAAAATTTCATCACAAAATTCTTATATTTTTCATGGCATATATGTAGGCTAACAATTTTTTGTCTCCCTGCAGTATGATAAATGTTGTGCTATCTCTTCATTTTAATGTTAACTAAGAGTTGTAATGCCAGAATTATGTGTTTTTTTTTCAAATTGTAATTATTAAATTTATTGACTATAAATTATAACATAAAGTATTAAAGGATAGTTGTACTATTATAAAGTTTTAATTATTAATATCTATGCACAAAGTAATTTTTGCGATGTTCACAAAACCAATATATACGGATGAATCGTGCAGGTCTGCCATCTTTTCAAAGATTTCTGTGCCATCCGCCTCAGATGGCAGCACCGTGGTTACACATTTCCGCTGCATGTGACTCCCATTCCATTCACAAAATCACTCCCACCAAATGCCAAGATGTTACACATCAATAAAAGTGTATGTCTGGCCCTGTCTACATGTTATTCTTCCCTGAGGAGACATTGGGGGAGCTTAGAGGAGGCTTGGCCCTTTGTGGAGTCTTTTAACCGTTTGTTATATGACTGACCTGCATGCACCAAGCTTGTTCGGTGAACCAGATGGGTGAAGGAAGAGGGAACAGTGCTACAATCTAGATGGACGTGGACGATGCAGTGCTCAGAGGAATGCAAACATTATGGCTTTTGTTGTTTCTCTATTCCTGTTCTGGAATTCCTGACAGAAAGTTTTTGGCTTGGAGTAACAAGATGCAGTGTGAATTTATATTACTCAGATAGGAAAATATCATATCCAATGGTTCATTAGAAATTATTGTGTTGTTTAAAATTTATATTAAATTATAACAATGCAGATTGACAAGATTTAATTTTTATTAGAAGTAAGTTCACAGTAAAATATTGATCATAAATAGCCTACACTATTATTTTTAGTTCAGAATTAATGTGAGATTGAGAACTCATCCTTGGATTGTGGCTATCTCAATAATTTACTAAAGTGTTTCACAAAGGGTTTTGTCAGTTTTTTTGTAATTTTTTATTTTCAGGGATAAGGTTGTCAATGGAACCAACAAGATAACCCTGAGTGATGCAGTTCTGTCATCCCAAGAATGCATCACCAGTTTCGGTGGTTTCACGTGGATAGTCATTTTTGTAGCTGTGATATTTTGGTTTCTGAGAGCTGTCAAAGTAGTGTACCATCTCTTCCAATTCTGGGACATCAAGATATTTTTTAACACTGCCCTCAAAATTCATGATGTGAGTATACTTTTACATTTTAACAACAGTGCTCAGTATTTTATGCCCAAATATGATGTTGGTGCTAAATAAGGCAACCTCTGTTCATTGAACAATGCTATTAAATAGTAATATTATTAATATCATTATCACTTGGAGAAAGGCGCACATACGGAGCTAAACGCTTGTAGGAGTAGGATATGTATACACCTGTTCCCGGCTGCCACTTAGTTGTATTGGTTTAAAATTTAATTTTGCTGTAGTTTTTTTAACTCTATCCTGAAGGGCTAACTTACGTATATCCTATAGCTCTGATATTTGCTTGGTTTGTGAAAACCTTTTTATGGCAGACAATCTTTTATAAAACGTACAGGCTGGCAGCACTCTTCTCCATCTACAGTATGCATACAGACTTGATATATTAAAGAGTGAGTACTCTAATAAAGAGCGAGTCCTATAAGTGTGAAGCTTCTGGCCAAGAAGAGAAATCGTTCAATTTTTCTTGGCCGAAGTGGGAAAAAAATTACCAGAGAAAGACAACTCAAAGACCTTTAAAATTAAAATATCTTGGCAAGTTGGTCTCACCATTATGAAACCATCCACTGATAGTGCATCTTCTCAACAAGCAAAAACCACTCAGCAGCCGTTAAACAGGTTAGAAAGCAACATTGAGTCCATGATCAATATATTTGGTGAGAAATTTGACTCTTATTGAACCAAAGTAAAGACTTTAGTGAAGAATACACAGTGTTGCAGGTAATGTTTAGGAGTGTGTAATCTTCGGGGGAGCAAGTCATACAATGGTGACCGTTATTTAAAAACTGTCTCCCAAATTCTTTAATGAAACAAACATATAGTCTGGTCACGGGAAACAAGTTTATCCAGTATAAATTATGGTAACCAGCAAGTGGCAAATGCCAGCATTATGGACATGCTGTGAGGCAGCCTTTGCCTGCAGACAAAGCACACGAACAGCAGGTGTTGTCACAGTCAGCTGCTAATGCCGATTGATTCTTTTGAGTGTGCCATCACATGAAGAAACTATTTGGAGAATCTGGGTCAGCGAATTCGAAGGTCACTTACAGTTATTAGTTAGATAGGTAATTAGATATGTAAAATACGTATAATAAAACTGTTTCAGTTGTAAAATGTAAATATAGATCCAACAGAGCCACAGCATAGTGTTAGGTATGAATTCATAGAGAAAATTTCAAATTTTGTTTTATAAATAAGCCATATCTCACTGGCAAGGGAACTGTTGATTGAAAAAGCTTCCAGAAGTTTTAAGCAGCCTTAAGCTGGAGTCTTACGACACGGCACGACAGACCCGACAAACCATCGTACCACATTTCAGCTTAGTAGCATAGGGTCACAATACCACGACAACATTAACACGGCAATTTCTGATTTGGCTGTCTGCAAATATATCCAAGCCAAATCCTACTAATATTATAAACGCGAAAGTTTGTAAGTATTGATGGATGGATGTTTGTTACTCTTTCACGTAAAAACTACTGAATAGATTTGAATGAAATTTGGCCTACAGCTAGCTTATAACCTGGATTAACACATAGACCCCATATTGATATGAAATTCCATCCCTAAGGGAGTGAAAAAGTGATAATTTCATTTTATAACAGAAAAATTCATAGGTCATAGACATACAAATAGTGAGTGAGTGTCATTTCTCTATGTCTGACACACAATCATACTCATAGTAAGGTCTGGCAAATTAATAATTTTCTCCTTGGTGAGACCAGTCCGCTTAGTGAAGCTCGCAGCGGCTAGCAAAATAAAGGCGCTAATAACAGTTTTGTTCTTAACTTCGTCAATAGATAGAGTTGCCTTGAATTTTAAACGCACCATCGTTTGAGGCGTTTGTCATGTCTTTAATTTTCGTTTGTTTGTGCCGTATGCGTTCCTATACTATTCATCCGATTGCGATGAAATTTTGGTGATTTGTTATGCACATGCCCATGAAGGTTAATGAGACGGTATAGCTATTTTTCAATAGTTGGAGCACGAATCGTGTCAAAAAATGTGTTTTTTCATTTTATATAGCGGCACTTTGTCTGTTTTTGTTGTATAAGTGTGCACGCATGACACAATTTATTTAAATATAAAAGAAAGACAGAGATAGAGTTATATATATATATATATACACACACACACACACACACACATATATATATATATATATCAGTGGCGTCTCGTCAGGGCAAGCAAGGCAAGCAGTGCTTGCCCAGGCAGTTTCCAGACATTATATTTTTAAAATAAATATTTTATTCAGAATAGTATTTTACTTTGGCTCGTGCCGTTAGGTGTATGTATTTTTTACACTATCTTCTTGGGACCCAGTACTGTGCGCTGTGCGCTATAAGAAAAGAACTCGTTGACACACAAAACATGCTGTTTTAGAAGCGTTGCTAGGTTTAGAAGCACCTGTAGGACCGCTTTCAGCAGGAAGGCTGCCGCAGTAGTTTCCTTTCGGGAGGGGGGGTGGCATGGTACAAAGGTTCAGGGAGGGGATTGGCTGTAAAAACACGTGGTAGAAGCTACGAAGGTAGCGCTTTCTTGCCGAACTGAAGCGAACATGGCCGAAGCAGACGGTGGAATTCTTCCGCCGACTGCTTCGGCTATGTCAGCCACAGTTCGGCAGGGCAGGTGGCGAGGTCGCTTTTCAGTCGGCGGTCGTCTCTCGGGGCGCGCGCATCTCTCTCGTGGGCTGTTGGCTGGCAGTGCGTGGGGTATTTGTGGGCGTACGCGTCCCGCGGGTGGCGGATACGGGATCCCAGCTCGAGAGTTGCAATCTCGCTGGGGTGGTTGTGAATAACCAATAGCAGTACGCGGACCAATGGCCGGCCTGTGGAGTCGTTATTACGGCTATCGGGGTGAAAGGTAGCCTGAATGCAGCTCAGCGCGTGGCAGAAAGCAGTTCCGTCGGCGAAGGCACCGCAGGGGAGCTCGATGTGCCCTAGATACGAAGTGTAGACGAACTGTGGGCTGGAAATTGCGGAGCTGTGAACTGCCGCGCGCGCAACGGAACTGAACAGCATCGTAACTCTGAAGGAAGAGATGGCGGCGCCTTTAAGTTGGGGCCCTGTTGGAGCCAGTGGTAGCCTGGGCGGCACGACCTTCAACCGTCCCGGGATTTTGGAGGACAAGAGGGTCCGACTCGCAAGATACTTAATTCGCCTGAACGACTTACCCCCACCCTGGCTTGAAAGGTAGTTGGCTGTTGACTGGAAGAAGGAAGATGAAGATGGCGCAATGTCAGGCTGCCTTTCGCCCCGTACGCACGCAGTTCGAGCCGGTTTGCTGGCTCGTCTGCCCACATCTGGTTTAACTGTGGCTGCCTGAGCAGCTGGGCTGGGCTGACGAGTGAAGTCGCCCGCCCCTGGGGGCGCATGCGCACCTGGTTAATAATAACCCAGGAGTACCCAACATTTAAATGCGGGCCGCAAGGCCCAAGCACCCAACTCCAGCATGGTTGATTTTTCAGCCCCTCCAACTCTTCTTACCTGGACCCTTCTTCCCTCTTGTCCAGTAGTTACCTGCTTGCTTAATGCATGTTAATTGATCCCCGCATGACCCGGCCCAGGGTTTTCCCTGTGTCTATGCAGGTTTTACCTGGGTCACATTAGCTAGCTTTTAAGCTGGGCGACCAATGAGGCGTCAGTCATGGTAACAATCGCAGCCATGGCTGGCCAGTAAACCCCAATAGCACACGATGCACGCGCCCTTGTCCCGCATGGTTAAAAACCCGCATGGAAGAGTGTATAGGCCTGAGACACACTTAGGTCCTCCCCTAACCTGGACCCTCCCCTTACAAACTTAGAATAATTTAGGAAAGGGAAAAAATCGTAACATTTCAGGAATGATTGACGTGCCAGTTTCTTGGTACACGTACCAGTTAACAGAGTTTCTGATCACGTATGAAGATAATTTCTTTTATGTTGGTACGAAAAATACCAAGATTTAATTTTTACTATTCTAGTACATTTTTATGAGGTTCTTCTCTTTATTTTAAGTACTTACTTTGCCATGTGTTGTCTGTTTATATATTTTGTACCAGATATCGATGATACTTAGTATATAAGTAATGTAGAGTAGGTATTTTACTATCAGAATAATGTAAATCAAACATTATTTTTTAAAAATAATTTATTTAAAAAAAAAGGACAATTTTTCTACCTGTGGAATAGTCAATGTTCAGTTAAGAAAACTACTTAAATAGCACCATTTTGTACCTTGAAATCCATATTTTCCCGGGGGATGTCCCCCGGACACCCCCCCCCCCATCCTCCCCCCATCATGTTTTGATGTGAACGGAGTTGTTGCTTCCCCTCATGTAAACCTCACGCCTCGCCACTGATATATATATAGTGTGATAGAGACGGAGAGATAAGTTGAGATAGAGCGAGGTATAGAGAATGAAATGTGTTAGATAAAGTTATATATATCAATAGATGTATAGAGCTATATATAGACATATATAGAAGATATAGAGATAGTGAAAGTATATATGTTGATATAAAGAGATAAATAGAGAGAGATACATAGATGTATATAGATGTAGATAGAGATAAATATATATAGAGAGATGGATAGATGATTTGTATATGTGGAACTACTTCAAACATATTACAAAACAAAACTGAATGAGGCATTGCAATGCAGGCCGAGCATTAGCTAGATAATGGAATCTTTTCAATATTAATAATCTCTTATTTTTCAGCTTTTTTCTATATTGTTTTATAAAGTATAAATTACATACAGACCAGGTAAATAACTATAAACTGGCAGAACAACGTCTTCGGGATCTGAAAGTGATATAAATTAATTTTCACACCTGACATTCAAATTAAGAAGACAATTACTAACTATACCCTGTGTTATGCCCGGGCAATGCCGGGTATTGCAGCTAGTCATTCATAAAGTGCAGTACAAAATTTGCTAAAAACAGAGTAGAAGAGAAAAAAAAAAGATGCTATCTCCGCCCATGCTTTTTTTTTTTTTTGGCTGAATTCTGTAGTCCTTCAACCCAATGTCGTACAGAATACCACGAGCCTGAACTTTATCAATTAAAAGTTCTTCGCTGAACTCGTCCATTATAAAATTAAATCTTCACCAATCTACAATAACAATATTGACCATAAACACGATAATATCTATTTATGAAGTAGCTTGGCTTCTGGGTTGTAGCCGCGTCCAAGGTGAATATATCACAGACGTATCGGTTGACATTGCACTCGCCATCATCAGGGTAGAAATACCTACTGTGTTTACTTATAATATAAACACACTTAAAATAAAATAAAAAATTTCTGTTTTTATTGTCCTTTACATGTTTTTGTCATTATTCTGTGTTATTGTTGTGGTATATCCTGTGTTATGTTTATACTTTTTTTTTCCTGTATATATTGATTGTATTAATTGCCTGCCTTTTAAAGGCTTTTTATTTTTGGGCAGGCACTAAAATTCCAAATTAATAAAATAAATAATGAAAAAATATTATATTATTATTGCTGGCTCATTTTTGAGGTATAAAAATTTCACAACTGTAAGATAAAAAAAAATTTTTTTAACAGCTCTTTACATGCTTGCATTTTATTTTATTTTATTTTATTTTATCAGCAATTTCTATTATGTGTTTACATCCAGCAGTGTATCGAATATCAGTCCCAATAATCAGTGTTATCCTTTCCCTCATCACAATGTAACCAAAATAGTGAGGTTAGAAAAAAATTGCTATCCAGCCTAGAAACATTGAACTTTGGAGTTATCATCAGATAAAGGTTTCTAATAGCTGAAGACTAGCTTTGAAAAATATTCTAATCACTTTTTACTACAAAAGAACAAATCCAATTTTTTTGCCAGCCTAAAAATAAATAAATTATAAACTATTAGAACTATCACTATAAATGGAAGCATGAAAACAGAAAAAAATTAGTGATTTGTCAGTTTCTTCAATAGCGTAACAAAAAATTTAAATTGTGTGTCATAAAACACTAAAAATTAATGTTAAATAAAGATCTGCTTAATTGTTTTTTTTTTTAGAAGTGAAACTTCTTTACAGCTGGTAGTTAAGTCGATGCATAGAGCATAAAGAAAAGAACGATGCTCATGAGTGGGGGATGGGTTAATTGGGGAGGGGGAGTAACAATTAAAGTAGTGTGTCTGATAACTATGGTATAAGAGACACTGTAGGCTTCATCAACATGATTGTTACATTTGTTACAATTGTTCAGTTTTATCATTCAAGTAATCAGGACTGTCAAGATGGTTGAGCTTCAAGATTTTTTTTTTAATGCTTGCTGCTTGGGCTTATCTTGATTGGATGAACATACCAAGTCTATTGCTTCTAAGTTATTCAACACATGCAAATCACTTTTACAGTTATGCCCTTGGTAATGTTTATAGTCATTAGATACTTTTTTTTTGATAGGGGGTCCAAAAAATTATTTGCCTCAGGTCCCGTAGTGTCTCTTGGTGGCTCTGCGAGTAATTATTGAATATTTTGTTTCATTCAAGTAAGTTATTGAAATATAAAGTTTCACTCACAATGGGAATGGAAACCACACACCCATTTTTTTCAATTTATACTCCTTTAGGCACGTTATGAAAAAAAAATTATGAGTGAATTTTTACAAAGTGCACGCTGCATGCAACAAGGGATGAAAAATGCTACATACAAATAAAAATTACATATGTGCTTTTAAATCATATATTTTAGTGATTAATATTGAATACTGGTCCATATAATTAATATTATTTATTTATTGGGAATATTATGGATGTAAATGGTGTTTATATAAAAATTTTCAAGTGTATTTATATCAGTGATGTTATGTTCCTGATTGTATAACGATGTCAGGTTGCTTATAAGCTTCGATTGTCGCTGGCAGGGAGTGTCTGTGGAAGGTTTGGTAGTCTCATGGCCATTTTCAGGGGAGTGTTTGTGAGGTTATGTTCCCATATGTATAATTTATTTACTTATGTATGATCAATTATTACACTATTATTTTATAAATAATTAAAATAAATAAATTAGAATTAACCTTGAGCATAATTAAATATAGATTTTCATAATTTATTATAAGCTGTTTCAATAATTTTACTAAGTTAAATAATTAATTTTATGCACTTGTACATGTTTATGTTATTTTTTTATTTTTATAGAATTTATACTTTACCAACCTATTTATAATATCACTTCAGTCCTTTTATTTTATTTCTATTAATTATTTGCATGTAAATTAAAAAAAATAGTTTTTTACTACACCAAGTAAGTAAGTACACTCGTCCATTTTTTTTCTTTCAAGATTATTTTGGTGCAGGGGCGTAGCCAGGGGGGGGGGGGGGTTAGGGGTTCAAACACCACCCCCCTCCCCTTAGCACCAAATCTTTAATAAATTTCTTATTCATCACGCAAACAAATTTCATATTAAAATTAATAAAATTTTTACCATTACAATATTTAAATTTAAGAACGGAAAACTGCTAAAATAGCACTATTTTACACTTTAAAAACCAAATTTTCCCAGGCCGCTTTAATACGGAGGGGGGCCATGCTTCTTAACACCCCCCATACAGAAATCCTGGCTACGCCACTGGTTTGGTGTACGGGATTGGAGGAATGTGGTGCACCTCACTCATCCTGATGTTTCCAGAACGACCTTGACAACCTGACGTGGCACGAGGTGCAGCGACGCGTGCGCGACGTGCAGCGAGAGCAGCAGATGTGCATCCACAAGCGCGACCTGACGGAGCTGGACATCTACCACCGCATCCTGAGGTGCGCGCGCCTGACATTCAGGCCCAGCCTGGCCTCTGTGGCCAGCCGTCGCTGCCCGTGAACCGGGAGCGAAGGACCAGTGTCGGCACTGTGGTGTGCGTCCGGCTTGACTGGTGGAAGGTCTTCCATCCGGCAGGAAGTTAAACCTCGATTTGGTTCGTCGGTCTGTTCCGTCCCCGACGATGGGAGCAGATGTCGGTCCCCAAAATGTCGCAGCGGTTCAGTCTTATAGGAAGCCTACCGTTGTTCGCCTGTGCTGTCATCGAGTCACATCGCTGGGTTCTCCTGTGTGTCTCTGTGTAGTATCGTTTGGTTCGTCTGTGTTGTCGGAATTTGTTTTTATTGTTTTCATCTACTGTTATTTTTGTAACTTTGACACCTCGTCGTCACCAAATGACTGAAAGCAAGTAATGGTCTCTTTAACCCATTTGCATCTACAAGCGTACTAGTACGCAGCTGTTTTTCTGGCCGATAACACCATAGGCGTACTGGTACGCAAAATGGCTAATCTGCCCGAAAAACTTGAAAAAATCCCTTTAGAATGAAAATAACCCCTCAGAGTAGCTAGTATTGTTATAACAAAGGTATATTATCGTGAAACTTAAACTATTTTTAAAATTTTATTTCAAGAATAAAAAAATTAATGAAAATAGAAAATAACTTTAATAATAGTAATATATAAAAATGTTTATGGATTCCATGGTATATCTAACATTAAAGTGAGTGGATGCAAATGGGTTAACAACCTTATAGTAATTACAAACTACTTCTGATGAGAAAATTAGTTAATATAACTGTCTGTGCTGTGATATTTTCCTCACTAATTCCTTCTACGGAATTCTCTGTGCTGTCTACGCACTTAACTTCTGACATCAGCTGATTTTGGTTTGTTTTGCCATTTTTCTTTAAAAAATTTTTTTTTAAAATCAAACTTCTCCATTGCAAGAACCATTCAAAGAATGTAATTTGTTCGTTCGTTTTAACTACTTGTTAGACTTGACACTCTATTTTCATTTCTGAAATACTCCTGTTATTTCCAAATGTGATTTATGAGAAACAAATTTTCCATACTTTACTGGGCCAATGTGAGTGTTGTTGCTGAGCTTTTGACAGTGCATGAAATGCCTGAATATAAGTAAGCTCTGCCAAAATGATTCTAACATACATAGCAGTATAAAAAATTACAGTGTTTTAAGAATTGGGTTTGTGTGAAATATTCTTGAGGTATTTAACTGTCTCTATTTAAGGAGTACTGTAAAAAACTTTTATTTCTATTTGCCTGTTTTTTTTTCCAGGTAAGCATTGCATTTTAAAATTCCTTATACTCTTTGGGTGTGCTTGTGTTCATGAAAGTATGGCAGTATGTGTTGCGCCTGAATTCTTTCAAACTTTTACACAAAATTACACCAAAAAATTCAATTATATTTCTTATTCTTTGTAAAGTGTATTAAATAATCATACTGGGGGCCTTTCAAATTGTATGTTATCATACATTAGCAGTGCTTCATGTTAGCTTTAAATTATGTCACCTTGAGAAATACAACTACTAAATGTTTTTTCCTACTGTTTTATTAAATGTGTCATATATAATCTTACTAATGCAGTATATATGGTTGGGTAAGTTTCTTCTAAAGATTAATTTAATACTGTCATACAGGAACAAGTTATTCTTTACAGATTTCTTACTTAACTGCAACCCCAATTTTTTTAGTGAATGGTGTTAATGCTAATCTTTCCTGAGTTCAGTTTGCATAGAAGCATAGATGGTTTAATTAAAAGCCATTAGAATTTACACATTGTATTCCTTTATTCTGCTTGCCCTTTGGCCTCTATGTTTACGAGTTGTGACCCATAAGCCACCAACATGCAGTTAATTTTTTTTATTTTTTTATATCAAAGTTCCTCTCTGTAACAATTTGCTGTGGGGATGTGTTGCAGATTTAAGAACTACATGGTTGCGATGATAAACAAGAATTTGCTGCCTGCAAAATTGAACATCCCACTTTTGGGGGAGATTGTGTTCTTTACGAGAGGACTCAAATACAACCTGGAAATGCTTTTATTCTGTGAGTAGTGAGTACTTTTGCAATTATTCATCAGATAGTTTGTGCATGTATGTGTGATGCAGTGTTTTTTAACATATTTCAGTCCTCTGTAGGAATATAATTTTTTAGAATAAGTGCTCTTCTGAAAAAATAAATTCTGAAAATGGTACTTTTGAGTTCCTCTTATTATATTTGACGATTCTGTAAAAAGGCATTACAATATTTCAAGGAGATTACCGGTAGTTTATCGTCTTGAACTTTTTTTTTACGTTAGGTTAGGTTAGCTGTCTTAATACTGTTGAATCATTTGAACAGTTGATTAGGTTAGGTTAGTGTCATTTAAAATACAGTAAATTGGTTTGAATGGTGGATTAGGTTAGGAGCTAAAAAATCCTTAACTGAATTTTTCAGAATAATTACTTCTAAAAAATACTATTTTACTAAAAAAAAATATTTTATGGAAAAAATTCTATTCTATGAAATTACCCCTA
Source organism: Bacillus rossius redtenbacheri (assembly GCF_032445375.1). Classification (NCBI taxonomy): domain Eukaryota; kingdom Metazoa; phylum Arthropoda; class Insecta; order Phasmatodea; family Bacillidae; genus Bacillus; species Bacillus rossius. The sequence goes on along the minus strand of NC_086333.1, from coordinate 65,016,680 downwards.
GGAGACTTGTGTTCAGCGACATTGCTTGAACCATGTAAAGTTTTGAAGTTTTGATGTAAATTTTACAAATCCAAATTTTCCTATGAATTCATTTAATTGTGTTTCCCTCCAGTTTTTGCATTGTTTTACTGCTACATCAAGTTAATTCATCCTTGATGGCATTTTATAACTGAGTTTTGGCAACACATTTATATAAACACTCAGGGACGAAGGGTGTTCTTCAAAGTAGGGGATCCAATATTTAAAGTATCAGGAATTTTCACATTGGTAAATGGCTCTTTAATTTTTAGAGACATAACTTTATTTTTTTTAAACAATTATTCTTTTTCATCATAATTCAAAATGTCACTAATATGAATTTGCAAAACATTTATTTTTAAGTTATACAGGTAATTATGAAGTCCGTAAAACATTTCTTAAAATCGGTACAGCGAAATGGAAAAGAATAACGTAACAAATTATATACCGCGTGAAAGAACAACTCTCAAAGTTTTTTTTAATGTAGCGCCAAAAAGCTATTTTAAAAAACAGACAGGGCCGCTAGTGCATGTAGTTGCTGAAAATGGCTGCGAACCAGGCAGAGAAAGCCTTTTGTGTGCTTGAATACGCCCGTAGCGAATCGGTAGTGAGTGTCCAAAGAGCTTTCCGTGGCTGGTTTAACAAAACACCACCAGTTTACAATAGCATAATGAGGTGGTACAAGAAATTCGAGGAAGACGGCTGTTTGTGCGACGCAAAACAGTCGGGTCGGCCAGGCGTGTCACAACAGACAGTGGATTGTGTACGGGACGTGATGGTGCGGAGTCCCAAGAAGTCAACTTATCGGGCTAGTGCAGAATTAAACATCCCTCAGCCAACAGTGTGGAAAATTCTTCGTAAGCGATTAAGAGTGAAGCTGTACAAATTGCAGCTTCTGCAAGCCATCAGCCACGATGACAAATTGCTCCGACTGCAGTTCTGCACTGCCATGCAGAACAGTCTTGAAGACTATGACTTTGCAAGCAAATTAATCTTCAGTGACGAAGCCACTTTTCATCTCTCAGGAAGAGTCAGCCGACACAACATACGCATATGGGGGACAAAGAGTCCACATGCAACTCTCGAACACGTCCGAGATTCGCCAAAAGTTAACGTGTTCTGTGTCATGTCAAACAAGACAGTTTATGGCCCCTTCTTCTTCGCTGAGAGAACTGTCACTGGTATCACCTACCTCGACATGTTGCAATTGTGACTTATGCCACAACTTGAAGCTGATAGCAGGGACTTCATCTTCCAACAAGATGGTGCTCCACCTCATTACCACAATATGGTACGAGATTATCTGAATGAGACGTTGCCACATCGCTGGATGGGCCGTGGGGCGGCCGCTGACCAAATGCTACTCCCGTGGCCACCACGATCACCGGACTTGACACCTTGCGATTTTTTCTTGTGAGGATACATCAAGGATAGTGTTTATGTTATGTTCCAACTCTACCACAGAACCTTGACGAATCGAGACACCGCATCGTAGCAGCTGCTCTTACCATCACTCCTGATATTCTGGGTTGGGTATGGGCAGAATTGGACTATCAATTAGATGTGCGTCGTGTGACGCAAGGTGGACACATAGAACATTTATAATTATAACTAGTGAAAAAAAAAAACTTTAAAGGTTTTTCTTTCACATAGTACCTATATAATTTGTTACATAATTCTTAGCCATTTCAATGTACCAATTTTTTGAAATGTTTCACGGACTTTATAATTTTTCTGTATTTAAATTTTCTAATTTGATTGAATTTATACTTCCCTAACCGTATTTATAATATCACTCCAATCATTTTATTATTTTATTTATAATAATTATTTTAAGTTAGTTTTTTTTATTATGTCAAGTAAGTATAACTTCAAAAGCACGTTCATAAGTAGTGTTAGGAGTTTTCTGCACACCAAAGGCCAAAATTCTGCGATAGTGAAACACAAATTCTGCGATAAATAATGTAAAGTTCTGCAATTTATTAAAAACTAGCCGAACCCGCCCGCTTTGCTGGACGTGAAATAAGGTAACTGCATTGAAGGCAAATAATTAAGTAATGACTGTTATACGCAACACCCCATTAAAATTCGTATAGTAGTTTTGTAGAACACCGCGTACAAACAGACAGACAGAAAAAGAACTACTGTTTTACTATAGTAAGATAGATAGATTATTCTTACATGTTCGCATCCATGCAGTATATGAAAAATGAGCATGCATAGCCCTATACCTATAACTATACATAGCTGCTGCCCACGACTTTTTCCGCATGGAATTTTGTATTATCTTGCACCATTAAGAAATTTTAAACATTATAACATAACAGTTGATACAGTTGTAGTAGTTTTCTTATGTTCACAAATGATAATTTTTCTCACCTCTATTTCAGTCTTTGCAATGAAAATATGTTACTACCTAAATTTTGAGTAAAATGTTTCTACTTTCAAATTTAATGTCGGGAAGACACTTCATAAAATTTCTTTGTAAACCACATTTACTGTTTTCCCGTCTTGAGCTAGAATGTAAAGATTGTCTGCATTACTGACCCGCGAGCAAGCCACATACATCTGGCCGTAGGAAAAACAATCAGACCTTATGTCGACACCAGCTGCCTTAAGGCTCTGACCCTGAGACTTATTTATTGTCATCGCGAAACAAACTGCTATTGGAAACTGTGTGCGCTTGAACCCGAGCAGGAAGTTATTCGGGATGATCGGTATGCGTGGTATGGAAACAGTTTCACCTGAGCCACATCCAGTAAGAATCTCAGCTTCGATCATATTTCGTTGTAGAGCAGTTACTTTAAGTTGGGTTCCATTGCACAATTTTGGGGGAGTAAGGTTCCTCAGAAGCATTATTGGAACACCGACTTTGAGAACAATTTTTTGAACAGGAAGACCACTTGCAGTGACAGAACTCAAAAACTCAACTGGATAATTAGTGACGTCGTCCTGATTAAGGACGCTGTTAAACGATGTGTAAACCACTTCAGCCCCATTCAATGGTTTAAAATTTTTTCATTGATTGCAGCAGCTTGGTCATTTCTTGGAGTGAGTATGGCACGTTCACATAACCACGTATATTCCTGATGCTGTATGTTTAACAGATCCCCGAATACCGAATGTATGAGTTCGTCTCCCGAAGATACGACTCTGCCAAGTATTTCTGTAAGCGTCACCTGACAGTGTTGCTCAGGGAGGGCACCTGTGTCCTGTCCACAGCTTCAACTGCTTTTTTATTCGCCATCGTGCATTCATCCCAAACGATTAGAGAGCAATCTTGTAACACTTTTGTCATATCACAATTTCTTGTTATCGAACATGTTGGTGATTCATGAGTGTATTTATGAGAGCAGATTTTCATAAAATAAATCATTCAACAATTAAAGCTGTTTATTTAATTTAATTAAGCGGACGGGTTCACCCCAAGGAGAAAATTGACGTGGCGAGACCTTGTGGACATAGAGAAATGACACACACTCACTATTTATGTGTCTATGAAACATGATTTTTTTCTGCAACTTAAATTGTAATATACAAAAAGGGTATTGAAAATTGAAACAAATATGGCGACACTACAAACTGTCAGGATCTTTATTTTTTTCTTTTAGTTCCTTACAATAGCAAAACTTAATGGCTTCTTATAATGATTATATTGTATGTCATAAAATTAAGATTTCTTTTCTTTCCTTGAGCCAATTTTGATGAAATAAAGCTTATATTTCTTTCTCTGCTACGCTCAAGTTAACTTGAAAACCCCATTAAAATTTGTTTTGTAGTTTTGTAGAACACCGCGTACAAACAGACAGACAGAAAAAAAAAACTACTGTTTTATTATAGTATATAGATAGTTTATTACGTTTGAAACAGGTATATACAACCTAAATAAGTCTAACTAAAGGGAATTATATTATTATTATTTCTATACATGTGAAATTCCTACCTAATATAAAGCACTATACAAATTTTGAAATACAGCATTAATCATATTCTTGTGTTCAAAAGTTCAAACAACTGAGCATTTGTGAACTAACTATTTTTTATAAAGACTGGTATTGAAATGCAACATGTTGAGCATCTTAATAATTTCTGGTAACAGATTACATCTGTTGTCTGAAAGAATGTCCTTATAAAATGAAAAACTTCTTTCACAGTCAACACTGTGGGTAGGCATGCATAAATAAGCCCTTGCTATACCTGCCAGAACTGGACACCTGCCCTTTACGCTGTCCCAAAACTGGAATGGGTCTACATTTAAACAATCTTAGTCTTTTAAGATTACAATGTAAGTAGCAAACTCTACTTCATCACAAGATGCTAGAAGTGACAGTACACTAACATAATTGTTAAAATTGTGTGACAGCAGAATAGCTTTATTAGGAGAAAATATTCTCACATATTTCAAAAAATTCCAACCTTGTTGACCCTGTGCTGACTGATATTTAGCCAGTTTTTCCAACGAGCTAACAAAAACAATTTTGAATAGCTGTTTTACAGAAACTGAACTTTCAGCAGGCATTTCATTCAAGTAATGGGAGTGGTCTGTTTTCGACTGAAGTTCAAGGTAAGCCTTCAAATCTACTAGGGTGTCATACACTTCTGTTGCCTTGGGACTCTGACTTTTAAACTCTTGTCAGAAGTTGAACAAGTTTCTGACACATTTCAGCAATGAACTTCAAACAAGCTGATAGTTTCTTCTGGTTGACATAATTTTGCACAACATCAACAACATGTGACAAAGCATTAGATGGAACACTTGTATGTTGCAGTTCTTCCTCCAGAAATGACTTTTAGACTTCAAGTGTAATTTTATCGTGGTACATTACTGCCTGAAACCATGAGTTCCAACGAAGAATAACTGGAATAACAGGTGCTTTCACTTCCAGACCTCTATCTCTCAGGTAGTTCATGAACCTTGCTTTCCTGGCTGGTGCGTTACAAAATAACATTTTCATTGCACTCACAAATGCATAAACGTCTTTGAATGTCTTTCTCCAAACATCACGAACCAATGACATGATATGTGCAATACAAGTAATGTGGATGCAGTGAGGAAAACCTCCATTCAGTGTTTCTTTATATGCCTTCAGCATATAAGCTGCATTATCAGTAACAAACACTAAAACATTATTGTAGTCAATATTATAATTTTACACTGCTTTTATAATGCTTTCAGCCACAGTAAAACTATTGGTTTTTTCCAACATTATTGTATACACAAGAAATGGTTGAAGTTTACCTTCATGTCTCATGTGCATTCAAAGGTATGAAAATAATGTTCAAAACATACTGCATTTCAACATCAGTTGTTTCGTCAGTTACAATAGCTATTTGTTTCCCTTGCAATTCCGACATCAACTTCCCTTGGTATTCCGCATGCAAAGCAGGAAGGTGCTCTTTACGCAGCTGTGAGTGACTTGGAATAGAGCCACCATTTACAACATGCTTGTTCAAAAATGAACGAAACTCACTGTTGTCAAGTTTTGTCAGTGGTATGTTAGCACTGATGCATGCTTTCACGAGATCTTGGGACACAATTTTTCTTTCAGCAGAAAAACTTTCTTTTTTGAAGGAAGTACCAATAGTTGTTTGCTCGGAGGTAACCAATCATTGTTTGCAAATGTGAGGTGTGTTGCACCGACCTGGCTTTATGTTTTTGAGAATTTAAATTATCTTTAATCGTGGAGAGCCGTTTATGGTCCAATAACACATTGCAAATGGAGCAAAAAAGTTTACCACCATCACTGTGTAACACACCTGGAAATTCCTTAGCTCTATCTGCCACAGACTTGTTTCCCACATGCGATTTTCCCCCGCTGGCTTCTTGCAAAATCGGTGATTCTGCAACGATTCTGCGATTATGCGGGACTCTTGTAATTCTGCGAAATATTCCGCGATCGCGGAATCGCGGAAAACTCCTAACCCTATTCATAATTACAAACTTATGCTTTATTCTGGTTTCTGACTTAGAAAACCTTCTGCGGAGTTAGTTACACATGTTTTTTTTTCAGACAGCTGCTGTGTCTTGGCTGTTTTCAGGCGTGCCCAAGTATATTTGTAAAGTTGTCGTGTGTGTTACGTGAAAAGTTCTGAGTTTGCGTGTGGCCCATTGTGATGATCGCTGATAGCACGGCCAGCGTCGTGTGACGCCTGCATGTTTGTGTGCGGCGGCAGGGGGGCCGTGGGCGCTTTTCGAGAACAACTGGCACCTGCGCGAGGACTACAAGAAGGCGGGCCGGCGCCACGACCTCGCCCAGCAGCTCTCCAAGCACGTGCTGTGGGTGGGCATCGCGAACTTCCTGCTCTGCCCGCTCATCCTGCTCTGGCAGATACTCTACTCCTTCTTCAACTACGCTGAGGTGAGGGCGTGGACCACTCGGTCGTAAAGCCTCCTTTCCACGGCCGTCGGGGTGATTCTACCTAGAGACAACAAGTAATGGTTTTATTAAGGATGGTGGGTCAAATCCTCAAACACATGAATCTCTAGTATTTGAAAGATTCAAGATTCAGTGAAAACAAGCCCAAGACACAATAGGTATTGGAGGAAATGTAGTAAATTAAAAAAATTTCAAAACTGACAAAAATATTTTATTGTTCAGAAAAAAAATTTAAAAAAAAAATTATTGTTGCATGTTTAGTTAAAAATAAAATAATTTTCACTATGCTATAAAAACTGTATAGATTATGCATTACCAAATAGGAGTATAAATAATTTTTTACACTCTTATATGTTTATTCACATGTAACATTGCATAAATCCTGCTAATAATAACCACACTTTAGCCAAGACTGTGCTAGATTGCTTATGAGTTTCTTGCTAAGGGTTCATAATTATTTTATAATGTTTCATCTATTATGCATAGACTTTTAAAAGTTCCTTTATTTATGCTTAAAGGATATTAATTGTTGTTATTCATTTTGGTTAGGTTTTACGTAAAGATCAGTATATTTTTTTATTCCTTTATTACTATTTGTTGGTAGGTTAAATTAATGAGTGTATTAATTGTATTGTTATGTTTTTAAAGTTGCTGTACTTCAGAATTTTAGAAGGCAATATTTCAAAACCAAAAAGATGGAGGCATGACACTATGGCACCATTAATTATTTATTTTGTTTCCAATAATTGCGTTGTTGGTAAAACTATAGGTGCATGACTGCACAGCATTCAATTAGTAGAATGTTCGCTGGGCGTTATTTGGTCAGCCAATCAGGACAAACAGTCAGGTAATCAGTTTGAAATACACTTAAAAAAAATTGAACAAGTCTCAGTTAAATTTATAATCAAAACTAATTTTAAAAATTTGGAAGTTGTACATAACATGTTTGCAAGATAACCGTGTGGTGCAACAGCTTTTTTGAGTAGTGTACATCATTGCCACTCGGCTTATAATATAGAATACAATTTTATTACCGTGTTTTCTCGCATAATCGTCGCACATTTTATTCTAAAATCAGGTTTGAAAAGTAGGGGTGCGATGATTATGCGTAAAAAAAATTTTGTTAGGTAAAGTTATTCTTAAAAACAAAACCCGTTCATGGAAAGTATGTTTATTTAAAAAAAAGGTGGAGTATACAAGAGCACGCCAAACAATTTATATTAATAATTCATTAAACAAAAACCTTTCTTCAACTTCAAATAGAAAAACAAAATCTGTGACACGAATGTAAGTGACTTGAATCTGTGACGTGTTCTAATGCGTAACTACCACGAAAGAATGCGGGCTATCAAATGTTGTTATCTCGGCACTCGACAGAGAGTGCGCGTTGCATGCAATTGGCGAGATATCGATATTCGACTACGTGCGCGCGCTCTATACGGGAAGCAACATAACCAAATATGAATTATGCCAACTAGTGCTGGCTATATGTTTACCAGCGGTACACTGCGGCGACACAGACAATCAGTTAAAGAAAATAACGTTTAAAAAGTCTTTAAAAGATCATTTACACGTCAGACAACTTCGTATTTCCGTTAATTAAATAATTAAGTGGTAATGTCCGAATAAATATTAGATTTCTACTTTAAAATACATCGTTTTATACGGAAAAGATATAAGATACCTACACAAAGTGCTCGGCATCTGATAGCGGGACCAAAAAACATCATGCGACGTTTATGGGAGAAGTTTTTTTTATCCCAAATTTGATGGTCAAAAATATAGGTGCGATGATTATGCGATAAAAGGGGGTATTGGTTTTCTGGTTAAAGCTTATGTTTGTTTCAAGCTTCTGTGGATACTGAAAACGTAGTGTTGGTGTTTCTGCTAGATGATCAAGCGCGAGCCGGGCAGCCTTGGTTCGCGTCGGTGGTCCATCTATGGTCGGCTGTACCTCCGCCACTTCAATGAGCTGGAGCATGAGCTGAACGCCCGCCTCAACCGGGCGTACAGGCCGGCATCGCAGTACATGAACAGCTTCACGTCGCCCATCATGTCCGTCTTCGCCAAGTAGGTGGCCAGCTGTGACCGTCAGAACAACTGTTAAGCTGAACGTGCTTCCTAAAACGTACCGTACTTGGGCCGGTGAAGAAAATGCATCCTAAATTGTATTGGCTGACTAGAGGCAGGTGTCAAAACTGCACCCTGAAATGTACCATATTTACTTGACTAGAGGCATATGTCAAAACTGCTTCCTTAAACGTACTATTCTAGTCTGACTAGAGGTCGGTGTCAAAACTGCTGCCTTAAATGTACTATTCTAGTCTGACTAGAGGTCGGTGTCAAAACTGCATTCTAAATGTACTCTACTTGACTGACTAGAGGCTGGTTTCAGTACTGCATCTTAAAACATACTGTAGTACTTGCCTGACTAGAGGCCAATCTCAGTTTCAAGGTGAACCAAACATTTTGATAATCCTCCATCGAGAAAAAAAATATATTTTTTTTCTCCACATCAGAATGACTTTCACTCACTTTGAAGCTCATTTTTCTACATTCTTCACCATTATGCTTTCTTCTTGTAGACATTGTGTTGGCGTGTGGCTGCACAGTTGTTTAAGTACAATGTGCAACATTAGGTTTTTAATTACTATCATAAGAATTGGTTGTTTTGGAACTTGAGATGCATTTGTGCCACATTTTTCGTCAAGATCACCTATAACAGGTAGGTAATTGTACAACTTATAATTAATATTAGTACAGGAAAGCACCAGTACAACGAACTTCAGTTAAACGAACACTTCACTTAACCGAACTCATTGTTTGGTCCCGCCAAAAACGTATATAATAACCTTGAATTGTATTTCATCTTAACGAATTTTACGACGGTCCGTTTCTTCCTGAAACAAAAATATTCACTTGAACGAACAACCTTGAGGCAAATTTTGAAAAAAATTACCATCCAAAAACTTGGAATTTAATTTTAATTTTCTTATTCAAACGTAACAGCGTGTACGTAAACAAAAACAATAACGGAACTAGTATGTGTGCGCATGTACTGTCGACATGAGTAGATTAATTCTCGTGTTTTGAAATAATAATGGAATGGTATTACGTCCGTTGTACGATACAAATAGTACATATTCTCGGACTTTTCGTTTGTTGGCTACTTACATCACGATAATTTTTGTACGGTACTTTGGCTAACCTGTGCTGTTTTAATTTATTTCTTGAAATTCATTTTTTTCACCATATTGTTTTTGTCGTGTCTACAGACGTGAAATTTTTTTCCTTTTTTCAATAGTGTTGTGTTCTTCAGTGCCGGTTGTGGGAAGCCTACAACTCACGTAGTTTCGGTTCCCTGCAAGAATTTCCGAAGATTTCCGTTTCGGTATTAACGCCACTTCAGCCGCTAAATCAATGAAAACAAGCATGTTGTGACTAACCTAACCCAACCCTTCGATTTTTTTAATTTCAATTTTTGAGAGAAATCCAAAGTTGCACGAACGTGGTAGGAAACCGAAACTACGTGAGTTGTAGGCTACCGGCCGGTTGTAGAAATGAAGCGAGTATCTGGGGGATAAAAAAAAGAACGCAATTCTTCAAAACTTTCGACCTAAGACCTAACTATTCAAAAGAATGGCAATGCTTGTCGTCTTCAAATGTTTTGGAACACCACGCGTTTTGTAATGTATGCACGTTTGACTTTTCGATTGCACATGGTGGAAGGGATGACTGTAGAGGGCACATTGAATTAAAGAAACAGGCGGAACATTTTATAGTCATGACGAGCAATAAATCCATATCGTAGTTTTTTCGCTACATCTGAAAAAAACGAAAGTAACGAACGCAGAGTTATTGTTTACAAGTTCTTTTGTTTGTCTTCTGTTGTTTGTTTATAAGACAGTTCTTTTCCAACCAGGATAAAAGAAGCAAATAAAAAGATAATTGTTCAAAAGTATAACTTTGAATACTTTGAATTGAAGGTTGAAAATTTCCTGTAAAATTAATGACATTTCTTACATATTAAGATGATTGTATTGTTCAAATAGTTTTTTTCTTCGATTCATTAATTTTCATTGTATTCATATACATAGGCCTACATTTTTAATTTTTTTTTGCATATTATTGTCCTTTGTTTTCTCTTGTGTGTGTCATAAATAAATAATTCCTCAGGAAAAATTTATTGTGCATGATTTACGCGTACTTTTTTCATATAATTGTCATTACTGATGGGTGTGATTTGAGGTTGGCAGCTCTGCCTACAATGTGTCTCCTGACCATAGACAAAGCATCAGCAGAGAGTATGTGAACAGGTTCTTCAAGCGGCCATAGACTAATGACTGAGATACTGAACCTTAAAACACTTAAAGTGTTTCATGTGTTTATCGGTATACATATTTATAACAATGCTTATGTTTCAGTATAAAGAACTTCAGTATAACAAACTCAACTATTTTTTGGTCCCTTCATGTTCTTTATAGTGAAGCTTTCCTGTATTAGTGCAAAGTGTTTACCATAGGTTAATGTTACATGTAAGAAGGAAAATATTTTTATCCATTGGCAAGCATACCTGCTTTCCATTTAGATATCAAATTATGAAAACACCCGCTTGGGTAGATTTCAAAGAAAGACTACCTTTTGTAGCTGTTACCATGGGTGTCAACTGACAACCATAACTGCAAGGGGTTTTTGGAGGGCAAATAAACCTTTAGGGCATTATGAGGTAAAAGTGGTATGAAGTATGAACACCACTAAATGTACATCAAATGAGTTGCTTTAGTTACGTTTAATAATTACATTACTGAAATCCTGAAATGGTTTTTAGTTATAAAACTGTAATAAAAATTTATTAAGAGCAATTGGATGAAAAATTTACTTATTGTGAATACATCGGTCAGCAAATACACTTGTTTACTCTTGCGTAGGTTGCTGAAGGCATCAACAAGGGTGCTTACTCTTACATTTTTGTGTACATTACAAATGCACACACATATTTGTGTTTTGTTCCAGATGCTTAATAAAAATTTAAACAATAAAAACACTAATAATAATAACAATAATAAAACCATTTCAATTTGGAAACATGTGAACAGTGAATGTTAATCAAGAACTGTTTATGTCTGGTAGTATTGCATTTGGTACTGTTCATAGAATATTAATACACAGTGTCATCCTAATTAACTCCCAGAAGAAAACAATTTACAGGGAAAAAAATAATTTGTAACTCATACTAATTTATGGTTGTAACACTAGGCATATTTCATTACTCCTTGGGTTTAATTTTCATTTTTGATAATTGATATTACTACTCCAGAGATACTAAGAATGCCAATTATATGTAATGGTAGTTAAAGAGGTTAATTAAAGTGACAACTGTGTTCTTTAGAGAAATTTTGTGGTTATGAGGCTTGGAGAGGACTTGCATAACGTAATTCTTTGGAACTTAAATAAAAAAGGAACACGTGGAAAAAAAAATTTAGTAACGAGGTTTGCTGATTGGGCAGACATTATGTGTGTCTGTTTTGTCTGCTGCAGGTTCGTAGCCTTCATTGCTGGAGCGTTGTTTGCAGTGGCGGTTGCGTGCACGCTGTATGACGACGACCTGCTCAAAGTGGAGGGTACAGTCACTACCATCACCATACTCGGGGCGATCATAGCTGGTGCCAGGTGAACTCACATTTGTGTGTTTTTTCTCGCCTCTGCTCGGAATGTTTTGATTGGTGTGTGTGTGAAACAGTGTGTGATAGTATGTGAGAGATTTGAGTGTAATTGTGTAAGTACTTGCGTGAGAGTATGTATTATGTGTGTGTGAGAGTGAATGAGAGGATATTTGTGAGAGACTGTGTTTGTGTGAGTGTGAGAGTATGAACCATTTTCATGTCATCTGATTTGGTGCAGATATGTCTATGAAAAAGCATGGTTTTCAAAGCGGTTTAGATACCAAATAACGCTGGTGGTGGCAGATACCCTTCTCCCATCAAAGCAATTTGGGTTCCATTCCCAGTGGGGTCAAACTCAATCTTTTTTCATTTGGGAAACATGGCAGACGTTGCCATTTAGCCTGGAAAGGGGGGTGGGGGTGGTTCTCCTCAGGGTACTCCTGTTTCCTTCACCATTTCATTCTCGTCTCATCACGCCCTCATCGTCGCTGTTGTCTTGATGTTTATGGCTGTGTGTGATAGACACAGTAAAGGTTTGTTAAGAAGTCTCTCAAGTTACTTAGAAATTTCAGACTTATCAAGAGGGATATTTTGTATGTATTTATAGGTACATTGCTTGATTTTTTTGATCTTATGCTGGACATTTTCTTCAGTGGAATTTTTTATTAAGCTGTGTTTTACTGTATTATCAGGCTTGGCAGTTTTTTTTTGTTACCTTAGGTAAGTGAAATGGGGGAAATGGAAATTCTTGGGAAAAATTGTGCAAGTGATCTGTACACACTTAATAACAGAGAAGTGAACACAAAAGATGAGACATCAAATCCTCATTCATTGATTCATTTTTTATTCATCCATCCAATCACCTATTATTCATTCTTCATTCATCTATTATTCATTCTTCATTCGTTCCTTTATCTATTATTCATTCATCTATATCTGTTCCTAATTCGTTCCTTCTAGGGTGTTCATACCGGACGAGAACCTGGTGTGGTGCCCGGAGAAGCTGATGACTGCCGTGCTCGCTCATGTGCACTACCTGCCTGACAGCTGGCGCGGCCAGGCACACACCCACAGAGTGCGCAACGAGTTCTCCCAGATATTTCAGTACAAAGCGGTGAGTCGAGTTTCTCCTACCACCATCGGCGTTTGTGTTCGCGCCTCGTCGATGTTCGTCCGAGTACCTCCGTGTGTTACTTTCCTGGGCGCGGTGTCTTTATTTTATTTTTGCAGACTGTATTTTACATTTGTTTGGGATCAGACCGTACTCGGCAATTTGCATTGCTGGGAACTGGTAGTGATCACGAGTGTTCAGTATGCAAGTGCTCGCTTTGTAAACAAATAAAGTGTTCGATTAACTGTGTTAAAACACGCTGGTATCAGGTAAGTACAGTAAAACTCACTTAAGATGTTCTTGCATGATAAATTTTCTCGCTTATTAAGTTCCCAAAATTATTCCCGTGATAACTTCCATACAACCCAATGTTCATTTTTCCCATTCATAACATTTGCGTTAATAGATGCTCCCCGCATATAACGTTCAGCATTTGTGGGAAAAAATAAACTTATGTTTATCTCTAAACAAACTTTGAAATTCAATTTATTGTTCATTTTAAGAAATTTACTTATTTCCAAATTATAAAAAAATAGTTTGTACTGCACATGACTGTCGAAACCTTTGCCGCACGCCACATGCTGCTACAAGTGTATTTTTTGACCAAAAATCTGCTTGCATTTGTATACACTTAGAGGCTAGTCCATTTTCCCTATTCCAGTTATACCATGTGACGAATACACAGCAAACCAGATTACCCTCAGCCAGTACTCATTGACCTGTTTGCATTTTTTTATTTTTTTGCAAGCAGTGCGCGCACTTTGTATCATGCTCAGTAAACGATAATTGATAACCCACAAATAAGGGGTTTTGGTTTGCGATCTTTTTAGGGATGAGTTTAAGGTTATTAAGCATAATAAACGTTTAGTGTTGTGAAAAACAGTGTATAATGACATCTACAAGTAGTGGAGGACCCATCAAACGGAAGGCTTGGCATTTCAAGAAAAAACTGAAAATAATATTGGATGATGATGCGAATCCTTTGATACCAAGAGAGAGTATGGCAAAAAAGTCTCGGGATGCTGACATCTTTGAACGGAATCATAATAAAGTGAGACCAACTTTTGGCTACTAGTGTTTTCTCAAAGTGTAAAAAAATTAAAGTTGATATACACACAAAATGTTCTGGATACTGAGAGGAAGAGTTGGACAATTTTGTGATGCATCAGTCTGAAAATGTGTTAAAACAAATAACTTTGACCCAGTATTTTTCAAAACCGTAAATGTTAAGTTACTGTTTTTTTTTCTTGTGTCGTTTTCATAATTTTTTTTATTGTGACTATTGAATTGAATTTAGTTTAAATAATAATTAATATACTTGTATAGTTTTTCCAGCATGCTGACGATATGTGTAATTTTTGAGTTAATACAGTATGATATTTGATTAAAAAATTTTTTTATATAGCAACTGAATTTAAACTATGTATTTCCCTGTTAATAAGTTTTCTCTGTTAAGGAGTTTTTATCATCCAGTCCCTTAAAAAGGTCTTAACAGGGTTTTACTGTATGTCATACTTTAGCTAGGTGACAGTTAACTGATAGTGATAGAATATTGTGTTTGTAACTGTCATGTGTTAAATTTATACTGGAGAATTAGACTATTTTAAATTGGAGACAGCGGAGCTTTGAAAATTGAAACTTAATATATATATATATATATTTTTTTTTACTTGGGCTTTTTGTTATAACTTAACTCAACTGCAAAATCTCCTAAAAAAATTCTAGCATTCATGTAGATTTTGTGTTATTTTGGCGAAAATATACGGCTATCAAAATAAAATAAAAAAAAACACAATTTAAGTAGTTTCTAAATAGTTTTGGTGTTTGGTTGTTCAGATAAACTGTATCGTACTGTATATAATAGTTTTTTTTTTTGCCATTAATGCTGATTAAGAAATTTTTTATGGTACAGAGCTTTGTTATTGTTAAGCATAAGGTAGTTGGGATTTTGAAGCAGTAATATTTATTATTTCAGTGTTACTGTATTTTCAATAGCTGAAAAAAAACTAGAATGTCCTCAATTATTATCACTCATGCTGTGATGATAACCAGTTACATACGGGCAGCGTACTTCGGGTATAGATGCTTGTGCGTTGTATCATCATATATTACAAAAATAAAATACTCCTTACTGCAACACCTGGAAATTCTTTACAAAAACCTGGATTTATGTATCTCAAATAGAGTGGCCACCTTGTTTAAACTCTTAATTAACGGTTAAGTAAATAAAAGCAGTCACTATCTTATGCAACTCAATGAAATGCATGAGGCAAATGAACACTTAACATTGCATATTGTTTATTATTATTAATATTGTTATTATTAGTAGTATTAGTATTGTAATATTAAGACATTGACAAAAGTTAAAATTAGGGTTGGAAACTAGGTCAGACCAGAAAGAAATTACAGCCATGTAATCAAGCTAATAAATTTTTTCTCTTTGGGCAACTGCTAAAAAAGTTAAGTATGTATATTTAATAGAGCCAGTAACATACATAAAATTAAAACAAATTTTAACAAAGTGTTAAATATTTTACAAGGAGGTTCAAAATATAAAACCATTAAATCATGGCCTTAGTAATAACTGTGAACTATTATCTGCAGAAAAAAAACTCTGGTGTTAAAACTAAATTTGTAAACATAACATAGGCGTTGTTTAGTTTTGACAAGGCAGTTAGATGTTTGTACAGAAAGTTAAAACATTTGTACATTTGTGGTTACAGGTGTACCTTCTGGAAGAACTTCTCTCACCAATCATCACGCCCTTCATTCTCTGCTTCATCGTGCGCCACAGGGCGCTGGATATAGTCGACTTTTACCGCAACTTCACGGTCGAAGTTGTTGGCGTGGGTGACGTGTGCTCGTTCGCACAGATGGATGTCCGTCGTCACGGGAACCCGCTGTGGCAGACGAAGAGCGTCCTGGAGTCTTTGGACCACACAGGAGATCACAAACCTAGTCAACAAACTCCGGTGATTACTTATACTGCTGTGAATATATAGACCAGACAGCTCTTCCTCGCTTTTCTTCTCTCTCTCTCTTTCTCTTTGTGTTACTGATTTAAAAAATTCAGGAAATAATTTGGGTACACTGAGATTTTTTTCCATTTGGTTAGAAACTTGTGGGACACATTGTTATATATTACCTTATATACTGAGAAAAATTGGCATTAAATACTTATCATTCAGTACCATTGAAAATCAAGGTCGAAAGGAGAATTGAATAGTAATATGATAATTTTGTAACAGAATCTTAATTGGGTTCGTAATTTAGCTTGATGGCTGATAAAAAAATTGATCTATACCTATATATAGAGACCTGAAAAATTTGCTACCACGATAACGCGAATTTAAGCATTTTCACATGTAAAACGCGAATTTCTGCACTTTTAATTGAAAACGCCTATTTATCATGCTTTTGGCACATTTTAAAGAAATTTTGTAAAATCCGCCTAACAATTACGTATCAAAATAAAGATGAATCGTAATTAATTATTCATACGTATATTTACAATGATTTTCCGTAAGTTAATTACTTTTCTAGATACTGCGGTTATTTTGATTTCTTAGTTTAGTCGCCATCTTCCTTTCCTCAACGGTTGTTCACTTGTACTATAAAAATAAAATTTGTCACGGGCTTGAAATATATTTATACATAATTATAAAAATGCAATGTTCAATTTCTTTCGTAAATTGTTCTCATATTCTTATAACATCGATTAAATTTACTTTTATATTTTTAACGGTGCCTTTACGTTTGGGTTGAAAATAAATCGGCTGGCTAAGAATGTTTGAGATTTCATGTTGGTCACTCTGTTTTGTTCGTTATTTTCATACAAACAAGTTTCTTCTGACAAAAACTTTAATACGTAAATTACGTTGTAGTATAATACAAACGACAATATTTATTGTTAAATAATTATTAAAATTAATTTTTAAACTTTCCTATACCCATATTTTAAAGGTATAGTTGAATAACACGAAAGAGACATACAACAAGTATGGAACTTCAATCGTAACCTCAAAATATGAAATCCTACGAAGCTGTAAACAAGTTTGCCGCGAAAACCAATTATTTTATCAACGAGTAACGTAGCTTGTGCGATTATATGAGGTGTTTGTTTTCGTTGTGGTTTTCTGGATTTTGAGCATTGCGTTAAAATAATTGTACAGCTAATGTTAAATTAAGTGTAAAGTTACCCATATTTTGTTTGAAATGCGTAAGCCTACCGTAAATGCGTGTATACGGTCGGAAGAATTCAAACATTAAGGTTTCTACGCTTCTGACCCAAAAACGTTAATGTGCAGACAATGCAGCTGCACAGTTACATATTAAAAAAGAGATAAGAACAGCAGAAGTCAGTGGGTTCGTTACCACAATGCCAAAATACCATAATGCCGAATGTCAAAATTGACCACAACGCCGACAGCTAGAAAACTGCTGTGTACCACAACGCCGAAATAACAACTGAATGAATTTGTGTGTGTTTCTTAAATGTACCTAACGCCGAAATACCACAATCAAACCTAACCTAACCTAGCGTAATATAACCTAACCTAACCTAGCCTACCCTAGCCTAGCCTAACCTAGTCTAACTTAACCTTGTCTAACCTAACCTAACCTTTGTAGCAGTCCTGCAATGACATTTTTCGGCATTAGTGTATTTCGGCGTTGTGGTACACAGCAGTTTTCTAGCTGTCGGCGTTGTGGTAAATTTGGCATTTCCGCGTTGTGGTGCGTTCCCTAGTTAGTTTTTGTAAACAATAATTCGTAATTTTGTAAAAAAAAAAATCAGTACCAGTTTTAAAGTAAGGAAAATAATACCTATTTTGAAGAAAAAAAATAACACCTATTTTTCAGAAAAATAACACCTATTTTTCAGAAAAATAACATCTACTTTTTCAGGTCTCTACCTATATATCACTTTGGATTCATTTTTTAAAATGAGATGAGAGTATAGAATGAGATGTTAAATTAGCCTTTTTTGTTTTGCTAGAAATATTGATTTTTAATGGTTGTGGCTATTTTCGACTTACAACTTTACATATGATAGAAGTACTGTCAATTTATGAGGGCATTAAAATAAATTTAATGTGCACAAACTGTAATGGAATCTTAAAGATGCAGCTAGTGTCTTGCGATAAAACGTTAGCAAGATAGAAGATTAAACATGATTTATTTCTTTACTTTGTTGCAGCTATCAAACTGAGTACGCATCTACACATCTTTTTTGAGTCATGGGACCATGATTTATTTTTTGTAGTAGTAAAATTATGTTAAGAATAATGGAGGGGAAAAGTTATGAGTTTTTCAAATTTTATCTTAGATGCTCTTTTTTGTCTTATTCATATTGCACACACGTACAGTAATGTCTTGGATGAAATGTGACAGATTGCCAATAAATCGTTATGTTTTGTAGAAACATTTTTGCTCAGTGTATATTTTAGGCATGTTAGTTTAATAGCATTATTATTCATGATGGAGAGTGAAGCTTTTGCACCCCTTAAAAGAACTTCTCTGTGTCTGTAAGACAGTAATGATTGCTTCGTATAACCACCATATTGGGAGGAGGAAATGGGTGGTCGGGCCTAACTTCCGCCAGCACAGTCTCCATTTGCCAGTGCTTACCTTCTGTTTGGGGAACTCGGTGCGGCCGCAGGCGGAGGATGGGAAGACCGAGCTGTCGCTGTTCCACTTCACGCACACCAACCCGGAGTGGAGCCCCCCGGACGAGTCCCAGCAGAACTTCGTGACCTCGGTGCGGAACCACGCGAGGCGGGACGCGGACGAGCTCACCCAGGTGCTGGAGCCCGTCGACAACGCCTTGCTGTCTTCCCTGCGGTCGGTGTCTTCCCTCGGAGACGAGGTGGGTGCCGCGGGGTCTTTACATGTATTGTGTGGGAACATTTTAACCGATGATTTTCCTGAAAATGCAAGCTGCCAATAGCACAAAAAAATATGGTAAATATGTACAAGATCAGTGCACAAGAAATACACATTAGCCTTTTAATTAATTTTTTCGTGACTTTTACCAAAATATACTTAAAAATGGTGACTTTTTCGGGACCTTCGTGACCTTTTACAACATTCGTGACTTTTTCGTGACTTTCATGACCTAGTAGACACCCTGAACAAGTATTCAAAGTTTTTTCGCTACTGTCTGACTAAACAGTACGGGAGAAAAATTGTGTAAACCTTTCAAAACACTGCATTTTTGTCATTTCAAACTTGAAAACAAAATTTTATTTGTATTCTTTTCATCACATGCACCAGAAGTGGGGAGAGAAAAAAAAAATTGCCAACAACCATGGACTACAACACCACAAAATAGGGACACTACATTTGAGATGGGCATTCAAAAAAGTAATCAATATTATTTTCTAAAGCATATAAATCGATAGTCACAATTGATCTAACATCATGTGATATTTTATATATCTACTGACGTTGCAACTCAAAAATATATTTAACAAAACAAAATTATTGTTTTACAATTTCAGATAAAATTAGTATAAATTGTGTTTACGATTTGTTTACTTCATGAATGAGTGTTGTTGCAGTTCTAGTGGAGTTCTCTCCTAGGTCTCAACAACGAGGAAAAACGGATTTCAAACATTATGTTGCACATATACCTACTACAGTGAAACCAGGTTATAATGTTCCCGCATATAATGTTTTCCCGCTTATAATGCCATATTTTTTTAAGTCCCGACAATTTCCCCACAAGAGCAACGTATTTATTTCCCATTTATAATATTTCACGAATTATGCTGTTCCCGCTTATAATGTTTGCTTTCTGAATCCAGTTTGTGGCGCAAACGGTTTTATAAATGTAACTATTTCAACCATTATTCAACCAATTAAATTAAACGCGTAAATTAAATAATATCAACACATAATAATTACATTTTTGTTTACAGTCGTTAAACCATAGATATAGATTGTTCAAATAGGTTTGTGTTGCGAAAACAAAATGTAACACTGGCACTTCCAGTGAGCACTGGCTAATTAACTAACCCTGTGCACTGTAGCATTCGATACAATATCGAATACAGTACCATACACTCAAGTTTGCAGTTTTGTGTCTATTGGCATCTTCACCTAGGGAAACAATAACAAATAGTTACAGTAATCCTGTTTTATGACGCATGTTCTTACGTAGTTTTATAAAATTGTACATACATACTATCAAGTGCTAAATCAGTGTTTCCTGCTTATAATGTTTTCCTGTTTATAATGTTTTTTTTTCTTTTTCCCTCTTGAAAAACATTATAACAGGGTTCTTACTTTGTTCGTCTGTGTAAACTGGGGTAAGAACATGCCATGGCAGATTGTGACACAATAGCCCATCGTTTGCCTGAAAACCATGGCTGAATTGGGATTTGAACCCTATTCCTCTCTGGAATGCAAGACCCTAGTCTTACCATTGCATCTGCTGCCTCACTTTATAGCTGCCTAATTTGAATCCTTGCTTAGAGTTTTTTTTCATTTAATTTGAAGGAACACACTCATTCATGAAGTAAATGAATCGTAAACACAATTTCTGCTATAATTTTATCTGAAATTGTAAAACAATAATTTCGTTTTGTTAAATATATTTTTGATTTGCAACGTCTGTAGATATACAAAATATCACATGATGTTAGATCAATTTGTGACTTATCGATTACTTTTTTGAATGCCCATCTCAATGTAGTGTCCCTATTTTGTGGTGTTGTAGTCCATGGTTGTTGGCAAACTTTTTTTTTTTTTTTTCTCCCCATTTCTGGTGCATGTGACGAAAAGAATACAAATAACATTTTGTTTTCAAGTTTGAAATGACAAAAATGCAGTGTTTTGAAAGGTTTACATAATTTTTCTCCCGTACTGTTTAGTGAGACAGTAGCGAAAAAAAAAAACTTTGAATACTTGTTGCATGTTTAAAACACTGCTTATTGTTCATGTTGTTGATTATGAAGTCCCATTAAACATAAAAAAAAAAAAAAAAAGTATTTACATCACACAAATGACAATCTCAGCAGTGAACGTTGGTATGTTTCAAACTCACGCAGTATGCTATGTCAGGTATTTGTAAACAAACAAATATAATAGTTATTTTAAAGTGTTTGTATTCGAGGTTGAATCGAATACAAATAGTTTATTATTAGTTTTCAAAAAATTCAAATATTCAAACAGGTCTGATAAACACACATATACTAGCAGAGCAATTGTTAAGGAGATGTTAAAGCAGGAACTGATAATTGCCAAACATTATGATGGTAGTACTTTTAATTTGTAGTTATGTAAATATAACTAATATATGTATTGATTCAGGAAATTTATTTTGTGAAAAGAATGTTAGGTTTGACCGTTTCAACTCCACGTCGAATTTTTATTTTTGTCGAGATCGGGATGAAAGAAAATCACGGTTTGCGTGTTTCAACTGATTGCTGCTGGTGGCCTCAGCGTGGACGAGGTTTCAAACTGCGCGGGGTGTGTCTTGCAGTTCAGCAGCCTGATCACCAGCCTGCTGCGTGGCAACCAGGCGCCGGGCACCGATGCGTTCGTGGGGGCGGGCGTGCCGTCTGCCGCGTTCGCGCCCGACTCGAGTGGGCACGAGGGCAGGCGCCCGGCGCTGGGGGGCCTGACCAGGGCCGAGGGACCCCTGCACTACGACCTGGGGCTGTTGCACAGGTGAGCGTCTTGAGGTGCGGAGGCTGGGCGCCCGCTACCTTTGGCTGGTTCCCGCCTCGAGGGATGGGGATGGGAACAGAAATGGACACCATCTTTGTTTTAAAAGATTTTACATCGTAATAATTTTGTATTGTTAGTTTTTCATTTCAAAATTTGGCTTATTAAATCATTTACTGGAATGCCTGGCTGCTACAAATTGTGTCCTCTTGGAAGTCATTGGTAGAGCTGCGATATAGCCGAAATAACCCCGAAAAGCACATCAATATAATGTATAACACCATGTAGGTAAGTTATACACCATAATACCATAAAACACCAAAATGCAACAAAGTTATCATTAAATTAATTAGCATTTTTAATGAAAACACAAAAAATGTAATCTTTTAATACATTGAATTCAATGAATGTGAGTTACTTTTATTTAGTATGGAGTTATTACAAAAACAATTGCATTTAATAGATCGGAAAAAAAAAATTAGCTTTTTTTTTTGATATTACAACTGTAAATAGTAACTAATTTTTACATTATTTCATTGGAACATTTTACTTGCCGATTTATATTTATTGTTCCCAGTAGTTTTACATGCTTATTACAAATTATTATACTGTAAAAGTGCATCATATATCTGTCACAATTATACTGTTTTGGTGAAGTAAGTATCATTGAACAATTAAGTGTCATATTTGTTGAAAATTGTGCTTTCTTTATGAATAAAAAGAGTTCATAAGAAATAAAACAATAACTCTAAAATCTTATGTTTTAAAAACAAAATTGTCTTAAAAATAAAACAATAAAATTTTGTCTGTAGTCATTAGATGGTCTTTAATTTTGAGTTAATTTTTGGACTACATCTTTGGTACTGCTATCTACACGTACTATTTTATAGTCCGTATAAATCTCTTAGTGTGGGTCTTACTCTTAACGAAGGCGTGTCTTCAATATATAACGGATATTGTTATGGCACGGAAATTTTGCAAATCACGATATCGCAAACTAACACGGAAATTAACCTCCATTTGCGACTAAACCGTGAAATAGTTTGTTTTTACAAAATAAAAATGAAATGCAACTTAAAATCATTGTTAACAATATTAAGTATCATCAAGTGCAAAAACAAAAATGCAAATTGAACTTCTTCATAATGTACACACCAAGTTTATTCTTGCATCTTCCATATTAATGTTTTGCCATGTTTTCACTACAATAGTTGCAGATGCAGCATATGTTTATCATGGGAAAAAAAAATTACTACATAATTTTTCTTGTTAATATGAAAATTTTCTTTGAATATGCAGTTTTTACAAAGTATTAAAAAAACCTTTTAAACAAGAAGATTGAGGATTAACATAAAACTATTACCACAACGTTATTTTTGTTCTGAAGCATAGTCTATCAACTGCTAAATAATGTTTTAACCTCCAACTTTCTGAGCCATTCAGAAACAATTAATACCTGTTTCCACCATAGAGATATTCTCCAAAGATACAAGTGTGCTGCGTAATATCTTTTCGAAGCGTACCTACAGATTTTTACAAGAGTTACACGTAGTATTGTACTAACATTTTACTGCGACATCTTAATAATTATTTTGGATTTGAAACCACATAAAATTTTATAACTGTGAAATGAAACTAAAATGCTCAACCTTAAAAGCAAAATGTGATGGAAAATAAAACAATTTTTTACTGACCTCTAATAATTGTTATATCATAAAGCTGTTCTATCTCTCGCCCATAATAAATGATTTTGGGAACCTTGTTTTCAGGGGCGTATGCTTGGGGTGAGGATGAGGGGGGATACACCCCTTCCTCCAAAATCACAAACAAAAATATCATTCCCACCGTAAAAGTAAAGAATTAAAAAATATATAAAATATTAAAATTGTCTTATTCCCACCAACAAGAGAGAAATTGAAAGCATCAGCGAGAAAAGTAGTTCTTTCTCGCACCCCTCCCTCTGAAATGAAATTCTGCATATGCTCCTGATTGTTTCATGTTACATATCAGTCAATAAATCGTTTACATATGAACTTTGTTTTGTTTTCAAATGGAATAAATGTGTGCCAAGATACACTAGACCCCGAGTTTGCAAACCCAGATGTAACGACGGTAGCGACTATACGAATACGTACCTACATTCTTAGGAACCACCGAAACATCAGAAATATTGACACCAAAATATAAATAATCGAAAACAAAATTTAAAAAAATCCTAATGAAAGTTAATAAAACTAGTTATTTTTTAAAGCACAGCATTTATTTTGTTTGGGAAAAAAATTGGACATTCTGTTTCTAAATGTGGTGGCTGTAGCTTCTACGACGTAAGTGGGCGCGTGGGAAACTCGTGGCTGGTGCGTACCGGTGGCAGCGGTGGAATCATGACGTATGGCCTACCCCTCCCTCTCCGGGTTTACATCTTCAAGGCTAAAGCTCATTTCTCCCAGAAACACAAACCATCGTGCCTGCCCCTTCTAAACATTCCAACATTCCCGCCCCTCCACCGTGAAGTAATAATTTTTTGCAGCCGGTAACACAGATGGCAGTAGTGTTAAATTTAAAGTGTTTCATGCAGTTGGGTAAGTAGGTACTGTGAGGAGATTACTGTTAAAGTGTTCTGTTCACAGCCTTCAACAGCGACAAGAGGTAACGAACAGCTCCCTGGGTACGTCAGCGTTTGGTCGAGGAGCTAGCACAAACCCGAACCCCATCGACTTGACGGCAGCTGATATGAGCCTCAGTACTTTGTACCTGCATGAGCTTCATCAAAGACATGTGAGTGCTGCAGTTTCTGTAAACAGCTGCTTTACATGTTTCCACATTAAACATTACATTTACAGGATGTCGACACATTGGAAAGTTAGGGAAAATCTGAGAGAAGTCAGGATCATCAGGGATTTTACTGGAAAATGTCATGCATGCTCCAGTCTGCCGTCACTCACACTGTGAAAGCTTTTTTTTTTATGGTTTTTCATTGTAGTCATGCACACTATAAAATGGTGTATGCAAGGTTCTGTTTCAAATTAAAAAAAAAAAATTGGAGAAAGAACTAGGCCAGCTATGGGTAAATAGGAGTTGAAAAGTTCTTAATTTCTTTCAGAAAATTACAACATGCATACATTATTTACCCGAAAATAATGTGACTGAAAACAATGTGATCCCAAACGTTTTGATTATGAGTTTATGAAAAATACTTTACGGATTGGAAATCACAATTCAAGTACCGTATTTACCCGCATATGGGTTGCATATTTTATGCCAATTTTCAGTTTAATTAGTGTAGTGAAACTTATATGTTAATTTATAATTTTGGGGAAAAAAGGCTTTATAATTGTGGTGTGTCTTGAGTATGTGTATAAATAACTCTCCTGTGTTGGTTTTTAATAAGTAATTTATGAGTAAGTTTAAATTGTTCAGTTAAAATATCTGAGCAGTGCGTACTATGAATAGAGCCATTGTGCTACGTCTGCCCAGCTGCTGCACCAGACGCCCAGCTGAGCTGTTAATGGCAGAGTCACGTGACTTGTTGGGCTGGCATTTGGCTGGAGGAGGGAAATCTAAAAATAAACCAGCGAGGTTGTATGTATGCTTTCTGTAAGTGCGTGAGGCCATGCAGTGGTGTTTACGGTACTTCCTCCCTCCCCCACCCAGACTTGTAAATGTCCGTGAACTGGCACAAACTCCACTTGTCTATTTCAACAGGTTTTTAAGGCGCAACTGTAACCCAACATAACTGTTTTGTGCGTGAAATTCCTCAGCTTTCAAACGCGACAGTCCATGACAAAACTACAGCCATCGTTGGTGGTTGGTGCTTTGAAAACCGCACGTTCTTCAGCTCCTGCATGAATTTCTTGCTGACGATTGCGTGCGTGCATGGGTGGGTGCTAGTTTTTGTAAAATAAACTGACAATGGTAGCTTGCTTTTTTTTTTATATTCTGGGGGAGGATTAAAAAAATACAATGGCGCTGTCTTTTGTTATTAGGAGGGAACGTATATCAGAAGGGGAGAAGCAGAGAAAAGTGGGCTGGCCTCCATTCCTTCTACACAGTAATTAATCAGCACAAAAAGCTGACAAAAAGAGTACAGAGGGTTAAAACCAGTTCCATATTTCTTATGCTCCAATAAGCTGAGACACGGAAAAAAAGACTTCACTTGTACTCTACTTTAGACAGATATATGGTGCAACTCTTACTTGAGGGTGACCCATACACCGAGGCGACTTCTGCAGGTAAATGTGGTACATAGGATAGCTCATGAAAATTATTCAAATTATTTAATCTATTGCATATTTGCTATATCATTTCTGGTGCCACTTTCATCCATAAAGTGATTTGCATTGTCTCTTTTGAAACACCGAGCTGCTGTTTTAAAAAAAAATTGTTATTTATGACTAGCTCAAAAGCAGCAAAGAATGTGATGATATACAGTGGTTGTTTGGGAGGGTGGAAGCGGTTTGGTCGAAAGGGGGGGGGGAGCCTTTGTAAGAAGCCACATGAAGAGCTGCAGAAATAACTCAAGTGACTTAACTCCATTTGCATCCTCTTTTATCATCCTGCATCTCTCATCTGTCTTTGCCTGTGCAGAGGTTCAGGAATCCCCGGACTAAAGTGGCATGAGTGATGCAGTTCACAGGCAGAGCATGTGGTTTTTAACACGCTTTTTTCAGCTTCACATGTAGCTGTGTAATCGAATCTTGGAAGTCGATTTTAACCTGCTTCTAATTGTCATATCAATTTGGAAATTTGCAAGTACAGTATATGTAATCCGTACGACAATACAGTAATTTCATGACCATGGCATGAAAATATTAAAATTTAAAGATTTTTGACGTGACATCTAATAAATCGATGAACGCCGGCTGCACGCACGCAAATGTGTCCCGTTACGCACATTGTCCCGTTACACTGTGTCCCGTTGCGCTCATTGTGCACTTGCGCCGCATCTATCTCTCTTCCACTCGATTGGAACAACCATCAATTTGACTTTTTCGAGGCACATTAAACTTGAAACACTCCCATTCGTTTCCTACTTTTCCTATCATCGTCCTATCCTTAACAGAATAACACAGATTGGAAGAAGTTAAATAGCAAACATGTATAAAAGTTATAGTTAAAATAATCTCTTCGTTAAAGTAATAAACATATTTGAATTAATGAGTGCAAATAAAAGTGTATCAATTAAATTGTAGATTTCATTTCACTCCTTTGTATCCATACAAAATAGTGATAATTCAATAAAAATGATTCAATTTTATTCATAAAAGTATGCAATCATTTCATCAATGTTTTGTTATGACGTCGTCACGTTAAACTATCGTCCGTAAATCGACTTTACAAACAACCAATTTTTTAAATATATTTTTAATTTTTACTTTTTAGTTATATTGAATTCAATTTGTTGCGTGTCGGTATGCGCCCCCAGGTGAGCCAGGACATCAGCCTCGGCCGGTCCATGTGGCAGCAGTTCCCTCTCGCCCAGCGGGGCCAGGGCGACCAGCCGCAGGCGGCGGAGAGGACGCCCCTGCTCACCCCCGCCGCAAAGTCCTCCAGGAACTCGTAGCAGCGAGACGTGAGTGGATGCGTGCGTGTCCCTTCCCTTCTCTCTCTGCCTGAGCTGGCGTCCACGTGGCTGGAACGGGGCTGACGCTTGCAGGCAGCCGGCTGCCCCCACCCGAGGGACGGACCGGTCGTTCCGGCCGGCCTGGAGAACGCGTGAGGCGGGATGGGGTATTATGGAGCAGTGACGGAATGGATCGGTTGGTTGAAACGGGAGCGCCCCAAGAAAACCCACAGGCCACTGCAACATCTGTCACATTTCCCACTTGCTACCTAGAAATCCGGGTTCTGTCGTTCAGGCCAGCCTGAAGAATGCGTGAGGTGAGATGGGGTATTATGGAGCAGTGACGGAATGGATCGGTTGGTTGAAACGGGAGCGCCCCAAGAAAACCCACAGGCCACTGCGACATCTTGTCACATTTCCCACTCGCTAGCTAGAAATCCGGGTTTGACCCCGCCAGGAATCAAACCTGGATCACCTTGGTATCTAACCACTCGAACATCGCACCTTTCCGTCATATATTTTAATGTTTTTGAAACAAACAGATTTGGTTGATGAGTCAAAATTAAATAATTCAAAATTTTCCAATAGCAGTAGTTAGATGCCAATATTTGATAGTAACTAAGATAGTTACTTTTTAAGTTCAGTAAACTGTACAACATGTACTAACAGGGTGGTACAGATCATGAAGTAATGAAACTGAATAATCGGTTACAAAAGTTACAAAATATAATTGGTGCTGAAAGTCGCAAAACTTTAATGCCCAGCAGCTTTATGTTGACTTGCATTTTTATGTTGATGTCCCCTTCTGTGTCGCCTGTGTAATGATATGTGAGAAAATGTTTTTATTTTATAGTATCAGTATCATGTGTGATTCACATTTTTGGGAATTTTTGATTCATTAGTTAGTATAGTGAAAAAAAATAGTACTAGATTATTAGTAGATAAATATTTTTTTTTTTTTTTGTTTCAGTGGGAAAAACTACCAGTTGTGGACATTCAGCTGCCAGCCAGTGTTCAAAAACGGTTTTTAAAAAATTGTTATTTAAGAGGTGATTTGTTTTCACCAACTATATTTTACACATAACACATGCATTAATGTGTTCTAAGCTTGTGCAATTTTATTCATAGGTAATAAGTTCAGAATTTGCAGCTATCATACACATATTTAATGTACCTTGCTAAGTACTAAGTAGGGCTGCATTATTTTTTAAGCATACGAAAATGATGTTAGAGCTGGGCATAATGAAGGAGCAATCCATTGCTTAAATTTGTACGTATTAATGTTTTTACATTTGAGCTTCAAATGAGCAGCTCATGAGATTATGAATGTGTGAATGAATTAGGGCGAAACGTCTCAATGTCAAGGTTGGGAACCATGAGAGAGGGTGCAGCGACGGAGTGAATTGGTGGGGGGAAAAGGGAGTGCTACCAGCGAAAACTACGGTTCATGTAAACATTCATGTTGGGAAGTAGTACAAAAATGCCCTGCTGCATAACTGTGGCCTATAACTTTCTGGTAGAAGCTGCAGGGTTTGAGTGGCCAGAGCACATCTCCTACCAACGTGATGTGGGTTTTTATTCTTGGTGGGATGGAACCCTGATTTTTTGGGCAAGTGGGAAATTTTGGGACATTGCCATAAGCTGGTGAGTTTTCTCAGGGTATTCCACCCCCCCTCCCCTCCCCCAACAATTCATTCCATTACTGTTCTATTGTCATCGCATTGTCACAGATGTGATGTGTGTACAACCTCAAAGATAGTGCACTATTTGTAGTGGATTGGAAGAGGTGGGCCGCCAAAAATCGGGTGCGGAACTTCCATTCCTGCCATACCCTCGTGTTTCTGGCATAGCTAAAAAATTTTTCAATTGAAACTTATTTTCCAGCAAATCAAGTTAAGTCAATTTCAGGACATAACGAAAATACTAAACGTGCAATGCTCGGGAGTGGAGCTTGACACTCTTGACAGTGGAGCGGGGAGGGGTTGAAGTACAGAGTTGGAAAACTGTATGACTCTCTGCATGATTTCCTTTGTCGCCATTTTTGTTTCAGTTGTGAACCATCAGTGTACTTCATTGAAGGCCAATGTATGTATCACAGTTTAGTTACCAAATTACTTGTCGAAAACACAGCTGCAGCAATGCTTGTTGGCATGTTTGCATTGTAGCACACTTGTATGCAATGTAGGAGATGATTTTTTTTTTCTTTTCGAAATTGGTGTGACTAAAATTCACTAGTCAAGCCAATTCAGAGAATGGAGCAAGCCTGCAAATTTTTAGTACCAACAACTTTTTTCTTTTAATAAATTTATTTTTAGTATTTTTCTCTTGTCTTGCCATGCTGCAGTTTCTGTTAATGGAAATGCTGCAACATTTCTTACAATGCCAACTTTCAAGAACAGTCACTAGTAATACGTA
Source organism: Bacillus rossius redtenbacheri (assembly GCF_032445375.1). Classification (NCBI taxonomy): domain Eukaryota; kingdom Metazoa; phylum Arthropoda; class Insecta; order Phasmatodea; family Bacillidae; genus Bacillus; species Bacillus rossius. The sequence goes on along the minus strand of NC_086333.1, from coordinate 64,986,866 downwards.
AAGAAGGTGGTCGTAAAAACACTATCAAAACTATATTTTCCATAATGCAGAAAATTTTCAAAATTCATAGTTAAACACTCAAATATACACTTTTTGTTAACTAGGCAAAAAAAAAATTATTTATTATTGCACAATTAGAAGCAACTAGAACATAATACCCATCTCCTATGTCAGATGCTAGTCGATCAACTTTCCTTTTTGGAGCATCACAAATCAAAGACAAACAAGCACGAAGAAAATTCGTTGAAGCTACAAGCATGCACGCAGTGTTCTCGACACGTACAAAATTTTAAATATTTGCCAGAGCTAAACCTAAATTGTAATTTCTGAAGTACCATTTGTAAAAGCGTAACTGTATAGGAAAATTCATAACTATTATGACAGATTCATAGCCATTGTCATGTCTGCTCACATAGTGCTTATTGCCTGTACCGAAGTGTTTCAGTGGTTCAGAAGCTTACCTCAGCTCTGAACATTGCAAGGGATTGTTACTTTTGGCCCGCCTCCCCAGAGAACTCTAAAATGGGCACTTTCTGCTCTTTGTAAATTTAGAAGCATTGTACTTTTGTGTGAAATCATTGGAAGTTGGGATTTCTTTGAGGCCATCAGCAACCATATTATGATTTTTACCATCTGGTACCTCTAGCTGAAATGTCGGCCCAGTTGTAGTTAACAGGACTTAAAGTTCTATTAATACATTGTTATGGACACTTTAAAGACTAAAAAATTTTTGTAAATATGGTGGAGAATTTTAAAGAATCTGTTTTAATACAGACAATTTACTCGTAAAGACAAATATTTAGTCACAGTAAAATCTCTCTGTTTCATACTGGCAAATATTGAAGGTAAAAAAGTGAGTTTTGACATATGTATTTAGATAAACCAGTTTAGATTACTTTTTCTAAAACCAAACACACACCCCTCAATATTCTTGTAAGTTTTAATTACCAGTTTTAAAAATACATTCAAAAGTTAAATGGGATAGTCATTATTTTAATCATTTAAAAATTAGTTGTACATAACAATTTCAACTTCTGATGTTTATTTTACATTACATTTAATTTTCAGAATTAACATTAAAATATTTTGAAATCTTTTAACCTCTTGAATAAAATTATATTTGACTATTTAATGTTGTGACAGTAATGGGTCGTTTCTATACAACAAGCCACCATTGGTTTTGGTTGCAGTGATCGATGTCAGGCTGTTTAAGTTGCCAATTGTTATGGCTGGTAAAGCATTAATATTCTAGTCAATTTTTTTTGCAAGAAGTGTGAATTTGTTAAATTAACCTAGTAATGAAATAATATATAACTTACCATAAATGCCTAGTAAATATAAGTGGAGTTAAGCAATTTTTGTATTTACTCATTTCATTTAGCTGTGAAATGTGCATAAATTATTTTTTTAATGTTTATTACTTTGTACAAATGCGTGTGTGAGATTAAGAATTTATTTGTAAGTGAAGTTGTGAAAATGTATTGATATGACTAAGTTGTTTAACATGTACACTTGTGATATTAAATAATTTTAATTTTTTGTTTAATACTGTAATTATGTATTTGTTCTGAAGAAATAAAAGAAAACATACATTGTTAGATTTCCTATATTTCTTATTTTTCTTTTTTTCTGTAAATGGTACGATATATGTGGACACCAGAAGACAAGGGGTCTAAGTGACATTTTTTAAGAAATCAAGTTAAGTATGGAATAGGGTAGTTGAAATACCAATATTTTGAGTGGTAAAGAGACCGAAGTGGATTTCTTGACAGGTGCTGCTACCTAGCGGAGAGCCCCTACACCAACTAGAAAAATGTTATTCCTTGGAGCACTAGGGGTCTGTGTCACTAGGATCCCTTTATATCTCAACAATCACAGGAACCTCATGGACGGTAGTGCAAGCCTTTCGGATTCAGGTAATTAGCTAAAAGTGAATACTAAAAAGTTCATTAACATTATTATTCTCTTTCCTTTTAGCATTTTAAATTGGTATAATGAAATATAATAATGAATGACAATAATACTGCAAAACTAACTTCTGTTTACTAGACCTGGTACTCTTTTGTTTGTACAGATCCACCACCTTTGGCGATGATGATTCAGATGCTGATAAGGATTACGACCCTGGAGAAGACAGTGAATTGACCAACGAAACATTGTCAGGTAATTTTATTTGTATGCTAACCTAAACAAATTCACTGAAACTTTTCTATTAATATGACTGTGGTGCAATGCAATGTGGGAATTAACATTTGCTGTTTTACCGAGCCATTTTAATAAGGTCCACATGACTTTTATTTGAAGATCGCTGAATAACTGTTAATTCTTGCTTCAGAAACTTACCTACCCATTGTTATATATTTACAATTTACACTTGAATTGATAGGAGAACCTATGTATGCGATGTCCAATCTGTTCTTTTGAGACTAAAACTAGTGTGTTTTTTGTTCTTTTCAGAAAGCAGTGAAGAACATGGAACAGTGGAGGACTTTCCTGCCAAAAGACTTTGGGCTTATAGAGGTGAAGAAGAAAAAATGTCAAAGGGACATGTACGTCCAAAAAGACTGGGTAGGCTTAATTGCATCTTCAAGCAGGGAATTTATAGTAACACTGATGGAAGATGATGACTTGATCAGTATTTAACAACTGAACACTTTCTTCCCAAAAACGGTGAAAGGAATCAAAGGAACGCAAGTTTATTTCAAGACGACTTCTCCAACCATACTGTACTTCAAAAGAACAGTCGGGAGTATTGAGTCTTTTCAAGAACTGCCAATGGTTAGACCAAGAATTGGACAGCTTCCTGTACATCTGGCACCAGCTACTGCATAACCAAAATTAAAAGAAAAGAAATAGGTTGTCTGTTTACAGACGATAATTTAACGTGACAACTTCATAACAAAACATTGATGAAATGATTGCATACTTTTATGAATAAAATTGAATAATTTTTATTGAATTATCACTTTTTTGTATAGATATGTACAAAGAAGGGGTGAAATGAAATCTACAATTTAATGGATAAATTTACTTTTATTTGCACTCATTAATTCAAATATGTTTATTACTTTATCGAAGAGATTATTTTAACTATCACTTATATACATGTTTGCTACTTAACTTCTTCCAATCTGTGTTATTCTGTTAAGGATAGGACGATGATAGGAAAAGAATGGGAGTGTTTCAAGTTTAATGTGCCTCGAAAAAGTCAAATCTATGGTTGTTCCAATCGAGTGGAAGAGAGATAGATGCAGCGCAAGCGTACAATGAGCGTAACGGGACAATGAGTCATCCTTTTTTCATGCGTGCAGCCGGCGTTCGATTTATTAGACGTCACGTCAAAAAATATGATTATTTGATGGGACTCCTTCAATTTGTGCCTCCAATACACCATAATTTTTACATTGAGCTACCTCGCAACACAACAGAAGAAGCTACATCACTAGTCGGTGAAAGAGAAGAGTTAGAAGCAGAAAATGTGTACGATACAGACTGACAATTAATTAGTAGGAATAATAAAATTAATAAATTTAAACAATCATTTGTATCAATAAACATGTTTTTAATTTCATAAAAGTACTGTATTTACTTGATAGTCCATTTTTCCTAGAAGTCAAGGGATCCAAGTGACAACTTCTTGACAGTAAAAGGGTCTAAGGGACCTAAAATTAAAAAAGGGTAGTAACTGATACTCATAGTCAAAGACTTAATTAAGACTTTGGAACACATAAATAAAGTTAATATTTCAATTCTGTATAAAAATTATTTTTCAAACTTCAACTTCCAATTACTCAAAATGAGAAAAATGCTACTTAGACCCAGTGTACTCTAGTGTCCACATATGTAATAATGGTGTGGTAGCTGGATATGATTTCAGGGAAAAGAGGGGATAAAGTTTTTGGAAAGATATAACTTTAGTGGTTCTGGAAACAGGACAGTTACACATTGAACAGTTATGCAGAATGAGGTTTCAAGCGGTGGAGCTTCCTGAGTGAGATAACGGTCCAAGAAATTTTTTGGGTACTGATTCAGTGCTTATTGAACAGAGTTATGCCCTATGGTGGTTCCTGGAAAGGTGGGTTTGGAGAAGATAAATTGGTAAGTGCAACGAAGCAAATAAATTAATAAGAGATAAGAATACATATAAATGCAAGGATCACCACAGATTTTTATAGCAGTTGTATTAAATAACATAACTGGGTGTAAAACTTTGATTTTTCTTTCCAAAGTTTTATGTAAAAAATAATGCTCAAAACATTTATGCATGACATAGCTACTCATTGGTCAACCATCACAAATCCATACTTGCTGGTTCAATAAATTAAAACACTAAAATGTGTGTGTATGAAATATTAATCAAATCACAAACACAACTACAAACTGTGCACCAAGCTTTTGAAATTACACTTCTCAATCATTGCACAGTTGGAGAGCCTCTCTCTACTCCACATATGTGCACCAACTTTCAGAACAGGGTTTTGTACTGTTTCGTTTTGGTCAAGATACCAGTATCACCCATATCTGCATTGTAACCTTTGCTGTACTGCATTCCTGGAGCCTGGAAAAAATAAAATATGATTACAAACAAGAGAAAGATATTCGTTTAAAAATTGACATTTGCAGGTACATTATTTTTTTTTATGTTGCCAAAACAGAAGTTCAAAGAATGCCTTTTTTTTTCTCACAGTTGTTCCTCAATACACTGTTGTAGTTTACTGTGGTGGGAACGAATAGGTTTTGATAGTCTGGCAACTACTTTTTGCACGCACACCTCGCAAGCCAGCAATCCGTGAATTGGAGAATGTTCAGATGGCTCACAGACTGTTGCATATTCAATTCTATATGCTTGTGAAAAGATTTTTTTTTAAATTTCAATATACAATGGTTTTGAACACAATATTTGAATAACTTAAAACATGTACCATAACATAAGATGGCAAAACACTGAATTTACTCCATTTCAAGAAGACCCCTCTTTGTGACTTTTGAGGTAAAAATAAATAAAAAATACAGGGTGCATGTTACAATTGCTGAATTTAAAAGATTTTAAAATTCACATAGTTGAGTTTTAAACATTTTGAAAAGAGGTGCAGCTTAAAATGTTGAGGACTGCCAACATTTACAGAAAAACTCACATTTCTGTAACAATATATCTAGCAGGTTATTAGGTTAATTAGCAAAATGGCATTTTCAGATGTGGCACAAGAAAATGGGGCAGATATTCAACTTGTATGTTAAAGTGAGGTTTGTGTTTGTTTATTTAAAAAAAAAAAAAAAAAAAATCATTTAATATGTGAAAGAACCACCTATCCTTAAGGTTGAAGCAGCTAACTAAATTAAATGTCTAGCAATACAGTTATGCATAAAAACTGCTGGGCAGCACACTAAGAGTTAGCAAAATAACTTAGAACTAATGAATTTATTGTGAACATTCACCTGTTACATACAAATGAGGTACTTAAGTTACGGTGCAGCCTAAATGTATGTATGTATGTTTTACATACCTGCAAATTTTTTCAAGTCCCTGTTATTAAAATGTTTGGAAAATATTATATTTAACATGGAATCATACACAGCCAACATTGCATAACAAGCACAATTCGGGACGATTTTTTTTTTTACCATTGCCTAACTTACCTATAATGTTACTGAATGTAATACACAACCTTTTCTGTCTGTATTTTTATAAATATATATTTTCAGTGCAAAAAACTATACTCACACTTTCTAATACAAACACGATAAAGAACCAGCCCTAAACTGTCCTACCCGTAAAATATTGATTTCAACAATAAAACCGTAAGAAACCATATCTTCCTGTAAATTTTGCGGTAAAACCGTAAAAGTTGGCAGGTATGTTTTTGTATTCAAGAAACTAGAGAATCAAAAGAGTGATCCAGCTTAGATTAAAGTAAATTTGGTACAAGCATCAACTTATTACTATTAATTGTACAAAATTATAAATACAAAAAAAATTTCAGAAATTAACAAACAACCTCTGGACATAATGATTATGTATAGACCAACAGTGTGAATCTCTATATAAAAATAATAAAAAAAAAAATACAATTTCAAGGAGATAGTGAATAGCAAAATAAATCAAACATATTATGTATTCTGCTCCATTTATGTAAGTAGAGTAAGTTAAGACAGAGATAGCCTATATAAGTAACAGTATTTAAACATTTAAAGTTTCCTTCAGACAAAGGATGTCTCATGTATCATGTAATAAGTTATCATTATTGAATAAGTGATGAATCATAAAAATATGGTACACAAACTAAATTTGTTATGTTTTAGTCAGAAATAATGACTTCAAAATGTTATTTATTTTCTTATTTAAATTACACTAAAGCAAAGTAAATAATTTTTATTACTGAAAACATAAAAAAAAAAGTTTCAGTAAGGTCATAAAATATTTGTGGGGGAAGAAAAAAAATTAGTTAAATGTTGATGTAACGGAAAATTTGAAATGAGAATTTGGGAAGTACTACATCATGTCGTATTTTACCAAAAGCATAATACAGTGAAACCTCGATTCTACGTACACTCACGGTTCTCCAAAATTTGTCCTTACGACCGAGTTGTACGAACCAGCGAGGCCAAATTACGTCCATTTGTGGCTCCCACCATTTTTCCCACCGCTGCCGGGGGAAATGAATTGCTGTTGCCATAACCTGCCGTGACTATATTATGCTGATGTATTTTCGATCGAACATTATATCCTATTCGTGCAGAAACAACACTTCAGCTAATCAAACGTAAAAATAAAAAAAAAACTCGACACTGAAGGCAGTGTCGTAAGCCCCGTGTTTACATTTTTTTTATATTTTATATCAATAAAATAATAATTAACACACAATATATTTGCTCAAATAAAAAAATACCGTGGGTACTTAAGTGTAAATAAGATTAGCTGGTAGGCCTAAAAACATTATGAAAAACGTAACGTTTATAGTCGGCAATGAACATTTTAAATTGCAAAATAAACGTATTTTATAACATGAAAAGTTGCTTTTATTTCTAAACATGTAATAATTTAAGCCTAGGCGTGTAAAAGTCAGAGTAATTATAGCAGGAGACAATCTAAAATGCACGAGGGAAAAACGTAAACTCACGAATGTATAAACGTACCTGGAATGTCGGGAATATTACGTGGCTGCTTGTAAGTTCTGATACTGTATTTATGTCACAACTTAGCCGAAATACTGGTACGAGACATAAACTTCACAAGATAAAATGAGCGGAGTCTTGGTAACTGTTTTATACGTATTTTATAATTTCGGAAGTAATGTACAGAATTAATTATTGGTATCAAGACATCAAGATGAACGTAAACTTGAACATGTCACGGCAGCGAGAAAATTGGTGCGTATACCAATAAACTGGTATTAGAACTGGACAAAACTGGTACACGGGAGGTGGAGCTTTTATATTTTCCGCTACGCTCGCTTCTATTGGCTGGCTACTGATGGAAGGTCATGAGTCTGGGCGGAGCATAGAGTGAGTTATACTGCGCATGCGCAGCTCAGCAAACAAAGAGAGCCAGCCAGCAGCTACGCCGCACCGTAACAGCAGCTGACCGAGTACAATTAACTTTCTCAGCGTACGGCACGCTATTGACGGTAAATTTCCATCAATTTGCTGCCTTTTTTTTTACTGTGACGCAATGTGTATGTAGCCCGTATTTGTTATAAACGCTGGAGGTTGCAACTGTATTTTAATAAACTTTAACGTATTTCTTACAAATTTCATATATTTTTTTTATTTTTTGCCTCATTTTTCACGGTTCTGAAAATCTGTACGTACCACCGAGGTGTACGTATGAACCGGGGGCCGTACGAGCTAGGTTTTACTGTACATAATTTTTACTTTAAGGTGACAGAACTGGGAGTTGCCTCTTGGTTTCAAATGCCTTTGTAACAAACTTTTTTTTAAATTTAATATTAACATGTTGGTTCTGTTTGAGCATAGCATTTGATTTAATGGAATGCCTGAATTTAATAGTGGTGGCTATTACAAAATTTTTTTCAAGTGAAATGATTGGCATTTAATGTTTTCAGAATTATTACAACTATAGTGATACTGTAAACAGACACAATTTTATAATAAAAAATATTTAAAACAATTACATTATTTATGGTAGCATACAAAAATTAAATTTTTCAGTAAACCAGCCACAGGATTAATAGGTGGATTGTAACTACTCTATGTCACCCGCTAGAATCACACAGACAACAGTGCAAACCATTTAATCTGTACACGTGTACACCAACCCCTCACTTAGCACATCTTCAAACTGCGTGAATTCATTTACAGTAATGTTAATTTTACTGCCCCAGTCTTGAATAACACGTCTGTAAATTTCAGTTAGCACGAAATTTCCAAAAGCAAAAAAATAGTCTGCTTCAACTCTGTAAACAACAGATTTGCCATGGCATACAGTTAGCTATATGATGGGGAGGGGGGGGGGGGGGGGGGGGGGGAGAGAGAGAGAGAGAAAGATGTCCGCGCAGGTCTGACTACACTATCGGCTGTTGCACAAAAACATCAGCTATGGCAAGTTCAGTTGTGGCTATCGAGTGTAATGGACCAAATGTTTTTACGTCTGTGCATATGCTGCCGGGCTGTACAGTGTTCACCCGGCCACAGATGAATTTCAGTCTAGCCAGTGCAGGGAAATTGAGAGCGTAATGCATCATGTTAAAGTATTTGAGACAAATTAGAAGTACATATTACGGCATGCAGAATGTCATGAAGGCCACAGTTATGTTGGTCGCACTTTATTTTTAAGCAAGTTGACTGTGCACACAATTTTACATATCATAAATAAGGACTTCATCAAACGTTTATGTAAGTCATGCTGTTGGTTGTACTAGCGGGAATATATTTGACATTAGATACCGGAACAGAAATAAATAAATGATTCGCATAGAAAAGGTTGTTAAATGAATGGTTTAATGAATATATATACTAATCTTGTAAGGCTGTGATATATATATATATCACAGCCTTGCAAGATTAGTGTGAACCAAGCAGTGATAAGCGAATAAGCACTTTAATTTTGAAGTACCTAACTACCTGTTTCCCGTTACACGGTTTCTTATGTCATGCAAAGGATTCGACAGTAGGACAATAAAGAAACATAAATGGTGAGACATATTTATAGTTGAGAGTTATTCTACGCATTTATATTACCCCTCATTATCATATTTCCCTAAACATTTTTGGAACACATTAAGTAACTTAACCTTGCTATTGAATAACACCAACATTTTTAGGAACGCAATAGTCATGCTAAGTGAGGGATTGGTGTATACTGGAAACTAAGAAGAGAAACAATGTTGCTTTAAATGGCTAACAGTTGTCCTCGGAGCGTCAAATGAAATGGAGAACTGAAAGATTTCCCTTTCTAGTTTCATTCTGTGTGCATGTCACAGTTCTACAGAATAAAAAGATCATACGTACACTGGCCAGGACTTGTTTCATCTTCCAAGAATCTTCACCATTGATGAGCAGTTCGGGAACATCAAACCTCGGAACGTTCAAGTTGTTCAGCAGGTCTAGCCTGTCCTTGGTGTAGCTGTCAGAAACAACACACTGCATTAAGTTCACATTAAGTGCAGGATGCAGCAAGTCTTCCTTTACTAATGGGTACAGGGCATCGGTAACTGTACACTGTTGTAAATTGTAAAAACAAAAGTCCAAAAGATCATTTGGGGACAAAGAATAATTAAATTGGGATACACCCAGAATAACAAAATATTTAATTTATGTATTTATTTATTTATAATTTGTACCACATACACCAACAGTCGGGAGACACTTTGGATGTGCACGACATAAAAAATCAACAAATACATAGATATCTAGACAAAACACAACAAACACAATAGACAAAAGGACAAGTAACACAATGTGTTATCTAATTTATAATCTAATTTAATTGGGAGATTTTTCTAGTAAATTATATTGTTTTGTTTTTTTTCTTTGTTAAGAGCAACAAGATTAATTTTGAACCAATTAATAATTTCATTAATGTCAGTTTGAAACAATAAGCAATTATTTGAAGTAATCTTTCTACAAATTTTGAGATAGTCAGCAAACAGTACACCAGTGGAATGATTAAGAACCTGATCGATGTAATCGATGATTATATTGAGAAGTATAAGTGACAACGTTCAACACTTTGTGGGACTCCAGAACTAGCTTTAAATACTGAAGAGTTACAGTTGTTAATATATATAAAAAAAAGGCTATTTTTAAGATAGCTAGAGGACCAGATGACATAATTTTCACTTAGACTGAAATTAGATAACTTACAAAGCAATATTGAATCACAAACAGTATCAAAAGTTTTAGCTAGATAAAAATAGGAAGCATCAACCCGACCCTATTAGTGACTTCATTATAAATAGGATTAACGAAAATAATAATACTGGAAGTAGCAGTCATTCCTGTTCTGAATGTATGTTGATTGATGGGTGATGCCCCTTTTAGTGGGAAATTTATAATTTTAAAAATAATTTTTTTCAAAAATTTTATAATAATCATTGTGAAGATAAAATACCTAACAATATCCACACAGTATCTTCCCATGCCAAAGTTTGGGTACTTACATCATCCTGGCCTCGTTCCAGTCCCACTTGCTACCTATGTCCCAATCCTTCAATTTGGGGTCGTCGTGATCGTAGTGGTCAAAATCGATCCTCTCTATGTCCTCCACGACAATCTCCACCTCGCCGTACTCTGACCAGTCATATATCAGCAATTCTGCGTGGGAGCTGGATAAAACACAAGCGCGACACTCTGAACTATTTGCAAATTATAAATATGCATACCTTGTATTTTAGAGTCCCAAGCTGCACTATTCAAAAGTTTTTTTTTTTTAAATCAGTTCATGTGTAGATTACAACCTGAATTTTAAATTCAATTCATACTCCTTCCTATTAAAAAGTAACTACCTCAGGGTTCTTGTGGATAATTTGGTTACGTATACTTTTAAGGACTTTTCATTCAAAATTCAAGGTTAAAAAGTAAAATTCCAAGAACAGAGCTGACTGATATTATAATTAGGGCTGGACCGATGCCGATCACGGATCACAATAATCGGCCGATTTTAACACATCAGCATCGGTACCGATCTGCAAATTATTTACCGATCACCAAATGCCGATCATTACATACTAAATCAAAATATGTAGTAATGTAAACCAAAGGTAACACTAAGTTTTTAAGCGTAACTATGTGGCATATCAATATCACATATCTTTTGTGCTCTTACATGCTGCAAGATCTGCACTGCATTATTTAGACAAGAACTTAATATTTAATTTGGAACTAACCCACAATGAGTTGTCAAGTGTTAATGTTTTGTGTGCATTGGTTAACAAAGTAAATCTTAAATATCAACACATGATATACTGTTTATTTTCAAAACAATTCATCAAGAATTACCATGTGTGTCACTGAATTTGTGTATTGCATATTGTGTTGCACTTTAGTATTGCAGTAGCATTTAGTTATTTATTTGGAAAATCTTTTGTAGATATTACAAAGCACTTATTTTCAAGATCGGTGAAAAGTGTCGTATGGGTACTTTGATATGTGGGGTGGGAAGGTCTAGAAATAGTAGAAATAGGAAATACTTAGCTTACATTATATTATTGTTCATTTTTAAAAACCAATGAACTAATTGTCTTCTGTCAGAAGTGTTAAATAAATGGTAAGTTATCATAAGGTAACTTTTTCATTAAATTTTTTTTAGATTTTTATTATTAACATCAAACAAGCTATATAATTCTTAATTTGTCTGATCAGCGCCGGTCATCGGCGCAAATGATTGGTATCGGAATGATCTGCAAATTTAGTGATCGGCTCAGCCCTAATTATAATATTGACCAAATTCCAGGCAAAACTACAGAAGTATAATTAGTGGCCACTCATACAATATGTTATCATTTAGAACTAGCAACCTTCCCTGGTTTTGCATATTTAGATTAAATAAGTTAGGTAATTCTTATAATAATAAAGTTGTCGCAACTATGACTTCTTTGTGGCATGTTTGGAATACAAAACTTTAAATGTAGATAAAAAAAGACAAATAATAAAAAACTAATACATACTTGCAATATTTACACGTGACAAACATAAAACAAAGAGAATAAATGATGTTTAATCCACAAAAAAAAATTTAAAATTCTCTTAAACCAACCAACAAACACAGTCTTACTTGAATAATAACCTTACAATTAAAGTGTTAACATACAATAAATTATTAACAAAAGAAATGCACCAGGGTGTGCTAAAAGCACAAAACTTTAACTAAAACCTACTTTTTTAAATTACAGATAAATAGTAAGCTCATTGGAAGCACTAACAGTAGTCATTTTTATATCTGTAAAATTTTCTAAAATATTCACTTAAATGATATGTGTGCATAAATTTTGATTTAAAAAATATGGCTTTAATACTATGTAGAACAAAATAGTTTCACTTTGAAATAATTTTTAGATAAAAATGGTTACTGTGGGAAATCCTTAGAATATAGACATATATATGCTATCACTGACTTTTCTGTAGGCCTTTTTAAGACCTTCATTTTTGTAGTACATTAATTTGATGTATAAGTCATGTATAAGTCAATGTTAGCCATTTAACTGCCCTAAAAGCATCTTACAACTTGATTACAAAACACAGAGATTTCTCCATTGTCTTAAAATTTAACACAAACTTTCCCGAAAAAATTCTCTAAATGATGAAAATCGCATCAAACCCCATTGGGTAGTTTAGAAGTAAGCGAACAAACATACAGATGTGGACTGAGACTTAGATTTATATTATTTAGAGATTAGTTACTTTCACAAATATTAAATACACACACACAATGAGAAATTGAGGATATTCAAGGATCGAAAGCACTCTACACCAACGTGTACTTGTTTCTTAAGACTTGCTTTGCAACAACCTGAAAACTGAATTAAAACTTGAAACTGAATCAAATTTTAAGTAAAGTTTCACTTTCAGTTCAGCTACATCTGCTTTTCTTACAAATTTAAACAAACACAAAACAGGCTATATAAAAAAAGGTGGAACAAAGTGTGTGGATTGATTACAGAGATGAGGCTTCAAGCTCACTGGATTGTAATACTATGTGTAATTTTATACAATTTGAATTTACCTGAGGCATCGAAGGCCTAAGCCCTAGAATCTGGTCCCCACGCAAGTACTGAGACATTTCCAGACCAGTGCGCGAGAATAACATGCTAAACTACAAATAGTAATTCTCGCCTGATTTCCTTAAGGTAGCTCTGCTTGTAGATCTCTTCAATATCCGCCAGGTATTTGTTGTTCATGAGCTTGGAATTGACCTCGTACGGCAGATTTCGCTCCTTGATCCTCTGAGCCACCACTTTCGCTGGGACGTCGAGGTATATCACAAGGTGTGGTCTCTTCAGATCGCCGATGCTGTTGGACTTCATGTCGTAATACACGCTTAGGCCTAACACAACAGCACACGGGTATCAAACTCTGCTAGGTATACGTGCACGCCAGCCAATCTGTCTACAAGCCTCGCACAATTTGCCTTACACATTGCCTCTCAAGGCCCGTTCTACAATGTGACACGTGAACGGAGACAGATCTAACGAAACAAAGTACCTATCTAAAGTGGCATGCACACGGACACAGACCCGTAAGGACTAGCTCAGCAATGCTCAACTCTTTTTTTTTTTTTTACGTTACTCCGCACAACCAATAGAAGAGAGTATTTGGCCGCTGTGGTAGCCATGTTTGTTTATATTTTAAAATACGTGAAAATTGTTTCAAGTACAAGAATATCATTACTTCATGGTTTATTTTAATTATATAAATGTAAATCCTGACTGTGTTTTCAGGGTTGCTACACATTTTTGAATATGAAATTCCCCGAGTTTTCCAGGGTTTCCAGTCCATATAGAAAATTGTCCAGACCATTACATATGATTGTAGTCATACTTGGTAACTTCTTTTGGAAAGTTCGGGTTTCCAGTCCATATAGAAAATTGTCCAGACCATTACATATGATTGTAGTCATACTTGGTAACTTCTTTTGGAAAGTTCGTAAGTGACAATTTTTATCCAGCATATTTGCAGCAAGACCATATGATAATTGGTGTAAGAAATGTCCTTTCAGAAAGATAATCTCTTTGTATTAGTTAGCTTAAGTACTCTTTTTAATGAATGGTTTAACTATGTGCAACTATACTTCAAGTAGAACAAATTAATTGTCAAAAACATACCAAAACATGAATTTTTAATATTCATATGTGAAGGCCCACAAATGAACTAACACAAAATTATAAAAATATTAAATCTAAAAAGTTCTTACAAATTTCAAAGAAGTAATGGTAAAGCTGCTATTTTGAAAATTTAAAATAGTGAAGATGAAATGGTTAAGGATAAAAATTTTTGTAGAATGTGCAATATTTCTGACATTTCAAAATCCTGACAAGTCTCTTCACACAAATCTATACAACAATAAAAATAAAAACTTGTGATAATGCTTCTGTTAATAGTTTTTTCCCTTCACTCGAACCAAATCTTGAATCAAATATCACAATATTCACAAATATTGAATATTTTTCTAATCTAATTTTAACACAGCAATTTTGTATTTTTCACACTCACCAAAGTCCAAGAAAAATTAATCCAAAAAAGTAAAATCAAAAAGAGAGTATTATATGGAACCATTACCAATATGTGCAAAATAAAATAAAAAAATAAAAAAACTGGCTGTGCATTTTCTTAAACCAGTAAATTTTAAATCTGAAAGTTGTTTTTTTAATCTGGTTACATACATAAAAAATAATATTAATAATTTTAAATCATAATCATTTATTATTGTTAAGTATAAAAGTATGTGTGAATAATTCTGCAGTACAAATATAAATTTCTCAATAAATCATCATAGCCTCATACATGATACAATTTGTGATGTGTCTGATAAGGTCTGGTGTGGCTTGTTAAATGCATTCTTGTCTGTCGTGTTTGCTATGTGACAAAATTAAAATTTATCGGAGAAAAAAATATGTCTTTTTTAAACAACACAAAAATTTTATATTTTAAAAGCATGGAGGAAAGTGGGTTAGTTTGTAGATGTATCATAAATTCCAGAAATCTTTTTTGTTTTCCTTGACTTTTCCAGAGAACATGGAATTCCCTGACTTTTCCATGTTTTCCAGGTTTTCCCTAACCATAGCAACCCTAGTTTTGATCTCAAATCTAAAAATAAATTTTTAACTAAATTAATTTTTTGTAACCATTAAGTTCAATCTGGTTGGTTGCAATCTGTTACGTTACCACGCATTGTAAAAGCAACAAATGGTTAGTAAACCGTAAATATCTTGCAGGTCTGATTCTGTCTCATTACGATTTGTATCATTGTAGAACGTGCCCTAGTAGTTTCACATTTCAAAATGTAATTTACTGAAACAATCAAAAAAAAATAGGATTTAAAATTGATGATTTTACTTGGAATGAACTATAATTTTAACACCACACAATAATTGAACATACATGAGATTTACTTCTTGGTCTAACACAATAAGTTGGTAAAATAAGGTACTTGGTATTCATTTATGAATGCAAGTAAATAAATAACACTTATGCTTAATGTTAGATACTAAAATAGTAAAAAGAAAAATGTAATAGAGTATGTGTAAACATCTAACCTCCGTAATGAGCAAATTCATGTTTTCTCAAGAACTTATAAAACAAAATTTGGGACCAAGATTTTACGATTTTTTTTAAATAGTGCAGAGCGATATAAATATATGGAAAATATTCATTTTAAAAAAAAATGGTTATTTTTTCACCCTTTTTTAAACCTTACTATAATTCCATTTGACAAGAAATGTCAAGATTGCCACAATAATTAACACAAAAATAAAAATTCACGTGTTCTCATGTTACAAATAACATGAATTTCTGGCCTCGAATGTTTAATTTAACGTATAATTAATTTTAAATAATGCTAAGCATGATAAACTAAGGAAAATGTGTTTTCAATTTTTTTTTTTGGTCGTTAATAACACATATTTTCTTCGCCTGCCACTAGAATTTGCTGACAGCGTGTAAAATTGGCTCATCACCATTACCCATTGAGCGCACTTGTTCATTCAGGTGAAAACTGATTAGCAAGCTATTATGAAATGGCTCCGATATAAGTGAAAGGGACTTTAATTAACAATACTAAACCCCAGTTGTGGACCAGATTTTTGACAAGGAATTTTATGAATGCTGTCAATCTTGTTCAAATGCATTAAACAGTTAATACAATAACATCCCCCTCAGTCACTGAGGACTTTGGTTCGTGCATCCACCATAGATAGAAGCACTGTGGACAGCAAGAAAAATGGAAAATGCTGATCAAATAATTTCGCCAACTCTGAAACTGACAGCACCAACCTACATTTTTTTCTCAATCTTCTTGGCTTCTTACTACATTGTCCATTCTTTACTGTCTACCTTTTTGAAACGGGAACCGGAAACAACAAATACCATGAGTGTTGTTCTTCATGCTACCAAAGGACACAAATTGAAACAAAAAGTTCAAGTTGATAATGTACAGACCATGGAGATTTAGACCACTTTCTACAACATCCATGATGTCAGAGGGTCGTGTGGACCAATCAGCGATCAGTGTCCGTCTGACACAATTTGGGACATTGCAGTTATAGACGGGGCTTTATCCCAGAGTTTACTTATCCGAGCTTGCCACAATCAACATTACCTTGGTTAACTGACTCTCTACTATAATGCAAAACCACTAATGTGGCAAGGCTGTGGTTCGAACGTGCAAGATTACAGAGCCATTACTATAGTTTAATACACAACACTATTCACTATTGAAACTTTTAAAAATTTATAACACAACTGTTTTAATTTTAATTCTTACCTCCTTTGCTGATGTAGCCCTGTCTGTACACGGCTTCAAGGAAAACGAAATCACAGTACACACTGCGATCCATGATGACGCCTTGACCTACGCACGAGGTCAAAACAAAGAATGAAACCGCAAGAAACAAAACTCTATTTTCAGAACTAAATTGAAGCACTTTTAGATTTAGCTTATGGATTAAACAATACAAGGAAAATTATAAATGTACATAATGATGTGACTGAATATTTTGGATTTCATTTGTTCTTAAAGATAAAAATTATAGATTTGAAAACAAAATTTATATAATGAGAGACCTGAAATGCATTCTGTAAAGTAATTACAGTTGGTAGTTTATATAATTAAAACTATTAAGACTCCAAAATCTCATTTATATAACACTAATTAAGAGTTTGATCATAAGACTCAGTGAAATAAATGTAGAATATTAAATTTAAAAAAAAACACAATTTTTTTTTTTTAGATAGTTACCAAAGTACTTTTCTTATATGTTTTAAAGAAGTTATGGTGATTATTTAAGAGAGGGACTCATTCGAAAAGAAAACCAATAAAAATCTACAAATGCTTTTACTATTTTGCTTCCAGACATATTTTTTTTTAACAATTCTGTAAAACTGAATTGAGATATATTTTAAAGTTTACGGTTTTAAAGTGGTTGTTACATTATGTTTACCTACATTCAAAATACTCTAAATTCATGTGAACAGTTAATAAAGTTAGGACAGCTGCATTAATTTAAAATTTCAATAATGTATTAAATTTTAACTTTTCTGACTAGCAGCACATGTAAACCAACTCAAAAACATATATTATTACAACCAAATAATCACCAACACTACAAAATACAAAGAAACATTGAATAACTAGTCTACCCAACAAAACAATCACTCACAACAAGTATTCACTATGGCAGAAATCATATCCTTCCATGAACATACTACTTAAAAATAATTCAATCTTAGGTAATGGAATAATAAATCATAGCATTGTTGTTTTACAGAATGGTTTTTAAAAATGTTAAGAAGTAAAAAATGCATTTCTAGAATTTTTATTTTCTTTTTTCAGATGGTCTTATTTTCTAGATAATTCCATACTAATAGTTTATATGGATTAGTGGTGGTATATAATGTGCAAATGTGTGGTTCATGCAGATGAAGACTGATTATATAATTTACCAATGAACCTTAGGGTCAAATTATTGCATTGCCGCTTTTCCATAAATAAAATCATAAATACCAAAAATACTTTTTTCAAACACTAAAGACATTCTTCTATTTACCCAGAAAACAGCTTTTCTAAATTTGGACTGGTTTCTGTTTGTAGGTAACACAACTATACCTGTACGTTAATGCCGGCATCGCCATTTTATGTTTTCCCATGTGGGTCTGTGTGCGAATGTTTTGGAGAACTTACGGCGAATACTGAGAATGGTCGAATAGGTTAGGTTAGTACAGCTACAATAAAAAAATTACCATAAAATATGTTTAATGGTTATTTTCAATATAAATATAGCAGTATAGAAAAGCTATTACGTGTCTCGTAGAGATGCAGCAATTTATACAGATTAAAGACCGTATTTATTTATGCACCCAACAATATTTCAATTACAAACTCATAAAACTGAAAAATTTTAGTTCATTTCGAGGCAGGGAATGGCAACCCCGACATATTTTCTTGGGTTCGTCATTATGTTAATAGGTAGGTGAATATGTGTAGTACCACCTATATTTGATATTATTGCAGTGTCTATCTCTACGAGAAACAAATAGGTACATAACGGTAGGAAGCACTAAGAAAAAAAAATAATTAGTTGTTCATGACAAATCAACCCTTTTTAAAAAGGTTTTTATTTTTTTATTTTTAGTTACTTACTTTTAGTCAGGTTTTTTTTAAAGAATTTTATTTAATCCTTTTTGATTACATTTACATCCATTGTAGGTTTTTTTTCAACATTTTTAATTTTGCTTTTTATTTTAAACTTTTTAGAGAATTCCTACGTTACTGTATTAAAGTATAATTTGTATTGATTTTATTTTATTTATTATTCAATTTGTACAAAAAAAGAAGAGCTCATCAAACATGGTTTACTAGCTACAAGCCTCTACATAGTTTCATATACAGAAGCAAGAAGAAAAATGTTTATATTACAGCACCCACTGGCGAGTTAACACCTAAGAACCATCGTCGATGAATCACAAACCTTTAAAAAAACAGTTTTGGAGAAAAATGTGAACATTCGTGTTTTGCACATACAACCTCTTACCCTAAACACATACTATACCTTCTCTGTTCCATCGTGGGTAATAATAGTATTAGAATAGGGAAATATTCAGAAACAATTTTATTAGTGCAACATTAGCCTTGCCATCAGTAGCTTGTGCAGTAACCTTTACTTTTATATGTAATAGGTACTTCATCATCAGCAGCACTAAGAATCTCAATCTTATTTTGCTTACATAGCATTAGGTATCACTTTTACACTCACAAACTTTTCAGACACAAATATTGATCCATTTTTCAAAACTATGCTTTTTAGCAAACGCTATGAAGAGTAGTTTTAGCTTTAATATATTTGCTAGATGTTCATGATTGTGGAAAATTCATATAATACATTGTTATAGATCATTTTTTGCTTACCAGAGAAATAGGTAAAAGTGTTGCTTTCATTAACTAGAAAATAAAGTTAATCTTCTGAATCTAAACGTTATCAAAAACCAAAACTCGTAGACAATACCAGCTGCGCTTTTCTTACTTCCTTACTATTTAGATTAAAATCCAATAGAAAATTTTGAGGATAATTTAAAGACTAGTGTGGAATCAATAATTCATAATTTTCATATTCTGCAACAGGTTATCGATTTTGCTTTCACAATATATAATATTTTAAAAGCATTAATTACATTTGGGAGTTAGCGGTGTTAATTTGATAGGTGGGGTAATAACAAATTAATGAGACTAAATAATGTCTTCTGATGGGATAAAAAAATGAAAAGTTTGGTTAAAGTTTCAGTTTTCATGTAATGTGTATCATGTTGTCAGGTAACTGTATGGTGTATAGATTGAAACAGAGAGTTTGAGAGTGAAGAGATTGATGCAGTAGCTGTAACTGCAGTAGAGACGAGGGAAGTTATGTTTTGTGTTATCGAATGAATTTAAGATGTTATGTCTCATCTGTTTGGCATCACTTTAATACATAAGCCTTCTATAGTCATATTGATGGTTAACTGTTACTGCCATAAAGCCAAGAAAGGTAAGTGGTAACTTAAATTTTTTAAATGTTTAAGTGTTAGATAGTATTTTCTGTGCATTTCATTGAGTGGAAGTAGGAGCTTTTTCTCACTTCATAGGGCCCACTAAGGCCAGATATTTTAGGACGTTCAATGGGGCACCTATGCTTTAATGTACACAGTTTAATTCAAACCGATGAGCCCCCACTCAGACCCTCCCCTTGTAAGCTATAGAATACGATATCATAGATAATCTAAGTTCAGTAGTGTCGTAGACTGGGCTGTAGTAGGCCTATATGATACCTGAAAGTTAAATTTCATTCAAAAAACATAAAAGCATGTGTATTTTCCCAACCATTTGGCTGAAGTTATCAATAATACTATATCGTGATTTATATTAGTACCTAATAAACTAATTACCCAAAATCAAGTGAACTTACCTGTGCTCAGCAAGTGACCCAGAGCATCTATATACTGCGCGTAACGTAAATGGTACATGCTAATTTGCAGGTTAGCGGCAAATTGCAAGTCTGGCCTCAAATTTAAATCCTTGACATCGTAGCTCCTGCAACTCTTCGGCAGTTGCGGATCTAATTGTCTCAGGTCATATCCGTATTCATTGATATAAATCATATCCATGTTCGCTTCAGGAACATAATGCATGTCGAATTCTTGGGCTAACTTCTTGGCTAGCGCTGTTTTCCCAGCAGCAATTGGGCCATCAACCACGATTAACTTGGTGTTCTCGTCAAATCTGTCGGTGGTTGTATCAAAAAAAGCACGGAAAACATTGTATGTTTTCTCTTTGTATGGGAATGGCGGCGGGCGCGGTTTCTTTCCTTTAACGTGAATGCTGGAAATTCCTGAAGTCTGGACCAGAAACGCTGCATTCCCTTGGCAACCTTTACTAGCACAAGGCACAGCTGACGATAGCAGCCTTGCTATAGAAACACGAACCAAAGCCATCATAAAAACACATTCACATTAGTCGTTTACAAAACGTTATGATCTATTTTATGTGAATAACTTATTACTAGTGAATCAAGTACTTAATTCCAACTTTTATCTATCAGTTTAGAAGAACAATTTTACATAAGACTTAAAAAAACAACTTCCAGCAGAAGGAAAAGTTGAGCACAAAGGCGACAACATACAATCACAAAAACACGAAACATTACACAAATTTACCAACTTAATCCAAGATGCTTCATTTCGTATCATATACTTTTTAAAGCAATTGGAACCAATGCTATAAATTGTTTTAGAAAGTATAAATATTTTTGCTCGCTTCTAAATGGATAAATGCTAAAAGCATTAATAAATTTATTGTAAATCATATAATTTTTTTATTATTATTTATCACTTACAACTATTAACCATTCAAGGAGATAAAGATAGGGTCACAATAAATAATAATAAAAAAAACACACACACATTACACGCACTTCACCTGACTATGCACTAACATTCAGAAATAAGGGAACAATTGAAATCTTACACATTAATTTTATGACGATGAAATATCGTGATCAATCTAACAACAGCAAATAAAAAAAAATTATCAGCACATAAATATTATTTAGTTGACAACAGTCATCAATGACCCCTCCTGCTCGCACAAAATGTTTTGTTCCATCACAGGGCCGCAAGGATGTGTGCAACTGTATTGTATGAAATGCAACGTAAGGGCTAAATTCACCACAATGACGTTGACGCCGACCGCCAATGCTCCTCTATGTCGCATAGACCGCTATGCCTCATCAACGTCTCCTAGAAGCGTGTGCACCGAACGCGCCCGTGCGCGCAGCTAAGTGTAGTGCGTGCGTCGAGGCGATCGCCGTGCAACGAGTGCTGCGCCGGCGGAAGGATCCGGCCGGGTGTGGCATATCCTTCCGCCGCACTACAACAAATTGTTATAATTATGTTTTTCCACAGGATTTTATTAAACATTATTTTTCATTAATTAATAATTCAGTCTTTGCAAAACCATGTTTCACCGTGCGATTTGTCCCGAACCTGGCCGGTTCAGTTTCCCGCGAAATTCACACGTTTCCGCGGGAGGGCTGGCGGGGGAGGGGGGTCGTGCGCGGCGACACCTGCAGTGTCCTTCGAGAGCTCAACCAGGCCGGCAGCCTGCGCGCAACGCGGAACCTTCAAACTTTGCATTCACCGACATGTAGTTTTCCATAGTGTAATTTCTTTTCAACCTTTTGTACAGTTCCGCGGTCGGCCTAAATTTACCATGAGGTACTTAACTTAATTCAATCAGTGCTCAAGATGAGTGTTCCACGTCATACGTAAGTACTGTGGGGAGATTATGTGGTTTCACGTCGGCGCTTCACGCCCAACCTAGCCTACCGGCTATTTAGTTTTGGCCCGCACGGGGCAGCCAGCAGGCGACACGTGTTATCAGACTTAATAACGATTCAGTCCCTGGGACACACCTAGACACCACGTAGAGTCGCCGGAGACACGGGCCTACGTGCTGCTAGCCCAGTTTATCAAGTGTAATGTATTAGTGGAATAGTTGTTCGCCTAAGTGTAATTCGTCATGTCAGGGCTTATGTATCACCGTCGTACGGCAGTGCGCCACCAAACTTAATCCAGAGCTAGGTATTAGTGTAGTGTATTGTGCTTCAAAATATCGTGTGCCATGTCAGAGTGTCTTTTGTAACTTTCGCATCACGTAAACGAGTCTGCCCCTCACGCGCATAAGAATCGTGAGCCGCCACTGAGGAAGTGAGCTGCGCGTGTGACTAGTCGCGTCGGGCAAACTGTTACGGCCAGAACGGGCAGCACCATGTATTGGGCTGTGCTGTATTAAATTCACAAACTATCTGAAGAAGTTTTGTGTTATTATTCAGGCGTCCCGAGTGGCCTCAACAGCTCGGGGGGCCCTACTGCGTTGACTCCTACCTCTAGCCACAAGGCCGAACCTTCCCTGAGATCACGAACTGAACAAAATCACGTCTAAATACTCAGAGGTAGCGGGGACGGCGTCAACGTTAAAAACGGTTTAACTAAATTTTTTTTAATATTTACCTCTCTGTACCGATACACGGCCCACATATAAATATATATTGTCAATATGGCTTATTTAATTAAATATAAACTATGTTTGAAGGGACCTAGTCAACAATGGTCCGCGGCAATGGTAAATATTCGACTTTTGAAGTGCTATTGTGATGGCGCATGCGCGCCAGCGCCAGGAGAATTAGCGGCAATCGGCAACCGACTGAACTTAAAAACGAGCCAATAGGAGAGGCCGCTGGGGACGCTCGGCGGAGGTATAAAAGAGCCTCCTGGCGATTTCTCGGGGAGTCGGTCCGCTGCACTGAGTCAGAGCACGTATCGCTTCGCTTAAGAAATTTTCGCTACCCGCGATTCCGGGCTGCGGAATCGCGATTTGAAGTTGAACGTTCGGTATTATCAACATTTGGGACGGTAATTATAGAATTCATCAACGCGTCCGCGGTCCGGGAAACGACTTCGCGCGCGCCGGAACTTCGCCTGTGTGAGTGCTCTGGTGACTAAAAGTGTGTGGTGCCTACCGGTGCATCTCAACGCACTTCCTGGGACAGCCTTCACGCAGTCTGGAGACTGTGGAGCCAGCGCAGCATTCGCAAGGTAAGGCGCGGTCGCCTTGGGTCGGCGCCAGCGCATTGTTGAACTGCAAACTCCCCTCATCTTACACGGTGATTCCTGCTACGAGACGTTATCGCAGAGACTGTGCCTCCTAATAGTAAATGTACGCGGTCCCCCCAGAGGTCCTGGGGGTAGAAGTAGCCTACCGACAGAGTTTTAGCCCGGAGCAAACCCCACCCTTATTTAATGTGTAGACGGCATCTACGTGTTGTGTAGGATACCAACAATAGAGACTGAACATGAATTGGACTTTTGTCGAGTCGGGTGCCCTTCGTAACGTCCTGCAGTTTCAATAACATTCTTATTTTTGCTAGTCACATTGTGTCTCTGAGAACTTTAGCCATTGTCAAATATAAGTCCAATGTTATGTTATTGTTTTGCCTCAAATTCATCAATATTATTAAAATTTCTTTGAAAATCATATATTGTTTATTTGTATTACAGGTTAGTCTCCTTGATAATATTTTTAAGTCATGGCAAACAGGGCTAAGTAATGTTAGGCACTCGTGTATTGACCAATATCATCTACCATTCAGTCAGTCCTGTGTTTGTAAACAAACGAGGTGTTTGTTTACATTTGGGTCACTTTAATCCAGCATAACAGTTGTCTGTCGTCATATTATTATTAGTGTGTGTTATATCTGCACATCTCGTTTTTTAAAAAAATAGTAAATTTTTTTACTTGACCGTGAATTTCTTGTTTCACTAACCAAGGGTAGTTAAAGCTTTTTAAATTGAAGTCGTAACTCCTATGATTGTAAATCCAGTACCTACTCATTCCTCCACTACTATTCCCTGCTGGTAAAACTCACCCTCTAAACAACCCACACGAGTCCAAAACAATAAGCATCAACATGCAAGTAACTATCAGTGCCATGTGTTGTTTGCCCTTGATTTTCCTTTGAATTTCATAATTTAATTCATACTGCAAATTGTGTATTCTAGGGGTATTCCATATTCAAAAATACAGGTTTAGGGCCAGTAATCCAAGACACAAAAATAAGGGTTTTAGATGTGACATCGTACGGCCGAAGGCCACCCCAAAGCCCGACCTGCACCCGCCAGTACTCGGCTCCGCTAACGGAAAGCACCCCTAGCCATGGCCCACCTGAGTCAAGTGAGCGGACCGCAGCCCAAGGTAGAGAATAGCGAACCATTTTAATTACACATGCAACGCACTTCCCGTGCCTACAAAATTCCCCACACAATAATAAAGTAGGTAATCAGAAACAAACAAAAGCCCCTAATTAATAGAGTGCGATGTAGAAGTGCCCGGGTCACTCACGTGTAGCTTTCTACTAAAACAGCTGTGAGTGCAACCCTTGCGGCCTTCAGCCTAAATTCAGTAGTGAAACGTGTGACGTAACGCAAACCGCCCCAAATTAGCATTATCGTTCGCCACTGGAGTAGTTATCAAGAAACAGACAGTCTCCAGCTTGACTCTAATATTCAAACTTATTTTAGACAAACTTATTAAATGTCAATTCTAAAACATGTATATATATTAAGTTAATCATTAAGTTTTATTGTATGAATTTAGAGCCACTTGCTTTATATTATTAATGTAATTTTTTACGAATAACGGAACTTTAGAAACTCTGGCGCGACAGGGATATCACCCCTCCCTTCGCGCCAGGGCCAGACGCCAGTACAGCGCGACTCGCGGACCGGGACGGACGCACGTCCCACGGGGAGCCAGCATTTCTTTGTTTCTCCGAACGTCCATCTGGTAATTATAGTCACAACCAAAACCTTTTTTTAAATATTCCCCGTGTGCGCCCGGTCCTTTTCCGGTGTAGGGCCTAACCCAGCCGCGTCAATTTAACACGCCCCACACAAAGCATTATGTGGGGCCGTGCAGTATACGGTACGGGCCGCAGGGGCGTAGCCAGGGGGGGGTTTTAGGGGTTCAAACCCCCCCCTTAGCCCTAAATCTTTAATTAAATTTCTTATTCATCACTCAAACAAATTTCATATTAAAAATTAATAAAATTTTTACCATTACAATATTTAAATTTAAGTACCGAAAACTACTAAAATAGCACTATTTTACACCTTAAAATCAAAATTTTCCCGGGGGAGGACCCCCGGACCCCCCGCTTTAATACGGGGGTGGGGGGGGCATGTTTCTTAACACCCCCCATACACAAATCCTGGCTACGCCACTGACGGGCCGTCTCCCGCCACCCCAGAACTTTAGTTAATCGCCCAGTGCACAGGCACAGGCTACATCCAAGCTTAAACGTCTTTTAATTTAGTAGCGAGCCGCGGTCCACGCAGGTGGGCCCGCGCGTCGCTATTTACCGATTACGAGATTAGCCGACGCTAATCGAACGCTCTCCCTCAACTGCGACTGGCGTGAGGGCTTAATAAGTAAACACACGTAGAGGCACGCAGGTGTCCCTCTCAGGTAACGTGTGGAGTGTAATCGTGTACGTAAGAGCACCACAGGGTGCTGTTTTGTCAAGTGTAATTGTAATAATAGTGTAATCAAAACTTTTACGTGTTCCGACGCCTCACTGGCAGTCATGTACCGCCGAGTAGACCTCGCGCCCAATGTAATGAACCAGTGTAAATCGTGAACAATAAAACGTCCACCCCGCACCTCCCGTGCGCGACGTGCGACCCGTAGAACAACCAGAACAGTGTATGTAAATTAACCTAAACAACCCAACCTAATCAGGAAACAAATTCCATCACCGCCGACGGTTCTAGCGGGCCACGCTGGGGCAACGAACCCACGACCATCACACGGTTAGACACCGAGCTAGCCTGGCGCCCTCCCGGAACAGAAATCTCTAAGAAAGCCAGCCACCCCGCTAGGACCTGCGCCCGACCTCGAACACGAGACCGCGGCGGACGGCAGATGTTGAATATTCTACACCTTGATATCACCTGCAGTATTGTGTATGTGACCCGTGGTGTACCTAGTGGGGGCAGGCATGAATGAGGTTTGACTTTGTTCTGGGAGGGCACCAAGCTAACTCTATCGATAATGTCTCGTGAGTCGTCAGCCATAGCATGGGCCACTAGACTCGGAGGCTGGATACTCGTGTCACAGTTTAAGTTGAAAAGGGTCTCTGGATGATAGAAGCATATGGAAACACGTGTTTTATTCACACATGACTTGGTTTACAAGTTTACCGTTTGTTCTGCAAACTACAATACACTTGAAAGAACGAAACATGGAACACAACTTAGCAATAGTGGCACATAGCTAGGGTTCTGCATTGAGCACAGAGAATCGACATTAAATTGGCTGAAACAATGTTACTTGAAAAGTTGGCAGACCTATGCACGGCCGATGGAAGCAAAGTTCTGTTCTGAAGTCGGCCAGTGCCGTAAATTCAAAACCACTCGGCGGATGGTCAATGTAAAGTAGGGGAAAGTTGCATAAATCGCACTGGTGCGTAAATCGCACCACTGCTAGTTTAAAGAAACTGGATGACTCGAAGTGACATCTGGTGGCAGCTGTAGTACCTAGGAGCATAATCGATGTGTGCACAGTAATATAGAACCCACCAGAAGTTTCAGTCGTCCATGGCAAGCGAAATAATTTTCTCGTGTGTTGTGGTATAAGATTCTGACGGAAGACAATAGTCTGTATAGACATTACCAAGGTATGTTTATAGAATAATTTAATACTGTTTGGATTCCTTGCAATGTCAGTTATTCAGTTGTATTGCTACATTGCGAATATCTTATTTTAGTTGAGGTTAGAACTGCTGTTTGTTGTAGCAGGGAAAGTTGTATAAATCGCACCACGTAAACATGCATTAAATCGCACCTGGTGCGATTTAGGACACTAAGAATAATTTTATGTTAATTCCACTATCGGGATGTTTGTTCATTTCAGATATAGGAATGTCTAAGCGTGAATACAGAAGATGGAGGGCAGAAGACATGGCACAAGCTGTAGAAGGTTACACGGAGGGTAAATTAGGTTTGAATGCATGTGCTAGACAGTACAATGTGCCAAAGCACACACTTTTAAGACATGTCAGGGGTGAAGATAAAAGAGGTGTAGGCCTATGTAATCGTACCCAACCGATAAATGGCGACATACTGACCTCCCACCAGATGTTGAGACAGAATTAGAGCAACACATTTTGAAACTGGAAGAACATATGTTTGGGCTATGTATAACTGACGTTAGGAAACTTGCTTTTCAAATTGCAGAAAAATATTGCTTACCTCACTGTTTTAATAAGGGACAAGAAATGGCAGGTAAAAAATGGTTTTACCAGTTCATGAAGAGGCATCCACGTCTCAGTCTGAGACAGCCTGAGTGCACTTCAATGGCCCGAGTAAAGGGATTCAACAAAGAGAATGTGAATGGATTTTCTGATCTGTTGGAAAAGGTAGTAGACAGTAATGAAATTGATGCATTAAGAATGTTCAATGTTAATGAATCTGTATTTTCCACCGTCCAAAAACGGGCAGGAAAAGTTATAGGTAGGAAGGGAAAACACCAGATTGGTGCTGTGTCTAGCGGTAAAAGAGGGGTGAATATCACTATTTGCCGTCACCCGACCTCTGTGAAAGGCCCGGGGGGTACCTGACGGGCGCTACGGGCGTCGCGATGTTCTTGTTGTCCGGAGGGGCGCCAGGCTAGTGGGCTGCTAGGCCGTTGGTGTGGGGTCGTGGGTACTCTGCCCCGCGTGCCCCGCCAGGTACACGGCTTGAATGTAACCTGAATGGTTCTACGCTTGACTGTGAAGGCCGCTCGGCCGTGTGGAGGACGGGGAATTACGGAAAATGATATGCGAGTTGGCGAGAATACATTTAATTTGTGAGTTTCACCGGGGGTCCATGTGGGTACACGATACACTCTACAAGTCCGCTCCGCGGTTCAGTCCAGTTACAAAAATTCTCACCAACACTAAACACAACACTACGTGACAATGGTTACCGCGGCAGTCTCGCGGGACGTGGGTCGATGCTCGCTGGAGACGGCCAGCGCCGAAAGTTAACGGGTGCATGGGGGGCTCTATGAGCGGGCTCCTAAATTCGGCGAAACACTTACGTGTGTGCAGCCGGCAGGCATATGCACGGCGTCCTTAAGTATAAACTTCGCTGGAGTCGGCCAGTACCGTACGTTCTGTGATACGATACGTCGCACGGTATCACACTGAAGGCGGTCGGGATAGGCCCGGCTCCGCAAAATACGCGCCGAGTCGACGTGGGCAGTGGTGAATTAATAAAAGGTTTTAAATTTAAGGATTCAGTACAGAATAAAATAATCAAAGAAAGAAAACTTGGATGCTGCCCACGGACACACGTCTGTTCCCGGCGCGGAGTGGTTCGAGACTGCCGAACATGGCCGCCTCGCAAGGAAGAGAAACTTTCTCTTCTTTGTGAGTCGGCGTCAAAAAACTTATATTAATTGAATTTACTCTATGACCAGTTAAAACATGTTCCAGGTGCCCAATTAAAATGTAGCACCTGGTAATTGGGTGCTTAAGGCATAACAATGGTTTTAATGTATTTAATTATTTAAATTGTGACATCAAGTTGGCGACTTTAAATTTACTAACATATTGTCCCACTGTGAATTGTTTTAGAGGGATTTCTCCTATTCTGACTTGATCATAGTCACGGGCATTTTAATTAAGGCCAGTGGCCGCGGTGACTGTTAATGAGGTTTGTTGTATATTGGGGTCACGCCCGAGGCGCTCGCCTGACTCAATCCGGCTGGGCAAGGGGCGCGCTCCGAAAACGGGATACAGTACTGGCGGTGCGGAGCACGGGCTTTAAGGCCATGGTCGGTACGACGTCATATTGTATGTTGCACAAGCGCCTCTGGAATATTTGTTCCACCGATGATCATTTTCAAACGACAGCGCAACAGTCCATTGCTGCAAGCTGGTGCTCCTCCTGGAAGTCTAGTTGAAGTTTCTGAAAGTGGTTACATCAATTCAGAACTATTCGTTAAGTGGCTGGAACATTTTGTCCAACACATTAAACCTTCTCTTGAGAACAAAGTTGTACTTGTGATGGATGGCCACAGCACACATTCAAAAAATCTTGAAGCGATAGAACTTGCTAGAAAGAGTGGTGTTATCATGCTACAGCTACCAGGACATACTACCCACCGTCTGCAACCCTTATATGTTGCTCTGTTCAAACCATTTGAAACCTATTATGAGCAGGCAGTGAACAAATGGCTTCGTAGCAATCCTGGGCAATGCATCACTCAATACCAAGTTTCAGCTTTACTAGGAGAAGCTTACAGCAAGGCATG
Organism: Bacillus rossius redtenbacheri; assembly: GCF_032445375.1. Lineage (NCBI taxonomy): Eukaryota > Metazoa > Arthropoda > Insecta > Phasmatodea > Bacillidae > Bacillus > Bacillus rossius. Next base: position 64,956,811 of record NC_086333.1, on the reverse strand, counting down.
CACAATATCTAATGCTGCTGCTGGTTTCAGAGCAATAGGGATATGACCTGTAGACCGCAGTGTGTTTTCAGATAGTGATTTCATAGCATCTGAAAATATAAGTTGGAGACATACTATCACAATACCTGAAACAAAGCAAACAGCCAACATGTGTTCCACAAACGATGACTTTCACATGTCAACCTCTGGTGTCCCAACAACAGCAGGAAGCACAAGCTCTCCAGTTCACATGTCAACCTCTGGTGTCCCAACAAAAGCAGAAAGCACAAGCTCCCCAGTTCACATGTCAACCTCTGGTGTCCCAACAACAGCAGGAAGCTCGAGATCCCCAGTTCAGACGAGAGTGCCAATAGAAACTATATCGCCCATACCAACACCGACCTCTTCAACCTCACAAATTCGAAGGAAACGTGAGATCCCAAAATCTGTACTCCTTATCGAGAGTCCGCATAAAAATTATCTGATAACCAGCAGAGCAAAACGGGTAAAAGGACAGAACAGACAGAAAAAAAGGGCAAAGAATGGAAAATCTACAATGAATGGTTCATCCCAACAAGTTGTAGTGGAAATAGTTAATACCAATGAATGGCTTTGCGCGCCATGTGAAGAAGCAGTAGTGGAAGACATGGTGCAGTGTGTGAAGTGTTTGAACTAGGCACATGAGTCATCTGCTGGATACGGTCCTGATTGTGTCGAGTATATATATGATTTATGTATAAAATAAACTGCTTTTCCTTACAGTGTAATAAATCTCCAATTTTTCAAGCTTATGCCAATACTAGCCAATGTATAACCTATTTAATAATTTCAATTTATTTTTTCATATTTTCAATGTTGCAATATTTTTTTTTACATAGTTGTCAAAGTTTGTATTACATACAATTAGTATGGTGTTTAGAAATGTTAAAATAAAGTAGTCATAATTTTAGGCCTGTTAAGTGAGAGTGCGATTTAAGATACGCCATGGTGCGATCTAGAGGACACTGGTTCCTAAATTGCACTTATTGTAGACTCTTGATTTTCTGCCAATAAAAGCTATATTATTGAAAACCTATGTTATGTGACATTCTTCCGTGTATCTCTACTAACTGCATTTACAAAAACTGTATTCAGATATTCGAAAAGGTTAAAACGTTAAAAAGCAAACAACATATATCCTTAAGGGGTGCGATTTATGCAACTTTCCCCTATACCCTGTGCCGTAAATGGTCTGTGGACGTGCGGGGGGAAATAAGCATAAAGGTTTAGGTTGAAAAGTTATAATTATGAGAAGTATTGTGATCAATGAAACAACTGTGATGGCACCCTGCGGGCCGATGCATCCACCCCAGACTGCAGCTTGATGAAGAATGAAGACAGCTGGGTGGTGGCGGTGGTGAACGAGAAGGGGGAGGGGACAGTTCCCACCAAACAGCATAAAATAATAAAAACTAATTTAAGTGAAACTAAATAACTAAAAACTTAACAAATCACTTGAATAAATAGCTACTGGCAAATAAGTTTGCTGAAGGCCTAAAAATACAGTATTTAATTTAATGTAAATAATTAGTTTTATAACATCAGTAAAAATGATTACCGGTATCAACCGTTTGCTTGCTGTGACCATTCCATTTATTATTTTGACATTATGAAAAGTAATTAACAGTACAGATTAACTTAAGTATCTATTTAAAAGAAGAATTATGAGCAAACAATCAAACAGCAATTACTAGTTATTTGCATGTTAACACTATGGCTTCTTTGCCAGCGGGAGAATAGTACCTACTGATGGGGTAGGGACTGGGCTTTACTGCTGCAGGAGGTACGACGTCAACCTGGACCTTAACTATATTGCTAGTGGACGATATAACACGAACAGTCTCTTAATTTTAGGCAACATATTTTGGAGTCCTGACCTTTGCTGTTATGTTGCCTAAATTCCGCATATGCGAAGAGCTCAATTCTTCGTTGATCTTCTGCCCACCATCTCATTTAAGTTTTTTTGTGATAATTTGGGGTGTACCAAGCATGTTGGTGTGCCAAAGTAAATGCTATGATAGCGAAACTATTATGGAATACATTTTGTACACTTTAATGGTAAAAATAACAAATATTTGCTACTTTTAAAGTACTTGAGAAAATTAAAATTGTTTTTCGCGCAATAGGGCTGCTAGCTATATGACGTTTTGCATAACAAATGTATCGATAGTTGCCAAATCTCCTCTAGAATGCATTGAAATCAGTTTCTTGCCTCATACCTATACAGGGTGCAGTTTATTAAAATGGTTGCTTTTCCGTTATCTAACCGGGATTGGGTTTCGACATGTTCTGGAATGCAGCCTGCCATTTTGGTTACAGTTGTATCCAAACAAGGAAGCGCTTATTGGCTACTTTAACCATAAGGCTTGGGATACCGGCTCTAACGGAAAATTAGCCTATAGTATTAAATTTAGTAGTAATGATAAAAAATATACAGTATCCAATTCGACTTATAATTTAAAATAATAATTTACATTAAAAATTAACGATCAAACTTTTAACCCATTTATTTCACTCAAATATTATGATTAAGAGAATTATTATATGTTTTAGTTTGGAAGATTAACTTATAAATTTTTACTGTTTCATTTTTTGTGGGTTTGGCACGAGACGGCGCTGTTCTCCCTTCTCAGGCATTTCATTTTTGTTAAATTTCTAGGCTGGTATTAATAGTCGTGTCTTGAGCAATCTCTTGAGTCTATCTTGGCGAAGACGGTCTTGTTTCTCAAGGCAGCGATTTCAATATCCATGTTTCATAGTCCGTGAATAAGATAAGATTCATGAAGTTTCCGTGCTCAAGCAACAGCTTGTTTGACGTACTTCTGGCTTGACGAAGCGGTTGCTTAAGACAGCCGAAAAGACACGAGCATATACGAACCTTGTCGACTTCACTCGTTCGTTAAATATTCTGCTACTTTTCACACAGAGCACTAAAACCCCAGAATTTGAGGTGTGTTTATACATTGAGGCGAGGAAGTGTTTTTTATTGTTTTAATACTCTTGAATCACACCTGGAAAAACGGGTGTTTTGCAACCACAAAGATGCACACCTTCTATTAAGAACTTGCTATACTTTTGTTGACGTCGTCCCGACCATGGCCTCTAAGCCCGTGCTCCGCAACACTAGTACCAGAACCCGTTTTCGGAAAGCACTCCTAGCCCAGTGGGGAATGAGTCAGGCGAGCGCCTCGGGCGTGACCCCACTAGACTCAAACTTCAGTGCACGAAAACCCTGGGGGCTAGACCCCATAAAACAATAAGGAACAAGACATTAGGACACAATTATTAATACACAGGCATTAAACAAGTGCGTCGTAGCTACTCCGTGCAAGCACTGTACGCACGGAGTAGACAACGAACCTCATGACGTGTCCCAACCAGAGACCGTAGGTGATGGAGGGTTTTAAGGTGGGGGTGAAAACCCCCGGGGTGTAGCGGGTTCAGGCGCTACCGAAGAGTTCCTGCAGGCGGGCAGCGAGTCGGGCCGAGATGGGCTGCCCTCCTCGTAGGGCTTGGGTGGTCGCCAGTCCGGAAGGGGGGGAATGTTGATGAGGAGGAGGGGGGGGGGCTGGACTTGATGGGGGATATCAGGTGGGGAGGACGAGGGAAGAGGGGTGCTGTAGAGGGTAGGTGTTCTGGGGAATAGGGGACAGATGGAAAGTTGAAGGAATGGAGGGGACTGTAGATCGGACTAGGCGCCACTGGGCCTGAAGAGAAGTAGCCCAGATGCTGAGCTCCCTGATGCTCTTGGCCACGCACCTTGTTCCCCTTAGGGTGTTTCTTGCCAGCCCTCTTGCTGGGCATGAGGAGGGGAGGGTAGTGCAGAAACAGGTCGAGAGGGGTGAAGAGGGGTAAGGGGTGAGAGGTCTAGAGCGAGCACCCGAAGGCCGCTCCAGAAGGAGGGAGGAGATTCCAGAGCGAGCAACCTAAGGTCGCTCCAGAGGGAGGAAGGAAGGAGATTCTAGAGCGAGCACCCAAGGGCCACTCCAGAAGGAGGAAGGGAGCTGAGAGCAAGAGATAATTGAAATAACTATTCCTCTGAATCCAATTTCACCAAGTTATATTTGCCAATTACTTGGAGAGGAGCTCTGGCTAGGCACAATTTGTACCGAGCTTATATAGATCTCCTCCCTACAATGATCACTGACAGAGCGACATATCTTTCCCCAATACAGAAAAACAGGCCATCCTGTGCCCTCCCCAGGAATTCACACACTAGGATATTATTTACTTATAAAATATATAGCACTGACACACATGTTATATTATATAGTCCTTAATAAATCCATATGCACTGCTATAAACGTTCAAAAAGATACGTGCTGCCATCTATGTTATGTTTGCGGCACCACTCGTAGCCTATATCCCATGGCTGGTGTAGAGAAGTCTGTTGGGATACAGCTTTCCTTGTGAAGCGGCCATGTTGGTTGCAGAGAGAGGAGGCCGAGGTCAAATATAGGACACAACACTCATTACCACTCACCGCGGCCACTGGACCTAATTAAAGTGCCAGTGACAATGATCGAGTCAGATTAGGAGAAATCCCACTAAAACAGTTAACAGTGAGACAATATGTTAATAAATTTACAATCGCCAACTTGATGCCACAATTCAAATAATTAAATACTCTAAAACAGTTGTTAAGTATTAAGCACCCAATTACCAGGTGCTACCTTTTAATTGAGCACCTGGAACGTGTTTTTAACTTATAATAGAGCAAATTAAGTTGATATAAGTTTTTGGCACCGACTCACAAAGGAGGTGAAAGTTTCCCTCCCTTGCGAGGTGGCCATGTTCGGCAGTCTCCAACTACTCCACGCCGGGTCAAGACGTGTGTCTGTAAGGAGCCTTCAATCTTGTTCCACCGATCGTTCACTCTGTAATTGATTTAATAACCAAACATTGGAGCTTTGGAGCTGTTGGAGCATTTGGATTTGTTGGAACATTTGGAGCCTCTGGAGCATTTGGAGCTGTTAAGGCTGTTGGAGCAGTTGGAGCATTTGGAGCATTTGGAGTAGGAGCTGTTGGAGCTAATAATTAGTCGTTTCACGCCTATGCAGGGCTAAATGTTTATAAGATTGCTGGCTTTCGCAAGTAGTAGAATATAAATTATGTAATAAATATTATGTTTGTAAAAGAACTTGCGGTGTTTTATTCCTTGAACCTGACACTTTTCTGGCATTTTAATTAAATTTATTTTTAGCTTCGTCCATAGATCGAACCAAGTTTCGTTTCAATATGTAAAGTAATGTGTGATTTTTTCGGTGAATTTTGAAATTTTTCCCGAACCAATAAGTCATTAAATACAAATATATAAGATGACGGGTGTCACAGTAATAATAAATGATTACTGCACTCTAGCGGGTAAAAATTACACAGCGTACTCTAGGAGCCGGAAACAAGATGGCGGTCTCCAGCGGACGAAGACAAGATGGCATACATGACGTCACACCAGCTGACGATATATACCTTGTTATTGGTGGTGTGAGGTCAGTCTAGGTAGCTTCCACGGAGGAAGGAACTATCGACATTTTTTTTTTGCTCTTAACGGTTTCGAACGAAGGACGGGAATCGATCTAATCAATCAGTATTCTAATAAGTAAATTTTTTGATGAATTTTGGAATTTTTCCCGAATTTATAGCATTGAAATTACAGATTTTCAAGATGGTGGTCGTAACGTAAAGTGCAATGGTGGTTTTAAAGATTTTTATTATTTAATTTGATTGATTGGGTTTTTTTAATGATTTTTAAAAATTTTCCCGATTTTCTAACATAAAACTTACGGATTTCCAAGATGGCGTCCAAATTTCAAGATGACGGACATGACGTCATACTACCTGATGATATATATGCTATGAAACAAGTGTCGGGGGTCAGTCTGCCAGCAGCCACAGTGAGGGAAGGATTGGTCGCCATTTTTTATTTTTTGCCCTCACCAGGTTCGGACCGAGGACTTCAAGCTCCGTGCCGTAAATATATGTTTTTTTTTAAATATTTTTTTATAAAAATTATATTATTTTTTTTTATAAATTTTAAATTTTTTTAAAATAAAATCGGATAATAAATAAAGATTTTCAAGATGACAGCTGTAACGGAAATTGCAACGGTGACGTCATAATCCAATATGGCATATTCCATGATGACGTCAGAGGCTTATCGTAGGCTGTAGACATGGATGCTTAAGCCTCTATATAGACATTTCTAGCCGCTGGTATTTTTAAGGACTAAAAACGGTAAATTTTCCCTCGAAACGGGAATTTTTCTTTCGAAAAGAGAAATTTTTGAGATTTTTTTGGCGGCATTTTTTTCCAAAAAAAAATGGAAATTTTGGTGAATTTTGGCTAATTTTGAGGATTTTTGGGCAAATATTGCCAAATTTTGGAGGTCAAAGGTCAAGGGCACAGGTCAAGGTCACGCCCATCCAAGATGGCCGCCGTGACGTCACAATCCAATATGGCGGACCGACAATCACAATCCACAGCCAGAAGTCTGGCGCAGGACATACTTTTACACACTACTTCGGTTGAACGGTGTAGCGCCATCTAGCGACAAGTTACAAAAAAAATGGATGTCATAAAATCCAACATGAGAAAACACTTCGATGTGCCAACTTTCATGGCGATCGGTCAAACGAAGTCGGAGTTTATCGACGTTATACATACATACCAACATTCAATTTTATATATATATATATATATATATATATATATATATATATATATATAATCCAGGAAAATTGTGTTGGGACGAATATGGCGGCAAATATATTTAACCTTTTGTTGGTTCTCTAAAGCATTACGGAGGTGGCATTATCTTTCATGAATTTTTTAAACTAAATGTTGCAGTCCAATAGATCCCGGCTTTGGACTTGATTTTCGATAAGGAATTTTATTAAAATACTGACCATATAGTTAAAATTCATCAAATAATTAACACTATAAAGTTTTAGTACACAATATAAGTTATAATTATATGGCATTATAAATATAAACCTGTAACATTTTAAAACACATATTATAACACTAAGTATATGTTTGTAAATTTGTTTTCGCTTAAGTGACTGAAATCAGTCTGTAAATACTGCCTAGAAACAGACCTTAACTTTATTGAGCTGATTCAAAATGTTATTATATTATTTAAAAAATAAAAAAATAAAATTTCTCATTGGCAAGATTTGGAGCCCCATCCATTCTGATTAACAAGCACGTGTTCTACCAATAATAGTCGGTCTTTGAGTTTACGCAGGAGTGTATCAACAGTGAAATGCAGTTTTCATAATGCATTATAAAACTTGGGATTACTTTTTAGACCAGGGCTGAAGACTTTGAAAATTGTAAAAAGTGAAAAAAAAAAAAAAAAAAAGTAGGATGAAACCCATTGGAAAAGGAAGAGAATATAACAAAATGAAAGGGAAAATAATTTACGGGCGATCTGAGGTCGGGAAGTGGAAGGGGGTGAGTTTTTAAGGGTAAAAAACTGTTTATCTCAATTTGTGGCAAAACTACAAGTCCTATGGAAAAAAATTAAATAGCAAAGTTTTAGGTAATAAAAACATGTACAACTTTTGTATTCACCCGTTTTTCACATAACCTCAAAATTTATGTGAAAAATTCAAATAACCAAGTTTTTGGTTTTTTATCTTTTTCTTATACAAATTTTTTTTTTTCAGAAATGTGGTGAAAACCTACCTTTTTATGTCCCAAACACACTGTAAATTTTTTGATCTAAAATATATATTTTTTCACTTTATTTTAACTTAATATCGAAAAAGCACCCTAATTTTCAATCGAAAATTCTCACGTCAAAATATCAGCTTTTTTTAAAAAAGTCGGCGGGCTTTTTGTTCGTTGAAATCTATACTTTCTGATGGTGTAAAAAATATATACATTACTTTGGTAAATGTTCTCAGAAATACTCGAATCCGAATTTTTTTAAAAATCATTATGTACAATTTTGAGCTATTTATTAAAATTTGCACTTTAACTACTCGAAAAACGTAAGGTTCTATTTTAAATTGATAACAAATATTACAAATTCATAAAACATAAAGATTGCAAATACATGCGAAAATAGTTCTATATATTAAAGATAGAATTCAAAGGGGATTTCATCTAAAGAAAAAAAAAATGTGACTGCTGCAATTCTTATTGCAGAAATGCAACGATATTTTTGAAGGATTCATATTGGAAACTATTAGACGTGAAAAATAAATCTTTTAAATTTCTAGAACCTGGCTTGAGAAAATAAATGTCATGAATATTTGAATTTGATTCAAAAGGACCAAAATATCAATGTCCACAACAATGAAAGTTTTATTAGTATCTCTGGCAATTTCTATCGAGGTCTTAATTATATCAGCATAAGCCTTCTGCTTGTTTACAGGTGACTGTAATCTTTTCATTAAAGTTTTTATTTTTTCCATGTGTTTCTCGTTAAATAAAATTTTTTCTTGCACAATGCATTTCTGCAATAAGAATTTAATAAATCAACTTTTTTTCTGAAAATTTGCAGCAGTCACATTTTTTTTTAGATGAACTCCCCTTTAAATCTTATCTTTAATACATAGAACTATTTTCGCATGTTTTTTGCAATCTTTATGTTTAATGGATTTGTAATATTTTTTATCAGTTTACAATGGAATCTTGCGTTTTTCGAGTAATTAAAGTGTAAATTTTAATAAATAGCTCAAAATTGTACATAATGATTTTAAGGGGCCCGCCTACCTGGGCACACATACGGTGTGCAGAGCTTCAGGAAAAACAACGCGATTTCAAAACTACTCAAGATATCCGAGTGGGGCCTATTTACGAATAGCATTTAAGAGTTCGCTGAGGACCGAAAAGTACTTTTAATTTCGGATTAAGTTTTTAAACTGTATTTTTAGAAGCGTTAAAATGCCTAAAACGCGTGTTTTCAGAGTAATTTTTAGGCATAAAACAATGAGTACAGATTCTTGAAAGCACTTAAGGGGCTTGCATAACACCTTTATCTTCATTTCTCCACCATATAATGTTACGGTCACCGCTCAAATTTCACAGTTATCGTGTGACGACGAGACGAATGCGCGCCAGTTCAGAGACTTGCGCTTAGAGGCTACACCGCGCTGGAAATACCAGCGAGCGTCGCGCTTATCATCCCGCCTCACTAACACACATACACCCCTGACGAGGCGGGCCCCTTAAGTTCGTTGACCGCGAGCGCGTCCTTGTTCAGTTCCGCGGGCCGCCGCTCGGAGCGCCAGCCGCGCCATACCCTCGCCGGGAGAAAGTCCCTTCATCAAATATGCCTTCATCCTTGCTGCGGCGTCAGTGCGAGAGGAGGCCAGCCCCAGCGCGGAAGCCATGGCCCTCAGCAGCGTCGGGACGCTCGGCGTCCTGTTGCTCGTCTTCGAGGCGATCAGTGCAGGTGGGTTCCGCGACGTGCGTGCAAGCGCAGACTCCTGCACAGACTGTGCTGGCAGGGATGCAGCACTGCGAGTAGGCGTGGTTGTTGTCGGTTTTTCCCGCTTGCGGGGGCCGTGTCGTGGTTTTCTATAACCGTAGCAAGCCACGGGCGCTCTCTACAAATAGGGGAAGCCTACAACTCACGTAGTTTCGGTTCCCTGCAAGAATTTTCGAAGATTTCCGAAGTTTTGCGTTGTGGTATTAACGCCACTTCAGCCGCTAAATCCGAAGTTTCCAATGAAAACAAGCATGTTGTGACTGACCTAACCTAACCTAACCCTTCGATTTTTTTTAATTTCAATTTTTGAGAGAAATCCCAAGTTGCACGAACGTGGTAGGGAACCGAAACTACATGAGTTGTAGGCTACCGCCACAAATAGTGTGTCATTTTAACAAGCTCCCGAGTTGCGAGGCTATGCCCATTGATGACAGACAGCGCCTGCGGTCTGACTGGTTCGTTCACGTAAGGCCAGTGATTGTAGCCTCCCGTGCACAGGAGCTGGGAAATTGACGAACTGATATGTCGCGAGCGACTAGTGACGGTTCGAACTCCCGCCCGTGGCTCGTCGCTAGTATTTCAGAACACCGCGATGAGACCCCGTCATCGCTACCGCCCGAACCGAAGGCGTCAAACATGGCGGAACCACGTGTTGCACCAATCGTGCTGGTGTGCCGAATGAAAATTTTTATTAGCAAAGCTATTCCTGAATACAAATTGTAAAAAGTCACAGAAAGGAGTATTCTCAACTTTAAAAATACGTTAGAAATTTTGTATTACTACATTGATTACCCAAATTAATTTTAATTGGGTTCAAATCCCATCACTTAAAGCAAAGATGATTTATTATTTTTCCTGTATATAATTGTTGTGTTAACTTTTAATACATAACTAAATATGTTGGTTCAGTTATTTCATTCTCCATAGCCGTTATTTGTAGTAAAAAAATAATAATATAAGCACAACAACCATGAACAAAAAGTTAACCATAAGTTCCTGAACACACCTACGTTTGTAAGTAAATAAGTTTACACATATAATTGAAGTATAAACGAATTATTTATAGGTACTGCACTCCTGCTAAATAAAAAAAAACAAGCTGGTTTTATTTCACCATGATGGGCATTACTATTACCTAAAATATATGCTTTTTTTTGTCTTAGTTGGTAAGAGAATTTATTTTACAATATATTGCATTCTAATTTTCGCATGTGTATGTCTTTCATACAAACTTGACCTGTATGTTTCATGAATTTATTAAGATTAATATTATATATTTATAATTTGTCCTAACAAATCAAACAAATGACTTAAGAACAAAGTATTAAAACAAATAAAAATAATCAAAATATAAAATAACCAATTTTCTTTTCTCAAGAAAAATAATTAAACATTGGAGATTTTAGTGTGACTATTATCTTCTTAAAATTCTAAAACTTCCATTATAAAGAAACTTACTCGTAAAAAATGATTGATCATAGTGGACCGCTCCTTCTCAAAATCGTGCCAACGGCTTTGGTTATCATAGAACATTTTAATCGCTATCCACAGAAAGGCAACACGACTTTTTATTTTACATTCTTAAGGCCCTATCAAGATGGAAGATTCCTTGGTAAGATCTTCCACGGCAGCAGATATGGATGGTTCTGTGGAAGAATTAGCAGAGAGCTGGCCGTTTTCATGGAAGTTTTTGTAATCGGTCGTGTTCAAATTTCCATGGAAAGTTTTGTAGAAGGTGTAAAATATACCCAATCAGAAAGAAAAGGTAGTGTGCCCAAGTGTTATAATAGGTAATTTATTTTGGAGGGATTGGAATTTTCTTGATTATTGATTTGAAATGCTGTGAAAATGTGGTCTGTTGAAGCAGTTTCAGTATTGTGCGACAATTATGAGAAGTTTCCATGTTTATACTATACAAAAATTATTAAATATCACAATGAAACCATTCGCACAAGCTAATCCTACACCAGTCAAAATGATACGTTCGATAGTTTCTTCCATACCTGATGCCATGGAGGTTTGGCTGGTAGTTTTACTGTAAGCTTTTAGCAGATCCTTCCACCGTGTGATACAGGCTTTACAGGAGAGCTAGGAAACAGTAACTCTACAGATTAGCGGCTTCTGGGGGAAAAGGTGAATATTAATAATGAAGTGTAAGGTTGGTTAGTTTAAGTCCTTTTCATTAATAAAACGCATTTAATCGTGGAAGTAATTTGTGCAAAATTTGGCAAAAATCTTGTCCCAAAAAAATTTAAAATTTAAGTTGACGTTGGGTTTCGGGGTCTAGTGACCATGTCAGGAAAAACTGGGTAGACATTTTCCAGAGATCATGCCACGGTACATAAAATCGTTCGATGTCTCGCACATGGGACGCCGGGGAAAGTGAGAAAGGGAATAGGAGTTAGATTGGAAGCTCCAGGAAGATTTTTTTCTGGAAGGGGCTAGCGTACAAAGAGCGACGCAGTTGCAAAAAAATAACATTAAATAAGCCATACATTAGCCTTGGAATAATTACAAATTCATATTCTCAAATACTCAACCTTATTTATTTTCATACAACTTTTGATTAAAGAAAAGTTTTTTACACGTAAATCTAAGCATTTAAGTAAATAAATAAAATTTAAAAAAATTCGAGCGAGTCTCAGAACTCGCCAGAGATGTGTAACATCTAACCTCAGTAACGAGCAAATTCATTTCTCTCTCTTCATATTGCAAGTACACAGGTACACTTATAACACGAAACTTGGACACGAAATTTAACATAGAATTCTTTTAAAATAACGCTAAGCGTGATAAGTGTACGCAAATTCCGTTTTAAAACTAAATGTATGGACGCTAATCACACCTAGTTTCCGCACTCGCCGCTAGAATTCGCTGCCGGAGCAGCTACGTCAACTATTGTATCATCTGATAAGCTGGCCGGAAATTTTTTAACTACATAACTAAACGGCTCCGATAAAAGAAGGAAAAAAAAAGACAAGACTCGAAATCAGCATTCATTTAAAATCAGCCCATTTTGTTAGCAATTCATCAAACAGTTAATACTATAAAGATCCCCTTTGTCTTTTGTGAGCTTTGGCTCGCGTCAACCGCCACCACAGATGGCAGCAAACGTGGTTACACATTTCTGTTCCAGAAATTTGCGCCTACCAAATGCCGCATACCGAGAGCTAAGACGTCACATAGGCCAGGGAGGGACAGTAAGTGCTGGGAACGGCAGATCGGGCTGTGAGCCGAGAGAAGCCTAAGATGTACATCAAGTTCTGTCCCTGCCCGAACACGCCCGAATATTCACCTTCGGCCAACCTCGGGATTTGTTTTTTTTTTTTTTTTTTTTTTTTGCGCAGGAAAAATGAATTCAAATATTAAAAGTGGTCGGTTAGGTTAGCTACATTAAAACATTTTAAAACACGATGGACGGTTAGTTAGGTTAGTATAGCTACATTAAAATAAACAGAGAAATATAAATAGATATATATAAATAAAGCCGAGGTTGGCCGAAGGTGGAATATTCGGGGCGTGTCCGGGCAGGGACAGAACTTGATGTACATCTTAGGCTTCCCGTGAGCCGAGTGCTCTGCCGACGCTTCTCGCAGGAGTCGCCTGGCGACCCACTTCGCCCCGCGGCGGGGAGAAAGTCTAGGTCGGCGCGGCGCTGCCAGAAGGTCACGTGGTCCTCGCAGAGTCCCTCCCCTCCCCCCCACCACATATCCCCGTGTCTTCAGCGGCAGGAGGAGGTGGCGGGAGAGAAACAGAGAAAACTGAAACCAGAGCGAGAGACAGAATATATTTAAAATTTCTGCTTAAAAGGGGATCAGTCCCCGTCATGACTTGATGTAAGCTTTTGGACATACGCCATTGCTAACTAAGCACACGCATGTCTGTAGAAGAAAACTACAAAAAAAAAAAAAAAAAAAAAACACAAATTAAGTAAAAATTGCTGTTGTCAACAGGATATATACACCACATAATATTCCATAACAGGAATATGGTCAACAAACAAAGAAAAAACAAATAAAAATGGACTAAGAGAACGAAAAAAAACAACCACAAATGATGAATTGAACCCCAAAAAAATTCAGCACAACAGTTGAAACGAGACAAAAACACAACAAAACGAATAGACGAAACAAACAAAATAGTTTTCCAAAACAGTTTGTTTGTTTCTGTTTCAGCTTGTTTCTGTTTTGGAATGGAAGTCGCATGGAACTGAACCGTGTACAGACGGTGCTACCATCTGTGGCGGATGGCGCAGAACAATGTTCACAAATCCAAAGGGATTATAGTAATAACTGTTTGATGAATTTTAATTATAATGGCAGTATTTTAATAAAAATTTTGCCGAAAATCAGGTCCAAAGCCGGGATTAAGTATTTTTCAAGTCTCTTACGCTTTTATCGGAGCCGTTTCATTATATGTTTAAAATTTCGGTCTACAAATGGAATGATTCGATAGTCGACGTAGCTGCTCCGGCAGCGAGTTCTAGCGGCGGTTGCCGAAACTACGTGCGTTTCGCGTCCAGAAATGTAGTTGAAAACACAGTTTTCAAATTATTTACTACACTTGGGATTATTTTAAAGTATTCTACGTTAAATTTCGTGTCCGAATGTCGTATTATAAGTGTATTCGCAACATGAGAACATATGAATTTCTACGTTACCGAGGTGAGTACCTACTGAAAGACTCGCTCACATGTTTTCCTTTACTTCAATAATAATATGAGTAGTGCTTAAACAGTGAATTCCAGCATATCCAGCTCATAAGTTATTGCTGCCTCCAGCCATTTTTCCGATCCGCCATGTTCGAAAGCGTTTTTTTTCCCCATCGACTTGTTCAGGCAGCGTCATCTACCGATCGGCGGCCACCGAGAATCGAGACGCCACACGCAACTTAGAATGGGCAGCCTTCTTTTCACAGACTAGAGAGTCAAAACCCGAAGTTCCCCGAAGTTGATGTGTTTTTTTCCGTATCTTTAATGTAGCTATCCTAACCAAATCAACCGTCCACAATGCTTTAAAGTATTTATAATGTAGCTAACCTAACATAATTGACCATTAGTATCCTTTTATCAACACCGCCATATTTATTTACAATGAACAAAAAAAAACTCCGAAGATGCACGATCGGACGTTTGGCTCTCTCGTCTGTGAAAAGAAGGCTGCCCACTTAGAATACAGAGTACGTGAAATCTTCCGATAATCGTTGTTTAACTATCGGGAATGCTTGTATGCTCGTTGTTTACGAGTAACTGGGAATGAATCCCCAGGTCGGTACGGTTCAGAGTGCGGTGGGCGGCGGTGCCTACAACCCCCCCCCCCCCCCCTCCTCCTTAGCAAGTCACCTCTGGGAACCGGTCCTACAGCGGATGTCGTGCGCGAGTGTTCCTGGTACAGTCCTCTCGGCCTGGAATGCGCCCCGACTCCTCCGCACGCAACAGAGAGGCGCAACTGGCCATTGAAAAACCCGTGCGGTTGAGAAATACCAACATCAAAGATTAATTTTTAAATATAAATAAAATATATATATATAAACATAATAACTTAAATAAAAAAAAGTAATTTTTACAAACATTAGTTCAGTATTTATGGAAAGCTGCATGAACGGAGTTGCCTATTGAGTACCTATAATTGCAAAATAATATACTTTGGAACAATTGTCGACGATTTTGAATTATCTCGGTAGCGATGAAATATGCAGTGGCTGTCATGTGCACATGTGCAGGCCTGTGCTCGTGTGTATCTTTTTTCGCAATTGAAACTGCCCGCTCTTTCGGCTGTGTGTTCGGGTCTCACGATTCCCCACCACTTCTCTCATGCCCCCCCCCCTCCCTTTCCAGGGAGTTCCAGACAAACAATATGGCCACACTAAACAGCCGTTGATTATTCTCAGTTTATAACCAAATCGTAGCTATTTATATAAACTCTAAGCTTGCAGAACGATCAGATACTGTACAAATTTTGGAAAGCGTATTTTATCTCTAATTCAGAGTCACAAATTACTTTAAAAAAAAAAACTGTCACTTCGTTTAGCATGAAACAAGAGAAATTTAGAATGAAGTTTTCAGCTGTATGCCGCTTAATTATTCTATGTATCTACACGTTAGAGAAAAATGGTATTCGTGTTACGAAATATCCTGTGCAGTCTAGACAAAGAAAATCCTGCTAAATTATAATGTAACATAATATCTTAATTATTATTTTTGTATGTCTGAATGGCTTTAAAGTTCATTGAAAACATTTTTTACGGCAAATAGGAAAATTCATACATAAAACAACGGAACATTTAAAGTATAAGGCTTTAAATTTTAAAAAATATAATTCAGATTAACCAAAAGTAAATACCTACCCGATTATTATAAAGCCTACTCTGCAATTGAAAACGTAGTTATATGTTAAAGAAGAGACGATTTTGTAATCAGTTAGGATGACTGCATGTTGTGATGAAGTATACTGCTGGATGAGATTACTTTGGGTTCGGTTCTACAACAAAATGTTTTTTAAAAAATCTTTAAAGTTATTTAGTATTCGATTTCTTCCATAAAAATGACTGGAAATATTTTAGATGACTTTTTATTACATTAAACTATAGAATTTAGTTTGTCACGTCTTACTTTATCAGTGTTATATCTAGAAATCTCACATGAAACATGACACGAATAGTAGACTTTTATAACTGCAACCTTTACACACAGAAATGTAAGAATTGATTTTTCTTGACAAAATAAATCTAAATATTTTATATATATTTTTAATATTTAATTGTTTTTTAATTCTTTGTTCTTAAATCAGTCGTTTGATTTCGTTATAACAAGTCAAAAATACATACAAATTTATTTTACTAAATACATGAAACACGTGTCAAGTGTGTATGTTTGCAAACCGGCAGAAATTATAAACTGACCTGGAAAACCCAATTCCTGCTGCTTCTGTACATACATGAGGCATGTCTGGCTTATAATGTAGAGGAATTACATTAGTGTAGCCCACAAAGGCTTACAGTAATCTTTCCAGAATAATCTCTCTGTAAACTTGTTTAGCTAAGTTGCTGTAATTTTATTACTTTTTGACGTGACAACGTCTAATAAATCGATGAACGCCGGCTGCACGCACGAAAAAGTGTCCCATTACGCACATTGTCCCGTTACGCGGTGTCTCGTTACGCTCATTGTACGCTTGCGCCGCATCTATCTCTCTTCCACTCGGTTGGAACAACCATCGATTTGACTTTTTCGAGGCACATTAAACTTGAAACACTCCCATTCGTTTCCTACTTTTCCTATCATCGTCCTATCCTTAACAGAATAACACAGGTTGGAAGAAGTTAAATAGCAAACATGTAATAAAGTTATAGTTAAAATAATCTCTTAGTTAAAGTAATAAACATATTTGAATTAATGAGTGCAAATAAAAGTAAATGTATCAATTAAATTGTAGATTTCATTTCACTCCTTCTTTGTATCCATACAAAATAGTGATAATTCAGTAAAAATGATTCAATTTTATTCATAAAAGTATGCAATCATTTCATCAATGTTTTGTTATGACGTTGTCACGTTAAACTATCGTCCGTAAACCGACTTTACAGACAACCAATTTTTTTTTTCAATCTTTGAATGAGGGGTGAAGGGAAGGGGGCAGAGAGTTATGCGCGTGGGGTTTTAACCGACACAAGTCATGCCTGAATAGGGTGTTTGCATGCTGTTAACTGCACACATATTTCGGCCTACATGCATACGATAAGCAGATAACTTTAAGGTATGCAGAAAGGTTTTCCCATGAGACATGGTAGGTATTGGAGTTGACCTTTATCATCCGTGAGGTTTTTTTGCGGGCGCAAGCGGGCCCCTCAGTGAAGGAACATCTGCGCCTGAGTGTGTCCTCGTTCTTCAATGGCGGTTCCAGGAAGACCTCTCGGGCAGGGCTCTCACACACAGGAGGATGCAGTTAATAATCATGACACTGCCCTTGGGATATTCAAAAAAAATATATGGTCTCAAATACTGAAATTTTAGTATTATCGTTCAAATTTTGATTGGAAGAAGAGTTCAGCACATCGACGAAAGTATTTAAGTCAACATTAATATTCCCTGCAAAAGAAACAAGAAGTAAAATTTGGGCTCGGAAGGGGCTGTCGCCCCCCTGCGCCCTCCCTCTGGTGCCGCGCTTGCGTCCCTTGCCGCAGGAGAGAAGGCCCACTACAGGGGTGCAGCCAGGGGGGGGGGGGGGTTAGGGGTTCAAACCTCCCCCCCCCTAGCACCAAATCTTTAATTAATTTCTTATTCATCACTCAAACAAATTTCATATTAAAATCAATAAAAAAATTTACCATTACAATATTTAAATTTAAGAACCGAAAACTGCTAAAATAGCACTATTTTACACCTTAAAATCCAAATTTTCCCGGGGGAGGACCCCCGGACCCACCGCTTTAATACGGTGGGGGGGGGGGGGGGGGCATGCTTCTTAACCACCCCCATACACAAATCCTGGCTACGCCACTGGGCCCACTCCGGAGGTCGGGCATGTGTTGTTCCAGAGCTGTGGCAGCAGGAGGTGGGCTCGCAGATGGACCTGGGCGACTCGGGCTCCGGCTACCGCCACGTCAACCTGCGCTGCGGGGCCGACTACATGCAGGTCTGAACCGGCTCCTGAAGCCGTGTTGGCCTCAACAGTTGTTTTTTTTCAAGTGAAAATCTCTTTGGGAGCGACGGGAGTGAAAATTTCAAAGGCCGAATTTCAATGCAACATTTTTTTTTGTGAAACATTGTTGTTTAACGATTACTTTAAATGGTTGAAGTAACAAAGGTAGAAAGACCAAATGTCATTCTTTTTTTTTTTAAAAGAATTACTATCTAATCCATTATAATTCATGGTAAAATGCCTAAACAATTTTTGATGAAACAAAGTATTACTGTAAAAGCAGGGTTTGAAATTTAAAAAAATATTAAAACTTTCTTAGTACCAAATTAGTCGAAATTTATCAATAAACATCTTAATGTGACCTTAAATATTTGTACAAAAATAAATTTATACGACCACGTATTAGTGCAAGGGATGAAAAATAGTGTTTGAAGATCACAAATTATTGCACAACTACCTTAATAGACATAATATGAAATTCGTTAAGACATTCAATGCCGGATGCATTAAGTTAAAAACATTCAATATATTTTCGCTTCATGGAATATGAGAAAATGTTAATTCAATATATAATTATAAATATTGGCGAACTTATATGATGTTATGTAGGCTACATTAAGTTTTTTAAATGTTCCAGAAGTTTATAGAAGTTTCCAAAATATTCTCAGAATAAATAGGTACTTCGAAATCTACCTACGCCTGTTGGCTGTGCCGAAAGGGATTCCCCCCCCCCCCCCCAGCTGACGCTCCTCTATAAAGAAAATACCTCCGGGATTTCGAAGGTCATTCTGTAAATGAAAATTTGGAAATGCCCAGAACTTGAATTGTAAAAAGTTTGTTAACTTCATTTTGATGTTTGTTAGTTACAAGGGTCTTTCCTATATGTGAAATTAATTTACTATCCCTGTCGGCTCCAGATAATGGCCCTAATAAAACTTGTGTAAATTTGTATTTAAGGATAGGTGCATTTAACTGTTGTTATTTTTTTTTGTTCACACAAACGTGGCACTTCTCATGGTGTTATTCCTCAAAGTAATGTTTCCGAAGTTTAATGTCAAGCTTATTTAATTGGTGTATTGAAGGGTGATGTTTACTGCGAAAACCTTTGTTAACAATAAACATTTATTTCACGTACTTTTGCAACACATCTCTGTGATTGAAAATCTTGCCCTCCCGTCCCTCTTCACCGGACAGGAGGTAACACATGCAATGTGGAATTTTGATTAAATGCAATTTTTTTTTGGACATACAATATTGCAGTTTTGCACTGTTTACCAGTCTCTTTGTGCCTGATGACGGGAAAAGATGCCAACTCCCGGAACGTCGCAACTGTTTTGTCAAAGGAAACCTAGTGCTCGTCTGTGCTGTCATCGCGGTGTTGTCCATAATACCTGTATATGTTGTCCGGATTTGTTGTACAGGTGTGTCTGCAATCCCCGTTCTTGTTGAAACTGCCTCGTCGTTGTTGGCTTACTGTGTTCGTCTGTGCTGTTTCATGACTATATTCCTTCCACGCAATTCTTGAGCTCTCTTTTATTTTAAGTTTGAATGTGTTCTTCTGTGCTGTCGTCGTCGTGTTGTCCATAATACCTGTTTAGGATCTTTGTTGGGTCCATCTGTTCGACGTAATCTGATTTATGCTTGTTTATAAGCTTGTTTTATTTCTTATTTTGTATTCTTGAGGGATTTTTTTTACACGACAAACAGTGCAAAAATGTAATGGCGTATGTCCAAACGATTGTTTTGATTCGAAGTTCATGTTCTATACTTTGTTTGGGAAATGAACGAAAAAAAAAAAAAAAAAAAAGGCCAAAGTCCGTTTACGCAGAAGTCACATCTTGCAAAAGAGAGTGTCGTTAAATTTTTTTTTTTCAGACAGCGTGATTTTTAATTAAAATTATTATTATTTTTTTAAATTTCTCATTTTCAACCATCTTTATAATTTTATGAATGTATCGATCTGGAAATAATCTGCGCAAAACTGCGGCAGTTAAGGGCGTATGTCCCGTTCCAGGTCATGATTTTAGATTTATATTAATCACTGATCAACTTTTAGACATTTTCAATCATTTAACTTTCATGAAATGAAAAATATACATAGTTGCATACTTTTTGCATAATTGGCTGCCAAAGTTACATTTTTAACCTTTTTGGGTTGTACAAATAAGGAGAATTTAATTTATTGCAGAACTGAAACTTTTTAGGATTAACTGCAATGCCACTGGATACTTCAAGAAATGGTTTGCATTTCTATCACAAAAACTCATTTCATGTTTCTTGGCTGTCAAGATCATAAAAATTTTGAGATTTTTGAAATGTCAGGTAAAATTAATTAATATTTTCTGAAAGAAATGCAAACCATTTCTTGAAGTAGCCAGTAGCATTGCAGTTAATCCTAAAAAGTTTCAGTTCTGCAATAAATTAAATTCTCCTTAGTTGTACAACCCAAAAAGGTTAAAAATGTAACTTTGGCAGCTAATTATGCAAAAAGTATGCAACTATGTATATTTTTCATTTCGTGAAAGTTAAACGATTGAAAATGTCTAAAAGTTGATCAGTGATTAATATAAATCTAAAATCATGACCTGGAACGGGACATGCGCCCTTAACGCGCGTGTGTTGTGTGTGAGGGGAAGGGGGTAGGGGGAAGAGGAGATACTCGGAAGTCTCGCCATGTCCAGGATTGCAATGGGAAAAGGCGGTGGGGGGTGGGGGGGAGGATGGGTGTGCGCTGGAAGAGGCGGGCGGTGCCGGGTGCAGGTGGAGGTGAGGACTCAGGAGGACTTCAGCGGAGTGATCTACACCCGGGGCAGCTACAACAAGAAGGACACGCCCTGCTTCCTGGACCCGCGCGCCGGGAGGGACTTCTCGCTGCGCATCCCGCTCGGCCAGTGCCACACCAAGCAGGTGCGTGCCTCACTCCGCCATCTTGCAGTTCTCACATGTTCATGTGCTAAACCTGTCATGGCACAGGTTGCTTGTCCAAGTCAACCCTTTGTCACGACAGTTGTAGACGCACGCGTGAAATAATACGTATTAGAGACCTGAAAAATTCGCGGGTTCATTACGTGCTATGCTAAAAATTCAAATAATTATGCCTTAGTGCTGCTTCTGCCATTTGGTCCACTGTTAATCTGGAGGACTGAGGGCCAATTAGAGACCCTCACTCATAGAAGTGTCGAATCACAGGCCACCCAGTCGTGGCGACTCCACAAGTCAGCAGCCAATGAACAGTTGGTATTTGCCCGAGGGTGTAAAGGATACTGGAGTCCACCCTAAAGGTCTTTGAACCCGCGAATTTTTCCGGTCTCTACTTATTATTTCCTCGCGGCGCGTACAGACCAGAGCCTGTTAGTAAACATGTGGTTGCAACAAGGTACAGAATAGCTGGAAGATACGATTCATGCCAGAAGTTGCGGATAATATTGTGGCAATGGCTCTTAAATGCTATTTGCAATCACCACACTATTAAGAAACCTTTAACAGTTAGTAAATGGCGCGTCAACACCTGGAGTTCTGCACGCCATTTTGGTGACCTAGCCAGGCGACCACCTTAAGATACATTCTTGAACACCATCTTGATTTTTTTTTAAAAAAATTCTCTCTTTGTTACTATTATTTAAGGACTTTTTCTATAAACTTTATTGGTACACCCTTGTATTTCTTGTTCTGTCACCAAAGTCTTCTACAAATAATCACTAATTGGCATATAAAGCGCGATTTTTAACACCCATTAGGCTATATTAATTACATTTAGTGAATATTTGTTGAAAATTGAGTTAGTAATATTTTTATTCACACTTAATTATTGACTAAAGTCTTCACAGCAACCTACCTTTAAGTGGTTGTGTGTTTACGGCATGGAGTGAGAGCGTGTTGTGACGTGGTTGAAGAACTTTTATATCGCATCTTTAATCACTGCGAAAATGGTTATTGATCACGCCTGATGCAGATTAATAAGTATGAATTAGAATTTTTTAAAAGCACTAATCACTTTCGTGAAATATTAGTCCTTAGAAACTGTTTCCACAATGCCCACTTTTCATTAAACCCGGCGGGGATAAGAAATTCCAATTACTTTAGGAGATATAGAATTATTTAATTTTCATCACAATACCTGTGCATTCATGCGGCGTGTACGATTGTTTCTTGTTTACGAGTATGAAATTTTTTTTTCTTGCACCCGCCTCTAACTTAGGTGAGTTTTTAACGTTTCAAATTTTAATGTTTTATTTGTTATTTGGATATTGTTGCGCAAGTAATAAGTATAAAAAAAAAATTACGTGAGTTCCTACTGTTCATCCTTTGTCCCGTTTTGTTAGGTCAGGTCAGTTACATTATAAATACTTTAAAACTAAACAACCATTAAAATTAATTCATATTATTTTTAATGTCCGCTTAGTTTGAAAGTATTTATAATGTAAATGACCTGACCTAATCGACCATTTTAATTAATTAGGCATTCACGAATACACGGCAAAAAAAAATGTTGAAGGTAGAATGATTGCACAGGTCTTGTATTGCAAAATAAGAACGGCGATATCTCCTAAAGTATTTGTAATTTCTTATCTCCGTCGGGTTTTATGAAAAGAGGAAGTTAAAAAGCATAGAATAAAAGTATTTTAGGAATTTAAAATTTTTTTTAACACATATCGCTTAACTACATATTTACCCAGACCATTAGTTGGACGCAAAGCGGCTTCACGCAGTGACCACGTAGCGATGCCCTTGTGCACCGTCTCTAGCGCATTCGCTGTCGAAGATATGTTAAGACGGTTTTATCCTATATTGTCATGCTTCTGAATTTCATGTTTTCGCCCTTTTCTAAATAAACTCATGAGAAAACAATATTCAATTGTTTGGTAAAAGTCATCTTTATAAGAAACGACTCTTTAATTAATGTTATTTTTTGACTAAATTAAAGGTAAATATCTATGTCAGTACTCAAAATACGAAACCGTGTTGTGTACAGTTTTGGTTTATGGACGATATAGTGAAAACAAAGAGTTTCAAGGACATGTTTGATAAAAAAAAGATTGGTTGTCTGTAAAGTCAGTTTACGGACGATAGTTTAACGTGACAACGTCATAACAAAACATTGATGAAATGATTGCATAAGATTATGAATAAAAATGAATCATCTTTATTTTAACAATAAAAGAATAAATACTTGAAATTATACTAGTAATCAGATTTTTAAAATGCAAGAAAAATGAACCTTTATTGCCTAAATTGTTGTTGTAATAAGCAATGAAAACCACATAACTTTTCACTTCACTTTATAAACAGTAGACGAAACAGTTCACGTGTAGATGACTTGTAATTAATTTTTAAAAAAACTGGCGTTTAGCTATAAAGTTTAAATATAATTATGAAAAAGTTTTCGTATAAATAAATTGTAATGAAATATCTATCGTCAATTATATGAATTACCATAATTTTTTAGTCAATTGTAACATATCCTATTATTATTGCACTCGCTGACAGCGTAACGGAACACAGAGTAACGGAACAATGAGCGTAACGGAAAAATGAGCGTAACGGGACACAGCGTAACGGAACAATGTGCGTAACGGGACACTTTTTCGTGCGTGCAGCAGGCGTTCATCGATTTATTAGACGTTGTCACGTCAAAAATTCCTTTTGAAAACGATTGAATGTGGTTACGTTATGAAAATATTGAAAGTCGCGTGCAAACACGCGGGGTCGTGGAAGCGAGCCAAGTCCGGGTGTCCCCCAGGAGGACGACGTGTACTCGAACGTGGTGGTGATCCAGCACGACGACGAGCTCATCATGCCGGGCGACGCCGCCTTCACGCTCGAGTGCGACTTCAGCCGGCCGCGCGACGTCACCGTCAACGCCGACCTGTCGGCCGACCACGGGTGAGGGGGGCGCCTGCTCTGGCACGGCCCGGAACCGCGCAGCACTCGACCTTGCAGACGCACGACTCGGAGCCACACAACCAAGGACATGACTTCGAACGAAACTCAGCTAGAGACGCAAGACTTAAAACCTCACGACCTAGAGACACAGAACCACACAACTACGAACGACACGTTTTAGAACTACACGACCTAGACACACACGACTTAGAACCACGTGACCGAGAACAACATGACTTGGAACCTCACGACTTAAAACCTCATGACCTAGAGACACACGACTTGGAACCATATGACCAAGAACAACATGATTTGGAACCTCACGACTTAAAACCTCATGACCTAGAGACACACGACTTGGAACCATATGACCAAGAACAACATGATTTGAAACCTCACGACTTAAAACCTCATGACCTAGAGACACACGACTTGGAACCATATGACCAAGAACAACATGATTTGAAACCTCACGACTTAAAACCTCATGACCTAGAGACACACGACTTGGAACCATATGACCAAGAACAACATGATTTGAAACCTCACGACTTAAAACCTCATGACCTAGAGACACACGACTTGGAACCATATGACCAAGAACAACATGATTTGAAACCTCACGACTTAAAACCTCATGACCTAGAGACACACGACTTGGAACCATATGACCAAGAACAACATGATTTGAAACCTCACGACTTAAAACCTCATGACCTAGAGACACACGACTTGGAACCATATGACCAAGAACAACATGATTTGAAACCTCACGACTTAAAACCTCATGACCTAGAGACACACGACTTGGAACCATATGACCAAGAACAACATGATTTGAAACCTCACGACTTAAAACCTCATGACCTAGAGATACACGACTTAGTACCACATGACCAAGAACAACACGACTTGGAACCTCACGACTTAAAACCTCATGACCTAGAGACACACGACTTGGAACCATATGACCAAGAACAACATGATTTGAAACCTCACGACTTAAAACCTCATGACCTAGAGACACACGACTTGGAACCATATGACCAAGAACAACATGATTTGAAACCTCACGACTTAAAACCTCATGACCTAGAGACACACGACTTGGAACCATATGACCAAGAACAACATGATTTGAAACCTCACGACTTAAAACCTCATGACCTAGAGACACACGACTTGGAACCATATGACCAAGAACAACATGATTTGAAACCTCACGACTTAAAACCTCATGACCTAGAGACACACGACTTGGAACCATATGACCAAGAACAACATGATTTGAAACCTCACGACTTAAAACCTCATGACCTAGAGATACACGACTTAGTACCACATGACCAAGAACAACACGACTTGGAACCTCACGACTTAAAACCTCATGACCTAGAGACACACGACTTGGAACCATATGACCAAGAACAACATGATTTGAAACCTCACGACTTAAAACCTCATGACCTAGAGACACACGACTTGGAACCACATGACCAAGAACAACATGACTTGGAACCTCACGACTTAAAACCTCATGACCTAGAGACACACGACTTAGAACCATATGACTGAGAACGACACTACTTGGAACCACAGTACAATTTTGCACACCTGGCCTTCAAAAGAGCAAAATAAAGGCCACTCCCACCCTCCACGCGGAGCCCAGGCGACACCAGGTGCTTGTCTGCCGCAGCGCCCGAGGCCGCGAGGTGAGCTCGCGCATCAGCCTGGCCAACGTGGACCCGGCGGGCAAGGAGCTGCCCCGCCACACCAGGTCCACCGTGGCCAACGACTCGGACTTCGTGGTCTTCACCCCCGAGGACGTGCGCCCCCGGAGGAGGCGCTCCCCCGCCAGTAAGGACGAGCTTTGACGGGGTGTCCACACACCCTGTGGGAATACACTTACTCTTCCTGGCAAAGACATGCGAGCTCTCCAGTCAGAGTTATTCCATCTGCCGGTACCCAGACGTTAACTTCATTATTTCCCCTTTCAGTTTGGGATTCATTGCCTACTCGTACACAGGAGCGCACCACCCAGAATTTCATTTCTATTTTCTTTTTTAAAATGATTTCCTTTTGTAGATGGCAAATACAGATATATATTTTTAAAAAGGATTTATTATGATTTCGGGAATGGAATTCACCTCATTGCACAACCCTGCTCATACGCACTATAAAATGGCATGTGCAAGGTTCGGTTTGTACCAGGCCAGCCATGGTGACCGCGGATTCGTTATTTACATTTTTTCTTTCAGAATATTGTAAAATTAAAAAAAAATTTCAGGGGTATATGTGGACACCCTGTTTAAAGTCCCTTCCCGAGAGAGCACATCCTTAAATACGTATACAAATGTAAAAAAATATTCTCAAAATAATTTATGTTACCATTGGAGTGCCTTTTTTTTCTTCTTTATCCAGCCTTGTGTCTCCATAGCGCGTGCCAGAGGTCTTGCGAGTTAGCAGGGCGTCCGCTAGGAGCCTGGGAGATGAAAGGGGATTTTCCTTTGAGCAGGTATCTTGCGTTGCGTCGAACGTAATGAGCTCAGATAACTTGGAGGGGCCCTTCCTAGTCAGGGTTGTATCTGTGTTGGTGAGGTAGGATGATAAGTGCGAGTCTCACTGGTGCTCCTAGCGCGGTATCGCCTCTGTGCGCAAGGCTGTGGACTGCCGTACTGTCTTCTCGTCGTGCCCAGGGCAACTATGAGATTTTAACATCAGGTGACAGAGAAATGAAGATAAAGGTATAATGCAAGGCCCTTGGATGCTTTCAAGAATCTTTACAGGACGTTTCATGTTTAAAACGTTATTCTGAAAACATGCATTTTTAGCCCTTTTCACTCTCGTAAAGATACAGTTTAAAAACTAAATACGGAAATTCTTAAATTTTTTTTGAGAACAAACACCGCTCGGATTATCTTGAGCAGTTTCAAATCACGTGGTCTGCTGAAGCTCTACACAACTCATGTAGCCCAGATAGCAATGTTGTGCGCTGAGAGAGGATGTTTTCCTAGCTAGCGTGTTCTAGGTTGTTCAGTCGTGAAGTGATCCACGCACTTTTGCCATCTGAGTGACATGGACCATTTTCAGCAAAATATGAGGATTCTAATGATATAACTCGATCAAGATATGGAGGGTGAAGTGATTTCGTGCCCGGGCGAAAATAAGTAGCGTGGAGGATGGAATTTATAAGAAAGGGAAAAACGAAGGAGCGTTCAAAATGGTTGATTAATAGTTGAAGCATTTTATAGACGAAGAAGAGAATTTTGAAGCTTACTTTAGAATCTCTGATGGTATATTCGCCTCCACCTAGCACCTCTTCAAATGAGACCTTAATGTGGAACCATAAAGAACTCGAGTAAAGTCACTAACACCTGCTGATAGTGGTGGAAGACAGCAACGCGAACTTGGCATGTAATGCAGTTGACTGCGCCGAAACCAGTTGGTCCATCACACCGGGAGTTTGTCTGTGGTGTGTATCGTGTTGCGCTCTGCTGGAAGACACCTCGTTGCTTTGTGTTGGTTTCATACTACCGTGATTACAGAAGCAGTTTAAATAATTTATTTGTCCGTGCTAAAGTGCAGTTGATGTAATAAGTGTTTCAACCATAATATTTGTTGTTTTGGCATTTATATTTGTATAGGTATAGTGAAAAGTTTTATGTTTTGTCTTTGTCGGGGGGTTTGAAAGTGGGGTAACTAAGGACAATATTTAGTTCATATATAGCTTTTTCCTGCACCATATTGTAAAATGTAGTAGTAATCTAAAGGCGATATTGCAATAAACTTGATTGTTTTCTGTATAACAAGAGTACGGAATAATTAGTTAATTGCTATAAGCAGGAAAAGTTTTTTATGAATAGTGGTATCAGTTCTGTTATGGATCATAGGGAAGTTATGCAAGGATATTAAGATAAGTTTCCATATTACTTATTTTGTCTCAATTATGTCTTTTAATCGCAAGACACACATTTGCCAATATAAAAATCTAGATGTTTTGGCAGAAAACATATAAATAATAATGCATGATACAGATGGTGATATAAACTTTATCCAGAAACATTACATTAGAATATTGCCTGAAATTGTAAGTCTTTAGGTATTGAGAATCACATACAACTTATTACCTAACAACAGAGGTCCTGATGAAAATTCTCATGCAAGACTGAGCTAAGCTAGAGGTAAATCAATTAATGATCGAACTTTGTTGTCAGATTACTTATTAAATATTACCAAATATGCCGAGACATTCTACATTTTTATGATCCGTGTCAATATGCAATCATTAGGCTTAACTGGAGAGTAAATCTGGTATGTCTATATATCCTCTACTTTTACATATATAAATTGTGTCTGGATATGAAGGTATGTATAGTATGTTTCTTCCTGATCTACAAAACCAGAATACACTTAGAGTGATAAAATTTACAGTCACTAGGTTTTGATGTATTATGACTTTGACCTAGTAGGGTCTAATCAATCTAGAATATCAGTATATAGAAGTTACATAACTTGTTTTTTTCAAACAATGGCGCCCAAAACATACTTTAATTTGAAGTTATTTATATGCTCGAATATCAGTGAGTTAACAGGGTGAAAGGAAAGGAATTATTATATTGGGTAGACGGCGCATCACGCTGGGCGCATTACGTTCGGCGCGACGCAAAACACCTGTTCCTAGGAAAATCGCCCTTAAGCTCGGCGATGGGAAAGTAGGGGAAGATAATATGCATTAGTGGGTCAAGTCCAAGGAGGTTGGAAATTCTCCTTGGGCGCGGCATTTTTCTTCGAGTTCAAAATGTATCTTGACCATGCAGACACGCAGAAGCGTCATACGATAATTGACGTTATTAAAACAGTTGATATTTTCTGAGGAACACTTTTCCATCTATCAATAAAGCTCAACTATCAAGACGTTTGACGCGCGCTATATGTGCATTCTAGTCCATATTTTATAATATTATAATAAGTCTAGATCGTGGGCCTTCACGGCCACAGCCACTAAAGGCCGGTATTCCAAGACCAAAAAAATAAGGGTTTAAGTTTTGAATATGCTACACCTGTACCCTAACCGTGTTCATAATTGCACGTTAGGAAATGGCCAGGTCTTTTTTTTTAGGGTCGGATTTAGGTGTTCTATACGTGACCTATCTTTTTCCTAAATTTCGCGCATGCGCTGAGCTCACTATTTCTTTGATTTCGTCCAGATGGTGGTCCCGCGTCTGGCGCCATTGACTCGTATATTTTCAATTTCGTGAACTTCGGGGGACGTACCAAGCGTGTTGGTGTGCCAAATTAAACTTTATGGTAGCAAAACTATCCTGCAATACATTTTTTATACTTCAATAGTCATAATAAGAAAGCAACTTCAAAAAAATTAAAACAACTCCATTTAATTCGGGCGACGGTGCTGCTATCTCTAGGATTTTTGCCATAAAAATTGTATCGACGGTTGCCAAACGTCCGCTAGAGTGCGCTGGAACAAGTTTCTAGCCTCGCGCAGGGAACCGTTTATTAACACAGCTGCCGATCGGATCCCTGGATAGGATGTGTTTTGGACACGTTCTGGAATACGGCCCGCGAGTTAAGTTACGGTTAGCTATATCTCACAAGCCAGTGCTTTTTCCCTACCTTACCCGAACGTCTTGGAATGCCGCCCTAACTATTTCTTGGCTTCTGGGTTGAAGGCAACGTCCGTGGGAATGATGGTGTGATAGACGTTTTGGCATGCCTTTTTGCATTCCATCTTCAAGGACGATAAACAATGGCACACATTTCTACGGACGTAGTCTCATCCCAGAGGCCAAAGAGTAATTAAAAGCATTGGTCGATTTTAATCAGTACAAACAAAGATGAAGAAAAATCTGTCATTACACATCTTAAAGGAATGACTTCAAATACAATTTGAAAACATATTGAACCGAATTCTACAACTACAATAAGTTCGTAATGAAGTTATGCTGTGCAACTGTACTTTTAATTAAAACTAAACAAATAATTGGTACATATTTTTAGTAAAAATTTATTTTAGTAAATTTTTAAAAATAATTTTTATATCGAGGTTTAAAAAAATTCTTTGTTTTTGGGCCAAAATAATTTATGCAGCAGCATATAAAGTAAAATAAAGGAATACAGAACTCAATAGGGGTTTGCAAGTTGGTCACAGATTCACCCCTCCCCCCGCCCGAACGGCGTCAGAAAGGGATATTTCCTATTGACTCTTAACTGTCATCGTATTTAAGATCCCTGGCACATAGCTGCTAATAATCTGGCAATGCATTCACAATATGACTACAACCTACTGTCATATGGATATGGTATTTACTTACCATTTGTGGTATAAAAGGTATACCTGATCTACACATGTAACAAAAAACAGTGTTTAGATTCAAGCAGGAACACGTTAAGCTAATTAAATTCCCACGCGCCAAAAAAAAAAAGGCCAGAGAATGAACCAGCCAAGATTATTATTCACATGCTTAAACTGTCATTAATGGCTCTTTGTCATTAAAAATAAGTGAAACTAGTAAATTACATAGAATTACAGTAAGAAGCACATTATGTGGATGTGTAACTGGCCTCTTTTCACCTAATTAAATAGCAAAACAGATTATTATTACTTTACTCAGTTAAGCTTGATTAATTTGAAACACTTTCACACATTATAAGTCGTTGACACATTATACAACATAAATAAATTACAAAAAAAAATATTTTTTTAAACAAGTTTTAAGTTGAAGCCGTTATATTTTTCACTACCTACTTCGGTGTTTAAACTGTATTCTTATTTTGTTCTTATTTAACTGTATATTAAAAAAAAACATTCATTACTCATTAGTCATTAATTAAAAAGTAAAAAGCTTGTAGTTCATATACTTTCTTCATCTCCTGGGATTGAAAACGATGTAAATAAACAAAAATGGGTGCATGTACTTATGTACGCGTGTTAGAAGTTGTAGGTACTTATTTGGCGTGTTAAAAACTAGCTTAATTTTGCATGCAAATAATTAATGAAATTAAAATAATAGGACTGGAGTGATATTATAAATACGGTAAAGTATAAATGCAATCAAATTAAAAATTTAACTAAATTCTCAGCATTCAGTATTAATATACATTATATACATAACAATATAAATTAACAAAAAAGTTATTTAATTTAGTAAAATAATCTAGATAATTTTAAATTAATAATAAAAATAAAATAAATAAGCTAATTTTTATTCTAATTTATTAATTTTTAATATTTATTAAATAACGTAATAATTTATAATGAAAATAAATTATAAATACGAAAACCTAATCTCACTTATATAAATGCACTAGAAAATATACTTGTAAAAGTTTATAAACACTATTTATATCACTAATGTTCACAATAAATAAATGTTTTAAATTATATGAACCAGTTTTCTATATTAATCAAGTATATTATTTAAAAGCATATATATTGTTTGTTTGTATGTCGCCTTTTTTGAATGTAGTTTTTTTTTTAATTTTGTACAGATTTCATTGGATCGTGTATGCGTATCATAAAAACTTTCGCTCATAATTTTTCCATAACGCGCCTATAGAAGTATAACTCCAAAAACAACAATAATATTATTTTTTTGGAACACTGCAACAAGTGTATAAAATGTTTATATTACCCTTACAAAAATATTATCAAAATTAACACTGATCTTAGATTGAAATGTCAAATATCTGGCAAATCACATAAAAGCAAAAGGACATAAGTCTGAGCAAAAGGATAGCCAATATAAATTAGATATTTTTTTTTATGTGTTATTACTTACAGCTAGCTGTTCGTCGTTTCTTAAGAAATGGTTAGCTTTGAAGTAAATTTATGACAAAAATACTTTTTTTTTCTCCTGTAGAATTTATAGCTCGTATTTCGGTTTACGTCCCACCGTTGTATAAAACACATATTCCTAGCTTTATCAAATTATATTTCACCTGGAATATATAATCTACATCAATGATTTAGGTATATGTACAGTGTAATGTAAAAATCACTGGTATTATTAAAGAAAATACTTATTGCATTTTGTTCATTCACCCTCTCCAATTTTCAGAGCACCACAAGTAACAGACTGCATCCAAAGGGCTTCCAATTAATTCGCTGCATTTCTACACGCAGACTCGGGAATGTAGTCGCTGTGATACAAATTCCATGAACATTCTCTTCCTATGTCTGTTGTTTATACATATTTTTTTTATTTGTTTGTAATAAAGTTTCAATGAACTGAATGGTGGCAGAGTAAATTTTTACTGTTTAAAAACTTTAAATATTCTTGACAACGTTCTTGGATGCACCCATTTTATGTGAAAGATAATTTAACCAAGTAATGTAAAGATATGTCTTGAAATAAGCACGCACAGTAAACATATGTTTTGTTTGACCGTATTATGAGCTTATGGTAATAATAAACTTAAGGGTGACATTCAAAGAAACAGGTGAACAAAAGATAATCATCAAATGTTGAAACGCATTCCAACTTTAATGAGAAAATGATCATGTTAATATATGGACTTAAACAGTAGCGGATCCAGAGGGGGGGCTAAGGGGCTCAAGCCCCTCCAAAAGTATCTGGGTCCACTATTGTTTTAGTGTTTGCCTTGATAAAGCCTAGCCTCAGCTGGGTCAAGCCCCTCCCAAACCAAAATCCTGGATCCGCCACTGGACTTAAATGTATAAGAAATATGAGAAAATGCTGCATTTAAAATGTAACTATTAATTTTTCTCAAGAACCTACACATTCAATGAATGACAGTTAAAAAAATAACAAAATATTAAAATTTTTCAAAATATACATTTTTTGACTATGTTTACAAACAAAATTCAAATCCGATATTTAATTATTGGGGAAAAAGGAATATACACAAAAATGTTTAAGGCCAACGTGGTTTTATAATTAAGATAGCGTATTAAACGCTGAAGGGAAAATCTACTCCCTTACTGAAACGTATGCTAAAATTATGAAAATTATGGCAAAAAAAAAAAAGGTAAGACTTTCAGTAGGCTACTCGCCAGTGACATCTGATCTCGGTAACGAGCAAAATCATGTGTTCATGTTGTTCCTGTTGCAAGTAAATTTATAATACAAATCTCGGACACCAAATATATGTATAGAGCCACGGAATTTTCGCGCATTCATTTAGTCGCAAGCTAGAATGCTAACCTTCACACTCTCGCACTGTGTTCATGATCGGACAGCAGTTTTTTGGACACGCCCCTCTACGACCGTGAGCCAACGATGTCCAGCTAGGAGAGAAGTAAGCGAATCAGGTAGTGCCAAATAAGGATAAAAATGTTCTCGCTAAGAAATCAACCAATGGGAAAGTAAACATGGGTCGAGCACACCTATAACTTTGAATTCTATCCTGAGGCCAGAGGAATCCGCGAAATTTCCGGGACTCTACAAATATAACGTAAAATTCTTTTAAATAACGCAGAGCATGATAACTATACGAAACGTATTAATTTTAGGGAAAAGCTGTGAACATTTTTTCCAACTTTTGAAACCTAATTATAATTCTGTTTAACAAGATGGTAATAAACTATCCGAACCGAACTCAACCTGATCCAGGTAGGTTAGGCTAATATTTATTTATCTCTTACCATTTTTCTCAAAGATGGTGCATTTGATGCGCTTCGGGTAGTTTCGGAACAGTTATGACGCAGTTCGGGCGCTGGCGTAAGCTGGGTGACTTTAACATAACAAGAAGTACAGTTAGTGCACTTGATGCACAAAGTTAGTTTCGGAACAAGCTATGATGCTTTGGTGCGCATTGTGTGGGAAAGTTGACTCATTCTGTTATTCCAAGCTATTGGACACTACTCAAGCATGTCCGAACTGCCAAGTATGGGAACAGCATCTCGCCAGTTCAAACAATCAGTCCATAGGCATCAGCTGAGAGTAGTGGCTGACATCTTTGCGTATATACTCTTTGTTTGCTTTGCTATTCCCCCCCCCCCCCCCCTTTTTCTAACTAAAGTGAAACTGCAATTGCAACATACAAAGTTGCTTCTATATTCTATACGATGAAACGATACAACTAACAGCAACAGAAACCACAATACTGATCGAGTGTGGTGAAGGCTTCAGTTCAGTCCAAACTGAGGTAAGAAAATGATACAACTTTTTTTTTATGCTCTTTTGAAAGTTCACGAATATTTCGCCATATTATTTAATAGGTAAAGTTGTACACATATACTATGTAATTACTTTTCTTCGCATGGCATTTTGGCAGAAGCAGGTTAGGAAAAAAAATTGTGATCTAGAAGGTAATCAACTAAATATAGAAAGATAATTATGTAATGAAGTATAGGTATATAAAAGTGGATTAGTTGATAAATATAATCTTATGTGACGATCCTTGAATGATTTTTTTTTTGAAATGGGGAATGTTTAAACCGCTTGTCATTTAAAAACCACAAGAATGGACACCGAAAAGGAATTCACAAATACACGAGCAACTAGCCAGTACCACCTGATGTCAAATGTAACATTCCAGAGCATAACATGGGTCGGATCCAGTCAAAACTCGTGTAAGTTGGCAACACTACCTCTGCAGGCGATCTGGATAGTGTGCGTTGCGTAACGCAGCGTACGCGACCAATCAAGAACATTTGAGCCCAGGTCCGGATCCAAGGACACGGGTTGTTAGAGACGCGCGGCTACGTGCTCTGCCTTCGCGACCAGGACAACGCGACGGTCACTGTGCTGATGCTGCATTTCGAACTGCCGGCACATTTTGCACTCGCAGAGTTTCTGTGCTTTAAGACCCGTTCTGCAATGCTACGGAAACGGAGACGAATCACGTAAACGGAGACGGATCTCAACGCAACATTATACCATCGCGTCTGCTACTTACACAGTGCACGGAAACTTAAATTTCGATAAAGGTTTTGGCGTAGAATCTTAATAAATATCGACATTATCCGACAAATTATACTGAGGCTAGTTGACATAGACCAGCACCTAAATAAAAATGCTAATAAAAATTTTTAATTCAATACATTTTCCTAATAATGTCCATATTTTATTAGAAAAAATTACAAACAAGAACAATTTTAATGTACTCGGGGGCCTAGAGTCGCCCCTGTACAGAGAACAAAAAAAGCTATTTCATTCTTAAGATGAAATGCGTTTAAAAAAACATTTTTGGGACATTTTTTCTTCGGATTTTTAACTATCCATTTAACTGGGAAGTATTCCATAACAATCAAATTCCCCCAGTCAATTGCTCCTCCAAAAATTCGAAGCTGTGTCGTATGGATTGGACTGCGCGGACATTTTTAAATACACCTAGAACACATCAGCACCGGACTGGAATGGGCCAACCCAGTTATCCGCGAATGCTGAACAGGAGCTGTCCAAATTTTTCAATTTAAATTGGCGGAGAACTCTGATTACGAATACATCCTTTCATCTTCGTTAATTTGTGGATGGTCAATTTTCACTGATTTGAACACTATCTAGTGAGCATCTTCTTGCAGTGCAAACAAAATATTTAGAAATATTTTTAATCTGCTCAAAACACTCTCAAGAGCATCGCCTACATGGTGTGCAGATCTTCAGAAAAAAAAACACCTTGCAATGCTAACTATTTCTATCAAAACTTTAATTAACATCATGGAGAATATGTACCTACAATTATATTTTCTAGAGTTTTTTTTTGTAAAAATGAAAATGAGTTCCGTAAGTAATTGGAAGCAAAGGTTTAAGTTACGGTGTTGTGAAAAAGTTAAGAAAGAATTAACGTCGTAATTTACTTATTAAATAAGTGCAAAATAAAGTTTTTTTGAGATAAGGTTAGACTTCATTTAACTTCGTGTGACTTAAAATGTGATTTCTATCCTATCCAGGCCAAAGTAACTCATGCGTATGCTGAAACAGTTGAGATTCAAAAATTGACGCCCATAAAAAAAATGGAAGTCAGGAATTTGCTATTCTAAAACAAATCTATATCAAAGTCGCCAACACATACTGGAATCTGCAACTAGAAACTTGTTAACATGAGAACACACGAATTTGCTCGTTATCGAGGTTAGATGTTACATTTCTCTGGCGAGTACTGAAGGACTCGATCATGTTTTTTTTTTTGATCAGGTGGGGAGAACGTGGATGATGGACATTTATGTACCTGTGGGTTTTCTTGCGGGTTTCTTGGGGCACTACCCCCCTCCCACCCAACACATAGGCCTACATATTCATTCTGTCAATGCTGCGTTAGCATCTCATCGCCCTTCGTCATCTACATAACGACCCTGATGTCGAGACGAGACATTTAGCACAGATCATTCCATTCAATCCAACAGCTCACCGATCGTACATTAGATAGGCCTCACCCAATTCCTTAAAATTAATTTTTATAGTAGAGCGGCAATTATTTGAGGTCCTGCACAAAGATATCCTTCCGATTTCGATTAAGCATTCTGAACAAATTTGTGTTTAATATAGCCCTCGTTTCGTAACAGTAGATACAATTGAATGAGTGAAATGGTCTTCATACTAAATTATAACACCACATTGATTACAAAACCTTCCCACGATGGAAACTAATGATAAGTTCGTTTTTTCGGTGCATAATTTACAATGACAGATGTCATATTTGATTATATAATAAAATAGAAACGAAAAGGCTTGAACTTTGAGCGTTGAACAGAAAAATATTTTAAAGAAGCTGTTTGAAGTGTTTACGTGAATTAACAGTAGAAAACCAGTAAAGTTAAGAAGTGATAAGATAACGTTCTCTATCTGTTGTAAGCGTGCTCTACAGAAAAATAAATTACTCACGTACTATTTTTAACATTCTCACGCTTTCCCGTCCTGTTGTTTTCCACTGAGCAGGTATATCTTATAAGTTATTAAACATTTCAGCAATGTATGGCCTCTAAACACTAGTGTGTTGTCAAATTACCACTGTTCTTCTTGTATAATTTTTTTTAAGTCCAAGCCTGCACTGTTAGAAATTACAGTAACTACCTACTTAGTAACTCTAAGAACATTGCAAAGAATTTACCTCAAATTAACAAAAATACCTTGGTAGTTCCAAATAACCGAATCTTCGTATAAAAAAAGTATCCATAATCCAACTTCCCTGTTCTGTGTCGTAAACACAGGGTCAAGAACATTGGAAGCGATACTCTACTTAAGGGTGTATCTGTTCTAGTGAGGCGGGATGATAAGTGCGACGCTCGCTGGTGCTTCTAGCACGGTATCGCCTCTGAACTGGTGCGCAGTCTTCTTGCAGTGCATAGGATAACTATGAGATTTGGGTGATAACCATAACATTATTTGGAAGGGAAATGAAGGTAAAGGTGTAAAGCAAGTCCCTGGAGGGCTTTCAAGAATTTTTACGGGAAATTTCATGTCTGAATATAATTCTGAAAACACTCGCTTTATCCTAATTTCACTCTTCTTAAACTACTGTTATAAAGGCAATAACGACAAAACAACTAATTATCCACAGTCAGCGTAATGTAAATGCTTTTCGTAAACATACTCCACTTGAATATCTGGAGAATTTCATAAATCGCTTGTGTTTTTTTTCCTGAAGCTCTGCACCTCGTGTATGTGCGCAGATTTAACATAATTATTAATATTTTGTTTCCACTTCAAGAAGATTCTCACGAGATCGTGTTCATATCAGTGTAAACTGATAATCCGTAAATTTACAAAGATTCAAGGATGTTTTCGTAACCAGATTTTACCACCAATTTAAATTGGAAAATTTTAACAACTCCAGTTCAGCGTTCGCAAATGACTTGGTCCAGTCCGCTGCTGAAGAGTATTGGGTATATTTAAAAAAGGCCGTGCTGAAGGGTTTTGGGTATATTTAAAAAAGTCCGCGTAGTCCAATCCATGTTCAACCACGCTCGACTAACCTCGAAGGAGACAGACAGGTCTAAGCTCTCTAGATCAACTCCCATCCTATCTTCCCTCCCTCCTGGGATATACGCCCATGCAATATAGGACATATAAGAACATAACAGATTAAATTTTAAGTGTTCTGTTAAATTACTGTTTTAAGCACGAGCATACTTGCAGAGCAGCGTCGGTGCACGAGGTTGAACTGCCAGCTGTGTATGGAAACTGGATCCACTCAAGTTGGTCCGCTTCCAGCAACAGAATTCCTTAGACCGGGTTCATAAACTACGCAAGAACGGATGTCACAAAAAATTAACAACAATGATTTAAAATATTTGTTTATAAACAATTCAAGACGCAAGAACACAATGCAAGCATTACCCAACTATTTTCTTGTGTTCTGTGCATGCTTGAAGTGAATTGTTCCGAAGTGTTCCGAAAACTTTTAAAAAAGCAGAAGTTATGGTGTACAGAAAACTATGTTTTTTTATATCACGCGTTTCATGTTTCACTTACATAACTATCAGATTATTCTTTTGAATTCAATTATTTAGAATTGAACACATTTTCATAAGGGGGGGGGGGGGGAGTAATAATGAAAAGAATACCAATGAAGAAAACAGTACCTTTATTTTTAGTTTCACGTGGTGGGATTGGTGAAGTCTTGCGACTTGCGTGTTTTATAAACTATGCTGACTGAGATAAACCACACAATGGAGCTATTGAACCTATGGTGATCAATAAAGCACAAGCGGCGTTCATTTCACAAGCGGAGACTTCGACTTCAGCAGGTTGAGCTACAGAAATACCACGACATTTAACATTTAACGCTCACAGTAATTATAATTGATTTTAATCCATAGATACTTCAGCCACTGAATTTTCAGTTTAAAAAAAACTACAACTGAAGGGCAGAATATCGGTGCGCATTATTGTGGAAAAAAAATTGCAACCGCAAAATCCGTGACAATGGCTGAAAAATCAGTAACTGAAATAATCTACAGAATCTCGTCGAGTCCAATGTATCAATATTAAAAACATTTAAGTAAAATTGCTTTATTTTACGCAGTTTCCACTTCCTCAAATTTAGTTCGAAGATAGCAACACTTCGAGGATAAAATGGGCAAAAGGCAACAGTTTTCTTAATAAGTTTATTTTCCTCCCATGTGACAAATGTAACTTTAGAAGAGTCATCTGCTATATTTTCCACACCAAGTGTGTGTTAAGACGACCGTCTCCAGCAGAAGAAAACAAGATGGTTGCCTCCAGCAAATGGTGCCTGTATAATTTTATTAATTATCTATTAATTATTTTGGTAATAATATGAGTGGGGTGTTAGATGATATCATGGTAACGAAAAATGTAACGCATAGGAGTGGGGTGTTCGATGATGTAATGGTAACGAAAAGTGCAACGCACAGGAGTGGGACGTATGATTGAAAAGTGTTGGAAGTTCTAGAAAACAAAATGGCGGAAGTGATGTCATAATTCAGAAAAGGGTATGTTTGTGTATTATGATGCCTTTTAAAATGTTTTTTGCCGTCGGAAGTGACGTAATCCACAATGGCCGTCGGAAATGTCGTAATCTAAGATGCCCGTCGTGACTCACTAAATCTAAGCCCTAATAAATAGGCTAAATGATAGGTATAGGAATTTACAGGTTAAACTCGCACTATTCAATAGAACCACGTTGATGAGCTTGCGACCCCCCCTGAGGATCCTGTGACTCTCCCTGAGGAGTTTGCACCTCGCGATATTTTTTAGAGGGTAAAAGGGGGGATATTTTCTTGAAAAGGGAAACTTTGGTGCAAAATGAGGTCCTTTGAGGTGTTTTTGCCGGCGGAAGTGACGTAATACACAATGGCGGCCGGAAGTGACGTAATCCAAGATGGCCACCTCGAATCC
This sequence comes from Bacillus rossius redtenbacheri, assembly GCF_032445375.1. NCBI lineage: Eukaryota > Metazoa > Arthropoda > Insecta > Phasmatodea > Bacillidae > Bacillus > Bacillus rossius. Next base: position 64,917,047 of record NC_086333.1, on the reverse strand, counting down.
CTGAATCCCCAACAAGGAGCCAGTGCCCAGAACATACCAAACCTACCTACTTAGGCAAAATAAGAACGACTTTCATAAGTTAAAGCAAACGTAATTACAACGTAAAAGAAAGCGGGTTTATTAAATTAGACCCTATATCCAAACAGACCTTTATAAATTCTCAAAAAATAAATAACCTTTTACACAGTCATACCTTGCCATAACATTCGAAAAAACTTACGATTATATTATTCATATATTTTTCCTTTAAGGCAATATTTCACAGATTTTTTTATTTTTCCATGTAAAATAGTTGTGCATGGACAGTTTAAAATTGTAGTAATTTTTTGTTTAAAAATCATAATTCTCACAATATTTCACTTCAAAGTTGATAATTCAGTGCTTTTGTGTACTATTTTTTATTAACTATCAATTTTTTTCCCTAAAGAATTGTATTTGATGTGATCTGTACAAAATGCCCAACTTATTATGGAAGAGATAAATCAATTACTGAATGTTTTCTGTAATTATTAGTGTCGCTTGAATTAGGTTTTATTATTTTGATAAAAAACACCATTAATCTGTCAATGGTAAATTTCAGATATTGCTAATTGCAAGTTGAAATATTAATCTCTAAAATAAAATCAATTTTGATGTTTTAAGTAATTTGCAACATTAAAAAAATATCCACTTTTGCAACAATGTTTTTGTTATATGTCAGTTGCCTACAACACTCTTCTCTTGGACTGTACAGTAGTTGTGCCTGTGTTGTACGCACCCCACTGGCACCTCCTGCCGTTAGACCACGCGGAATTGTCCCCCCTCCCCCCTAGGGCAGCAGTAGGTTGCTGTCTGACCTTGAAGATTAGTTACACAAAATAAACACTTGTCAAAATTCAAGGCACAGAGTGAGCATTACTAGGACGAAGTAAGGTGAAGTGAAGTTTGTGGAAATAAATGCAATTTTTATTTTATGTATTTAATTTTCTCTTCGATTTAATTTTTTTTAACATCAAAGTTATAATGGGTAAACGAATTCCGCGCAAACCTCGGGCTATTCGTCCACGATCGAAATAAAATAACATCAATTTTACGTGAAACATTACAGTTTAATATTTTAGTAATACATTTCTATTTTGTGTGTTTGAATTGCGTCGAAGTAAGAATTTGAAATATGTTAAAACTAATATCTTCTCGAATGTGAATTGAATTTGAAAATGTAAAATAGACTTTTTTTTTTTTTCATTTTGAGTATTGCAATGTGTTGCTACAAACTTAGAGGTGAGAGCTTATTTTCCGTTTACGGATTTAACAAAATGTTACATTCTAAATTTCAGTCAGTATTTTACTTTGTTATTTGTTGTAGTTATATACGTTCAGCTTTACTTTTAATAATGAAATTTTAGCTGCGTCGGTGCGAAGAACATTTCAAATACGGAATGAACCCTGTAGGTCGCCTCCGCCCCGCCAGGCTAGTATCCCAGTTCCACTCAGCAGCTGTACATCTGAAGCAGCCATTCGTGTCATTGCCCTGTCCGGAGGGAGACTTATGACAGTGCAAGCTGCAGACAGTGAGTTGACCGTGAGCAGCCGTCAAGATGACCACATAGAAGTACGACTCTTACAGTGGAAACTGAAACCATTTTTCGCACGACATGTGACGCTATTTGTTGGGTGGGCCCATAACCAGTGGCGTAGCCAGGATTTGTGTATGGGGGGTGTTAAGAAGCATGCCCCTCCCCCCCCTCCCCCGTATTAAAGCGGGGGGGTCCTCCCCCGGGAAAATTTGGATTTAAAGGTGTAAAATAGTACTATTTTAGCAGTTTTCGGTACTTAAATTTAAATATTGTAATGGTAAAAATTTTATTAATTTTAATATGAAATTTGTTTGAGTGATGAATAAGAAATTAATTAAAGATTTGGTGCTAAGGGGGGGGGGTGGGGTTGGTTTGAACCCCTAACCTCCCCCCCCCTGGCTACGCCCTTGCCCCTAAATAGTTTACTTGTGAACCCAGCCTTCCCCTTGCTTTCCTCGTGGCAAACGACGCATCAACATACTCTCCTATCGCCATGCGCGCCGGCGATAGGTAGTTAGTTACCTTTGGACACCAAGCGAAAGGAAAGGGGGAGGGGGAAGTCTCAGAAGTATATATTTACGCACGCGCGGCAGACCGGCAGTGCTGCCAACTGCCTGCTGCCAAGGTCGTGGTCTCCGGCGAGCGAGCGCCAGTGTTGTCGCGTCGCAGCCTTGCACACTGCACGGGAGCTCGTGTGTCTGCCGCCCCGCCGTCGCCGAAGCAACTAGCAACTAGCAACTAGCAACTAGCAACAAGCAACAAGCAACAAGCAGCTGCCATGGCGACCCTCAAGTTCAAGGACCCGTCCCCGTACAAGCTGCCGCCCCCGCAGCCGCATAGCAGCGACTACGTGTTCGAAGAGTAAGTCTCGCCGCTCTTTGAAATTATTATGCTTTACATGATTTCGTGTTTTTGCTTGTATAAAAAAAAAAATTTGCCTTGAGGCAGCCACAACGCGGGAAACGTAAAAAAAAAAAAAAAAAAAAAAAAAAAAAGGAAGCAGATCACCATCACGCCTACATTGCTTTTACAGTATACATAAGTCTCAATGAGGTTAAATTTTGCGGTTCCGAATAATCAATCTATTAAAAAAAAAGTTTCAAGATACCTACGAAAACATAACACGGGTCGGGATTTATAGATATAATAAAAAAAATAAACTACAAAGTAATAATAGAAAACTTAGATGAAACAATTTTTTAACGCATTTAAAACGTAAACAAACATGTCTACCACCTCGGCCAAATACTCGTGTGTGTATTGGTCACGCGGAGTAACGTAACGTAAAAGGAAGAGATAGGAATTGCCGCATGCGTAAAATTGTAGATATTCCGTTCCGTGATATCCTTCTCCGTTTCGGTGTCATTGTAGAACGGGCTTCGAAAGTGAAACTTCACACGTCAATAATCCAAATGAATAGTAAAACAAAATATTAAATCACTTATTTGAATGATTGAAACTGAACAATGAAGTTGACACTGGACGATATTCACAATCGTGACAAACGTGGCTAGTCTTAAAGTTGTCTTGCAAAACTGGGCTGAAGTTCGCTCTATCCTGCGGCTCTATCCGGCCGCCCGGAACTGAGAGCTTGGAACAACAACAGCCTAAGTCATTCCACGCAAATACGGCAATTACCATCCAAGTTTTAATTGTTTTCCAAGAGAATGAGCAGTCATAACGTTGAAGCAGTTACAAGATAACATAAATACATCTGTTTACTATAAATAAAAATTAAATTTACTGTGTAAACCAACGTACAGGTTGTCCCAAGTACTCTGAAAGCCACCAAAGTGTTGTTTTATATTGCGTATTTCACAAATGAAGGTGACCCAAAATCCTCCAAGATATATACAGACCAAAATAATATATAGGGGTGTTCCTACAGGTGTCCTTAATAAATAAAAAATAAATTTGGAAGGATTTACAACGTATCCGTTGCACAAGACCCTCTTAGGGTGTCCAAAGTGTTGTTTTTAAGGTATTTAACAGAAAACTTTATTTTTTTTCGAAACTTTGGCCTACACGTAACGCCACGGCAGGTACATAGGACCTTTCCTCTATGATCCTTCTAACAAAAACATATTAATTTCCAGAGGTAAGCCCCGTACGAGACTCTCCAGGGCCTCCTAGGGCCTCCAAAGTGTGGTTTTTAACGAAATTATCACAAACATTAATTTTTTACATAACTTTATGCCGCTGGAAGTGACAGACGTGGCATATAGGGGTGTTCCTACAGGTGTCCTTAATAAATAAAAAATAAATTTGGAAGGATTTACAACGTATCCGTTGCACAAGACCCTCTTAGGGTGTCCAAAGTGTTGTTTTTAAGGTATTTAACAGAAAACTTTATTTTTTTTCGAAACTTTGGCCTACACGTAACACCACGGCAGGTACATAGGACCTTTCCTCTATGATCCTTCTAACAAAAACATATTAATTTCCAGAGGTAAGCCCCGTACGAGACTCTCCAGGGCCTCCTAGGGCCTCCAAAGTGTGGTTTTTAACGAAATTATCACAAACATTAATTTTTTACATAACTTTATGCCGCTGGAAGTGACAGACGTGGCATATAGGGGTGTTCCTACAGGTGTCCTTAATAAATAAAAAATAAATTTGGAAGGATTTACAACGTATCCGTTGCACAAGACCCTCTTAGGGTGTCCAAAGTGTTGTTTTTAAGGTATTTAACAGAAAACTTTATTTTTTTTCGAAACTTTGGCCTACACGTAACACCACGGCAGGTACATAGGACCTTTCCTCTATGATCCTTCTAACAAAAACATATTAATTTCCAGAGGTAAGCCCCGTACGAGACTCTCCAGGGCCTCCTAGGGCCTCCAAAGTGTGGTTTTTAACGAAATTATCACAAACATTAATTTTTTACATAACTTTATGCCGCTGGAAGTGACAGACGTGGCATATAGGGGTGTTCCTACAGGTGTCCTTAATAAATAAAAAATAAATTTGGAAGGATTTACAACGTATCCGTTGCACAAGACCCTCTTAGGGTGTCCAAAGTGTTGTTTTTAAGGTATTTAACAGAAAACTTTATTTTTTTTCGAAACTTTGGCCTACACGTAACGCCACGGCAGGTACATAGGACCTTTCCTCTATGATCCTTCTAACAAAAACATATTAATTTCCAGAGGTAAGCCCCGTACGAGACTCTCCAGGGCCTCCTAGGGCCTCCAAAGTGTGGTTTTTAACGAAATTATCACAAACATTAATTTTTTACATAACTTTATGCCGCTGGAAGTGACAGACGTGGCATATAGGGGTGTTCCTACAGGTGTCCTTAATAAATAAAAAATAAATTTGGAAGGATTTACAACGTATCCGTTGCACAAGACCCTCTTAGGGTGTCCAAAGTGTTGTTTTTAAGGTATTTAACAGAAAACTTTATTTTTTTTCGAAACTTTGGCCTACACGTAACACCACGGCAGGTACATAGGACCTTTCCTCTATGATCCTTCTAACAAAAACATATTAATTTCCAGAGGTAAGCCCCGTACGAGACTCTCCAGGGCCTCCTAGGGCCTCCAAAGTGTGGTTTTTAACGAAATTATCACAAACATTAATTTTTTACATAACTTTATGCCGCTGGAAGTGACAGACGTGGCATATAGGGGTGTTCCTACATGTGTCCTTAATAAATAAAAAATAAATTTGGAAGGATTTACAACGTATCCGTTGCACAAGACCCTCTTAGGGTGTCCAAAGTGTTGTTTTTAAGGTAGGCCAAAGTTTCGAAAAAAAATAAAGTTTTCTGTTAAATACCTTAAAAACAACACTTTGGACACCCTAAGAGGGTCTTGTGCAACGGATACGTTGTAAATCCTTCCAAATTTATTTTTTATTTATTAAGGACACCTGTAGGAACACCCCTATATGCCACGTCTGTCACTTCCAGCGGCATAAAGTTATGTAAAAAATTAATGTTTGTGAAAATTTCGTTAAAAACCACACTTTGGAGGCCCTAGGAGGCCCTGGAGAGTCTCGTACGGGGCTTACCTCTGGAAATTAATATGTTTTTGTTAGAAGGATCATAGAGGAAAGGTCCTATGTACCTGCCGTGGCGTTACGTGTAGGCCAAAGTTTCGAAAAAAAATAAAGTTTTCTGTTAAATACCTTAAAAACAACACTTTGGACACCCTAAGAGGGTCTTGTGCAACGGATACGTTGTAAATCCTTCCAAATTTATTTTTTATTTATTAAGGACACCTGTAGGAACACCCCTATATACCATTTGTATCACTTCCAGCGGCATAAAGTTATGTAAAAAATTAATGTTTGTGATAATTTCGTTAAAAACCACACTTTGGAGGCCCTAGGAGGCCCTGGAGAGTCTCGTACGGGGCTTACCTCTGGAAATTAATATGTTTTTGTTAGAAGGATCATAGAGGAAAGGTCCTATGTACCTGCCGTGGTGTTACGTGTAGGCCAAAGTTTCGAAAAAAAATAAAGTTTTCTGTTAAATACCTTAAAAACAACACTTTGGACACCCTAAGAGGGTCTTGTGCAACGGATACGTTGTAAATCCTTCCAAATTTATTTTTTATTTATTAAGGACACCTGTAGGAACACCCCTATATGCCAAGTCTGTCACTTCCAGCGGCATAAAGTTATGTAAAAAATTAATGTTTGTGATAATTTCGTTAAAAACCACACTTTGGAGGCCCTAGGAGGCCCTGGAGAGTCTCGTACGGGGCTTACCTCTGGAAATTAATATGTTTTTGTTAGAAGGATCATAGAGGAAAGGTCCTATGTACCTGCCGTGGCGTTACGTGTAGACCAAAGTTTCGAAAAAAAATAAAGTTTTCTGTTAAATACCTTAAAAACAACACTTTGGACACCCTAAGAGGGTCTTGTGCAACGGATACGTTGTAAATCCTTCCAAATTTATTTTTTATTTATTAAGGACACCTGTAGGAACACCCCTATATACCATTTGTATCACTTCCAGCGGCATAAAGTTATGTAAAAAATTAATGTTTGTGATAATTTCGTTAAAAACCACACTTTGGAGGCCCTAGGAGGCCCTGGAGAGTCTCGTACGGGGCTTACCTCTGGAAATTAATATGTTTTTGTTAGAAGGATCATAGAGGAAAGGTCCTATGTACCTGCCGTGGTGTTACGTGTAGGCCAAAGTTTCGAAAAAAAATAAAGTTTTCTGTTAAATACCTTAAAAACAACACTTTGGACACCCTAAGAGGGTCTTGTGCAACGGATACGTTGTAAATCCTTCCAAATTTATTTTTTATTTATTAAGGACACCTGTAGGAACACCCCTATATATTATTTTGGTCTGTATATATCTTGGAGGATTTTGGGTCACCTTCATTTGTGAAATACGCAATATAAAACAACACTTTGGTGGCTTTCAGAGTACTTGGGACAACCTGTACGTTGGTTTACACAGTAAATTTAATTTTTATTTATAGTAAACAGATGTATTTATGTTATCTTGTAACTGCTTCAACGTTATGACTGCTCATTCTCTTGGAAAACAATTAAAACTTGGATGGTAATTGCCGTATTTGTGTGGAATGACTTAGGCTGTTGTTGTTCCAAGCTCTCAGTTCCGGGCGGCCGGATAGAGCCGCAGGATAGAGCGAACTTCAGCCCAGTCTTGCAAAGACATGTTAAAGCTCTTCCGTTTACGTTACTCCGTGCGATCAATGGGCGCTTTCCCTACATCGAGCGCTCCAATCCAGAGAGTTGCACTATTCGTTACGCCCTGATGTGTCATCGTCTCGACTTACCTACCGGCTGTGACGAAGTTTCACAAAGTTCATAACATAACTATCGTTTATTATTTGTAAATAGTTTTATCGAGTCAATAAGTGTTTATTGTATATGCATTTAATTGAATTTGAGAATCTTCACAAACCAATTAATATTTTAATCCTAGTATGAAATAAGGGCGTGAAAATGAGTGGTATATACAGTTTTGAATTAAGAGGTTGGATGTAGCCGTCGTCATAACATGCAAAATTTTTAGGAAATCACTCATTGATGGATAAAAATTTGGTTAAACCGATAACCTGATTTAAAAACTATATTTTAAGGATTTAAGGAAAACCATATTTTGACTGATTTATGAATAATGCAATGAAGAACTACTCTCGTGGAACATTGTGGGAACTTCTAGTACATTCTAGAACATTATGGAAACTTAATGTAAATATAATTATATATGTTAATGAGCTTGACATTTGGGCAGTCTCAGGTATGTCGATTATGGCCTGTGCCGCTAGTTGAAACGCCAATTAAAATAACTTACCTATTTACTCTCGTAAGCTAAGCATTAAAGAAAATTATTTTCCCCTTGCGCAAAAATGAACTGTTATTACACACAAAAAAAAATTCAGACCAAAGATTATAGTTGTGTCCAGAGGTTTATAACATAGGTATTTAAAAGGGTTTGATAGTATGTGTGTTAAGTGAGTAATTAATTTTTCTTCTTCTGCGACCTTATTTTGGTAATTCCTCGTAGTAAGGGTTAGCCATATCATTAGATGGTTAACAGTAGGTTCAAACGGAACTAGTCAGCAGTGTACGTAGAATTTCATTTGGGGAGAGGGGGAATAGGGCCACTTTGCCTGCTGTTTGCTTTCAATATTTCTATTTATTTTGTTGGTGGGAATTATACATATATTAATTTAATTTCTGCTCACCCCCTCCCCTTGCATACACCCTTTGATCTAACACTGTGCCTACTTCAGGGGCCCGCCGAGTCAGAGGTGTACTTGTGTTAGGCTAAGTTCGACGCTCGCTGGTGCTTCTAGCGCGGTATCGCCTCTAAGCGCAAGGTCATGGACTGGCGTGCAGTTTTATCGTCGTGCGCAGGGAAACAATGAGATATTAAAGGTAAACATAACATCATATGGCAGGGGAAATAAAGATAAAGGTGTACTGCAAGTCCCATGAGTGCTTTCGAGAATCTGTTCCGGATGTATCATGCTTAAAAAATTATACTGAAAACCCGCGTTTTTGGCCATTTTCACACTTCTAAAAATACAGTTTAGAAACGAAATCCGGAAACAGAACTACTTACCCACCCTGAGCGTATTATTAAATGCTTTTCGTAAACAGACAGCACTCTGATATCTTGAGCAGTTTTCAGAAGGTGTTTTTTTTCCTTCTGAAGTTCTGCACCCCATGTGTGTGCCCAGGCAGACGGGGCCATTCATTTGTACATTTTTAAGCTCTAACCACTATTTTTCTCTCCATTGCAGAAATGATTGGTCATGAAAAAATTGTTTCTGACAAATGTTTTAGATAAGGTTTACAATATTTTTTGACTGGCTCCAAAATTGTGTGTACTCAAGTTTCGAGAGTGCGCGGGATATTTGTTTGAAATATATTTTACGCCTGCCTTGTCACCCTAAGCGCTTTTATCGAATAACAGTATATATAGTCTGTGTCATGTAACTTGTTTAGTAATTGATAGTTTTTAAAAGTAGTATGTACGAATTCTGGTGCTACTTAATTTTTTTTTCTGTCAACAGTGTTTGTAAATCACTTAACACGGTTGTCAATTTTCATAAACAAACATCGTTGTAACACTGATAGGTACTTCTTTAGAGAACTGCCAGAATTTATGACATGTTACGTGTCACATATTTTAATTAAAATAATAATCACATAGGTTGGTTGGTCCTGTAATTTGGCACCAAACTAAACTTTATGTTACACTGTTAGAAATTACGGTAAATTTACGGATTTTTCAATGAATAAGTTAACTCAAATAAACAAATACTTCTTAACTTCAAATAACTAAATCTTCGTAGAAATTACCCCGCATTTTGACTTTCCAGTTGTATTTTTCGTTCTAAACAAAGGTAAATACACGAGTGGGCAAAAGAAGAGTGTTCTTGCTGTAGACTTAACCAGTTTTTAAATTGTTTTGCTGAAATATACCAAGAAATTTCTTTTGGATTCATGTTCAAAGTAAGTGAACTGAGTGACCGTAAATTCACGATGATCCCTGGGTAATCTGTAACCAGCGTTCTTCGTAAATAATTGTAGGTGAAAATTTCTAATAGTGTGCATGTAAGGCTCATGCGGTTTCTTCCAATGGAACCTAGTTTATCCGTAGAGACCGGAAAAATTCGCGGATTCATTTCGTGATAGGCTTAACTTCAAACATGTGAGCAATTCTGCTGGTTCTACTATTGGCTCGCAGTTTAACTGGAGCTCTCTGGGCCAATGGTAGACTATTGACCAAAGAAGCGTCATATCATAAGCCACCCAGTGGAAACGCCTCACAAGTTAGCACCCAATGAACACGCGTGTTTGCTTGAGAAATGCAAAGGATCATGGAAGCTATACTAGAGGCCAATGAATCCGCGAATATTTTCAGGTCTCTAATTATCCGCCACGTCTTGCAAGGTTAGAGGCGTTTAGTAAGCAGAGGACGAAGGCAAGTCGCGACGGTTAAGCAGGAAATCACACGCAACTTGGAGCCAAGACACGAAGTCAGAAGTCGCGGTGCGGGTCAGAGCGACCCGAAACGGCTGCAAACCCCCAAATATGGAATAAGGACGATCTTACACGCACCAGTGATGCGTGACTGCCGTGGCCGGCGAGGTTGAAAATATTCTTTGGGCTATTTGAAGTGTTTTGTGCCCGTCCCGCTGCAGGCGATGCTGTCGCCGTCGCCGACGGACCACTTAAGGGCGACATTCCCTCGTGGGTGCTCAAGGACGCAGTTGCCAGACGACGCATGGAACACTGTCCATTGTGAGCAGGCATCCGTATGAGATCACGCTCGGTGAAGTTACGGACCGGCCACGGCACAGTCGCGTCATTGGTGTGTGTAAACCGGCCTTAATTGACCCCGCAACATCCTTCATTAGGCCGGTCTCATCCGTCCGTCAGTCCCTTTACCTGCAGCCAACTCAAGATGGTCTGGAAAATTCGATCCTTCCGTCCTTCCTCTCGTCAGCCAGTTGCTTGGTGAACTCGTACTTCATACTTCTGACGCACAGACGAGGTGGATGTAAGTCAAGTCACATAAACCATATTTTTCAAGAGAGCAGTCTTAAGACTTTTAAATTACCACCTGACTTATTCACTCGACTATTTTCTAACCAAAATAAGTGAATTTTCGTAATATCGTAGATTTTAGTGTTGTATGCTACTATAAAGAACATCAAACGGTGGCCAAGTTTATTGTAAAAAGTGCATTTTGTTCAAAAGAGGACGTAGTTTTATGCCTCCGAGGTATAGAATATATACATATTATATATATAAAGTTGGTTGCGCTAGTCAATTTTTATCGAAAAAGCTTTTGGAGTTTTTTATTCTTTCAACATTTTGTGTAACACAGCTGGCAATTCAACCTCGTGCACCGAGGCTGCTCTGCGAGTAGGCTCGTGATTAAAACAGTAATTTAAAACAATACTTAAAAAATAATCTGTGAGGTTCTTATATGTCCTATATTGCATGGGCGTATATCCCAGGAGGGAGGGAAGATTGAATGGGGGTTGATCTAGAGAGCTTAGGCCTGTCTGTCTACCTCGAGGTAAGTCGAGTGGAATTGAACATGGTTTGAACTGCGCGGACATTTCTAAATATACCCAAAACCCTTCAGCTCCGGACTGTAATGGACCAACCTAGTCATCCGCGTACGCTAAATGGAGCTGTCCAAATTGTCCAATTTAAATTCGTGGAAAACTCTGGTTACGAAAACATCCTTGCATCTTCGTAAATTTACAGATGATCAATTTACACTGATATGAACGCGATCTCGTTAGAATCTTCTTGAAGTGCAGACAAAATATTAAAAAACATGTTAAATCTGCGCGCGCACACTAGGTGCAGGGCTTCAGGGGAAAAAAACCACAAGCGATTTATAAAATTCTCCAGATATTCAAATGAAGTCTGTTTACGAAAAGCATTTTATATTACGCTGAGAGTAGACAATTAGTTATATTTTCGTTATTGCCTTTTTAAACGTTAGTTTTAGAAGAGTGAAATAGGATAAAACGAGTGTTTTCAGAATTATTTTCAGGCATGCAATTCCCAGTAAAGATTATTGAAAGCCCTCAAGGGACTTGCTTTTCACCTTTACCTTCATTTCTCTGCCAAATAATGTTATGGTTATCACTCAAATCTCATAGTTATCCTATGCACGGAAAGAAGACTGCGCGCCAGATCAGAGGCGATACCGTGCTAGAAGTACCAGCGTGCGTCGCACTTATCATCCCGCCTCACTAACACAGATACACCCTTAAGTAGGCGGGCCTCATTAAGTATTGCTTCCAGTTTTTCACCCTGTGTTTACGACACAGAACAGGGAAGTTGGAATATGCATACTTTTTTATACGAAGATTCGGTTATTTGGAACTACCAAGGTCTTTTTGTTTATTTGAGGTAAATTCTTTACAATGTTCTTACAGTTACTATTTACTGTAATTTCTTACAGTGCAGGCTTGGACTTAAAAAAATTATACAAGAAGAACAATGGTTATTTTACAACACACTAGTGTTTAGAGGCCATGCATTGTTGAAGTGTTATATAACTGATAAGATATAGCCTACCTGCTCAGTGGAAAACATCAGATCGATAATGCGTAAGAATGTTATATGTGGTACTCGAGGGATTTATTTTTCTGTGAGCATGCTTACAACAGTAAATGTTATCTTATCACTTCTCAACTTAACTGGTTTTCTACTTTAAATTCACGTAAACACATCAAACCGCGTGTTTGAAATATTTTTTTGTTCAACGCTCAAAGTTCTATTTTTATATAATCAAATATGACTTATGCCATTGTTTATTAAACCCCAAAATGCAAACTTATCATTAGTTTTCATCGTGGGAAGTTTTTGTAATCAATATGGTTTTTTACTTTAGTATGAAGACCATTTCACTCCTTCAAATGTATCTAGGTACTGTTACGAAACGAGAGTTCTAGTCAACAGCAATTTGTTCAGAATACTTTATCGAACTCGGAAGGATTTCTTTGTGTAGGGCCTTAAAGAACTGCCGCTCTACTATAAAAATGAATTTTAAGGAATTGGGTGAAGCCTATCTAACGTACCATCGGTCTGCTGTTGGATTGAATGGAATGATCTGTGCTTAATGTCTCGTCTCGTCTCGACATCAGGGTCTTTATGTAGACGACGAAGAGCGATGAGATGCTAAAGCAGCATTGACAGAATTAATATGTGTGTGTTGTTGTGGGAGGGGGAAGTGCCCCAAGTAACCCGCAAGGAAACCCACAGGTACATAAACGTCCATCATCCACGTTCTCCCCACCTGATCAAAAAAAACAAACAAACATATGAGCGAGTCTTTCAGTACTCGTCAGAGAAGTGTTACATCTAACCTCGATAACGAGCAAATTCGTGTGTTCTCATGTTAACAAGTTTCTAGTTGCAGATTCCAGTATGTGGTGGCGAACTTTATATACGTTTGTTGTAGAATAATGATTTCCTGACTTATATTATTTTTTAGTGGGGCCAATTTTTGAATTTTAATTGGTTCATCCAAACGCACGAGTTACTTTGGCGCGGACAGGATAAGAAGTCACATTAAGTCACACGAAGTAAAATAAATTATAACCTCATCTCAAATAAACATTATTTTGCACTAACTTAATAAATAAATTTCGCCGTACATTCTTTCTTAACTTTTTCACTACACCGTAATTTAAACCTTTGCTTCCAATTACTTACGAAACACATTTTCATTTTTACAGAAAACTGTAGAAAATATAATTGTACATACTCTCTATGACGTTAAAAAAAACTTTTGGAAAAAATAATTATCATTGCAAGGTGGTTTGTTTCTGAAGATCTGCACAACACTTAGGCGAGGCTCTTGGGAGTGTTTTGTGCAGATTTAACATATTTATAAATATTTTGTTTGCACTGCAAGAAGATTCTCAAGAGATCTTGTTCAAATCAATGTAAATTGATTATCCGAAAATTTACGAAGATGCAAGGATGTATTTGTAACCAGAGCTCTCCGCGAATTTAAAAATTGAAAAATGTGTACAGCTCCTGTTCAGCATTAGCGAATAACTGGGTTGGCCAATTCCAGTTTGGTGCTGATGTGTTCTGGGTGTATTTAAAAATGTCCGCGCAGTCCAATCCATGCGACACAGCTTCGAATCTTTGGAGGGGCAATTGACTTGGAGGGGGGGGGGGATTTTTATTGTTATGGATTACTTCCCATTTAAATGGAGAGTTAAAATTCTTTAGAAAATAAATGTACCAATTTTTTTTTTTTTTTTCGCTTTTTATCTTTAAGAATGAAGTAGCGTATTTTTGTTCTTTGTACAGGGGCGACTCCAGAGCCCCGCGTAAAATTTTATTTTGTTTGTAATGTTTTTTAATTAAATATGGACAAAAATGGGAAAAATAATAATTAAATTGTCATTAGCATTTTTTTAATGTGCTGGTTAATATCAACTAGCATCAGTATAATTCGTCAGGACAATGTCGCTATTTCTTAAGATAAGTCAGCAAACTTCGTCGAAATTTAAGTTTCCGTGCACTTTGGATGTAGCAGACGCGATGGTAAAATGTTGCAATCAGATCCGTCTCCGTTTACGTGATTCGTCTCCGTTTCCGTGGCATTGCAGAACGGGCATTGAATCACAGGAACGCTGCGAGTGCAAAATGTGCCGGCAGTTCCAAATGCAGCATCAGCACAGTGACCGTCGCGTTGTCCTGGTCGCGAAGGCAGAGCACGTAGCCGCGCGTCTCGAACAACCCGTGTCCTTGGATCCGGACCTGGGTTCAAGTGTGCTTGATTGGTCGCTACGCTGCGTTACGCAACGCACACTATCCAGATTTAAACTAGTTTTGACTGGATCCGACCCATGTTGTGCTATGGAATGTAACATTTGACATCAGCTGATACTGGCTCGTTGCCCGTGTGTTTGTGAATTCCTTTTCGGTGTCCATTCTTGTGGTTTTTAAATGACAACCGGTTTTAAACATTCCCCATTTAAAAAATACCATTCAAAGAACGTCTCATAAGAGTATATTTATTAACTAATTAGCATTGATATGCCTATACTTCATTACCTAATTATCATTATATAGTCAGTTGATTACCTTTTAGATCACATTTTTTTCCTAACCTGCTTCACCCAAAATGCCAGGCAAAGTAAAGTGAGTAATTACATAGTATATGTGTACAACTTCACCCATTAAATACAATGGCGAAATATTCGTGAACTTTCAAGAGAGCATAAAATAAATACTATTTGTATCATTCTCTGACCTTAGATATAATTTACCTTCAATCGCAGAATGATTTTGCATAGTTCCCCCCAACATCCCGTGACAATATTTGTTTTATTAGTTGGACGGAATTTTACTGTAAAATGTTCCCAGATATTTGGCTACAAAAAAATTTGCTTGTTAGCGTTGCCAGCAAAAAAATCTTAATATAAATACTACTTAAATATCAGAATTATATGTGTTTTGTTTACTTAGTGCGTAGGTTGGCATCTTGGCAACTACAAGTTAGGCTGGAATCACAGTTGAAAAAAAATAACATTAATATTATCAAGGTTGTGTGCCTAAGAATCGACTGCCATATTTGCGATCCTACTTATTTACAACACACAGGACTGTCCTGTCTTGTGCATGGGAGATGCCATGCGCATATGAATAAACTTCATTTCTGTAACGGAAGCATGGCGCAACAGCTAATGAGAGCAAAGTTGGGTGCCATTATGGCGGGAGTTGGAAACTGTTTATATTTATCTATTATATGGCGGTAGGGAATTATCAGGATTTAAACATGCACAGGTAATTCTTTCTTTAAAATTGAAATCATAATTATTTAGATAATGACATGAAAATACTAAAAAAAAAAAAAATATTATTTAGATTTCTTAAAAGTTGTTTACTGACATGTTTTCTTTCCCTATCATAACCTTATAAGATTTTAGTTGAAAAATATTATTTATAGGCTGCTGGACAGCTGTCGCAGGCAAATCATACTTAAAATATTTATTTACAGACTCAACCAGCGTAGGTTATTTCCACAACGAAATTTCACAGACTGAAATTAACACATAATAATTCAATTGTGAATCGATTTCGCACAGGTCGTAGGCTAATGTCTTGTGCATGTCCTGTCATGCACTCGCTTATGTTTTACAATTGAACCCAGAGCAAATATTGTAATAGGATAATATGGGAAACTCCGGCCAATTAGCATTGGCGAAGCGCGAGACACCAGACTGCAGCGCATTCTAGCGGCGTGGACTGAAGAAAGCCCCGCGTAATTCAATTTTACGTGCATATTAAAGGCAACATGTTTACACAATTAAGTGCTGTTTTTACCAAAACTAGAAATTCAAACAAATTTAATGCTATTATTCATACAGAACTCTTCTCAGGCTTTATTTAAAGGTATGTGTCAAAGATAGATATGTAATTATGTGCAAAATATAATCTATCAAAATAACTGAACAAGTAGTATGTAGTATCTAATTGGTTTTCCAGCTGTTTTATTTTTAAGGAAACAAGAACAACTAGTTTTAGTAACGGAAGTAAATTGTATGCATTAAATTAATTTCTCACCTGAAAATGTGACTGCATTTTAAATAAAATTCCTTAATTAAACCGAAAGAAACTGCTGTAAACAAATCATGTTACAAGAATGGTAAGGAATTATAATAAATAATTACTTTATAATAAGAGACAAAAATATAAAACAAAGGGGTTAAAATTGTGAATACGCGAAACGCGAAACACTTACTGCGTTGCGTCCGCTGGAAATCTGATAAAAGACTTTGAGCAGTTAGTAATGTTGTAATTTTTGCAGCCAAACACCGCACAAATATTTCCGGCCATTCTGAATTACTGTTCACATAATAATGTGTTTATTTATTCGCAAATAGAACCATCATCTTATAGCACCAAACACACTTCAATGCCTTTTACCGCCGTTTCCAAAGCGTAGGTTCAGTCCACGCCGCCAGGTTCGCTGAACAACATGTCTCGCATTTTTTTTGTCTGTTTCCCATATTATCCTATTACAATATTTGCCCAGAGTAAATCCACGGAGGCAGAAAAACCACAGCGCACCCGAGCTTGTATTGGCAAGGTGACCAATTGATTCGCTGACGCGTACTGTCACGTGGTGGCCAAAGTTCTGTACCACGGAAAATTAATTGTAAGTACCTGGCAAACGTTCTGATTGCTGTATCTAGCATGCCGGACTGCATCAAATAAAACCAAATAAGCATAGATTATCGATGAACTACATGAAAAACATTGTACAAATAAAAAAAAATAAAAGTTCAATGTAAAAACAACTAAATTTTTGGTAAACAACTTTTCGTGGCTTATGTAACTAACTGATTTCGCACCTTGGCCATGTGGGTAAACTGTTAGGAAATGTTACCTAACATACGAGAGAGGGGAAAAAAACTTCGAGAACCAAGTACGATAACCTTGATGCTGGACCTCACTAAAATTGGTAGATACATTTAGCGTTTCTAAGCGTGGTTTTGCGATTCTAAAACGCAAATATTTTTCTGCCCTCTTAGGGTCTTGTCACGTTTTCGGCAACAGTATCGCCATCATTTCCCACTCTACAGTGAAGTTTAAAGCAAATGTGTTAAAATTACTCCAGTGTGATTCGTTAGGTTACTTTTTAACAGTTTGCAGTCAAATTTCTCGATTAGCATTACTCTATAAAGTCACTTAATTTGCTACAACAAATGTTTTTTACAGGAGCCCCTGCTAAGTAATAGTTTGACAAACAAAATTTTAGTTTGACATAATTGTAGTAAAAGCAAGCCGTCACTTTCACGGAGCAACAATTTTCTTAATTAGAATGTTAGCTACTATTGCTTTTCAGAAACGTCTTGTGTTTCAAGCAAAATTATTGCAACATTAAAAAAATATATAAAATAAAACAAAAATTATTAATAAAAAATTTACTAGGATAATCATTATAGTTTAATGTTAAATTGCAACAAAATTTTCTGCGAGAATTTTGTTTAACAAACAAGTGATTTTAAAAGGTTAGGTAATGTTGAGGTTTAACGCATATTCTTTGCTGATACGTTATCATCTTCAAGTGAAAACGTACATTCTGTCGTTACAGTTATAGTCGGTCGAACTTTCTCATGTGACAAAATACCGTCAGATTCGAATCGCTAATAACTACGAGACTAATAATGAGTCAACAATGGTTCACCCCACAAAGTATGGATCATGTCTGTACGTGTTTGTCGAGCAGTATTTGTTTTGCCTGTGACGTCATCGTGCCGTGTAGACGCATGCGCGTGACTGTCACGTATTAGCTCTGTGTAAAGTTATAAACTGGTGTAGTGTGGAAAGGCGTTTCAGAGATTGTTTGGACATCCAGTAGATGGCAGTAAAGTCGCACGTTTTAATCTGGGTACATGGATAAAGCATTGACTTACCGGTCTTCTCTTATATAGTCTTTGGCGTTAAGCGAGTTCATTGACCCGGGTGTCATGGAGGAGAACTTGCGGAACACTTCTAGGACCCAAAGTAAGACAGTAAAAATGTTAGCAGGACTATAAATAAAAAAGTCATTAAATTTAAAGTTAAAAAATAATTTAAGATGTCGTCTCACATGACTCACAAATATGCTCGGAATTATAGAAAACGCAAGTCGGAGAAAAGTTCGCGTCGAAAGGAATCCAAAAAAAGCCTAAGAAGTCCAGTGTCGAGCGAATGCGAGAGCTACGGAGGCGTCTAAAAGGAAATGAAATGAAATTATATTAAAAAAAAAAAAAAAAAACACGATTTAATTGTATGTATGAACTAAAAAGTAAAAAAAAAAAAATTAAATTTAAGTAATTTGTTTAACAGCGACAATTAACTACAACTTCGTTTAAAGAAAATTTTTAATAATCTTAAATTAAGAATTAAGTAATAAACAAAACAATTTTAATGAAACAAAAGCGTGGGGTTCTCTCGTCTTTCATTTTCATAATGACTCTATCCTAACGAATATACATTAGTTTTAGAAAATTTTAGATAACTGATATCAAGCACACCACGCTTTTTTCATTAAAATTAATTGTTTTGTTTATGTCTTGGTTCTTATTTTTTGGCTTTTTTTTTGTTACACGAAGTTGTAGTTAATTCTGACGCTGTTGAACAAATCACTTAAATTTAAAGTTTTTTTTAGTGTTTAGTTCACACAACAATTGAAGCGTGTTTTAAAGTGTTTTAAAATAAAATTTTATTTTTTTACTTTTTTCTCATATTGAATTAAATTTTTTATAAATTCCTCGAAAGGCTCTACAAAATCAATTCTCAAAGTCCCGAAAATTTCTGAACCCCCACCTCCCAAGGAGGTCCGATGGTGCCCTAAGGCCCTGGAAGCATGTCAAAATTAACGTACTTTAATTGTCCCGACTTAAAAAAATCTGGGGTAAATGATCTCTTCCCTGAGGGATGGCGGAGGGGGGGGGGGGGAGGACCTAGAATGTCTCGGAAACACTCCAAATAGAAAAATAATATAATTTTGAAATTTTCGAAATCTTGTGATTATGATCTTTTTCCCCCCCCCCCCCCCCCCCCCCCGCCTTCAACTCCGTGAAGTCGACTTAGGGCAAATTTTCTACCATGCCCCGGATTTATGGATATACAAAAAGCATGGTTATTGCCCTTAGCACGAAAGTAGTGGTATTTTTTGCCCCATTTGCCCCCCCTCCCTCCCCCTTCACGCCTACGGATCATGTAACCATAGTAAAAAAAAAGATTGATATTCGTATTACATATTTATACGAAACACTTAATGATTTTATCCCGATGTTTTTACGAAAAATTTACTGAGCGGACCCGAACTGCGCCTTTCTCTAGTTTTTATTGAATAACAATAATCATTTAATAATGATATTTTAATGTTTACTATTCTTCCAAATTAGTGCCTTTCACAACTATTAAGAAGCATTTTAGCATTGGCTTTTATACAGCTAGATTTGCTAACCTGCGTGACTTATATAGACTTATATATGTATATTCACGCTGTAGGTTTAAAAAATAGTTTCATATAATATTTACAGTGACGACATACTATGGCTATTAGTTCAAAGAGCATCAGAAACATAGAACAAAGAGGGAGATATAGAAGTGGGACTCTTTAAGTTGGGTTTACGATTAAAAGACTTAAGAACAATAAACTTAAACCTGTACGCCGACGAGCACATGGTTAAGTAATATCCTGTTTATAATTAAATCAGTCGTCGTTAATTCCAGCCATTAAAAACGGCTGAGAAAGCAGCTACGTTATTCAAGTTAAATTTTTGTATTCGTAGGTACCTTCTGCATTTTAAAGTGCATTTCGGTTTGTTATCTTTGCCGATTAATAACTTGTTAAAATTAACATTTTTATCCATGGTGGAATTGGTTTTGCACCTACTTGAAATATCACACACATGGCTAAGATTGTTCCTAAATACTTCAAAATTTCAGATCGTGACCTATAATCTGTACACAAATCAGAAACCGAGGATATTTAACTTTAATATATAAATACTAGTTCATTTAATTTTATTATTTTCATCTGTTGAAAGCCACCATAAAATGGCTTTACAGTTAGAATATATATTTAGGAATCATAAATAAATATTTACGTACTCGTGCAATAGCAAAAATTAACCAGGGACACATCAGAATTATCAATCTCAAATTAAAAAAAAAAAAAACAATCCGACCTTTTTTTAAATTTTTTGTGCAATGTTCGTCTAAGCATTTTATCATTTATTAACATGCTGCAAGTAATGCCGTTTTTCCTACTCCTTTCGTACTACATAATAACCTGCTTTCTGAACGAAAAATTATTTCGCGCCAAGAACACATTCTACTGTGCTCTGATTGGCTTTTTTTCTTCCTAACGTAACTTAAAGCAATGCGCTTCCCTTAATTCCTAAGGAAAATAATACAATAAAACCATCGTTGTTGTCTTAAGTCAACATATGATTCGCACACGACCCGTCATAATTCCTACAAGACAATCATAAACAATTTCACAAGTACATATACATAGTCATACGTTAAAGTACACTACTATTCTTAATTGAGGCACTAGCTGCAATAAGGGCCTTTGTGACTGAAGGCCCTTTTTTCGGAGAACGCATTTTCTGAATCTCCATGTTGTTTTTAGTATACTCACAAAGTTCTGTTCATTTCCAACCTCTTTGGAAGATTTTACAGCTGTTTTAATAGTTCAATGTCAAAGGCCCTTCTTGCAGAGAACATCTGGCTACTCTTCACTTGTGACTTTTGTGAAGAGTGTGCAGTGAAATTAGAGAATAACCCAAATGATGAATGTCGAAGACCTTATGAAGCTCACCGAAAAAAGGCTGAGAGATTCTATGAGCTGAAAAAAGAGTACATTGAAAAGGCTAAATCAACAGATTCTTCATGCTTGGTAATTGAGTTTGATTACTCTCAGAATCTTCCACTACCCAAGTTAACAGTAACAAAGCAATTCTATAAAAGACTTTTGTGGCTGTATGTATTTAATGCCCATGTACACAACGACAATTCCTCTTTTTTCTATACTATGTTGGAATCAACAGCAAAAAAGGGTCCAAACTCGGTTGCATCTTTCATTTTTTACTGCATCAGCAAGAAAGCCAATGAAATGACCAACTTGAAAGAGATTATTTTTCTTTCTGATGCAACAGGCGGTCAGAACAAGAATAAAACAATGATGATGTTCTCTTCTTGGGCTGCCAGAACTTTTGGTGTTGACATCACTCATGTCTACCCAGTAAGAGGTCATTCTTTTGGTCAGTGCGACCGGAACTTTGGTGTGTTGAAGTCATCATTGAAGAAAAAAGAAGTAATAGAGGTGCCTGATGTGTATTATTCCAAAATAGTTGAATGCCGCAATGAACCATCACCATTTGAACTCAAAATCAATATCGATATTCTCGACTGGGAAGACGCTTTAAGATCTCATTTTCTTAAGAGCCCACAATCATTAAGAAACAAATTTACGCTACAAAAATTTTCTAAACTAAAATACAAAAGGGATGGAACCATGGTGGCATATCCAGCATACGGAAATCTTGTATGTACACCGTACAGATTTATGAAGACACACCCTGAAGAAATCCAGCTGACAACATCCAAAAGAGTTCCACTGAAAGCAGCTAAAGTGAAGGATTTGCGAGACTTATTCATTTATTTGAAGGAGGACAGTAAAGTTTTTTATGAAAAGTTTCTAGCAGATGCGGTATTACAAGATGATAGCAATGAAACAGATAGTTTGAACGGAGATGTAAATGAAGAACTTGATTTGGCTAATGAATAAGAATGTTGCAATGATTTTTATTGATTTTTTCGTTTTTTATTTTTGCCTTATAGACAAATATTGTATTGGTTTCTAAAATTATTTTTGTTCTATTCATAGGCCTACTTATCATGATATTTCAAGTTTCTGAAGTTTTATTGCATCAAATAACCGATGTAAAAATGAAAGCCTTTAATGCAGAGAACTGAAAATTGGTCTTTTTCTTGTTCTCTAACAAAAGGGCCTTTGACATGGTTCTCTTCTTTATTTGTTCTAGATCAGAGTAATTGACTGTCTGGATTTCAAATGTCAGATCTCCATAGTAAAAGTTTTAACTAATCAAACACATAGGGTTGAATAGTTTTAATCTTCACTACAGCTTTCCACTACATGTATGAAAACTTTGACAGACGATATCTCAAAACACAATTTTTTAATGTAGGCCCTTATTGCAGCTACCGCCTCAATTCTCAAACTTAAACCCACATTTACAGTGGAAAATGAGACCATGTTTTGCGCGACATGTGACGCTATCTGTAATGTGGTCCCAAAACTACTAGCAAAAAAAAACTGGGGCGGGAGATTCAAATCTAAAGTGCTACTTTATAATGAAATTTTAACTATTGGACTAGCAATTGCTTAGGAGAAAGGATGTAAAAATGTGAAAAAGAAACAACAAAGAAAAACAAACACACAAAAAACTGTTTTGTAATATAAAAAAAAGCATGTTCTATATAAGTGAATAGGAGATTCCACACCACACAATATGTGGCTACCAAAATAAGATGGGTTAATTTTCACTCGTTTGTTTGCCTGATAATAGCTGATGCAATTTTTTTCTCACAATCAATGTAGCTGTGTTAGTATATTATGAAAGCGGGTGAGCCCAGAACTACTTGCCTCAGTCTCGGCAACTAAGAGTTTCTCCCCCATGATCAGAAATGCGCAGGCAGCTCATTGGAACCGCCAAGGCGACTGATGTGAGCTGAGCTGGACTGAGCTGAGAAAACTGAGCATAAAATCAGTAACCGAACTGCGTGGTTAGTGATTTCATGTAACGCGCAGTAAACAGTTTTCCATGGTTTTAATGATACTGAAGGCACGCGTGTGCTTGTCTTGTTGCAGATACAACAAAGACCTGTTCCTGAAAACGGATTCGAGAGGCCTGCAGAAGCCCGTGAACGTAGCCCTTTTTGGGTTGGGCCGAGCAGGTGAGTTGGTCGTAGATCGATGCACATCTGTTACTTATTTCTGACAAACAATAACTGTGTTTATGAATGCAATTTTCGTCAAGCTATCGTCAAGTGATTTGGGGAGGGGGGGGGGGATTTTTTGTGCTGCTACAAAAGAATATTGTCTAGGTTCCACCAAAAATTATTTATGGTGGCAGCAAAATAAATTTTGTTTCCTCGACCAAATTAATTTATTTAGTGACAACAAATCTTGTTGTTACTTATAAGTAGTGACCTGCAAATGTCTCATTATTGTGTTAGGCTAGACTATCCACAAGTTTACACAACCAATCAAGTGTGTAATTTTTCATTGCTCCTTCCACATTCCATCTTGCATATGATTGGTTCTTATAAGTAGGGGGAGCGGGTGGGTACTGGGACACACAATCTTTTGTTGTATTGTTGTCTCCCCCCTCTACCTAAGCTTTGTTTCGGAGGTGCGGGTTTTCCAACAATAGCTTTAGTAGGTTTCAAGCTGACAAAAATTAACCTGTCAAGAATGATTTTTACACCATCAATGGAGCGAGCTAATTGAGACAGTCGTATTAAATGAGCATTACTAGATCCTAATTGTTGCAAAGTGTCATTAGAATTTCCCTGTAGCATAATTTTAACTTTAGCTACAACTATACAATTCACAGCAGCCTCAAAACTATAGATTTTTTTTTCTCCAATAGAAGTGAGTGCATTTGACCAAATTTAGCATGAAATTCGGAAATACGAGAATTCAGCTGAGACAATGAGCACTGCTTGTTGATTTCAGTATTGCATATAGATTCAATGAGGGAATAGTACACCTGCTACTTACACCAATAAATCAACACAACAAATTCAATAAATAATTATTAATGGGCTTAACCCCTCTGGGGGAGGGGTGATTCTGATAAATTACCTAATTTGCATGTCCTTTGTGGGTCCCAGTACTCACCTACTCCACCTACTCCACCTACTCTTATAAATTTGGTAATTGTATTATCCTTCATAATGTTATTAATTCTAGCCGGTCTCCAAAGAATAACACAAATTTTTCATGACCATAATAATAAGTCCACTCTTAGGAATTAGCAATTTTTTTGTTATCAACACAAAATATCAGGTGACATAAATATCCGTAGTGGACATGAGAAATAATTTTTAGTTTACTTGCACCAAATTGTTGTTTATACAGGGTTATGGGAAAGTAAATTTGTAAATGTGCAAATCTAGCCAAAGGGAGTATAAATGAAACTACATGTAAATATATTACATATATTAAATTTTGAGTTGACAATGCGTTTGAGTTTTAGGGATTATTAAATGCGGCAACTATCGTAATTTTTGAATAAGTTACTCCCATGGTGTGGAAAAAGGGTAAAATCACTCATTCAGTGTTAGTGTATTTTTATATTTTTTCATGTGTAATTTGGAAAAAAATACACACAGTTTGTGAACGTTTACACATTCCTTGTTTAAAGTTACCACTATGGCATGTTAGTAGGTTAATATTCTAAAAACTCAATATTGGTGTAAAATACATACTTTCTGATTAAATTAACGATTATTCTGATATTTTCACACGCACAATGTCATTTTAAAAGTACATTAACATGAAGTAAAATACAACAGTGTTATGCGATAATAATACAGCAACATAGTTTTTGTAATTTTACATAGGCAGTGCATATTTAAACACTATTATAAGTTGTAAATTCACTCATTTGTATTACAGTGTGCATGTTAGGCAAGATTCCTTGTGAAATTTTCCCACTGAATCGTGTAATTTACACATAATGTTGGTAATATTCTTCGAATTAAATATTAATAAAACAAATTGAGTTAAGAATGAAAATCAATGACTCTTCTGATGGTTTTACACCCGAAATGTGATAGTAAAACTACACTAACATTAAGTAGAATAACACTTTGTATTGTGAAAAAAATTTGCCACTGTATTTTCTGTGTGGCATTTTTTTGACATTGGCTGATTTTGGTTTTTTTGTTTGATTGCATATTCATAATTTTTTGGTCCACTTTTCAGGTTTCTTATGGAATACAGTGTAATCAGCAATGGCGTTTGTCACAAAATTCTTAAATTAGTAAAAATGATTATCCATAAATTGATCATACTTTAATAAGTACACTATTAACTTTTCCCACTAGAGCTCGACCCGACAGCGGCTCTCTCTACGGTTAGTTCATACTACACACTGCTTCCAACTACTCACTCGTCCACACCACGACACCGTCCCCGATTCATTGATCTTCGCACAAGAACACCGTTGCTCGTCACCTTCTATCGCTCGTCGAGTCACTTTCACCCACTTCACTTATATATTTCTCCGAATATCCACCCGTGTCAGCACCAGTCTCTGTCTCCTCTCCTCCGCAGTTCGGCGTCGTCTTATATACCTGCCAGCATTACTTGTGGACATGTCTCGTAGCCTCCAAAGAGTCGCATGATCAAAGGCCCTCGGCTTAACGCTAGAAGCTGCGAGAACAATGGCATCCGAGTAACGCCACATCGCGCGATGGGAACCCGCAAAACCCTTCAGACGAAACAGAGAGACGCTCGGAATCTTTGGGAAGGCCACTAATAGGGATTTCTTGTAGTTATAGGGTTGAAAGGTGAAGGGGAGATACGGGTGTTACCTGTGTAGCGCTCGCTTATAGTTACGTGTATGTTTTTTTTTTGGGGGGGGGGGGGAGAGGGCTATCATCTACTAGGACTTCCCCCAGGCTGGTGCACCAGGCTTCATCTCTGGCTGTCTCGTAACAATATAGATATGGGAAACCTTGATCGAATTCGTTAATAAACAAGATCGAACCAAAGGAAGTAGAAATCGAAAGGAAATTTAATTGTTTTCTATTTAATGATACCTTATAACTGTAGTACCAAAAATATTTTGTTTGAAAGGTTTTGTGATAATTTACACCATTAGATCAAAGGAAAAAAATAAATAAGGGTTGAAGGCCAAAAAATTCCATAACTCACTTAGTAGAAACAGTATCAAATCCGTTTGAAGTTCTTTTAAACCTTATTATAATTTTAAACTTTTGACTGAAAACGTTTTTTTTTGACACAAGAAACACTTACTGCACGAGGTGGCACAAGTTTAAAATGGCTTTTGGTAGAACCGAAAAGGGATTGTTTTTATTAAAACGGTAGTACTTTGCATATTTCAGCTACATGTGATTGTTTCAGGAACACTCCATCTACGGAACCTGTCCTTCAACCCGAGAGCGAAGATACTCTACATAGTGGATGATATCGAGGAGAGGATGCATTCGTGCAAGAAGTACTGGCGGCTCGAAGGTGCCCAATGCATCAAGATGAGCGAAGCTGACAAGGTGTTCAATGATCCAGAGTAAGTAGAGTAACCAGAGTAACTACTGCGGGAACTGGGAAATCCCAGACATTGGTAACTCTGTGATACCTTCACACTAGCCAGGGCGGTTAAGTTCAAATATCCGTGTACATATAGCGCACTATTTCCAGAATTCATAGGGAACACATCCAGTTGTATAGCGCGTTGTATTACGGAGTAAACGGACAAGTTAGTTCTAAGATAAGTACCTACAGTCTGTTTTATTTAGGCTGGTATTCCAAAACCAAAAATTAGGGTTTAGGTGTTTGTTGAATATGCCACACCTGTACACTAAACGCATTTATAGTGCACAATAGAACGGCCCCTAATTTGTAGGGAATGGATTTTGATGTCCTATCCGTTGCTGATTGCTTGCCCAAATTCTGCACATGTGCAAAGTTCACATTTTTTATTGATTTTGTCCAGATGACGGACCCGCATCTGGCGACATTAACTCGTATATAGTTATTTTTGTGATCATCTGGGGACATACTAAGTGTGTTGGTGTGTCAAATGATACTTTATGATAGCGAAACTATCCTAGAATACATTTTGTACACTTTAATGGTCATAAGAATTAACCGCAACTTAAAACAGGACTTGAGAAAATTAGAAAGTTAGTTCTATTTTTGTGTAATGGTGCTGCTATCTCTAGTATTTTGGCCGTAGCAATAGTATTGATGGTTGTGAAACATTCGCTAGAATGCGTCGAAACCAGCTTCTAGCCTCACATAGGGTGCGGTTTATTAAAAAGGTTGCAGATTTGTTTCCTTGCTGGAATTCGGTTTGTACACTTTCTGGAATACAGCCCGCGAGTAAGGTTACGGTTGTGTCCCGACAAGGCAGTGCTTATTCACTACCTTACCAGAACATCTTGAAATACCGCCCTTAGTCCTATAATTAGCACTGATTTTTGTAATTTATGTGTTTTCATATATTATGCACCCCTTGAAATTAATATAAACTTAAAAATATATGACTGTGAAATAGTATTTTAACAATTCGTGGTCTTATTTATTAAAACACATGGTCTTTTTGCCTCATAAGTAGGGGTAGGTATTTCTTCACGAAAAAATCTGAACGCCCATGAGATTGCAATATGGTACACCTGCACCAACTGTTCTTCTTTGTAATTGGCAGCCATCTGCATGAGAAGCCATTGCCTTGTTTCACCGGGCCATTCAGGACGAGTTTTCCTCTGCACTGAATAATTGTGATAGATGTGCTGAAAGGATACTTGAATCTGAAAGCAAATTGACCAAAACATAGACAATACTACAGTGTTTTAATTCTCGGCTATTCTAAAAATATTTTGAGAGAAAAATATATGCCCCTATGCATTAGATCATGAAATGTAACCTAATAGTAATTTTTTTCTGTATTATTTTTGTGTGCAATACTTCTAGCAGAATTTGGATTAATATTGCAATATTCACTGTTGTGATTACATTTTTTTGCTTTTTTTTATTAAGGATGTTTTATGTGTTTTGAGTCAATTAAAAATTTAAGTATATACATTTGTAAAATTTAAATAATTCTTTCATTTAACTAATTATACTTAGCTTTCCTCCCACTGAATTTTACGTATCAACGCATTAGTTGTTAATTACTAGGATAGAAAACTATTAATTTTCATTAAATTGTATAAAAATGTGGCCAAGTGTCGAAACAGTCCTATTTGTTTCGGTAAAAAGTCACAAGCGCATTCATCAAAAATTTAGGAAAACATAAGAAGGGCTGATGGGTTAAATTTATTTTAAATTGCTATCTAAAAAAGGGTATTTCACAGGTGCCTAAATTAACCATACCCGTGTGTTATAAAGCTACAGTATATTTCTTGTAGTATTACAAACTATCTCTTGGCAACTGTTTCGAAAGGAACCTTCAATCATGGTAGATGGCAGCCGCTCCTGGTAGATGGCAGACGCGCCTGGTAGATGGCAGACGCGCCTGGTAGATGGAAGCCACGCCTGTTAGATGGCAGCCGCTCCTGGCAGATGGCAGCCGCTCCTGGCAGATGGCAGCCGCTCCTGGCAGATGGTAGCCGCTCCTGGCAGATGGCAGACGTGCCCGGCAGATGGCAGACGCGCCTGGTAGATGGCAGACGCGCCTGGTAGATGGCAGACGCGCCTGGTAGATGGCAGACGCGCCTGGTAGATGGCAGACGCGCCTGGTAGATGGAAGCCGCGCCTGGTAGATGGCAGACGGCAGACGCGCCTGGTAGATGGCAGCCGCTCCTGGCAGATGGCAGCCGCTCCTGGCAGATGGCAGCCGCTCCTGGCAGATGGCAGCCGCTCCTGGCAGATGGCAGACGCGCCCGGCAGATGGCAGACGCGCCTGGTAGATTGCAGACACGCCTGGCAGATGGCAGACGGCAGACGCGCCTGGTAGTTGGAAGCCGCGCCTGGCAGATGGCAGCCGCGTCCGGCAGATGGTAGACGCACGCGCGCTGTTGTTGCAGACTGGACGCCGTGGTGATCTCGACGCCCACCTTCACGCACGAGAAGATAACGCGCCGCGCCCTCGCCAAGGGCAAGTTCGTGTTCTGCGAGAAGCCCGTGGCGCAGGATCTGGAGACCGCCAAGCGCTGCTACGAGGAGGCGCGGCGCGTCGGCAAGCCGCTCTTCACGGCCTTCAACAGGCGAGGGAACCACCGCAATGGCCTCCGCGGCCGTCGTCCGGAGTTGCCTGGCTTCTGGGGTGCTCCCCCACTGGCGGTGTATTCGCCTTCCACGCGGTTGCAACCCCAGAAGCAGAGCAACTCTTGGATTGCCCTTGTTCCGATGTGTAACATTTGAGCTCTCGGTACACGGCATCACATTGTTCAAAATTATCACCTTCAATTTAAGAAAACACTGGTTACAAATTAATCCGGGTATCTTCAGGGCCGGTGCAAGATAAATTGGCGCCCTAGGTGAAAAACCTTAATGTCCCCCCCCCCTCCCCCCCGCGGACACAGCAAAAAAAAATTTCCTTGCCACAAAATGCATCACGCAAGCCTAAGATTTTGTCAACAATCAAATGCAAGCAGGCTTGTTTTTTTTTCTTTTTTACTTATTACAAATCATAAACAGGTCACCGTGAACTTTAAATAATTACTTATATCAATATAAACATTCCAAACTGTTACCAAAATCCATTTTCATCTAGTTTCAAAAATCGTTAAACTATTATATCAGCTGTTATATGTCGTGCTGCGCCGCCCCCAGCTACTTGGCGCCCTAGGCGGTTGCCTAGTTCGCCTATATGGACGCGCCGGCCCTAGGTATCTTCGTAAATTTATGAACACTGAGCTCACATGCATTGAACATGAATCTAAAATGACAATATTGTTATTTTAACCAAACGTTCAAAAACTGGTTAAGTCTATGGTAAGAACACACTAATTTTGTTCACCTTTGTTTGAAACGAATCATAGAACTCGGGGAGTCGAAATACGGCGTTGTTTATACGAAGCTCCAGTTAATTGAAATTACGAAGAACTCTTCGTTTATTCGAGGAGAATTATTCGTGCACGGTGCTGCCATCTGTGGCGGATGGCGCGAACCTAAGTTCACAAAACCAAAGGGTAACTTGATAACACAAACTTTAAAAATTAATTTTTAATATATTGGCAGTGTTTTAATAAAATTCCTTGTCGTAAAACAGGTCCAAAGTCGGAATTTTTTCAAGATTTTTACGCCTTTACCGGAGCCATTTCATCGTGTAGTTAAAAATTTATATCTGCTAACCAAATGTTTCAATAGTATACGTAGCGGCTCCTGCAAAGAATTTTAGCGACGGGTGCGGAAACTACGTGTGATTCGCGTCAAGACATGTAGTTGAAAAAACAATTTGTGTATATTAATCACGTTCAGCATTTTTTAAAAGATTTCAGTTTAAAATTTCATTCCCAAGTTACGTATTAAAAATTTATTTTCAACATGAGTACATATGAATTTTCTCGTTAGCTATGTTAGATGTTACACATCTCTAGCCTATATGTTTTTTTTTATTTATTGTTTTAATTACTGCAAGGGTTGGAAAAAAAGAAGTTAAAGGACAAAAAAGTATGACATCCATGGTAGGAACGCTATCAAATTGAAGATTTTTTCTAAACTTTTTAAATTCAATCTAACACTTTTCTCTGAAACAATTTGTGATGATACAAACCTTTTCTGAAAGGGCTAAAGGACAAAACATTCATAACTCCCTTATTAGATAAACTATCGTACCTGTAACAATTTATTGTAAATCTACTAAATATTACCTTAAAAATTTGCCTGAAAAAATTATTTTTTAGAGACATACCATTTACCGCAAAGAGTTGGAAAAAACAATTCGTTGAAAAAAAATTCATAATTTCTGTACAATGAAAACTTACGAATGCTTTCTTGTTTATTTTTAACTTTCTAAAAATCATCTCAACCTTTTGTCGGACCCGTTTATAGTATTTTAAAATTTCCTGTTTCGTGCTGCAATTGCTATCTGCGTTTGATTGTGGCAAGCAACGTTACGATTCACGCAGCGAATTCTAGAAGCGGTCGCAGAAAGTACGTGTGTGATTCGCATTCATAAATTTTGGTATTTGAAAATCGACTGTTTTATTTATCGGTTTATTTATCACGCTAGACATTATTTTAAGGAATTCTACGCTAGATCTCGTGTCCGACTTTCGTGTCATAAGTATATCTGCAACACGAACAACACGATAACACGAGTGTTTGCTCGTCACCGAGGTTAGATGTTCACACATCACTGGCGAGTGCTGAGAGACTCATTCTCATTTTTTTTCCTTCCAGACGTTTCGACCCGTCTTACAGCAACGTGAGGGAACGAGTGCATTCCGGAGAAGTGGGACACGTTCAGATCGTGAAGATCACGAGCAAGGATTGTATGCTGGCACCTATAGAGTACATGAAGACTTCAGGTAATTTCCTTATGATACCATTCATTTATTATATATATATTTCTTGTGTGCGTGTGTATGTCACTGAACTCCTCCTAGACGGCTGGACCGATTTTGATGAAATTTTGTGTGTGAGTTCACGGGGATTCGAGGATGGTTTAGATTCACAATTGGATATTTTATCTCGATTCTGAGTTAAGAAAAACTAAAAATACACGCTTTAAAAGCAAAAAAACTAAGCATTGTTGATAATTAGCCTCCATGGCAACGGGCTTTTGCAATGTTGTTGCCTTCTGCGTAACCATGGGAAAGGTTTTTGGTAACGGCAGTGGCGTGCCCAAGAGGAGGGGTATGTATAATGAGAAGATACAAAATGTCCAGCGTAGAAATACTTACCGCCATATTCATATCTCACAAAAAGTACATTTGAGCAGGACAATGTCTGTCGGGTCCGCTAGAAAGATATATAGAGAGATAGAGATATAAATAAAAAGATAGAGAGAGATATAGAGATACACATAGAGAGATAGAGAATTAGAGAGATAAAGAGAGATGCTTAGTATACGTTTAAAAAATTACAAAAAAAAATTGATTGAGGCATTGCAACGCATGCCGGGCATTATCTAGTATATATATATTTCTTGGGTGCGTGTGTATGTCACTGAACTCCTCCTAGACGGCTGGACCGATTTTGATGAAATTTTGTGTGTGAGTTCACGGGGATTCGAGGATGGTTTAGATTCACAATTGGATATTTTATCTCGATTCTGAGTTAAGAAAAAACTAAAAAATTTAATGTGTGTCATAGATATACAAACTGTTAGTGTCATTCCTCTATGTCTGCCGAGCAATAGCTTTCAAGCCATTACGTTACGTTTTGCTATTGTAAGGAACTAAGTAGAGAGTAAGAAAAAAAAGCTCTTGACAGTTTGTAGTGTTGCCATATTTGTTTCAATTTTCAATACCGTTTTTGTATATTAAAATTTAAATTGCAGAAAAAAATCATGTTTCATAGACACATAAATAGTGAGTGTGTCATTTCTCTATGTCCACGAGGTCTCGCCGCGTTATTTTCTCCTTGGGGCGAACCCGTCTGCTTAATTAAATAAACAGGTTTTATCGTTGAATGATTTCATGATATATTTCATGAAAATCTGCTCTCATAAAAAAGTTAGTTTTATAGACATTCAATAGGTGTCTCTCTCACAGTCTCTGTCTCCTCTCTCTCTCTCTCTCTCTCTGTCTCTCTCTCAAAAGATCAAGATCAAGATCAAGATCAAGATCAATCTATGAATCGTTACAAATTTATTTCCTTTGTTTTTTTAGTTTGATTTGATACAATATGATTTCACTAAAAATCAATTTCTACCCCTTCCTATTTTCATTTCCACATTACGAAGTTTCACTTCTTCCACGCGGAGGGACTCTACGCAATATTTTTGCATGCAATTAAAAACTATTTTTTAATGATGCCAAAGAAGTATAACTTCACATGCGCGTACCTAAGTACACGCACCCATTTTTTAAATTTAATTTCTTCTATATATATTTTTCCTCCCTACCTAGGGCACTCATAATTCTTTTAAATTTCACGTGTACGTTTTCAATGTCATTCGAGTTGTACAATTTTTTTTGTCAAATTGGTCATTATTTATACTTTGTTTCATTTTGGAAACATACGTATTTTAGGTATTATGACAAATAAAAAAAATTAGTTTCACTAACATTCTTAGGTTTTTATTGTGTGGATAGTTTCAAGTTTAATATTATGTAGGTACATAATTCTTAAACTTATAAATTTCTTCGAAATTTATTCATAGGTAGGTAGGGCCTACTAATATTTTCTATTTGTCAATATTGTTATTTTTTTTACATTACCTACTTATTCGCAAGGAGTTTGGTTTAGTGTTTATAATTTATCTGCTGAGCGTCAAGAGTCTTAGGGCTGCTGAGACCGAAGACCAGAAATATTTATCAATTATGTAATATATTGTTGAAAAATTTGAATTTAACTATTTCAGGAAAGTTGATTTTTTTATTAATTAGAATAGTTACGTGTAATTGCCATCTTCCTTTATTTCATATTAAACATTATGTTTGGTTGAGTGTGAGATAATTTTATTTATGTATGTTTTAATTTCATTTAATTTCTTATATATGTATATTCTTACCTACCTACTTCTATTAAATTTCAGGCGGATGTTAAGATTGTCATTCCAGTTGTATAATTTTTTTGTCAAATTAGTTGTTTTTTATACTTTTTGTTTCATTTTGGACTATGTTTTTTTATACTTAATTCAAAGATTTGTGGTGTGTACAGGGAGTGATGTCTCTATTAATTTCTATACTCCTTTGGATAAGCGGAATATTGCCACCACAGTTTTACATATAAAGAAATCCTCCAAATGTTTTAAACATTATGACAAATAAATATAGTTTCACAAACATCCTTAGTTTTTTTTGGTGTGTATAGTTTGAAGTTTAATATTATGTATGTACAAAAATTCTTAAACATAGAGTTATTTATTAATTTATTTAGATAATTAGTCATAGGTAGGTATAAGCTTTCTATTTGTCAATATTGTTATTATGGTAGATTGGAGTACAGTAAATGCCTACATTCTTATATTCCTTTATATCTCTTTCGATTTGGAGTGTTTCCGAGCCATTCGGGGTCCTCAACGTCAACCCCCCCCCCCCCCCCTCCCGGTGGTTAAAGCCCCAAAATTTTGAAAGTTTAAAAAATTTGAAAAATCTATTTCTTTCGATTTTAAGTGTTTTCGAGCCATTCAGGGTCCTCGAACCCCCCGCCCCCCTCTGGGAACAAAGCCCCAAAATTTCGACAATTTCAGGAATTTCAAATATCTATTCTTTCGAGATGGAGTTTCCAAACCATTCGAGGTCCTGAACATCCACTTTCCGCAAAAGTGAAAGCCCCAAAATTTCTAAATATAAGAATATATATAAATTTGATATTGGCATGTATGTCGTCGATAAACTCTTACACCGTTTGACCGATCGCCATGAAAGTTGGCACATCGAAGTGTTTTTATCATGGAGAAGGTTTTTATGCTAACAATTTTTTTTGTAACTCGCCGCTAGATGGCGCTGTAGCGCATCAACTTCTAAACCTTTCAACCGATCGCCATGGGTAAACAGAAAACCATAGGTCACAGATACACAAACAGTAATTATGTGTCATTTCTTAACGTCCACCACACTGGACATATCGCTATCCATTTTGCTGTAACTCGCGGACAATATATCACCCGGTGTTCAGCCCGGACAAAGCCGGGTACTGCAGCTAGTATATATATATATATATATATATATCTCTGTGTGTGTGTGTGTGTGTGTGTGTGTGTGTGTGTGTGTGTGTGTGTGTGTATTTATATAATACGTAAACGAATAAAGGAAATAAATTTTCTAGAATAGTAAGATCCGTTACATTATGTTTAAAGTTAAAATTGATATAATCACTTATATTTTAGGTGGCTTACTACTAAATTAATTGTATACAATTTTTTTCTTGCTCGACCATGTTAAAATGGAAACGGATCGAGCGAAACGTCTCGACTTCGAAATAGTTAGAGACAATTAAAGGTGGTAAGATGCTAATAGATAATTGAGGGGAATTAATTGCTGGAGGAAACTAATATGTTAAAATAATGTGTCTCATTTCTGTTACGTACGCATGGCAATTAAAGCGGAGTGAAATCTAATTAGTTTAAAATTGACAGATAAGAATTTGATGGTGAAATAAATACTCAGAGACGGTGTGTTGTAACTAATGTGTGTTGTTATTAAATTGTGAGCTCTATAGCGTGACTCATCCTTAGTTTGCAATCTGCATTTTAATGGTTATATACTCTCTTTCCATTGCATGATAAGTGCTAAAAGCGCTTGTTTTGGTGTGCCCTGTTGCCAGATATACCCAAAAGCACAAACGTTTTAGGCATAACTTTGTAATGTATTTTTTTAAATAAAGGTCTACTTAAAAAAAAAGCGTACTTATAGAAAAAATTGTAGGTATTGAAAATTTTGGAAATACTTTTTTTTGGTGGTATTTCATTAAAAGCATCCTGCTAATATTCAATTATTACTTCTAAGGAAACGTAACTGAAAGATGTCATGTTGGTTTCAACCATTTTTGCCATCAGATATTTTTCAACAATTTAATTATAAAAGATTATTGGCTCTGTTTGACCATAGTGCATAATTAATGGTTTGCCCTGTTATTAATAGTGACCGAATGCAAATAGTATCTCCTGTGATATAAAAATGTTCAGAAATGATTATTTTTCCCTTCAGAATTTCTACAACTGTAATAATACTGTCGAAAGACACCATTTTATGGGTTCGAAAAAATCATAAAACCGTAAAATAAATGAAAATAAACGTAAAAAGTAACATAATTATCAGTGGTGAACAAAAAAAAATTATTTGAATGTTAACAAATTGGGTAGTACCAATTTGGCAACAGTGCCCGCTATTTGCTCTGTACTGCAATCTAAGAAGGCGCATTCTACAATTCTACAGGCAAAAGCAGAAACTGATCCGGAAACGCAAGATATTTACGTTTCACTAACTGTATGTTGCTTCCACAATGCATGGAAAGGTTATTAAAAAAAAAACCGCAAACAATGAGATTGAACTGCACTGTTAAGAAAAATGTTTATAAAAAAAAACAAAAAAATGCGTATATATATATATTGTTAGCCGAAAACAAAACATGGTCTAGAATTACATATTAAATTACAATAAACCACAAAGTAATGATGAAACACTAGACTAAATATTCTTGTTCGTAAACAATTTTTGACGTACTTGAAACGTTAACAATCATGGCTACCACCGCGCCCAAGTACTCTACTTTTATTGGTCGCATGGAGTCACGTAGGCGGGAGAGCTGGGAATTGCCGGGCTGGTCATTTATGGTCCGTGTCCGCTTGATTGTCCAAGACCACGGGATTGTAATAAGCTGTACAGCATGTCTTATCCTTAGGTTGCAGTGTGCACCTAACTGGCCACGTACTCTCTATTTCCGATGCAAAATATCTGCTACTAGCATTGACTTTGTTTCAGTGTGCTCTGTTGCCAAATATATCCAAATAGAACGAAAGTTTTAAGACAAAACTTTTTACTGTGATAATGTTTTTTAAATTTACTTTTAAAATTTTATTTTTATAAGGAAAAATTGGAATGAGAATTTTGGGAATACATTTTCTTGTAATTAAAGTCCATCATTTTTTTTATTTTTTTTATTATTATTATTTGAGTGCCTACCAACAGTCAAAGCCTTTAACAGGTGGGCACTTTACAAATATTACGTAAAGAAATCTGATAATATTAATAATTTTTTTTATTGTTTAATAATAAAATTTTTGGGCTGTCTGACCATTGGGCATAATTAATGGAAAGCCTTCTTGTTTAAAAGTGACTGAATGGTACAAATAGTTACTCCTGTGAAATAATTGGTGTTTATAAGTGATAAATTTTTCCATCAGAATGTATATATATCTTGCGGGTAATCCTGGAAGAAGATGTAAACCTAGGTTTACCTGGGTTAACTTAGCATTATCCAAGTTTGTTGGGTAAAGCTAGAATGATAACGGAAATAAAATTGAATTCGGCGTTTACCCGTGTACACCTAGGTCCACCCAACACTGACTGGGTAATGTTAGAAAAACAAAATGATTGATAACTGAATCGGCACATGCTAAAAGGGCCTCAGTCCAAGAAACCCAGTCATGATAAAAACGAATAAATCTGTCCCTGAGCAACCCTTTTAGCGTGCGTTAAGAATTTCCCTGGCTAATGTTAGCTAACCCGCGCGTGTGACTCAATACGTTTTAGCATAGATAGTTGAAGCTATCCTATAACATGCGATTTTCATGCTTAAAATCACTTTGCTATTTTTTTTTTGTGACTAAGGCCCTTTTAGAATGTGCCGATTCAACTGTAGTTTCGTTATTATCTTTGAAAGATTTGTGCAATGGGAGTACATGACTTGATGTAAGTTTTTGGACATACGCCATTGCTAAGCACTTTTTCTGTTTAAGAAAACTAAAAACTAAAAATAAATAAATAAATAAAAATACCCAAAAGACAAAAAACACAAATTAAGCAAAACAATTGCTGTAGTCAACAGGATATAAACACCACAAAATATTCCGTAACAGGAATATGGTCAACAAACAAAGAAAAACAATAGTAGTAGTAGTAGTAGTGTAGTTTCGTTGTTACCTTAACCAATCTAATTTAACGTAACCTTACGTAACGTGGTCAAAAATGACGCAACACCTAATAGGTGCTAACCCAGCCAGCGTTGGGAAGACCTAGGTGTGCACGGGTAATCACAAGATGCAAATTTATTCGGACTTTGCTTTGATAACTTTGATAACCCGGGTAGAGCTAGGTTTACTCGTGCAAGTGTTGGGACGGGCGTGGTACGGTGTGGGACGGGCGTGGCACGCGCGGCGCAGGTGGCATCTTCACGGACAGCCTGGTGCACGACATCGACATGATGTGCTGGATGGTGGGCGAGTTCCCGAACCGCGTGGCCGCCATGGGCTCGGCCAACGTGCCCGAGGTGGGCGCCTTGGACGACTTCGACACGGTGGCCGTCCTGGCCCACTTCCCCAGCGGCACCATCGGCATCATCAACCTCACGCGCAACTCCGACTTCGGCTACGACCAGCGTCTCGAGGCGAGTGCTTTACCGCTTCCTCGTTCGACATCGTCCGTTTGAAACGTGCCATTGCTAGAGACCTGTAAAATTCGCGGATTCATTTCGCGATAGGATAGAGTCCAAATACTTTTGACATTATTTTGCTTCAGTGATTGGGCCACAGTTTCTCTGAAGGACTCTGGGCCAATGAAAAATCTTTAACAGAATAATTAGCGAATCACGATCATTCCAGTCAACAGGTGTTACGAGTCGGTAACCAATCAGCAGATGTAATTTGCACGAGTGCTTAGAGGACCACGGAGTCTATCCTTTAGGGATTTGAAATCGCGAATTTTACAGGTCTCTAGCTATTGTATGTCCTGCTAAGTGGGCATATCAAAAATTAACTATCCTAAACTGTATTCATATTTCGCGAAAAGATTCCTCGATTAGCTGAAAGTTAAAAACACTGTAGCGTCGTGTATGGTTCGTGAATTGGGTGTCCTTCTTTCAGGTACACGACTATTGTTATAACACCAATCACAGTAATTCATTGCGGAAGCAAACACGTCCTGGGTGGCTCGGTCAAATAAGGCAACGACTTCTCTCGCAGACGGCCGCCAATCACAAGGAAGAAACCGCTGGTGCGAGCATACCTTGTTGCAGTCTTATAGGCGTTCAGATTTATTCACGAAAAATGCCTGCCCTTAACTATCCTATAAAATGGAACAGCATTTAATCCCACAGTGATCTCAGTTTTTAAAGTGTTTCTAGGGCCGGTATTCCAAGACACATTAATCAGGGTTCAGGTGTTGAATATGGTACACATTTATCCTAATTGTATTCCAAGTGCACGATAGGACAGGCCAGTCAGTACCTTATTTCTAGGGCACGGATTTTGGTGTACTATCCATTACCGATCTGTTGCCCAAATTTCCGCGTATGCGCAGAGCTCAGTTTTTCGTTGATTTAATCCAGATGGCGGGGCCCTCATCTGACGCCGTTAACTCGTATATATTGAATTTCGTAAATATCGTGGGGACGTACCAAATGTATTGGTGTGCCAAATGGAACTTTATGGTATCGAAACTATTCTGGAATACATTTTGTACAAGAAAGATACGAAACTTTAAAAGTACTTGAGAAAATTAAAATTACGCCAATTTAATTCGCACGATAGTGCTGCTATCTGTAGGAATTTTGGCTTGGCAAATGCATCGATGGTTGCCAAACGTTCTCTGGAATGCATTGGAATCAGTGTGTAGCCTCGCGCAGGGCACAGATTATTTAAAACGGTTGCTTCTTCGTTATCGTAACCGGGATTGGGTCTGGACAGGTTCTGGAATACGGCCGACGAGTTAGATCAAGAGAAAGTTGAGGTGGTGATATCTTTTCCCCGTCCTAGAAATGTTCGTGGAATCAGACGTTTCTTAGGCATGGTCGGGTACTATGCGCGTTTTATACCACAGTACTCAGATAAGGTAGAACCCATGAATAAACTAAAGAGAAAAAAAGAAGAAAAATTCCATTGGGGACCTGAACAACAAGGGGCCATTTATTGTGTAAAAAAAGGCTTTGTGTACGCCACCGGTTTTGAGGCTGCCCGATTTTGGGCGTAAGTTCATTCTGGATGTAGACGCCAGTGAGCTGGCCATTGGAGCAGTTTTGGGTTGTATCCCGACAAGGCGGTGCTTATTCGCCACGAGTGTCTTGGAATACCGCCCTAGGAGAACGGCCCACGAGTTAGGTTACGGTTGTATCCCAACAAGGTGGTGCTTATTCGCCACGAATGTCTTGGAATACCGCCCTAGGAGAACGGCCCACGAGTTAGGTTACGGTTGTATCCCAACAAGGTGGTGCTTATTCGCCACGAATGTCTTGGAATACCGCCCTAGGAGAACGGCCCACGAGTTAGGTTACCGTTGTATCCCAACAAGACGGTGCTTATTCGCCACGAGTGTCTTGGAATACCGCCCTAGGAGAACGGCCCACGAGTTATGTTACGGTTGTATCCCAACAAGGCGGTGCTTGTTCGCCACGAGTGTCTTGGAATACCGCCCCAACGGAGAAATGACCCGGCTGCGCAGGTGTTCGGTTCGCGCGGCATGGTCGCGGCGGGCAACGAGAGGCCGATGGCGGGAGTTACCGTCCAGCGGGGGTTGAGCGGGGAGGTGCGACACCCCATCTACTTCACGTTCGCCTCGCGGTACAAGGAGGCGTACCAAAGGGAGATGGAGCACTTCCTGGACGTCGTGCAAGGTTGGTACACAGCGCCGTCACTCGACAGCAAGCCGAGAATAATTCATAGGTAGGGACCGGGAAAATTCGCAGTTTCAATGACCTTCAGGATAGAATACACAGTCCTCAGCATACTCGGGCAGATTACGCCTGTTCACTGGATGCCGACTTGTGAGTCGTCTGAACTGATTTGCCTGTGGTTCGGCACTTCCTTGGTTGAGGATTTCTCATTTGCTCGGAGTCGTCAAAATTAACAGTAAGCCACTAGCAAAAGCAGCTTAAAGGTATGTGTATTTAAATTCTAGCCTATCGCGAACTGAATCCGCGAATTTTTCCGGTCTCTATTCTTAGGCCAGTCAAATACGGTTGTCAATTTTTATAAAAATGTGTGCGTGTACGAATGTTCGCACGTTAGAAGTTGTACTTACTTGGTGTAATGAAAACCTAACTTTAATTTTGCATTCAAATAATTAATAGGAATGAAATAATAAAAGGACTGAAGTGATCCCTTAAATACGGTTGTTAAAGTATAAATTCAATTAAAATATAAAAAAATTCAGTACCCAGTGTTCAATATTAATATAAACAGACGTATAAAATTAATTATTTAATTGAGTAAAATGTCGTAATATGAATTTTAATTATTAATTAAATTTAAAACAAATGCTAAATATTTATTCCAAATTATTAATTATAATTATTTATTAAATAATTTTGTAATAATTTATAGTACAAATAAATTATACGTACGGGAACATAACCTCATATAGGTATATAAACTTGAAAAAGTTTATAAACACAATTTCTATCACAAATAGGTGTTTACAATAAATGAATATTATTAAGGATAAGTACCAGTATTCAGTATCAATCACTAAAGTTTAAAAGCAAATATATGATTTTTATTTGTGTGTAGCATTTTTACATCGTTAGTTTTTGTTGTATGTTGCGCACGCATCGTAAGAATTCATTCCCTTACATTTGTCATAATGCGCCTAAGGTAGTATAACCTAACCTCACTTTGTTAAATACACTCGAAAAATTTAAAAACGCAATTTCTATCGCTGATATTCACAGTAAATGAATGCTTTTAATGTTATGGACCAGTATTCAATATCAGTCACTAAAGTATAAGATTTAAAAGCGCAAGTATAATTTTTATTTGTATGTGTTTTTTTTTGACGTGACAACGTCTTGTAAATCGATGAACGCCGGCTGCACGCACGAAGAAGTGTCCCGTAACGTACATTGTCCCGTTACGCTGTGTCCCGTTACGCTCACTGTACGCTTGCGCCGCATCTCTCTTCCACTCGATTGGAACAACCATCGATTTGACTTTTTCGAGGCACGTTAAATTTGAAACACTCCCATTCGTTTCCTACTTTTCTTATAATCGTCCTATCCTTAACAGAATAACACAGATTGGAAGAAGTTAAATAGCAAATATGTATAAAAGTTATAGTTAAAATAATCTCTTCGTTAAAGTAATAAACATATTTGAATGAATCAGTGCAAATAAAAGTAAATTTATCAATTAAATTGTAAGTATATTTCATTTCACTCCTTCTTTGTATCCATACAAAATAGCGATAATT
Organism: Bacillus rossius redtenbacheri; assembly: GCF_032445375.1. NCBI lineage: Eukaryota > Metazoa > Arthropoda > Insecta > Phasmatodea > Bacillidae > Bacillus > Bacillus rossius. Next base: position 64,875,252 of record NC_086333.1, on the reverse strand, counting down.
CAATAAAAATGTTTTAATTTTATTCATAAAAGTATGCAACCATTTCATCAATGTTTTGTTATGACGTTGTCACGTTAAACTATCGTCCGTAAACCGACTTTACAGTCGAGCAATTTTTTGTGTAAAACTTTCAGGGAAGGAATCAGAGCTGAAGGTTAAGGACTACGAGACGATGGCCGTCAGCAAGATCGCTGCAGCTTGCGAGAAGTCGGCCAAGACGGGCACCTTCGTGAACATCAGCTGGGGCGACGACGAGATCCCCAAGAACTAACCCGTCACATTCCCAGACGTCAAGACACGTTATTTTGACCTTGCATTGTGTTAGGAGGATTGTTTTGGTTTTTGGGAATGAATTTTTAGTACCCTACTGGAATCAATTATTGTGCGACACAAAATAATCCTGTGCGACGGGACAAACTGGGTAATTCAACCATCAATTAGTTCATTTTGCTTGCTTTTGAATACTGGTCACGCACAAAAGGAACTTTGATGTTAAATATGTTTTAAAATTGCATCTTTTCTTTGACCACGCGTCGCCTGTTAACCAGACAATTTTCGTTACTGACCCAGGTTAAGAGTTTGGTTCTGACAACATTATTTTAATTTTTAGGAATATATGCATATAAGTTTCTGCTTTAAATTTGTTATATAGTTGTTACTTGCAGTATTTAATATTAAATATTGAGTAGTTATTAGTGTAGCTTCAGCATCATGGAATATTAATTTTCCCCCAGTAATTACTAAATTTTAACAAATGTTAAATTTAATTTTTAAAAGGTATAAGCTTTACATATAATTGCATTCGTTTCTAATAATAATTCTTACAAGTGAGTATTTGAGTGTATTACATTAAATCTCCACTGCAGCAGTTATAATATATGCAACATTCTCAGCAATAGTTAGTTTTTTTTATATGATGAATTAATGTCAGTCACTTTATAATAAACAGTAAGGCATGTAAGATAGTAAAATTTTGATACAGTTTAATCAAAAGCCACGCTTCTTTAGCAATATAAACTAATGAGGCCCAATCGTTTCAGTAATTAAGTGCTTAATGAGTTTTTGAATAAATTTTAATTTATAAACATGGAGCGAAAAAAAAGGTGCTTAGCTGTAACTACACTAAAAATATTACATTTGAATATTGTACCAGTATATTTCAAATATATTTTAAAAGTTTCACATATTTTTTAAAACACAATAATTAATAATTAATTGCTACTTGTATGAATTATGTAAACAAATAATTACTGTGAAAATATATTTTTAAAATGTGAAAAGACATAAATGTTAAACCTCATGTCTGAAGAGAAGATAGTGAGTTTTAAATTATTATAAACAGTAATTTTTTTTAGTAAATTTGTTTTATTTTCAGTAACGGAATGCTTTGTTGTGTAACTAAAGTGCAGTAGAGAAAAAAAACTTTTAGATATGAAGGGAGATGTTAACAGTACAAATTTGTTACAACTTTATTCAAAAACATTAATTTTTGTATAAAGATTATTGTAATAAAAAAAAATTAAATTTAAAAAATTTTCCAGTTAAGTTGTAACTGTTGTTTTTTTGTTGGCGATGGTTTTATTAAATGACACATTTAAGTACTCAAATATCGTTTGTTCATGCATAAACAGTTAAAAAAAAAGATTTTGCAATAATATGCGAACAGCAACGTTTTCAAGATTTATCTACTTGCTTATACCATTAATTAAGTAGAAATTATAATATTAACTTTGGATTTTTAATTAACTTATTACAATCCCAAGTAAGTAGAAATCACTTACCTGAAACTCTGAATAATTGTTTGAATATGTAGCTTGTTAAAATTTTAAAATATAATTGAAAATATTAAATATGATTTAGTTTTTAGCTAAACGAAATGGATTTATTTCAAATAGAAGGCATTTCACTACCATAATGAATGCACCCGTCACTTCCTACAACTTAAAATTTACAAATATTTTCAACTAATATCTCTTTTTGTATTCATTCGCTAAAGCTTCCTTCCTAAAGAAAGATTATGTTTACACTGACAAAATAATATAAGTAGAATAATAGACGTAAGCAGAAAAACTTCTCTTTCAAATCAAAAAAGATGTATTTTCCACAGAGTAGGTTTATTACAACTTACCGAATAAGGTCATAAAAGCTGTTGTTACTCGCATATTATTAGGTAATACAAAAACCTGGTGAAACTAACATTTGCACATTACTGTGGGACTTGGAATTCCATAAAAGAATGTCCCAGTTTAAATGGTATAACGGTTTAATTTAGACTATTTACAACATCATACTTGGAATTGTATTTTGATTTTAAAAAACAGACTAGTTGATGAACTTTATGCCTGGTGGAGAAAACGTTGATCTAGGCTGTAATGGCGATTGCTTACATCAGACATCCGACACCATAAAATGCAACTGCAAATGAACGACGAACGTTCGAATGTTATCCTAGTCCCAATGAGCTCCCAGAAATCATGTCCTCTGGATGAGGTAATTAACAGCCAAATAACAACAACGAACGCATTGCTTTCACCAATGGATCTTCCCCATAGTGCCGGTATTTAATAGATTGATGGCACGCAATGTCGATCAGAGATTCACAGAAAAATAAAATCGCCCAAAACGCTACCTTCATTCAGCCCACCGAAGTGCCAACAACTGAAGAGCAATTCACGTAACGGTCATCTTATTGGAACGTATTTTCTAAGTCAGTGGTACCCAACTAGCGGCCCGCGAGCCACATCCGGCCCGGGACATAGAATGGTACGGCCCGCCTGAAGAATATTTCAACGAAGAAATATCACCATGTAAACAAACTGTCGAGTTTTAGCCGCCTGTTTTGGCATGTGCAAGATAAGTTGTCACAAAACACTGTTATGAAACCATCATATTCTCACAGAAATGTTATTAATAAGATAATTTATAATAATTTATGTGTAGCGTCGTAGCTTTCGGTATACGGCATTTGATGAGAGTAATTTCGTGAATGCGACTGAAGTCATGGAACGGAAGTGCGTAACCACGGTGCTGCCATTTGGCGGATGGTGCGAACCAAAGTTCACAAAGCGAGAGAATGTACCTCCTTTTCGTTAAATGAGCTTTCGTTTTGTAGAATTTCCGTCCAAACGTGCTTCGTTTTCATTAAACGCTTGTCCTGCGCGAACGAGCGTAGTCATTGTGTGTACATTGCGTATATTGCGTGTTGGAGCTTTGGAGCTTTGAAGCTGTTGGAGCTTTGAAGCTGTTGGAGCACTTGAAGCTGATGGTCAATTGGAGCATAGGAGCCAAATGTAGATGGATCTGATGGCGCGAATTGTAGCTCTTGAAGCCAACTGTAGATGGATATGATGGCACGAATTGAAGCTCTTGGAGCCTAGCATATATTGGTGAGATCGAATTCATGAGACGAGAACGTATCACACCTCATCGAATTTTTTCGATCATATGATCCTCTTTTTTAAATGACGTTTTGACTCGTGCTTTATAGTAAATGTTTCTTTATTTGACTAGCGTATTATTCCATCGGGTGCATGTATATAAGAGTGTCGTATACAGCAGACCATTCAGTTTGTTACTGACGTCGACGGTGTAAGGATCACCTAGTTTGTTTCATCTGGTGCATAAGTCTCGTAATTACTTGTTCTTGCGAACTCGATGGTATCTTTACCGGCATTTTACGACGAACTTGATGGACGTTGTACCATCGTCTACAGGAACCCTGACGTCAGCGACGACGAAGAAGGTGCAGATCCCGTTGGCAACGACGACGTCAACATTGGAGGAGACTTCATCAGTCGTGGTACCACCAGCAGAAGAGAGCTTAATGACTACAGAGCTGGCTGCGCAGGAAACCATGATGAACGACGTTTTGCTCTCGATGGAGACTTCAATGGCTGCTGATTCGACAACTAAAGAACATCGGTGCTGTTACTGCGACAAGATTTTCTCAAACAACAGCAATGCTCGACGACACGAGAAGAGCGAATGTGCCGAGAACCTATATCGTAAAATGTTTGTTTGTGATAAATGTCATAAGCAGTTTGCCAGAAAAGATAATATGAAAACGCACGTGAAGACATGCAAAGGTCCAGCTGCGCGGCAGAAAGTAAAGGTTTCGGTGCAACAACGAATGATTGATGTGCATAAGAATATGCCTGGAAATGGTACAATTGCTGTAACTTCGTTAACTGGTTCGGGTCTGGAAGGTTCGTCTTCATCAGCACGATATCCTTGCAGCTACTGCGATATGACGTTCGCATTTTCCCATGATGCACGGAGACATAAACGGAGTAAATGCAAGAAGAATCCTTCTCGTATGAAGTTTCGCTGCGATGAGTGTCATGAATGGTTTACTCGAATTGATAGTTTGCGACGACATCCGAAAAAAATGCAACGGTAACGTCCGTGTGCCTACTGATGAACTACCTGCAGAAATTTCGACTCCTCGGTTTAGGTTGAAGACTAGTGAGCGTACAGGCAAAAAAACAGATGCGCAGCAACCGATTGGTATGACGCCTGGACATGAAACTAAACCTAAGACTGTTATCGGTGCTCTACAGGTGAATGATAATGGCTTCTACTTGGCGCAGTCTGCATTTCGTGGAACATTGAAGGACTATTATCTAAATACGATTAGTGAGTCAAAATACATTTGTAATTTTCTTGACGATATTAGACAACATAATCAATCAGCTTACTGATGTAGCAACAAACGGACCTTTGAAATATAACTTTTGGTTGGACTGTATATATGGAAAGCCATATCCGTTCAATGACAAAGTGAAGAAGTGTGCATTCAAGACATCGGCTGCAGTAATTTACAGTTCTGAATACGTGAAGCAAACTGTTAAACACGGTATCCAGAAACTCTGTCAAGAGGAGGACTATGTCTGTAAAGGATCTGGTTGGTCTCTGTCTAGTATAAACCCATTGGAGCTAAGAATTAGTCATTTCACTCTATGCAGGCCTAAATGATTATATAATTGATAACTACCGCAAATGTTCCTGAAGTAGAATAGAAATTATGTAATAAATATTACGTTTGTAGAAGAACTTGCGGTGTTTAATTCCTCGAACCTGACACTTTCCTGGTATTTTAATTAAATTTATTTTTAGCTTCGTTCAGAGATCGAATCAGGAACGGATATTGATCGAATCAATCAGTACATAAATGTGTGATTGTTTTGATGAAATTTGGAATTTTTCTCGAATTTCTAGCTAGATAATTACACAATTCCAAGATGGCGTCCAAATTTCAAGGTGATGGGTGCCACTGTAATAAATTATTACTGCACTCTAGCGGGTAAAAATTACACTAACATGACGTCAGCGCACTCTAGGAGCCGAAAACAAGATGGTAGCCTCCAGCAGACGAAGACAAGATGGCGGACATTACATCATACCAGCTGATGACATTTTTTTGTTTATTTTTGCTCTTAGCGGGTTCTAACTGAGGACATCAAGGTGTGTGTTTTTAAATAGTATTTTATTAAAATGTGATTAATAAAATGTGATTATAATTTTAGAATTTGTTTTCCAAATTTCTAGCATAAAAAATTACAGATTTCCAAGGTGGTGGCCGTAACGAAACGTGCAAAGGTGTTTTTAAAAATTTTTATTAAAATTTAATATATATATATTTTTTTATAATTTTCACAATTTTTCCTGATTTTCTAGCTTTAAAATTACGGATTTTCAAGATGGTAGACATGATGTCATACTAACTGATGATATATGATATTAAAAAGTCGGGGGTCAGTCTGCCAGCAGCCACCATGAGGGAAGGATCAGTTGGTTTTTTTTTTTTGCCCTCACCGGGTTCGAACCGAGGACTCCGAGTTCCATGTCATAAATGTATGTTTTTAATATATTTTTATATAATTTTATTAATTGAATTTTATTTTTTTCCGTTAAAATTTGATAATAAATAAAGATTTTCAAGATGGTGGCCGTAACAGAAATTGCAACGGTGACGTCATACTCCTAGATGACGTCTGCGGCTTAGAGCGGCTAGCTCTTAGGACTTTTAAGCTGCTTTTATGAATTTGTGTTCTTTCTAAGGAAAAAGTATTTTGAAGTTTATCGAAATCCAAATTTTTGAATTTTTGAGGAAGAAAACGAGAAAGTTTTCCTCAATTTTTAATTTTTCAAATTTTTGAGAATTTTCGACGGAATTTTTTTTCCAAAAGACGAAATTTTGGTGAATTTGGAGGATTTTTGGGTAAATTTAGGCTAATTTAAATAATTTTGCCAAATTTTGAAGGTAAAATTCAAGGTCAAGGTCAAAGGCAAGGTCTCGTTCATTCAATATGGCCGCCGTGACGTCACAATCCAATATGGCGGACCGACCATCACAATCCACCGCCTGGCGCCTGTTTCCGGAGCCCCCAAACTACACTACTTAAATCAATCAAATTCTGGGAGAAACGAAACAATCATTCATATGTGTGTTGCCCGCCGGATGGTTTGTGACGCTAGGTTGTTGGAGTATTTGACGTCGTCCGACCGACGACCATCCCTAAGCCCGACCTGCACCCGCCAGTATACTCTCCCGCTAACGGAACGCACCCCTGGCCGTGGCCCACCCGAGTCGAGCGAGCCACCGAGCCGAACGGCCAAACCAGACATTATTATTATAAAGCACACTAAATCCGAGTGGACTAGAGACGAACCACACCCATTCCCCCTCAAACAATTAATTACGAATTTTGCGACCTTAAAGTCTCTTCCAGACGCAGTCAATTAGTTTTTAACGTAATGAGGTCAAGCTTGGCGCGGCAGGGGCCGACGCGCCACCGGACGCCATGCCAGTTCCGCAGTTCTACTCGACTCGCGGACCGGGACGGACCTACGTCCCACGGAGAGACCACAACCATTGTCTTCATCGCAAGTAACGTCCGGTAAATATAGTCATTTAGCATAAACCAAAACTTTTTCTATTCACCTCTCCGTGCGTGCCCGGTCCGTTTTTTACGGTTCAGGACCTAATCCGACCGCGTAAACGTAAAGACGTCCCGCACCACACCTGGTGCGCAGGGTCGCTCTTCAGCATACGGCACGGGCCGTCTCCCGCAAACCACAGAACTTTTCTTAAGGCCACGCGCCTTCGCGCTGACCACAAACCTGCAAGGAAAACTTCGCCAAGTTTAGTGGCGGTGCGTGTACCACCCCAGTGGGCACGGCACCAGCGTAGAAACAATCGCTTACGGGACTGGCCGACTCCAGTCACCCACAAACTCTGTGTGCCACGTCATTTGTGCGCGCCTAATTTTCATTAAGTGTACTTTGTTAACGTAACTTTGCGCCACGTCATTTGTGCGCGCCTAATTTTCATTAAGTGTACTTGTTAACGTAACTTTGCGCCACGTCATTTGTGCGCGCCTAATTTTCATTAAGTGTACTTTGTTAACGTAACTTTGCGCCACGTCATCCGTGCGTGCCTAATTTTCATTAAGTGTACTTTGTCAACGTAACTTTGCGCCACGTCATCTGTGCGCGCCTAACATTCATTAAGTGTACTTTGTCAACGTAACTTTGCGCCACGTCATCTGTGCGCGCCTAATTTTCATTAAGTGTACTTTGTTAATGTAACTTTGCGCCACGTCATCTGTGCGCGCCTCTCTTGCATCAAGTGTACTTGGCCTGCATACTGTTACCCGAGAAACCAGTGCCACGAAACATTGAACATGTACCGGCCTGCACCCCGCAACGGACAAGTAGCCCTCAGGGGCATGTCTGTACTCAGTAATTGTATGGTGTGACGTCAATCCCTTGAATAAAGGCACGTCGCTACTACGGCAATCCCACGCATTCTTCTTTAACGTAAATTCCCAGGCAAGACCGCCGACGGTTCTAGCGGACCACGCTGGGGCAACGAACCACGAACCCTCATTGGTTAGACACCGAGCTAGCCTGGCGCCCTCCCGGAACATAAAACGTTAATCAGACCAGCCACCCCGCTAGAACTCGCGCCCGGACTCGAACACGAGACCGCGGACGACGGCATATTGGAATATTTCACAGGACATTGTTTCCTCTTGCCGCAGACACCCGCACAGCGATGTAATATGAAAGTGTTCATGAATACGTGAAGCGGATCGACCGCTGGGCCGGGTCTGTCCGCCGTGCGCCGGCCATGAAGGCGGACTCCCTGCACGCGGCGCTGAGGCCCGTGTTCTGGCTGGCGAGGGCGGTGGGCGTTGCCCCGGTCCACCTGGTCGGCGGCAGGTACCGCCTGTCGCGCCGCTGGCTCGCCTACTCCGCGGTGGGTCTGTCGACCCTCATGTGGGCCAAGTACGCCAAGTCGCCGCGGACCTTCAGGCCCGGCAGCCTGGCCGCGCCCTCGCTCACGCTCGCGCGCACCATCGCGTGGTACGCCAACGACGCCTTCGTCGTGGTGCTGGCGCTGGCTTACCGCTGGCGGCGCGCGGACCTGGTGGTCGCGGCGCTCCGCGACGTCGACGAGAGGTTCCTGCCGCCGCGCGCCAGGACGGAGCTGTACTGCGGGACCTTCTCGCGCCTTCTGGCGGGCGTCTGCTGCCTGCTGCTCCTCGCCTCCGTCCCGTACGTCGCCTCCTGCGCGATCCTGCTGCGGGACGGCTGGAGCGACCTCGTCCTCGGGGTCGCGGCCTCGTACGCCTGCCACATCTTCCGCTGGACCACGCTGCTGGAGCTGGTCACCTTGCAGTACCTGCTGGCGCAGAGGCTGCGCTGCCTCGTGCGGCTGACCGCCGACGCGCTGGACGGCCTCCACGAGACCCGCCTGCGCCGCCGCCTGCCGCGGATCATGGGCATGTACGACGAGCTGTCCGAGACGGCGCGCGCCATCAACGAGAAGTTCCAGACGCAGGTGCTGCTGAACATGTGCCTGTTTGTGTTCCTGATCGTGGACCACGTGGTGGAGGTGGTCTCGCTGCGCGCGGCGGGCGAGCTCACCACGGCGCGGCTGCTAGCCATCTTGGGCACGGACGCGACGCTGGCCAACGCGCTGCGGCTGCTGATGCTGGCGCGCAGCTGCGACGCCGTCGAGGCGCCGAGGCGCCGCCTCCGGGTGCTGCTGGGCAAGCTGGTGCTGCGCGCCGGCCCCCGGGGGCAGCTCGCGGAGCTGGGCCGCCGCTTCCTGCAGCTCACGGACATCCACGGGCTGGAGTTCGTGGTGCACGGCTGCTTCGCCGTCAGCAGCCGCATCCTGCTGCCGCTCGTCAGCATCGCGGCCACCTACATAGTCATCTTCCTGGAGCTCAACACCACGTAGTCATCTTCCTGGAGCTCAACACCACGTTGTCATCTTCCTGGAGCCCAACACCACGTAGTCATCTTCCTGGAGCTCAACACCAGGTTGTCATCTTCCTGGAGCTCAACACCACGTAGTCATCTTTCTGGAGCTCAACACCACATAGTCATCTTCCTGGAGCCCAACACCACGTAGTCATCTTCCTGGAGCCCAACACCACGTAGTCATCTTTCTGGAGCTCAACACCACGTAGTCATCTTTCTGGAGCTCAACACCACATAGTCATCTTCCTGGAGCTTAACACCACGTAGTCATCTTTCTGGAGCTCAACACCACATAGTCATCTTCCTGGAGCTCAACACCACGTAGTCATCTTCCTGGAGCCCAACACCACGTAGTCATCTTTCTGGAGCTCAACACCACGTAGTCATCTTTCTGGAGCTCAACACCACGTAGTCATATTCCTGGAGCTCAACACCACGTAGTCATATTCCTTGAGCTCAACACCACGTAGTCATCTCCCTGGAGCCCAACACCACGTAGTCATCTTCCTGGAGCTCAACACCACGTAGTCATCTTCCTGGAGCTCAACACCACGTAGTCATCTTCCTGGAGCTCAATACCACGTAGTCATCTTCCTGGAGCTCAACACCACGTAGTCATCTTTCTGGAGCTCAACACCACGTAGTCATCTTCCTGGAGCCCAACACCACGTAGTCATCTTCCTGGAGCTCAACACCACGTAGTCATCTTCCTGGAGCTCAACACCACGTAGTCATCTTTCTGGAGCTCAACACCACATAGTCATCTTCCTGGAGCTTAACACCACGTAGTCATCTTTCTGGAGCTCAACACCACATAGTCATCTTCCTGGAGCCCAACACCACGTAGTCATCTTCCTGGAGCCCAACACCACGTAGTCATCTTTCTGGAGCTCAACACCACGTAGTCATCTTTCTGGAGCTCAACACCACGTAGTCATATTCCTGGAGCTCAACACCACGTAGTCATCTTCCTGGAGCTCAACACCACGTAGTCATCTTCCTGGAGCTCAACACCACGTAGTCATATTCCTGGAGCCCAACACCACGTAGTCATCTTCCTGGAGCTCAACACCACGTATTCATATTCCTGGAGCTCAACACCACGTAGTCATCTTCCTGGAGCTCAACACCTCTACACCACGTAGTCATCTTCCTGGAGCTAAACACCACATAGTCATCTTCCTGGATCTCAACACCTCTACACCACGTAGTCATCTTCCTGGAGCTAAACACCACATAGTCATCTTCCTGGAGCTCAACACCACGTAGTCATCTTCCTGGAGCTCAACACCACAAAGACATCTGCCTGGAGCTCAACACCACGTAGTCATCTTCCTGGAGCTCAACACCACGTAGTCATCTTCCTGGAGCTCAACACCACGTAGTCATCTTCCTGGAGCTCAACACCACATAGTCATCTTCCTGGAGCTCAACACCACATAGTCATCTTTCTGGAGCTCAACACCACGTAGGCGGCTCCTTCAGTTCAGTCATCATCGTCAACACACGCCTTTGCCATTACTAGTTGCACGGTATGTCGTAGAGGAGACCAAGGAACGGACGGAGGGAAATGAACATACAAACAAAGAGAAACAAGCCGAAATCAACCGCAAGAAAACAAGCAATGGCGGTATGCCCGAAATCATGATTTCAGTTTAATTTTCCCCTATCGCAAGAATCATTAGAAGAACGTTAATAGGAAGTTAGCCTCCAGACAATGCGACTGAGCAGTGGCGGGTCTGCCGGAAGACATTGAGAGGCTGAAGCCCCTCCTTATATTACACTTGCATCTCACCCTGCACTATTAGAGATATATAGATAGATAGAGAAGTAGATAGATAGATAGATAGATAGATAGAGAGAGAGAGAGTGAGAGAGAGAGACAAAAATTTACACACATTTCAACCAAAAATGCACCTCAAAATAGACGAAGTGTTCCGGACAGTTCCAGATTACTAGATGTTTGAAGAAACTACGCAAGATCCAGACTTCTGCATTATGTTCCTTGATATAAACATTTTCTATTTTCACGTCGAAGAAATAGAAGTAGTTTTTATGATGAAGACTTAAAATCGTTTTCAGGGCCTCTTCACGTACGAGTCAACTCTGCCTCGGTAAATTGTCTAAGATATCCTTGAAGTCACGAAGATCCCTAGGTAATTTGTAACCTGTGTTCCTCGTATTTTCGAGGTAAAATTTTTTAACAGAGTGGATAACATATACTTTTATTGGGGAGAGGGGAGAGGGGACAGCAAAAAAACAGTAAGTTTAATCACGATCTTCTGTACCGCCACCGTTCACGAGCAAACAGGAAACAAGAATCCAAATTTACAAGTCACCAATGTAGGTAAATATTTGTGTCATTGAGTGTTTAATTTAAATGGTCATTGTTAGCAATAAATCTCAAATGTAGAAAGGCTAAGTGTTCTTTAATGTTAAAAAAAATGTAAAAATATTTATCAGTGGTATGAATAAAAGGTTGAAAAATATCTCTGTCGTTTATGGAACTTTACCTTCCTAATCTTGAATAAGTCAAATATTGAACCATAAATTGAGTTTTGCGTACGTTATTAAAATGATTACTACCGCACTGGGTAAGACTAATACACACACATAAAACAGGCCAAAATCAGTTGATGTTAAATCGTTAAATGTAAAGACAGCACAGAGAATTCCACGGAAGAAATAAGAATAATATCACAGCACAGTTGAACACAAGTGGGCTGACAAGAACGATAAATGTGAAACAATTCAGTAAATGCATACAAACAACTTTTGACAACACAGCAACTGACAGGGGAACCCAACTGAACACACAAACTGCACAACACACATGCGAATACAGCAACACACACGCGAATCCAGCGACGAAATCAAACACGTATTCGGCCGTTACACAACGACAACAGCACAGACGAACACTGTAGGTTGTTCAAGACAAAACCGTTGTGACGTTTCTGGAACTGAGATCTGTTCCCGTCATCGGGCATTTTACATTCCATAATTCAATTAGATGTTGTACCCGGCATCAGACGTGTGGACAAAGATTTTTATCAAAGAAAGATTTATTTTTAAGTATCACTACCAAAACCTGATATCTAAATGTCAATTTCAACCTAACTTTTTTGTATATTACCTTTAAAGTCAGTTTTATTTATCTAATAAGAAATCATAAATGTTTTAAAATAAAATCTTGCCTCGTACCATCTGGAAAAACGAAGCTACATAACAGACTAGTGTCAACTTTTTTTTTGTAATCCGATGTGGTTGGTAATTTTTTACTTAATTTGAACGTCAAGTGTACAACATTTCATCATGTAGTGACATAATTCTACTTTAAGGGTTGGAAAAAGCACGAGCTGATTTTCAGTAATCTAGGTAATGTAAAATTTTTCCAACATGTATTTTTGAAATAAAGTATAGACGGTAATTTTCCTCATATATTTAATTTCAAAGTGTGCAAAATTTCAGCAAGTAGTACCAAAATTTAATTCAAGATGTGGGAAAGGAATTTGTGGTTTTGTTTCGAAATTAAATAAAGACCAAATTATTTTTATATTGAAAGTCAGGAGAGCGAACTTTCGTCAAATAGTGTCAAAACCCTTCTTTAACGGTGGTGAGTAGAAGCGGTGGTTTCAAAATCTCACCCGGAAAGAATAAGACGGTATTAATTTCGAAGTCAGATGTAGACAGTAATTTTCTTCCTATTTTGAACGTCAAGTGTGCAAGATTATATCAGGAAGTAGCAAAATTATACTTTATTATTATGTATTATGTAGAGAGTTGGATGGAGGTGGTTATTTTTTCGATATCAGTTTTGAAAAGTTATTTTCCTATTAATTTTAACACTAAGTGTACAAAATTTTATAACGAAATACCAATAAGGCTTGGGAAAAGAAGATGTGGTGGTTTTCGAAACCTCATGTTGAAAGGAAGATAGGGATGAATATTTTGAAATCAGTTGAAGCAGTAAATATCCTCTTGGTTTGAACATAAATTATGCGAAATTTCATGTATATGTATCAAATTTATGAGTTTTCAAATTCTAATATAGACAGTGACCTTACACCTTTTTTCTAAGTTACAAGTTGAGCAGTAATTTTCCTCTTATTTTGAATGCCATGTGTTCAAATACATGTATATACACGTCTAAAGATTTTTTTTTTTAATTATTCACTACTGTATCGTCAGTTATAATTTTGTCGAGAAAATTTGCGTAACGCACTGCTAGTTCCATTTCAATTAACATGTAATTGGGTACCCGCCTATCCAATCCTAAATCCTGAGATACGTCCAAGTATTCGGGAGATTTGATATTCAAGAAACATAGATTCGAAGAAAAGTATTCGAGAAAAGTAAATTCATAAATTCAAACACCAGCACTTAATGTAGTTAGCAAGGATTCCTTTATTCATCTGTACATGAGATACCTTCAAAGAAATCGGTGTATCTGCCACCAGTTGCAATGCTCTGGGAATGTTTGTTTAGCTATTCAGGGGATTTATTTTTACACAAAATAAGATTACATATTAAACAAGTAAGTGTGGCATTTTAATTTAACTTTTTTTAAGAGGTGATGTTTTTAAAGCTTGAATTTCTGTGTTTTTTTCTCATATGTTACCTTAATCCTGTCTTCAGACCTATATTCGGTTCGGGTAGCGAATTTGAGATTTGGATCTGAGAAAAAGTGAATGATCCGACCCACTACTACGTGTAATATAAAAGTCCGAAATACATGCATAATCAGTGTAAAATAAAAAAAAATGGTTGTCTTTAAAGTCGGTTTACGGACGATAGTTTATAACGTGACGTCATAACAAAACATTGATGAAATGATTGCATACTTTTATGAATAAAATTGATTCATTTTTATTGAATTATCAATATTTTGTATGGATACAAAGAAGGAGTGAAATGAAATCTACAATTTAATTGAAAAATTTACTTTTATTTGCACTCATTCATTCAAATATGTTTATTACTTTAACGAAGATATTATTTTAACTATAACTTTTGTACATGTTTGCTATTTAACTTCTTCCAATCTGTGTTATTCTGTTAAGGATAGGACGATGATAGGAAAAATAAGAAACGAATGGGAGTGTTTCAAGGATGATGTGAAGGAAAATGGCTTACCCAACACCAAAATGCAGTCAAAAATAATATATTTGCGCCACGGACTCTGCAGCAATGCTGGGAGGAACGGGTTAGAAAAGAGCAATGAAAATGTTACATTGAAATGCATGAAAACAGAATTACGCCAAGGACTCGGTCGCAATGCTAGGAGGTTCAGGTTTACCAAAGAGCAATATAAAATGAGCGTAACGGGACAAAGCGAAACGGGACAATGTGCGTAACTGGACACTTTTTCGTGCGTGCAGCCGGCGTTCATCGATTTATTAGACGTTGTCACGTCAAAAGGTATGTTGTATTTCCGTTCCTTCACTCCATTTACCCCCCACCTCCCCATCCTTTTCCAAAGCACAGAAAAATATGAAATATGAACTAGAAGATTTACCTGAGATTGTTTTGTTCTTAAAATATTTGTTTTTGCTTGCAACGCAATCTTCACGGAACCACTTCGTTGCGATTGGAACACCATCGACCTATTCTCTATTTGAAGATACTTATTCTATCGGAAACGCACACACTATCGACCAGCTGAAAAAATCACTACTGCTGTGACTTTCCATTACAAGATTATGCTCCCACCTGAGAAAAAAAAAGTGACAAAATTCACGAACTGGCTCATCGTTCTACAGACACCGGATGCGATTTTTACGTTTCAAGGATTAAAAATAAAACCATATGATTTGTCATAATTTTTAATACATATACATATGCATTTACAATAAGGAACAAAAGAGATTTTAAACGGCCTTAAAAAATTTAAATGTAAGAAAAAGCATCAATTTCTAAATTGGTTCTTAATATGAGTCATAGAATAAATGGAAACAATATTCTATCGTCGTCTATGGAAATATGTGGTGCTAGAAATTTCAAAGCTTTTATCTGCCATTTTCGGCAGGCAGTCACGTCACTGTTCACATTTCGTTTACATGTATTATTTTTTTTTGTTTGTGAAGATCATTTTAACATCACCATTTTTAAATTTGTATTACATTTTTTTTAAACAATTTTTTTTTAAATCATGAGTTTTACATGTCTCAAGATTGAAAATTTGAAAGCCTACCTGTGAATACAATTTAAAGGAAAATTATCTCTCATACATGACTGCTTCTTCTTAAGGAAATTGTATCAGAATATTTTGATGCTGACACAAATCGTCTGAAATTTTATACAAGGAATAGATTGTAATATTCGTAAATATTATGCTTGATTTGATCATTAAAACATACGACATTTTTATTAAAAGTTCAATTTCTTTTAATAATTGGCAAATGAGAATAAGTTCTGATATTTATATAAAATATAAAATATTATATGTATATAATGATAAAATAAAATTTTGACAAAAAAATAATATATAAAGCGCATCTGTGTTATAAACCGATAATTTTAGCAGCAAGAAATCAAGTGACCACAAAAGAGGAATAAAATATACAAATTCAAAAGGGCATGAATACAAAAAAGTAAACTGCCAAAATGTTTTGGCCATACAAACATATATTATATACATAAAAAACAAAAATACAGACTTTTTTAAAAAATAAAGCAAAAAAATTTAAAGATAAAAGCATATTTGAAAAATAAATACAATGATTTTCGACAGGTAATAAGTATAAATATCACTTTGGCGTTACAGTCAGGGAGTGAGTGATGAGCGTATCATTATTATATTTTTACATCTATACCTCAAATCATAGTTAAAACTTGTTTTCTTTCCTGACCATTGTAAACATATCAAAATAATTAATACGCATTTACAGTAAATAAACATGATTTTTTTTATTTAAATACGTATCACTGTTCCAAAATGTTACTTTTGTTGCACCCTTATGCTGAAGTAGAGCTTAAATTAGAATGATTTTGTATTGTTCAATCTAGAGTTTCTAGCGCGTAAATCAAGGAATGGATGTAATTGGCTATTAAAACGTTTCAAGAAGTTTGATGGATGTAGGTCACATATGCCAGTTTAGTCTCAAATTTTTCGTAACCTATCTAAGAAATCGTAGGACCGAAGCTCTCTACTCCCGTGTGTCTGCTACTCACACAGCTGCGCTGATCGAAGGGAAGCCTGCCCATCAGGCGCTCGTGATATACTTTATGTACCACATCGATAATAATGTGATAGTTCTAGGTTGTGTGTTTCTCAGTTATGTGGTTCATTGTTGTGTGTCTATAATTTGAGACTGTTCTAATTTGTGTATTTCTAATTTGTACTAGTTCTAAGTTATGATTCTTTAAGTTGTGTCGTTTCTACGATGTGAGATTGAGCTTTGTGTGTTACTAAATTATGATAGTAAAAGTTGAAGGTTTAACGTTGTGATAGTTCTAAGTTGTGTGTTTTTAAGTTATGTGGCATGATATTGTGTGTTTCTAAGTGACGTGTTTCTATGTTGAGTTATGGCAATTCCAAATTGTGTATTTCTAATTTGCGATAGTTTAAGTTTTGAATTTCTAACTTACGGCGTTTCTAAGTTGTGTAGTTCAAATTTGTATGTTTGTAAGTTATGATAGTTATAATTTTTGTGTTTCTAAGTTGGGATGGTTATAAGTTATAATTTACGAAGTTTCTAAGTTATGTATTTTGAATCCCACCTAGAATTACTCGTAATAAAATTTGCCCGGTATAAATTTTGAGAGGACATACAAGATATTTTTTCACCCATATGCTTTTGTGACTCATTTTGCAAGGGAACTGGTTGCACATTTTTCAATACCAAATAAATATAGTAAATTCAAACATAATGTGTTATCATACGTTTCAAACATACCCAAATGAACTCGAAACAATTTCAACTGGCAAGTACCTTTTTTCATTAACGACGTGCTCTGAATGAATGACGTCAATGTGAAGGATAGAGATGTACTTCGCACGGCTATGTACAGATTGTAGGACTCCGAATAACTGGGGAATGAATTAGGAACATGCGTGAATTTTTGACGTGACGTCTAATATATCGATGAACGCCGACTGCGTGCACGAAAAAGTGTCCCGTTACGCACATTGTCCCGTTACGCTCATTATAAGCTTGCGCCGCATCTATCTCTCTTCCACTCGATTGGAATAACCATCGATTTGACTTTTTAGAGACACATTAAACTTGAAACACTCCCATTCGTTTCCTACTTTTCCTATCATCGTCCTATCCTTAACAGAGTAACACAGATTGAAAGAAGTTAAATAGCAAACATGTATAAAAGTTATAGTTAAAATAATCTCTTCGTTAAAGTAATAAACATATTTGAATTAATGAGTGCAAATAAAAGTAAAGTTTATTAATTAAATTGTAGATTTCATTTCACTCCTTCTCTGTATCCATACAAAATAGTGATCATTCAATAAAAATGATTCAATTTTATTCATAAAAGTATGCAATAATTTCATCAATGTTTTGTTATGACGTTGTCACGTTAAACTATCGTCCGTAAACCAACTTTACAGACAACTAATTTTTTTTAGTCATGCCCAGAGTGACGTGGCAACAAACCCACGATCCTCGCCTAGCGCATTAGCTAGAAAAGACAACAAGGACCTAACGTGATTTCAAACAAACATAAATCGCCTTTAACATGAGCGGCTGGAGCTTGCAATATGCCACGAAGTTCAAACTTTCCATTACGCTTCGCTGAAAATAATTTCCATTGACTTAAATAAACTCTTCGTACTTAAATAACACATATTTCAAAATAAATTATTCCAGCCGTATGAACAAGAGCTAATATTCCAAGGAATTTTGACTTATTTCAGTGGCCCATTGTTTAAGGGGGTAGTGCCCTAAAATATTTTGCTTCTAATATTTCATGTTTTTGAACATTATTTTTAGATAAATTATTAATATAACTACAATTTATTGTTTTATAAAAGGCTTTTTCTACTTAATTAATAGTTGTTATTAAAAAGTTGGTTTTTATGGTTTTGGGAAAACCTAATTTTTATTGATACGAATGATTAGCTAAAAATAGTTTAAAGATGAAGGCAGCATACAAATGGTAAGTCCAAAATTACACATGCTAGGACTGATATAAAATTTTGCCTTTAATATAGAGTTAATTCATAACTGACAAACACCCTAAAGCAATCAAAGAGGTTATGATGAAATATATTTGTTTGCTTCCAAGTTTATTTTCAAATCCTTCGCAAAAAATTTATCGCTGGAGTCTTTTTTCCCGACAATAAACGTATTTATATACGTATCAGCTGGTTTTGATTATGTGTCCAGTCAGAAAGTCAAGATCAAGACTTTGTGGTTTATCGAGTCTTGACCTCTTGCGATGATGTGTTTGCATGGCAAAACAAAAATGTATTAAGCTAGCAACAGACAATAATTGAGTGCAAGTAATAAAATTTTTATAAGACAGCAAAAAGAACGCCTATTAGCGTGTAGACATACATAATATATTTCATTCTAAATTATAAATATTTAAAAATTTCGAGCCATGTTTTTTTTAATTTCTTATTAGGATAGTTTTGTTAACATAAAATATTAATTAACTTATATAAACGTTGTTTATTCCAAACTCATCCTGATTGGCCAGATCGTAATCCATTCATGCCCGCTCATGGTGTCCAATCACAGCTTGGCTCTGAACTAGTTATCGTCGTGCATAGGGAAATTTCAATATTTGAGTGGTAACCACAACAGCTAGCCTAAGCCTATGACGGAGAAATTAAGATAAATGTGTAATGAAAGTCCATCTAGTTCTTTCAAGAATCTGTACCTGGTATTCCATGCCTAAACATTATTCTGGAAACACGCATTGAGCCACATTACTTTCCTGAAATGCTTTTCCGTAAACAGACAAAAAAAAAAACACTCGGTTATCTTGAGCAGTTTAAAAAAAAACACGTGTTTTTTTTCTCAAGTTCTGCTCAACGATGTGTGTGCCCACACTGTTAGAAATTAAAGTAAGTTTACGGACTTTTGAACGAAGAAATTGAACCCAAAAGAACGAAGACTTCTTGGTAATTAAAAAAAAAAAAAAAAAACTGAATCTTTGTAGAAACTAAGTCGTATTTCGATTTTTAAAAAGTGGTATTCTTCGTTATAAACACAGGTGGACACGTTCAAAGTAATTTAACTCAGTGCCCGTAAATTTACGAAGATACCTGGATGATTTGCAATCAGATTTTTTTTCGGTGTAAATTGAAGATGAAAATTTTTAACAGTGCAGGTAGGCGGGGCCCCTAAGCACGTGACCAGTTTTTTTTTTTTATTTATCAGATCCTCGGCGGTGGCAGGATGGTGAGATTATTCGCCTCCCGCCAAGGCGATTCGGAATTCGGTTCGCGACTGGGCCGAGCCCTGTGTTGGCGTCACGCGAGCCATGGGCTGACTCCGCCCGTAAACCGGACGGAACCGGTAGGAACCGCTCCGTCGCCTCGGATCCTCGCGACCCGCAGGGGCCACGCGATCAAGGCCTCTGCGGAGAGGCCATCGCGCGGGAAGATTGCGTCGCATGTGGACGTAACAATACCAGTAGGCATAGCATAATTGAAGAACAAAAAAAAAAAAGGCTGCGCGAGACAAATATATAATTTTCCACTTACTTAACGGACGTTCATACTGACGCACGCGTTTTCAACAGTCCACATTCTATATTTACATTATATTTCGAAAATACGCCACGCACAAAAAAAATGTATTTACACAGAAGAAAAAAATTTGTCTGTACTTTTACAAAACATTCCTTTGGAAACCAGTTTCCCAGAAATAGTTTGTAATGCTACAAGAATGATTTTTTAACATTATACGACGCACAATTTGGTTATTATTCTGTTGTATCGTACTTATGTGCGCAGTTAATATTGGGAAGCTATTCAGGGAAAGGTGTACAAATAATATTAACTAGTAGAGGTACTGGGACAACACATAGCGAACCCAGTATTAATGTAACGCAGTATTTCATGTAAATGTAGAAATTTACAAATATCTGTAAGTTTATATGAATATTTATGTTCCATTTACAAAGTCCCTCCCTTACACCCACTGGAAATAAAAAAAACGTAGAGAAAGCAACAAATAATCTACTTAATATCTCTGATAATGAATCTTAAACATGGGATAAATGCGTTAAAATGACATTTCTATGATGATGTTATTTTTCAAAATTTCAGATTCCCCATTAAACTGTGAGGAAATCCACACCACCCAAAGTCCTCCCCTATTTGACCCTCTCAAGATTCTTAGCTGCTTTGGCCCCTGTTTGGTATGCGTAAGTGCGAAGGATTTGGCAGTGTATACACGCAACGGATTCACCTGAAATACATTTGTCCATAAAAGTATGTCCCAGTTATAAAATTTTATAGTATCAACTGTAAGCGTTGTAGAATGTTGTTTGAAGATCACAATTAAAGAGTGATTCAGACAGTTTTAGATGAGCGCATGCACGAATACGGTTTTGTTGTTTTCTCGCTTGCAGCGCGAAAAAATGGCTTTTGCCCAATAAGTGGAGGGTGAACCTGTAAACATTTTTTTGGCAACAGGGTGGAGCCTTTCCCCATTGGATCCTCTTTGTACAAGAGTGGTTGAATGTCGAAGTTCCTGACCGTTGGATTGGTCGTAATGGTCGAGACGACAGAGCTCTTTTGCGCTGGCCTCCACGTTCACCTGGCATAACGCCATGCGATATTTTTCCTTTCGGGCTTTATTACTGATCGTGGCTACGTTCCGCCGCTACCTAATGAGTTGAGTCACAGACGTGGTAACCAAAGTGTGGGAAGAATTGGACTTTAGGTTGATCTGTGCCGTATAACAAAAGGTGCACACATTGAACATTTGTAAGAAAAACTAAGTAAATTTACTTTCAATTTGACGTATGATTTGTTGCAAACAGTCTAAATTAAAGTGTTATAAAATACCATTGGGTATGGGACATTATTTTATTGAAATTTCTGTATATAAATTTACGCACTCGTCCCCGGATGTGACATCACGAGGGCTGTCAGAACTGGATGTGACGTATGCAAGTATGCTAGTAATCTATTCTGTGCACTTCTGGCGCTGTTCCAAGGAAAAAAAAGTGGCCGCCATCAAAAAAAAGTAGTCGTATGTTACAATTGAAAGGAAATTTCGGGAGTTAAAATTCTCGTAATATCCTTTTCACTTTATTATTAACCAGAATAAAATTTCAAATAAAAAAATAGTACTTAAAAACTTTTATAAGTATTGAACGGAAAAATTCCTGAATTCATATAGCAATAAGCCAAAATTAAAATAATTATACGTCTTTGATGCACCTGCTTTGGGTTCGCTGTTAATCTGGAAGACTCTGGGCCAATGAGAGACCGTGAGCCAAAGAAGTAACGAATTACAAGGTTAGGTGACTCACAAATTAGCAGCCAATGAACAGGCGAAGTTTACTCGAGTTTTCAGAGGATCGTCGAGTCTGGCCTGAAGGTCACTGAAATAGCGAATTTTTCAGTCCCTATTTATAAGGAATTTACAACAAAAACATACCCATAAAACCATCGTAATCGAGGAATTAAAATAGAATAAAAGAAGCAGATTGCGGATAAACTCTTATGTTTGCAATTGAGATCAAAAATTGACTAGTTTAGCTGAAAATTTCTGTTACGATACTTATTGAAAAAAAATAAGTTAGCAGATTGCGATAAACTCTTGTGTTTGCAATTGAGATCAAAAATTGACTATGTTCAGCTGAAAATTTCTGTTACGATATTGATTGAAAAAAATAAGTTAAATCGTTCAGTTGGTTGATAAAATTAGCATGGAGGCCAAAAGTTATAGACGTCCGAGCAACTCCAGCGCACCACAGGGGCAAGTACATAGCCGTGCACTTGAACTCGGTCACGACCCTAGTGCGTACAGCTTGTTGCTGCGATAGGAGCGATAGACACGTTATGTCACTTGTTTTCGACGGCAGCGGGTGAAGTAACAACAGGAGGGTCATCCCTATCTCTGAGCTCCAGCTGCTGAACTGTGTGTTACGCTTCCGAGAGATCCGTTACGCGCGTTAGGGGCCCTGAATGGAAAATTTCCCATCAACGTGTCAAAGGTCCCGTGGTCCACGTTCCAAACAAATCTTGTAGTCACATGCCGACGATACTGTCTTTCATTTACAGACGGCTGTGGCTCTTGGCGTACTAAGAAGTACACGGGAGACTTTTTTTTCCAGTCACTAACCCTCGATTCGATCTCATTTGACCCCGACAAGGAGCATCATGCATCAATACGAGATCAGTTTTATATGTTATATTTAGAGACCGGAAAAATTCGCGAATTAATTTCGCGATAGGCTAAAATACAAATAGTTATACCTCAGTGCTGCCTCTACTATTGGCTCACAACTCACCTGGACGACGCTGGGCCAATGAGAAACACCCAACCAAAGCTTTATCGAATCACAGGCTGCTATGTTGGGACGTCTTACAAGACAGCAGCCAATGAGTGGGTGACATATGACCGAGTGTACATAGAACTGTGGAGTTCATCATACAGGTCATTGAACCCGCGAATTTTTCCGGTCCCTAGTTATATTGACCTGCACTAACCTACACAGACCGCAACAAAGTACTTTTGCTCTTATACATCCTACAAGATATTGTTAGGAGTGGAGGAAAACAGGTCCGGAAAGGATATGCCAATTATATAATATTTCTGCACTAGTTAAATTACAGCTATTTTAATGTATGTTCACAAATTAATCACACTTTCGTGAG
Organism: Bacillus rossius redtenbacheri; assembly: GCF_032445375.1. Taxonomy (NCBI): domain Eukaryota; kingdom Metazoa; phylum Arthropoda; class Insecta; order Phasmatodea; family Bacillidae; genus Bacillus; species Bacillus rossius. Next base: position 64,852,169 of record NC_086333.1, on the reverse strand, counting down.
TCAACTATTCACTCTCCCCATTGGAGCTCGGCTCGACAATGTCTCTCTCTGCTGTTCGTCTCTTACCGCGCACCTCGGACCCAAACATATTGCTTCTCACGACTCACTCGTCCGCTGCGCTATGATACCGTCCCAGATGCTCCGATCTTCGCACACGAAGCTAGTCTCTCGTCGCCCGCTATCGTTCGCTAAAGGAGGTCTCTCACACCCTCACCGCCTCACCGCAGTTCGCAGGTCGGTCCTGCTTTTGCGCCTCTGGTATCGTAGTCCTCAGCAGTGTCGCGAGATCAAAGTCGACTTAACACTCGAAGCTGCAAGAACAATGGCGTCCTAGTTATGCCACTTCTTGCGACGGGACTCTGGGAATCTGTCGAACCCTCGAGAGAGACGGAGAAGTGTACTGCTATTACCTTCCCTTTTTAACAGCACATCAAGTTGTATAAAAATCTAGTATATGTATACATATATGAATAACACACTCGTTTAACTTTACAAATGTAATTACGATCAATACAGCATATTCAAAGCAGTATATATATATAAATATATATAATTATTACGAATTTTATACTCGCATTAATACATAACACACGGCATGAAATAAATGATCATTTTAATGTACCTATTACACAAAAATATGCCTTTTTAATTTAAAATAGTGTATTTAGACATAAAACATCCGGATTGCATCAACTCTATGTGGTTAATACCCTGGAATAAGGTTGGATACATCGATAACACCAGTTCTTAAGTTAATGTATCGGGGCTACGATTAAGTTCTAACTTTAGTAATACCTACAAAAGAATTCCAAGTTTTAATAGTCCGGCAGCTAACTCATCAATAGGGTTTGAGTTCTTAGTCAAAGGAACCTCTGGTTTAGCAAAAGGTTTAGAGTTATTATTAGTGTCAGTTTTCATGGCCCATTACTAAATCAAAATGTCTAGAAACGAATAACGAATTTTCTGCAGTTCATTAATTTTTTTTATTTGAATCAATTATTGATATAACATCAAAGTTAAACAGTTAACTTCTCTTAAATAGTGTGCTACGGTTAGCAATTAAAATCATATGCAGAACATAATATGCAGAATCTTACTGCGATAACACTTCCTTGATAATTGCTATGATAAAATTCTTTTCTCTATATGAATTCTAAGAATTCTTCTTCATCCGTGTTTTACATTATTGTTTTTTTTTTTTTTTTCATATATCCACTCATATACTCTCTATCGGGTTCAGTGTATTATTAACTATGTTTGTTTCGAAAGCATAGAGTACACTACCAAGCAGAACTGTCATAAGTATTATAGACGTGAATAAAATTAAATTAATGTCTTTCCTGCGGCATAGTGTACATACCGTGTTGAAACATATTAGGTATTTCAGCCACGAATAACATTAAACAAACATTCCAAAATAAATAAAATGACGATACACATAAAGTAAACAAGGGAAAATCATATTCAATGCAGTAACGGTACATTGGGAAGGCTCTGGGAAAGGGAAAAAAGGGGCAGGGCCGTCCCTAGAAGTCTCAAAAAGTTTCGAAAACTGAGTCATGGACCTGGCTGGCCGGCCACGTCTCTAGCAGCCTCGTAACAATATTTTGTGTTGACGAAAAAAAATAATGTATCCTACACAAAGTCAGTCAAGTCTGTCTCGCCACTAAATCTTATTATAGAGACAGCGAATTTTTTTTTCAACCACAAAATATTTGATACTGTCTAAATCGAAAAAAAAAAAAAAATGTTGGCTACGAAACAATTTTTTTTAGTGTTGAGGTACAGGTAGGTGTATTTTTTGGAACTGTTTGCTCCAACATTTAAATTCTACCTAGATTGCACGTAATCGGTCATTTTAATTATTTAATTAGGTTTTTGGCATCTTGTACATACGTCAGGGAATATAAAATAATACCTGGGAGAAAAACGTTTGGAAAAATTTAATTATTTTCAATCCAGCATGTCTGGTAAAAATAAAACCAATATATATGCGATATCACAACAGTACCATGAATTTTGGAAGAAAAAAAAAGTGTTAGCGCTAAAAAAAAAGGTTTTGATTAAAAAAGATGGACTAAGTTTGCAGAAACTAATTATTTAAAAAAATATATATTTATATCACTGACACGTGATGATATCATAAATCCAACAGGTCGTAGAAAATGGGTAGATAGCTGTTACCTACCACTTTTCTTAAAAGTTTGCTTGAATAACGCATTATTTAGTAATATAATCCACAAGTAACATTTATTTCCTAGTTGGGAATACTATAAATTAGCTGGCGAATGGTATTTCTAGCCTATATGTTTTTTTAATTATAATTAAAATATCTTGACTGCTAATTTTTAAGTAAGAATAATTTATTCATCCGAAAATTTAAATCTATTGTTCTGTTGTTTTGTTTTTTAATCTATTGTTCCGAAATCCTAGAGAAATATGAGAATTATATAATACAATTAGCTGTTGCCTACAACTTGATCAATGTTGCTCCTGTCGTGCAAGTTACTGCTCCAAACTCTGCAATTCACCTTCACACCGAATGCTGGTGTTGTCAGGCTTCTTCTTCTTCTACTTTTCTTCTTCTTGAGCAGACACTTTTTCACTGCACACGCCATCTAGCGCTGCCATCAGCCCATACCTTCGCATACCTTGCTTTTTCATTTCAATTTCACTCATGACATTCTTCACCAATTCTTGGCTGTTCTTTTTTTTATTCTTCATTTTATCTTGGCCATTCTTCATTTAATTTTCACATCTTCCTGGCTACTCTTCACTTTTTTATGACTACTCTTCAATCCCCTTAATTTTATTCCTCATTTCCTCTTGTCCATTCTACATTTTATTCTTCGTCTGAACCAAGAAAGCCATTACGTTCTAAGTTCGTTGGCAGCCATTTGCCTCGTCCACATACACTACCAGTTTAACTGTCTCTTATGTCCTATTTACTACTCAAATTTCACCTAGAAATTTGCCTAAATTTTCACTCATAACTAACTTTAGTTTCTAACATTAACTTTGTTACACTCAAAACTAGCTGCAGTTCCTTACACTCCATTTACTCTCGAATAGCTAAATTATAAATTTTATGATTTTATATTGTTATTTAATTTATAATTAATTCAAAATTACTGAATTATTAATTTAATAATTAGGGCTAACACTACTTCTGTCATCAAATGTTAAGGTGGAAAAAACTAGTGCGGCAGGCTAGCTCAATTAATTAACTGGACTTTTATTTACCACCTACCATGCATACTTTTTTTCTAAATTACAACAATTTTAATGTCTCCACAAATTAATTACACTTTCATAAGTGCACTACTCACTCTCCCCATCGGAGCTCGGCTCGACAGTAGCTCTCTCTACTGCTCGTCTCTCACCGCGCACCTCGGTCCCAACAAACTACTCCGCACTACTCACACATTCACCGTGCCGTGACTCCCGATATTAGCACGCGAACCCCGTCTCTCGCCGCCCGCTATCGCTCGCCAAGAGGTCACTCACCCTCTTTACTTCACCACTCTTCCCTGGTCCCTCGCCTTTTACACTTCAGGGGTCCTGCCACCGGGAAGGTCTCGCAGCCCTCAGGATGATAAGCGCGACTCTCGCTGGAGCTTCTAGAGCGGTATCTCCTCTGAACTGGGGCGCAGTCTTCTCATGGTCCATAGGACAACTGTGAAATTTGAGCGGTGACCGTAACATTATATGGCGGAGAGATTAAGATAAAGCTTTAATGCAAGGCCTGAATCTGTGCCTGTTATTTTATGCCTATAAATTACTCTGAAAACTGGCATGTTAGCCGTCTTAACTCTTATAAAAATAAACTTTAAAAACTTAATCCGAAATTAGTACTTTTCGGCCCTCAGCGAATTCTTAAATGCTTTTCGTTAACAGACCCCAATAGGATATCTTGAGTAGTTTTGAAATCGCGTTGTTTCTCCTGAAGCTCTGCGCATCGCGTGTGCCCGGGTAGGCGGGGGCCTCAACTTCCGTAGTTCCGAGAACAGTGGCGTCCTAGTTGCGCCACATCACGCGACGGGGCCTTGGGGACTTGCCGAACCCTCTAGAAGGACACAGAGAGTCTCCCGGATCCAATGGGAAGGCGCTGCGGAAAAGGAATAGGAAGGGAAGTGAAGGTGTCAGAAAGCCCCCGGCAATGCAGTGTCTTTGTGGTGGTAATGGAGATGGTTAGTGCGGGCGCTACCTGCATAGCTCCCCTTCAGGAGACAAACCTAGCGTGTCAGCCTAGCTGGCCGGCCACGTCACTGGAAGCCTCGTAATAGTATTATTTTTAAGTAACCAAGTCTCTAAATATAAAATTGTTTTTTATCGTTTTGCGTTACTTACGTGAATGTTATTATTTATGTTTCGACTTTCTAAATTTATATATTTATTTATTACAATACTTCGGCAAATTTTTTAATCAACAGAAACGTTTTGAAATTTTACTCCATCACAAACTTTGCACTCCCATTTCAATACCTTAGGTATTGATTGTTTCATAAAACACTGTAAAACCCATGTTTTCTTTATTATTTTAGATTAGATATTTCCGCAAAGTTTCTAACTAATAGCACTATCTTAAAAGGATGTATCTTTGTGATGGGCCGATGGGCATCCTAAAAAAGGGCTGTTTATTTATAGGTAAGTAGAGTCTATCCTGGAGTGAAATAAATTCGTGAAATAGTCGTAGAGGGCAATGTTAATACTCTTATATTAAATGTTACTGGTAATAAGATTATTTTAATAAATCTCAAGTAGCATTTAAATGGAGCGTTCAAGGACCTCATGATTGAAGTAACGAGTAATTCTAGACGGAAAACGTTACATAAACCAGACGTAAATTGACGGTCGTACATCCCGGCTTCTTGGTAGACACCGTTCTTCAATTATTCCATATTTTAAATTTGGTAAATTACCTACCAATGCTTTAAATTGAATCAATAACAATACTATAGATTGTTGCTTATAAATGGTATTTATCATTTAAATTTGCGCTATTTAATAGTTTGAGAACTATAAATGATTCGATCGTAGCATGAATTGAAAGCATGAAAGTGTGTGTTATACAATTTTAGAATCAACCGGTTGTATGTAATCTTTGTCGTAGGACTAGTCATTTTTAGGATATCATTCATAAGTTAATTAAAATTCGGTTTACCTAAAAATCGGAGGATGTCAGGTTTCTAGGGGTTTTTATTTGAAATTTGTCAAAACTATAAAATAAATACTCACAAAATTCGTAAAACCATTTAAGAAATATGTAAATAGTTAAGTTATGTACAAAAACACGGGTTCAAGGCTCGGTCTAGAAGTCTGATTGATTTTTTTTTGTTTCTTTTGCTCATTACTTTTTTGAAGGGCTGTTTATGTTTTTTTTCAGCTCGATACTTCCCTTGCCTTTACTGTTCTGCCACAAATATTTGAAACATATATTCTATTAATGTGATATTACGGGCGTAAAAAAAAGGCGCAAAATCTTTGTTACTATCATCACTTCGCAATACTTTTTTACACCCGTGATATTAGACTAAGAGAATATATGTTCACATATTTCTGGCAGAACAACAAATGCAAGGAAGGTATCGAGTTATTTTTTTTTGAAATAGCCTTTAAATAAAAGTAATGATGAAAAATAAACAAAAAAAAAGAGAGGAAAATTTATCGTTGATTATTACGTGAAAATGGAAAATTCCGTTTTCAAAATTTAAAAAAAATATATAAAAATTGATTAACGAAGTGTGTGTGTGTGGGGGGGGGGGGGGGAGAGAGAGAGAGAGAGAGGGAGAGAGAGAGAGAGAGAGAGAGAGAGAGGGAGAGAGAGAGAGAGAGAGAGAGAGAGGGAGAGAGAGAGAGAGAGAGAGAGAGAGAGAGAGAGAGAGAGTGTTTCAACGTCCGTGACGTGCGCAGACGTAGGAAATGCGTCCATCCGTCCGCTCCGCACGAGCGCCGGCAAGACACGGCGAAAGTTGCGGGAACGCCCGCAGCGCTGCAGCGGCGCTGCGCACGGCCCCCCGCGCCGACCAATGAGCGAAGAGCGGAGGGACGCCATTGACGGGGGCAAGGTTGCGTCAGCCACGCCAGAGGGGCCCGACCTCGGCTAACCCCCGGCACGGCGCATAAATGGCTTCGTCGGCGTCGCCTCCGGGTTCTGTCCGCGGCTAGCCGGGGGGTGTGTGTGTGTTGCTTCGCTCGCGGACCGTTTCACGTGCACGCGCGGACAAGTGTTGCCATGGCGACCAAGAAGTTCGTGGACCCGTCTCCCTACACCAAGCCGCAGAGCGTCGGCCACGACAGCGACTACCTCTACAAGCAGTGAGTACCGTCTGCTGGCGCATCTTCCGAGCTCCATCCGCGTGCACTGTAAAACAAATGTTGCACTCAGGGCCGGTGCAAGGTAAATTGGCGCCCTAGGCGAAAAACCTTAATGCCCCCCCCCCCCCCTTCCCGCAACCCGCCGGACACCCCAAAACATTTTTTCCTTGCCTCAAAATACATCACGTAAGCCTAAGATTTTGTCAACAATCAAATGCAAGCAGGCTTGTGTTATTATTTTTTTTTTTTACCTTTTTTACTTATTACAAATCATAAACAGGTCACCGTGGACTTTGAATAATTACTTATATCAATATAAACATTCTAAGCTGTTACAAAAATCCATTTTCATCTAGTTTCAATAATCGTTAAACATATTATATCAGCTGTTATGTGTCGTGCTGCGCCGCCCCCAGCTACTTGGCGCCCTAGGCGGTTGCTTAGTTCGCCTGTATGGACGCGCCGGCCCTGGTTGCACTTTTCATCAGGAAAATCCTTGGAAACTCAGTGGCCAACGATATCACTTGCAAAACCGCAACAACCTTTTCAAGTACGAATTTAAGTAATGATTTTGCTTGAAGAAACTGAACATTCTGAACACACCGAACATTCATAATTTGGTTTTCATTTAATTAATTTTAATTCTTTGTTCTTAAGTTAATTATTCGATGATGTCTTTAAAAACAAGTCATAAATACACATATATAGTAATGTTATTAAATACATGAAACACGCATGTCAATGTATGCAAGACATGCTTACAGTAACAGGAAACACAATTCCTGTTGCTTGTGAATGAGACATGCCAAGCTATGATTGGGAGGAAATTGTTGTAGCCCAATAAGTATAACAATAATCTTTATAAAATAATTTATAAGTAGCTAATTTGCTATGATATTCTTAATCTGTATTCTTTTTTTTCACGTGAGAATGTCTAATAAATCGATGAACGCCGGCTGCACGCACGAAAAAGTGTCCCGTTACGCACATTGCCCCGTTACGCTGTGTTCCTTTACGCTCTTTGTACGCTTGCGCCGCATCTATCTCTCTTCCACTCGATTGGAACAACCATCAGTTTGACTTTTTCGAGGCACATTAAACTTGAAACACTCCCATTCGTTTCCTACTTTTCCTATCATCGTCCTATCCTTAACAGAATAATACAGATTGGAAGAAGTTAAATAGCAAACATGTATAAAAGTTATAGTTAAAATAATCTGTTCGTTAAAGTAATAAACATATTTGAATTAATGAGTGCAAATAAAAGTAAATTTATCAATTAAATTGTAGATTTCATTTCACTCCTTCTTTGTATCCATACAAAATAGTGATAATTCAATAAAAAAAATGAATCAATTTTATTCATAAAAGTATGCAATCATTTTATCAATATTTTGTTATGACGTTGTCACGTTAAACTATCGTCCGTAAACCGACTTTACAGACAACCAATTTTTTTAGTTGGATTTTCTATAAAAGCATGTTTTTTTTTTTTTTTTAGTTTTTTAAACTATTATTTATTTCGTAGCAGACACCACTCGGATATCTTAAGGGGTTTTTAATCTTCGAAGGGACGGGTCCGGATACCCCACTGACCTTCGCACTGACTACGTTTGCAAGCTTACAAGTGATATCGTTGGCAACAGAGTTGCAAAGGACTATCCTTGTAATAGTAGAGAAAAAATGTTTTAGAGTGTTCAAGACACTTGCTGTTTAGCATCATCCATGCAGATTTAAGGAGGCAGTATCCAAAATTATGTTGCTTCTGATTTTTTTTTGTTTAGTACAAGTTATTCTTTGACGATTTTTATGGTTTTAAAGGCATAAGTTTATGCCAGACCTAGCATGTACTGAAAACACGCTGTATTTGTTTTTGTAAATGGAACAGAAATATTTATGTCAATTACAAATATTATACATGAGCACAACTGTATCTCTACAATATAGTGTTCGCGGTAATACTGGGTTCGGAAATTTACCCGGAAATTAATTTTTTTGTGTTGTCCCAGTACCTCCAATAACTTAATTAAAGTTTTTTTTTTTTTTTGCAAATCGTTCCCGTTAACTGCGCACATTAACAAAACAAAATAAAGTTCAATATTCGATTATCTTTTCCATGGCTTAAAAATAATTATGCTTAAATGAAACAACACTTGAAATATAAAACTATGCGCCAATTTTCGTAAGATACTCAGGATTATCTCGAAGAACGTATTTAATATGTGCATAAATCACCATAGCCACGCGCTGTACAAAGTTACATGTAAGATAGGTAGGGGAACCTGGGGCAGAATGGGGAAGCGGGGCATAACGGGGTACCATGATTTTATCGTCAACAACGTGTTGCCACCTGTTATGTGTAGACGGAACTTAAACTCCAAAGTGAAACACAGCGCCACAGCGTATCCGGAGCCATCTTGTTGTTCGCAGTTCGTTAGAAGTGGCAGTATGCTGTTTCAGACTGTGCGTTTTGCAATGTTTCCGTGATATTCCAGCCAAGGTAACTAAATATACTTACTTATTTAAAATTTATACTTATACTAATTAAACAGTGCATGTCTTTAGCGACAATTTATGAATGCCATCTAATGTTTTAGAAGTACATTTTTAGCTAGAAGGTTGTAACCAAAAATGTTTCTCAAGGGGCAAAACGGGGTACCTACTACCGTATTTTGCCCCATGTTTGGTTAACTAAATACTGAAATGACATTTTATGATATTCTGCATAGATTATTTATTCTAAAAAATCTACTTATACAAAATGTACAAATCAGTGTCTCTGAAATTCTAAGGCATCCTGAAATTTCTCTTCGAAAACCTGAAGCTACATCGGCGGCACGTGCAATGGGCTTCAATAAAGTAGCAGTATCGAAGTTTTTTGATCTCTTAACAGAGGTTGTTGACAAATATGGCCTCACTGCAGATAAAATTTATAATGTTGATGAGATGGGAATCACTGTTAATCCCAAAGTTCATTCCCGAATTATTTCTCAGAGGGGTAGACGGCAGGTTGGTACTGTGACTTCAGCTGAAAGAGGGGAAACTGTAACAGCAGAAATTTGTTTTTCGGCTGCTGGTGTTTATATACCACCTATGCTAATCTTTCCAAGGAAAAGGATGCAACAAGAGTTTCAAACAGGACTACCTCCTGGATCATGGGCTGAGGTTGAAGATAAAGGATAGATCACAAAGGAATAATTTATTTAATGGTTTAATAAATTTGTTATCTTTTCTAGAGCGTCCAAACAATCACCAGTGCTTCTCTTGCTTGATGGGCATGCATCTCATACTAAAAACCTTCAACTAATTTATACAGCCCGGGAAAATGGTGTTATTTTATTGTGCTTTCCTCCTCACTGTTCCCATATTCTACAACCACTAGATGTATCATTCATGAAGTCCCTCACCCTCAGCAAGTATTACGAAGAAGAAGTGAGGAAATGGTTGCGTTCTCATCCTGGACGCGTAGTGACCTTATTTCAGCTTGCATCTCTGTTTGGATCAGCTTACTTGCAGGCTGCAACTATGTTGACTGCCATCAATGGTTTTCGGAAGACTGGTATCTGGCCTCTTGATAGGAATGTGTTCACTGAAGTAGATATTCTTCCTGCAGATCCCACTGACATAGGTTTACTAGCTGATAGTCCTAAGCACTGTACTACCTCTGCAAATTCCTCACACAGATGACCCTCAAGAAGGGTGCTCTAACTCGGCAGATGCAGAATTCCAAACAGCAACTTCAACCACCTTGCCTGAAACATCCTTTCAAAGTAGAGCTACTCTTTTCACTTTCCCAAATTGTTCTCCTGAAAATGTTCTACCTGTCCCCAAAGTAGTACAAGGCGAAAAGAGGAAAACACGTAAAAGGGAACAACATCAATTTTTACTGCATCTCCCTATAAGGCAGAATGACTAGGCATCCAGAATAAAAAGACCAAAAAATTGACACGAACAGCACAGAAACAGCTCAATTTAGATGAGCAAAAAAAGAAAAGAAAGAAAAACATAAAGTCTCCTCTCCTCAAGTGCTCAATAAGTGAGAGTGAAGAAAGTCAAGATGACGATGCGGAGTGCCTGTACTGCCATGACTTTTATTCTAAGTCAAATGAAGGATGGATAGATTGTTCAAGATGTTTAAAGTGGGCTCACAATTCGTGTGCTGGTGTTGACAGTGATGGTGACGAAGTGGTTCACATCTGTGAACCCTGTGTACACTAACTGCCATAAATTTATGTCTTTTCATTCAACATAATTGTGTGCTCTTATTTAATACTTAATGTTAGCCATATATTAAACTTATTAAACTTATTTAGAAAATTCAAATTATTGGTTTCCAAATTTATTATAACTATACCCCATTTTGCCCCATACTAGGGGCAAAATGGGGCAAAATGCACATTTTTATTTAAATGTTGATTATTAAAATCAATAGTAATATTTAATTTTCAATTTATGATTTAGTTATTCTTCATAGACTAAAGTATCACTTTTACATCAAATTTATCAATGTGTAACATTTCTAACTACTTTTATTACCTTCCAACCATTAGATACCCCATTTTGCCCCAGGTTCCCCTACATCTTTCGTAGTATTGCACACTATTTCTTGATAATTGGTTTCTAAAGGAATCTTTTGTAAAAGCACAGACAATTATTTTCTGTGCATGAACTCGTACAGCCCCGGCACCAGCCTGGACAGCTAGTAGAAGCTGCATGTGCTTCGGCCAGATCACAGGCTGTCTTGTCTGTGTTCTGATGGGCTCGGATAGGCGGCATGCGATACTCAGTGGTGGGGTTCCTCCGAGTCAACCACATCTTAGCCCCAATGGTGTTTAAGGAAGTTGGGGTGGCATTGATGCTGAGACGCTGCAGGTCTGTCTCAAACACCTCCGAGCTAACCCATGTCTTAGGAGACCACGCCAGACCAGTCCTGTCCCGCGAGAAAGGGCGTCGCCAGCCGATGGGCTAGGAGGGGGGGAAGTTTTAGGAAAAGTATGTATTTTTTTTTTGCATTTGGCAACATTTTTTTTGAATCTCTAGGGCTCTAGCGGGGGGGGGGGCAGTTGCCCCCCCTACCCCCCCCCCTGGCGACGCCCTTGCCCGCGAGAGATAGTTTGGCGTGCAACATATAAGCGGATTGGATTCCTCCTCCGATCAATTGTCACATAAGGCCGATTCAAGCATATCATGTAGCGGTTTGTTGACCTCCAAACGGAAATACAGTTGTTGATAATTTTGTTTGCAAGTAGCTATATATACAGGTCCAGCTCCGTAAGATAAGGTTTAAATCGGCCAGCAGTGCTCATAAGGAAACATTGGTATCGGAACAAATGTTTTCCGCAATGAAAAGTATTTGTATGTATGTGTGTGTATGTGTGTGAATCATGGCTGGAGGGATAGCCTACGTATCACTATGTTACTAATTTAAAATTGTTTGCCCATATCGTCTTTACTGGAGTACTGATAAAAACAAAAGTTAAGTTGCTGACCACCTTGTCTAATACTAACCATAGGAAAATAAAATAAATTAATTGTAGTGAAAAAAATAAACATAAAATTAAAATTATTGAATAGTTCGAAAAAGACCACATAAATATAACATAATATTGAAGTAACTAATGTAAACATTTATTCTTAATTGGTAAAAAAAAATTATAAGTTTTTCTAATGAATGCTCACAAATGCTGGTCTAAATTTTTACTAGAAAACACCAAACACTATTATCAAAATGTAAAAAAAAAAAAAAAAAAAATGAATCTATACCATGACTTTACAAAATAAAACTTATAAATACAACAAATCAATATTACGAAACAAATCTATTTAGTATTAATCAGTAAGTTTCAAAACGACTCAACCCAACACAAAACAAAGTGAATACCCACTCGTATGCACCACATAACTTGAGGTTACGGATATCGTTGGACATGTCACAGTAGCCAACCGCTATCTCCGAGTGATGTCGTGTTTGAAAAGTGACGTCAGATTGTGCTGTTTCTTACAACAGAGTGGTGCGCTTGTCAAGTGTCAGTTACATGGCACACGTGTGCTCTCGAGACAGTGTCTGTTCAATACTTTCACATGTTTGCACGAATGTTTTTGCGATTACTTTAAACTATAAAGTTTAAAAAAATAAATACCAAGTAACAGTTTTACTCAAGCTCTATACTTGTTAAGGCCCCCACCACGGTGTGCATAGCTTCAGAAGAAACCATGCGATTTGAAAACTGCTCAAGGTATCCGAGTAGTGTTTGTTCATAAAAAGCACTTAAGAATACGCTGAGGCGGGTGAGTAGTTCTGTTTTCGTATTTCGTTTTTAAACTGTATTTTTAGGAGAGTGAAAAGGGCTAAAACGCGTGATTAGAGAATGATATTTAGGAATGAAAAGCCCAGTTCAGATTCTTGAAAGTACTCTATGGACTTGCATTACACATTTGTCTTCATCATACGCCTTTTAATGCTATGGCTACCGTTCATATCTCATAGTTGCCCTGTGCACAACGCGAAGACCGCGCGCCAGTCCACTGCCTTGCGCTTAGAGACGATACCGCGCCAGAATCACCAGCAAGCGTCGCACTTATCATCCCGCCTCACTAACACAGATACACTCCTGACTAATTCGTACCAACTTTACCCACGTCTGATCACGAGACGGATGCATCCGCTGTATCTCCATGAGTTGGTCTCGGCTATCGGCGAACGAACGTTAAACCGTTATCAGTGGACTGGGCCAGATAAGTGTCTGTCTATGTGTGTGTAGGCTTAGAAGGAAAGACATCCTACCAAGAGTTCTGCTACGAGTTAGAACAAGACCGCGAAAAGTAGAACAGGCCAATTAGCTTCCTGGCAGGTTGGAAGCCTTCAGGGGCCTAGTCAGAGGTGTGCTTGTGTCAGTGAAGTTGAATTATAAGAGCGATGCCCGCCGGTGATTCTAGTGAGGTATCGCCTCTAAGAGCAAAGTTTTGAACTGGTGAAAAATTAAACTTTAACGCATAGAACATAGTTTCGAACCGACTGGTTCACAAATACGTGCACTCGCTCATTTTTTGACGTGACAACGTCTAATAAATCGATGAACGCCGGCTGCACGCACGAAAAAGTGTCCCGTTACGAACATTGCCCCGTTACGCTGTGTCCCGTTACGCTCATTGTACGCTTGCGCCACATCTCTCTTCCACTCGATTGGAATAACCATCGATTTGACTTTTTCGACGCACATTAAACTTTAAACACTCCCATTCGTTTCCTACTTTTCCTATCATCGTCATATCCTTAACAAAATAACACAGATTGGAAGAAGTTAAATAGCAAACATGTATAAAAGTTATGGTTAAAATAATCTCTTCGTTAAAGTAATAAACATATTTGAATTAATGAGTGCAAATAAAAGTAAATTTATCAATTAAATTGTAGATTTCATTTCACTCCTTCTTTGTATCCATACAAAATAGTGATAATTCAATAAAAATGATTCAACTTTATTCATAAAAGTATGCAATCATTTCATCAATGTTTTGATATGACGTCACGTTAAACTATCGTCCGTAAACCAACTTTACAGACAACCAATTTTTTTTTATAAAACTGCGAACCGCGCTTTAGTCTAGATAGTTGGTTATGGCTTACGGTGGTTGAATGACCGGAGAGACAAAAAAATTTCACTATAGATTGGAATTCAAACCACTTTACCTTTATGCTGCTTTTGCGGTTGGCCTAAGGTTTAACTGCGGAGCTGTTGAGTGAACGAGAAACTTTCAACAAAAAAGTTAACGAATCAACAGAAATCCAGTAGAGACGTCTAGTTGGTTACGAGCCAACTAACATTGTAATGTTTTCCCCGAGTGTGTATAGGACCATGCGGTTCCCCCTGGATCTCGTTTAACAAACGAATTTTTCCAGTCTCTACAGATAATTCACCCCCTCTACCTTCACCCTCTCTACATCCTCCATCACAAAGGCGAATAAGTTCAAATCCCGGATTTATACGAGCGAGTTGCACACAGTCATGTATTTGACGCTTCGCGCACCTTTCGTGGTAATTTTCAGTAGTTTACTATGCACATAGCTTTCAGGGGCAGAAAATACGTTTTATAAATGAATTGCAATTCTTGTGCATAGAGTTTAAAAAGTAACTACATAATATTATCTAAAACTAAATTAATAAATTAAATTCTGGGGAATATTACGTGTTAGAGAGTTTCAGTTAATAATTCTTTCGACTATCAGCTTTCACCTTAGGTAACCCCGAGAATCTGTGTCCGGAAAAGTATAATCAATTATTATAAATCAGCATTACAAAAAGCTAGATAAGTGTAATTTAGTTACCGAATTCTAGAACTACAGCGAAGTTATAATATTAATTTTGTCTTATCATCTTGGAATTTTCTCTATATTTATTTAAGGATGCCTTTTATGGTTTAAACTAAGGATAAAAATATTATGTAAAATAGGTATTTCCTGTATAATTGTGTATTCAATAATAAAATAATTCTGCTGTTATTTTGGTTGTTATATAACTTAAGACGAACCATAAATACACAAGCCATTGCCTTATTTGGCCTGGCCATTCAGGACGTGTTTGCCTCAGGAATGAGTTATTGTGATTGTGTGCTGACAGTAGACTTGTACCTGAGAGCCAGGTAGTCGAGAGAAATTAAGGGGCTGGGGGCAAATAATACAGAATGTCCATATAGTCCCGTTACCATTACATACTGTTACTACAACCAAATGGGAAGAGATGAACGGTGGTGGATGTAACCATTATGTTCCACGCGTCCCAAAGTTTGTTTTCTAATCACACCGTCTCAACGTGAGCCCCTTTTGTTGCACTCAGGATGTCCAGACGATACTCGATCTCCGCCCACGTACGGCCAAGGATAGCAGCATTGACGCTTTCGATACGTTCTGTGATCCGTCATTTCAGTGTCCTTATGTTAGGTACTGGAGTAGCGTACACGTAATATTGTACGTAACCCCACAAAAAGAAGTCTAACGGTGTTACATCTGGAGAGCGAGGAGGCCATGCAACTGGTCCGTCACGGCCGACCCATCTGTTTGGAAACATTTCATCAAGAGCACTTCTAACATTATGGCTCCAATGAGGTGGTGCCCCATCTTGTTGGAAAATGATGTTTGGTTGCAACTCCTCAATCTCATCTCCATATTACTTAATACACAACTCTTCAAACCCCTCACTATTAAAAAAAATATTTAAGAGATTATACAATCGTATAAAAAGGATAAGACTAAGTGATTTTTAAAATAATTTTAAGAAATTTCTTTTTGATGTTTCTCTTAATAAAACATTATTTTTTATCCCTTTATACTTTAAAAAAAATTACGAAAATTTTCTTTTTAAAAATTTTCAATTTACATAATACTAATAAACTTAAAATATAACATTCTTAATACCGAACAAATTAAAAGTCAATAATAATTTAAAATTAGTTTTTTCGCGCTTTCATATCAGCGAACGTTTCAGTTATATAATCAAAATGCAACGCCCGCGCAAGTCTTGATTCAATGCATAATGTTCCTGGATCAATAAGTCTTTGTTGACCCATAATTGATATTCCGGGAGTTATTTATTATGCTAAGCACACTGAAAGATCTTTCTGTTTGAGCAGCAGAAAACAGGAAGCACGCAGAAAATGCGCAGTGCAACACACTCATTAGGAAATAAACTAGTAATATCGAGGTCGGTTAATTTTTTGAGCAATTTTAGAGGCTGGAGAGTAGATTTAGAAATGTTTGTCTTGTAAATCTTGAGAACAATGAGGAATTTTGAACGAATTATTTTCTCCCTTACTTTGTTTTTCGTCTCCGATAGATGACACATATCCAATATAAAATAAATCTGTTTTATCTTTCATTTTGATACTTTTATTTTCGCTTTTGAGCACCTGATATATGTCTGTATTGCATAAAAATTAGCACATTGCATTTTACGTGACTTGAATTTTTAAATAAATAGATAAAATAAAAAAAGAGCACGTTTCAATGAGATTAACAAATCATCTGTCATATTTATAACTCCGAACAAGATTTAACTAGCTGTATATTTGTCCATACAAAAAAAAATATTTAAAGATACCCTGTTTATTATCTGCGTGTTCAGCGATACACACCACTGTTTCTTGCGGGAGATTTCGGATCTTTTTACTTAAAAGGTTGTTTAATTTATATTCCAAGACCTCTTGCTCGAAAAAAAATATTCATATATATGTAACACAATCTTGCTTCGCGAACTGCATGTTTGCGTTGTGCCCACCGCAACACGCCAAAACTGAATGAGCAAGGTAGGCAAATCAAGGAGCTTAAATAATCCTGAGTTACTGGCTGCAACAGAAGCTGTCACACTCATTATCCTGAAACAACTTGTCCCTCACACAACATACACCTGTCGTCGCGACCGACAGATTTTCATTACCTGATCAAGTTTTTAACATTCTGTCACACCAAGCGATAACCAGGCCCATGGACGCAGATCCTGGAGTAGCCGGGGGGAGGGGGGCGGGCCTCACTGGAATCAAAAAGCCCTTATTTGAAGGGGCCCGCTTGCACTTGTCAAATAATTACTCTTTACTGGAAATGATAAATGCCATCTCCCTCCCTAACCCCCCCCCCCCCCTGGGAAATCCAACAGATTTTCGCCCATGACCAAACCTCCTACTCATCTGAGTTGAAACAAAATATCTTGTAGATATATTTCTTCTCTCTCCTCGTGGAATGTTATCATAACTTTCTACCAGGCAGATTTTCTTGTACAAAGTTACTGTGATCACGACTGTAAACGTGATACGAGCATATCGCATAAATTAAGGTTTCCAGTTGTAATTTTCGTCCTGCTATCAGGGTAAATCCACAAATTAAAAAGCCTTGAAGTATAACCGGGCCCCTCTGTTGCCCGCGCCCCTCCCCCCTGATCTACCTTTCCCAAGTCCCTGTCTGGGAGAAAATCGACCAATCACGAAACACAAACGATGGTACAGTGTTTTAACTCTTAGCTCATCTCAAAATCTTTTCGCAAAAAAATTACATGTCGCTACTAATAAAACATAGGCTACACTACTTAACCGTCGAAGCTAGAACACAAACGGTGGTTCCCCTGGATCGGCCAGTGACAAGCTACACGCCTGTAAGTTGCTGCTGTCTTGATGGGAAATAGATTCTAACGAACATGCCGAGTTGACAGTGACATGCGTCACTCAGAGCATCTAACAAACGGAAAAAAAGTGAAGTAGCTCGAGGCGAACGTCAAGATAGGGAAAAACGTTTCGAAATTTCGAAACCTTAGCCTTTTTTCTCTCCCCCCCCCCCCCCCCCCCCCCTTTTCACGGAGTGTGTAAACTATGTTTCACTACCGTGGGCGAACAAAGAAAGAATTTTTTTTTTGATGTGTAAACATCTTAGCTCTCTGTATAAGGCATTTGGTAGGACACAACGTGTATCAACATAAACCCATATATAGTCACTTTCGTAAACATTGGGGTACGTACCAAATGAAACTTCGTGATCGTGAAATCACCCCGCAATAAATTGGGTGAACTTAAACAGTCATATTAAAAATAAAATCTCAAGTATTAAAATACCTAAGAATTACAGTGGCATTACAGTGATTAAAATACAGATTCTCCTTGAACTATGTCAACAGTCTCGGTAGCACAGAGGTGAGTGTAAACGCTTATTAACCTTTAGGACGTGGTTAAAATCTCGCCACTTGTAGGTTTCTTAAGGTTTTTTTAATAACATTGTAATATATTAAAACTATATAAAAATGTTGAATCAGCTTAATAAGGTAAAGGTTTGTTTGTAGGAAGTAATTACCGACTGATTTCAGTCGTTTAAGCAAAAAAAAATACAATCATATATTTAATGTCATATGTGTTTTTAAATGTTTTAGGTTAATATTTTAGTAATGCCACAGAAGTACTATAACTTCTAACGTGTGTGGAAACTTTAAAGTATTAACTGCTTAGTGAATTATAACACGACGGGCAGTATCTGAACAAAATTCCTTGTCTGAAATCAAGTCCAAAGCAATATTTTCGGAATTTTTCAAGTCTTTTTCGCTTTTATCGGAGCCGTTTGTATTAGTTTAAAATTTCCGTTTGTTACGTGCTGCTATCTGTGAGTGATGAGGGCAAGGAACGTTTACGATTTAGGCAGCGGAATCTAGCGGTGGGCGCAGAAATAGGTGTGGGATTCACGTCTAAAATTTTTGGTGTGTACTTGCTTGTTTACCGATGTTAGATGTTTACAAATCACTGACGAATACTGAAAGACTCGCACACATTTTTTTTTTCCAGTGGAGGAATATTGGGTGGTATAAAATTTGCAGGCAAAAATAAGTATGTATGATTTGTTCCCGGGAAATCAATATACACAAGCTCCCCTTACGAAATTCTACCAAAAAACGTCAGATGAAAATTCATCATGAAATAATAATTTGAAAACATAAATACATCGTATAGTCTAAAGTGTTTTCCAAGGTATTTAAGCTGAAGCTGAGAATTTGAACAGAACGCGTCTGAATAATGTTTACGGACCGGTAAAATTCGCATTTTCATTTCGCGATAGGAGAAAATTCAAATGTGCATGCCTCTAAGATGCTTCCGCTATTGGCACGCACTTTACAGAAAATACTCTAGTCCAATGAGAAACAATCTACTAAATAATTACAGAATCACAGGCTATGACGTACAGACGTCTAACCAGTCGGCAGCCAATGAGCAGGTACCTAGCATTTGCCCGAGTGAACAGAATACTGCGGAGTCTATCGTAGAGGTAATAAAAAACGCGATTTCCTCCGATCCCTTATAATGTATAATTTAATAAATTTATGCAATTACTGCAACACTTGTCACTGATGTAACATTTTTTCTATTAAAAACCACACTATTCTTTCGCGTCACAAAAAGTTGAAAGGAATATGAGTTTAAAAAAATTAGTCCAATTAAATAATTTTACTACAGTGACTTCTGTTGCAAAATGTAGTTCAGTTTTAACATTATACACCATTTAACATTGCACAGACGCCTAGTGTACCTTCTAAAATACATTCTCCATTATTTGTAATAACCCAGTTGTTCAGCTCAAACTTCAAAGACGATTACCAACCCTGGGAAGCACTTTAGACAAGTCGTAGCATGTTTTCAACTTATTATTTTTCGTGATGAACGTGCACCGCATGTTTGTCGATTGAATGCCGACTCATGCTGTAGTGTAAGCCAATTGATGCCCATATACAGTACACTCCCGATTATCAGCGAAATTAAGTGGCAGGGCCACCGCGGATAGTGAAAATCGCGGATAATCAGCAAAAGAGCCGAAAATGGGAAACAAAAAAGGAAACGTAAATTTCAACTTAAAAATCTAAAAAATTATGTACAGTTTAAGTTACAATTAACAGTAAAAGTTATTAAGTGATGCTAAAATTTCAGAATTTTACTGAATAATTAACATACAGTACATTTCAGTGATGTAAACATATAAGTGTTCGGTACTTACTTCGTAACAATGGTACAGTACTGTACGTACTCAGAGACTTCATTAGACACTAAAATAGCACTACTCTTTAAATTTACAATTTTTTGAAAAAAATCAGTCACTTGTTTTTGTTTCTTGCTTTGGAAACATCTTTTCTTAATTCTTGATTGAATTTCCCCAACAGAAGTTTTTCAGCCAACTGCACATCGTTCCTCTAAATAGTGAAGCAGTCCGACGATGTGTTGCGGATCATCCGACCGCGGATAATAGGGAGTTAATTGTATAGGGAAGAACACCAGTCCAACGGAAAAAATAACACTGTGCACATTCTATGTGTGTTTATACTTACGATGGTTTGCATTTTTTTTCTTCAATGGTTTTAGTGACGACGTTTGACGACAATGTTGTTTCTTCACCACTTTCGTGCCAATATGCATAAAACGAAAACACACATTTTTACTATATTAATTTTTGTTGTCGTTTAGAGGTTGTTTCGAGGATTTCATTACCGGGCGTAGTAAAAGCTGTTTTGTCGTGTCCAATCGAACTCGGAATTTTTCTTTAAACTCAAACTCCAAACCTTCCTCATCTGTTGCAGGTACCTGAAGCACTTAAGTCTGGGAGACGGCAGCCCATTGTCCACCGGTGTGATCAATTTCGCCATTTTTGGATTGGGACGTGCTGGTGAGTAAAAGAATTCATCAGCCGAGCAGGTAAGGCGGCAGCCTGGCAGTTGTTTAAGCGACATTTAAAATTCGTTCAAGTTTTTTCTTCTGAAATGAGTAATTTCCCATACCTACCTATACAAGTTTCATTTCTTAGATTTTCCGGCAAGTGAGAAGGACTGAAACGAATGTTTTCAGGAACGATTTTACACAGAGAAAAAGGTTTGTTTGAATCAAACAAATATTTGTTTATAAATGGCGAAACAAATATTTATTTGGTGGAACAAACTATTTTGTTAGTTTAACCAAACTCGGTAATAACAAAAATAATGGGTTACACCTAACCAAATATGCATTTGATTTGACAAAATCATTTTGTTGGGACAACAGTATCTTTCCTACTACAAAATATTTGTTTGGATATACAAAATATGTTTATTTCGCCGTATATAAACAAATATTTTGTTGAGGCAAACAAACCTTTCTCTCAGTGTAGATATTAAAAATGGGTGCTTGTACTTACGTACGCGTAATTGAGATAAATTTTAATTAACGATGTAAATCAATAAATATGCTGAATTATTATTCTAATTTATCAATTTTGATTATTTATAGTAATAATTTATAGTTAAAATAAGTTATATATAGGAAATTAACCTCACGTAGGTATATAAATACACTTGAAAATGTTTATAAAGTGTAAACCACCCAAGAAGTAATTGTGATATAAAAACACACGTTTTTTTAAATTAAAAACTGAAAATGCACAAATGGTCGCACGATCCAAATCTTGCGTGAATTTCGGAACATTCTTTATATTAAAAAAAATTATGGAAAACTAATCAACATTAAAATTTTTTTTGTTGTTGTTTTAAACGCGCTAAAAAAATACCGATGGCGCAGTTTTTTGAATAAGCTCGTGGTTCTAAAAAAATTTTTTTTTTAAAAAATTCGGAACTGACGTAGTTTTCTCGTGATCATCTCTGTGTACATATTGACCGTGGAACGCGCGAGGCGAGGGACAGAAGCGGCCACGGCGCGCCTCGCGCCCGAAGCCGGGAAGCCTACAACTCACATAGTTTCGGTTCCCTGCAAGAATTTCCGAAGATTTCCGAAGTTTTGCGTTTTGGTATTAACGCCACTTCAGCCGCTAAATCGGAAGTTTCCAATGAAAACAAGCACGCTGTGACTGACCTAACCTAACCTAACCCTTCGAATTTTTTTTAAAATTTCAATTTTTGAGAGGAATCCGAAGTTGCACGAACGTGGTAGGGAACCGAAACTATGTGAGTTGTAGGCTACCGCCCGAAGCCACCCGAGACGCCTCCAGTTGCGTTGCGCGCAGTCAGCTGTCCACTGGAGGCGTGGCGAGGGGTGGGCCAGAGGGGGACTGTGTAGGGGGCACGGTTTCCGGCCCACCGCGGGAGCCCAGAAGCACACACCTTGCCGCAGACGGGGGGATCCGAGACTCGCGACCTCCGTGGGACGCCAGAAAGGCTGACTCTTGTTTCCGATGCTCACGCAGTACCGTATAGTTCATACGAACTCTCCTGGGGTCGACCCTATGAGCGCTGGGAGAAATCCCAATTTGTTAAGGCTGGCGAGCTCGGGAGAAGGCATTCATGGTAAATTAGCTCTGCATCCTCTGCTCGTCTCGAGCAACAAGATAGTAAAAAAAAAAAAAAAATAATAATAATAATAAAAAAATAAAAAAAAGCGTCCGGGCTAATTGCTGCCTTCCGACGGGGGAAGGGGGGGGGGGGGAGGCCCTTCAGGAACCATCTCCAGCCGCGGACCTCCAGAGATTTCCAAGTCCGGATCCGAATCCAAAATTCAAATAAACGAGAAACAACAAAATAAATCACTAACGTACGGCAGATGGAAAAAAAAGTACATTTAAATAATAATTAAAATTAATGAACAACTTTGTATTTTTTTCCATTTCATTTTAAATAAATAATAATTACATCAAAATTTTCAGGAATTTTAAAAACCCGGAGGGCTAACGGTATGAGGGGTCCAAGAATATCTTTCTTTCTTGTCCCGGGCGAGGCAGCAGTGTCGAGAAGGTCAAAGGTCTAAGAACACAGCCGACTGTCTGGTCAGCCAGGTGAGGTAGGGCGCAGAGGTGATGGGTAGCCCTAGCATCTGGTCACAGCTGAAGCTCCAACACCTTCCCGATCAAACGAGGGGGGAGCAATCCCCATACAGTTCTGTCTTAATTTACTTGCTCTGGAAAGTTAAAATCGATCTGTAAGCCGACTCCCAATCCACCCTTGAAGGGCGCGAGGGTGCCAACCTATTGGTTGGAATACGATGTGCCGGAAGAGGTCGCGCGGCGGACTCTTCTCTGCACCCCAGCCCCCGTCACACCGTCAAATATCTGTCTGCAACTGCATTTGGCAGCAGGGTTGGAGGGGTGGTTTTGGACGGAAAATGGCTTTCAATTTTCTCCACAACCTCAATTTTTTATTTTTTATTATTTTAATTCATGTCACGCTACCGAAGTTTGTTTTTAGTCTGAGCTATCTCAAAACTTTCCAATTTTAAAATTAAATAACGCATCACAGTGCTGAATGAAACATTTGCGTATTTATATAATTTTTCCTAAACATATATACATATTTAACTCGCAGTAATATTCTTTACATAATAACAAAAAATAATGTTCAGTGATTTTTTTATTTTAATGTTTTAGAAACATAATTACCATTTTACACACAAAATTATTTCGCATACGACATTCATATTATCATTATTCCAGTTGTTTCATTTTTTATAACCTTTTAATCTCATTTGTTATTCGCCTTCCCGTTTTCGATAGGCACGATTTTGATTGGCTGATTGCATCCAACATCCAACATATTTTAGAACATGTCCCATACTTATGCAAATGATTTGATGGGAACTCAAGTCATCAAACTTGACAAACACATATGGCTGCACTAGTGACCTTTTTGGGCAACGTCATAACAGCCCAACATTATTTGACAAAACAAATTGGAAGTGAAATTTTTTACATCCCACGATTAAAAAAAAAGAGATGACGTAGTCATAACTGTAAACGCGATCTGGAAAAATTGCATAACTCGTAAAGTTTACACATTTTAATATCAACTGATTTGTTAGAAATTACAGTAAATTTACGGACTTTTCAACGGAGAATAGTTCGTAATTTCAAATAACTGAATCTTCGCAAAAAATTACGACGTATTTCGATTTCCGAGTTGTATGTTTTCGTTCTAAACAAAGGTAAACACTTGTTGACGAAA
Organism: Bacillus rossius redtenbacheri; assembly: GCF_032445375.1. NCBI lineage: Eukaryota > Metazoa > Arthropoda > Insecta > Phasmatodea > Bacillidae > Bacillus > Bacillus rossius. The sequence continues at coordinate 64,828,425 of NC_086333.1, read as the reverse complement.
GAAGAGTGTTCTTGCTATTGTAGAATTAACCAGTTTTTGAATGTTTTGTTAACGTACTAAAAATAATTATTATTTCTGGATTCACGTTCGAAGAAAGTGAAACTAGCGTCCGTAAATTCACGAGGATAACCATCAATTCACGAAGATCCCTGAGATTAATTATTTGCAACCGGCGTTCTTCGTAAATTGAAGGTGAACGTTTTGAACAGTGTATAGTTTGTACGAAGTGCCAGCCGGGTGAAACGCGCTGTAGCTTCCCCCCAAGGGGACGCACCACAACGCCGAAATGCCAAATTGACCACAACGCCGACAGCTAGAAAACTGCTGTGTACCACAACGCCGAAATACACTAACGCCGAAAAATGTCATTGCAGGACTGCCACAAAGGTTAGGTTAGGTTAGACTAGGTTAGGTTAGACTAGGTTAGGTTAGACTAGGTTATATTACGCTAGGTTAGGTTAGGTAAGGTTAGGTTTGATTGTGGTATTTCGGCGTTAAGGTACATTTAAGAAACTCACACAAATTCATTCAGTTGTTATTTCGGCGTTGTGGTACACAGAAGTTTTCTAGCTGTCGGCGTTGTGGTCCATTTTGACATTCGGCGTTGTGGTAACGACCCGCTTGCCAAGAGCGCGAGGGCAGTCGGGGGAAGCAGGCGGCTCGCCGGTGACTCCCGGCTGGTGGACCCCCGCAGGCACGATCCACCTGTCCAACCTGGCCCAGAACCCGCGCGCCAAGCTGCTGTACGTGGTGGACGACGACGTGGGCCGCCACGCGCAGCTCAAGAAGTACTGGAAGCTGGACGACACCGTCTTCCTCGCCAGCAGCGGCGCCTCCGAGGTCTTCAAGGACTCCAGGTGCGTCCAGACAGTCACCTCCCGGTCGTCGCCGGGGCTTCTGGCGCGCACACTTCTCGTCGTGCGCGGCGCAACTGAGGACTTCTCATCTCACAACTAGAGACCTGAAAAAATTCGCGGGCTCATTTCGTGTTTTGCTAAAATTCAAATAATTATGCCTCAGTGCTGCTTCTGCAATTTTTTCACTGTTAATCTGGAGGACTGATGGGGCCAATTAGAGACCCTCACTCATAAGAAGTGTCGAATCACAGGCCACCCAGTCGAGACGAATCACAAATCAGCAGCCAATGAACATTTGCGGCATTTGCCCGAGTGTCTAGAGGATATTGGAGTCTATCCTGGAGGTCATTGAACCCGCGAATTTTTCCGGTCTCTACTCATGACATTTCTTGGACACACGCCATTGCAGTAGGTATTGCGATGTTTGCCATGATAAAAAATTCATGAACGAAAAAGAATAAGAAATGAAAAGTTAAAAAAACACATAAACCCACAGAAAACAAGCCTTGATCAGTCTGATGTCAAACAGATAAACCCAAAGATGAACTAAAAGATGTGGGTTTATATTTTAACTATAATTTATTATTTTGCACTAATTAATTTCTCCCCGTGACAAACAGTGCAGAACTGCAATGGCATGTGTCCCAGAAATTGCAATCAGTTTAAAATTCCCCGTTGCATGAATCATTTAAAGAACGCATGGATATCTTAGTGGTAACAATTACATTACATATATATGACGGGCAAATGATTCCACGTTTGAGTGTTTTCAAGAATCTCTACCGGGTAGTTTCATGTCACTCTTCTATATATAAAAATAAAACACTTTACACGAAATACGGAAACAGCAATACTCACCCGCCCTCAGCGAATTCTTAAAACTCTTCGTAAATAAGGCACCACTCGGATATATTTAGCGGATTTCGAATCATATTCGGTTTCATCTGAAGCTATGGGCACCGCAAGTGTTCCCAGCTGGGCGTGGCCGGCCTTAAGGGCTGAAACTGAAATTTTGTATAAGATACCTCCCTTGAGTTCGTTGTACGGTCACATATATTTTCAACATATATTCATTTAGTGTAATATAATGGGTGCAAATGTTCGTGATTAATATGCGCACTTGGTGAAAAATTACCAACCATATTCCTGATTGAAAAATTCAACTTTGTCAGCTAATTATGCAAGAAGTATGCAAAGACATGATTTTTTAATTTTGTTGAATTTTGGCCATTCAAACGTCTACAAGTTTAACCGTTTTAAACGTAAATATAAAATAATGGCCTGGAACGAGACGCACACCCTTAAAGGGGAAAGATAGGAGCCGAAAGGTGGCGTCTTGGTCTCAAAAAATTTTTCTAGACCACGACGTTTTTTTTGTCGTAACGTCACAAATATCCTCGCCTTGCTCGGGATTCGAACACAGTATTTCACGCACCAGAGTTGACGCTTAGACCAAAAGCGCCATAGAAGTCGGCTCAGAGGGCGCGGTTGCACACCATAGACTCATTATGGCCGTAGAAAAACCCGTTCGAATTGAGCAGAGTAAATATTTTGTGCCCAACATTGAACGGCTTATGCTGGAATCAGAATAGCGCGACATACGTGACGCGAAAGCAAATATCGCACTGTTGTTAACACGCGATTTTAAACCGCGCGACAAACGGAAACAAAAAACTACAAATAACATGCTTCTTGGCATTGCATATGCAACCCCCGTACGGCAGCCATCGAAGTATACAATTTTTTTTTTAATATGGGCTGTTTTAAAAAACATCTTATTTGATCGAAATTTTTGTATTTATTCATAAAATACATTGTAAGTGACCTATTTAATATATATATATATATATATATATAAAACAAATTAGTACATTAAAACTCAAAAATACACGTCTAATAATTTTATTACCAATGAAAAAGTGCCCGCGAAGCGATGGAAGTAGGAAAAAAAAATCTCCAATCGGGGAGTCCGTCGCCATTTTAGTTGCGCTGACGTCATAGATGTGTCGTACGCGATTGGTTCGAAAAAAAAAAATTCGCTTCCGTCACATTGCGCCCTGTCGTGACGCCAGCATTGCCAACTTACCGACAGAAGTGTCGGCATCACGTGTCGCGGCGGACGCAACTCTTAACGTCATCGAGATTCTGAAATGTTATAGGCACAGCGTTGTTTTTTGTCCGAGTTTCAAAACAGTTAGTCCTCGATATTTCATTACTAGCGAAATTTAATATGTGCCTGTCAAATTATTACCCCAACATTCAATAATTTTGATGTAGTGTTTAAGTATTATTTGTAATGAAGCGTATACGTGTCTGTGTTACAATCATCTGATTTCGAAAATTCTGACGGCAATTCGAGAGCCAACGATGGCCTCATAGGCCTAATTATGCCGGATATGAGCTTCTCTATAAACTCAAGAGCAATAAACAGCTAACGCAGAAAACCGCCAGTTTTTTTTTTAAGCGAAAGTCGCAAGACTCCACCGACATTACAACTTTAAATCGTACATTTTTTTAGTTGATAATTCATGGTTATAACAGACGTATGATATTCTCAACAATTTTATTTAAAAGTGTTCTTTGTTTTGATTGTTACGAAGGTTTATTAAATTAAAAGTATTTAATATAAAAAAAGATCATTGCAACCTTTTACAAACCTAAAGTACGATTTTTTCTTTCAAAGTTTTTGGAACACTTCACTTTAAATACAGAAGGCGAGAACAAAAGCAACACAAAAAAAAAGTTGGGCAATGCTTGAATTGCATTTTCTCGTCTTGCGTAATTTATAAACGGGAGTTTTAAAATGTAGTTGACTTGTTGCGCCTTGCATACGATTTGTTAAATGACTGTCTGCAAAAAACCCTGTCGCTCTACTGCCTATCGGTTGAATGACTTTAGGAGAAAATAATGTCGGTTAAAATTACATTCAGTGAATTATCTGTCGGTTAAATGACTTTCAGCGAGATGACTGTCGGTAAAGTGGCACTCGGTGCACGAGCGGTCGGCGAGCGAGTGTGACGAGTGTGACGGGTGTGACGAGTGTGACGGGTGTGACGAGCGCGACGAGTGTGACGAGCGTGACGAGCGTGACGAGTTTGACGAGTGTGACGGGTGTGACGAGTGTGACGAGTGCGACGAGTGCTACGAGTGCGACGAGTGCGACGAGTGTGCCACGCGCGTGACGAGTGTGCCGAGTGTGACGTGTGTGCCGAGTGTGCCGAGCGTGACGAGTGTGCCGCGTGTGCGACAGGGTGCACGCCGTGGTGGTGGCCTCGCCCACGCACACGCACGAGGACATCGTGCACAGCGCGCTGGACAGCGGCATGGCCGTGTTCTGCGAGAAGCCCGTGGCAGAGAACCTGCAGGACTCCAAGAAGTGCTACGAGCACGCCCGCCGCGTGGGCAAGCCGCTCTTCACGGCCTTCAACAGGTGCGCGCTTCCAGGCATTTCTCCCTCTCTCGACAGCTCTGTTTAACCCATCCGCCCTCGCAGTATTTTTTTTTTGAATGCGTTTTCGCAAACGGACACCATTCGGATATCTTGAGCAGTTTTTGAATCGCACCGTATGTGTGCCCAGGTAGGCTTCAGAAGAAACCAAGCGATTTTAAAACTGCTCGACACATCCGAGTGAATATATCTGTTTACGAATATGCTCAGGTTGGAATCGAAGTTTTTTTTCAAATGTTTTTTTTTTTTTTTTTTTAAATGAAAACTTCTAAAAACAATATTTTTGGTTTTCATTTTATGGAAAAGTTCAGAAAACTAAGTCCTGACGAATTACATGAGCGATTTTCGTTGAAAATTAATTCGATATACTATTTCTAAAATATTCAATAATTTACAAGTAATGTGAAACATATTGAATTCCATTCCTGAGGATCATAGGCGATTAGAACGTTTTGAGGTATATATATATATATATATATATATATATATATATATATATATATATATATATATATTAACTGGCACAGAAGCAGATATCTTGAAAAATGCAGCTGCGAATTAAGATTCGTCTGAAGGTGAAACTGCTTAGGCACTATCTAATACCGTGCCACAAATTATTAGAGCTGAATCAAATAATGTCGTATGTGTTTGAACATAAGATAGTCAATAAGGACATACTCCAAATAACCTGTAGTCATTAAATAAATACACTTTAACAAAAAATACTTAATGCAATATATAAATATCCGATATTATTGTTATATGTAACGTGATAGTTAAGTTAATTCACTGTCCTAAAAATCGGTAAATGCAACAGACGTGAAAACAACTGTATCGCCACAAAATAGTGTTCGCAGTAAAAACTGAGTCAGGGTTCTCACCCGGGTATTCATGCTTTTTGTCGTCCCATGCTCCCATCACCTCCAACAGTTTAAGTTACCCTATTTGTGAACCCGTTCCCCTGGATAGATTTACATCATCAACTGCGCATATTAATAAGCACGGTAAATCAAAAGGAAGTCAAATTTTTGACGTGATAACGTCTTATAAATCGATGAACGCCGGCTGCACGCACAAAAAAAGCATTACTTTGTCACGTTATGCCTGAGCCGAGCGTGCAAGAACCGGCCAACCATCGTGCGAGAAAATCGTCTATATTTTCAAACAGGTTAAGGCGGGCTTTTTAAAAGCAGCAATTTAAAAAAAAAATATTTGTCCAATTTCGTCATTTCAAATTAACAATTTATTGACATATATTTTATTTCAGTTTATTCTGACGTAACAACGTCTAATAAATCGATCAAGGCCGGCTGCACGCACGAAAAAGTGTTCCGTTACGCACATTGTCCCGTTGCGCTGTGTCCCGTTACACTCATTGTACGCATGCGCCGCATCTATCTCTCTTCCACTCGATTGGAACAACCATCGATTTGACTTTTTCGAGGCACATTAAACTTGAAACACTCCCATTCGTTTCCTACTTTTCCTATCATCGTCCTATCCTTAACAGAATAACACAGATTGGAAGAAGTTAAACCGCAAACATATATTAAAGTTATAGTTAATATAATCTGTTCGTTAAAGCAATAAACATATTTGAAATAATGAGTGCAAATAAAAGAAAATTTATCAATTAAATTGTAGATTTCATTTCACTCCTTCTTTGTATCCATAGAAAATAGTGATAATTCAATAAAACTGATTCAATTTTATTCATAAAAGTATGCAATCATTTCATCAATGTTTTGTTATGACGTTGTCACGTTAAACCATCTTCCGTAAACCGACTTTACAGACAACCAGTTTTTTTGAATACTCGATTGTCTTTTTGCCATGGCGAGTTATGGTTGGATGTAACACGTGGTGGTATGGCGTATTGGAAACTGCCCGCAGGCGCTTCGACCCGGCGTACAGCAAGCTGAGGGACCGCGTGCTGGCCGGCGAGGTGGGTCACGTGCACATCATCAAGACCACGAGCCGCGACGCCCCGCTGCCGACCATAGCGTACCTCAAGGAGTCGGGTGAGCGGGCAACCACGCATCACTTGGAAACACAGTCATAACTTAGAACTATCACAAGCTAGAAACACATAACTTAGAAACACGCAACGTAGAAACACACAACGTAGAAACTTCATAACTTAGTACCATCACAACTTAGAAACACACAACGTAGAACCGTCATAACTTAGAAACACGTAAATTAGTAACACGTAACGTACAAACACACAACTTAGAAACGTCATAACGTAGAAAGTCATAACTTAGAATTATCACAACTTAGAAACACACAACTTAGAACTGTCATAACTTAGAAACACGTAACTTAGAAACACGCAACGCAGAACCACACAACTTAGAAACGTCATAACTTAGAACTGTCACAAGTTAGAAACACACAACTTAGAACTGTAATGATTTAGAAACACGTAACTTAGAAATGCGCAACGCAGAATCGCACAACTTAGAAACGTTATAACTTAGAAACACACAGCTTAGAACAGGCATAACTTATAAGATTCTATCTTGTGTGTTTCTAAGTTATGTGTTTCTAAGTTGTGTGTTTCTAAGTTGTGACAGCACCCCGGGTGAGCGCCCTCTGGAGCCTTCTTCCCCAACCCTCTGCCCCTCCTGAACATGGCGAGGTACCGACCCAGAACACCACCTCTCGACCCCAGCATCTTCTTCCTGGTCCCGCACCGAGCCTGCCTGCTTGATTCAACCCGCGTGGATGAGCCCAGGGTTTGCCTTTGTGTCCACGCAGCTTGTACCTGGGCCCGACTTAACATGATTACGTTCATCACTGACTCGCTCACTCCGTAACTCTGAAAGATTACACAACTATGTATATGTATATACGTACTGGCTCACTCGCATACTTGATCACTAGCATGCTTTTGCACAATATTAAAATAAATTTAAGTTTCAAAAAATATTTTGGGAACACTAAAATTAAAGTATTTGTTACATTCATCTTTTTTTCAACGGGCGCCTTACAACTAACTAGTAGTCTGGAGTTTAAAAAAGGGGAGTTAGTCTTGGCATCAAATGCCGCCAATCGCTGTCCAATCCCCGAACAAAGCACACGATGCATGCTACCATTTCTACCCAGCATGATTAGGCGTATAGGATTTTTCCTGGGGCGCACTTAAAGAAGTCTTACCTAACCCAGAACCCTCCCAAATAAACACATTCATTAGGTACACCGCGTGTGTGCCAGATAGACGGGGCCCTTATTTTGCTTCCATAATTTCGTGTTTTTTTTGCTAATTATTTTAAATAAATTAATAGTACAACTATTGTTTATTGTTTGTAATTTTTAAAATAACTTAATTTTTTTTGTATGTCATTCATAAAAAAAATGAAAAATTGGTTTTGCCCATAATCCTACAAACCTGAGTTTTTCACCGTTTAGGAAAACCAAAATATTTAATGATTTATGAATTATATACAACACGATTACATGCTATTAGTTCATGTTATTGATAACATAAAAATGAGCTTTTTTAAGTTTTGAATTTATATAAACATTTATAAAGAATTAACTATAGTTATACATTATGTCCATAAAATAATGTCCTGGTTATTATTTTAATAGTATCAACTGTAAGCGTTGCGGAGTGTTGGTTCAAGGTCACAAATAGTAACTCACAAACATTTTTAGATAAGCCCATGCGCGAGTACTGCGCAAAACGCCAACTCCTGAGCGTAAAGCGTTTTGTGTTCTGCAATTTGCTAAGAGTGAACCTGCACACTTTATTTCACAAAACAGGACGGAGAGTGATTGAAGGTCGAAGTCCCTGACCGTTGGATTGGTCGTAAATGGTCGAGACGACAGAGCTCCTTTTTCGCTGGCCTCCGCGTTCACCTGACATTTTTCCTTCGGGGCTTTATAATTGTCATTTGCCAGAGTTGAGACACAGAAAGGAAAAGGCTTTCCATTACTCCAGACTTGTTAACCCGAGTGTGGGGAAGAATCGGACTTTAGATTTGGATGTGTGGCGTCTAGCTAAAGTTGCACATATAAGACATTTGTAAAAAAAAAAAAAAAACTACATTAGTTTACCTTCAATTCGATGTTCGATTTGTTGTGAGTGTTCTAAATGAAACTGTTATAATATACCATTGAAACTGGGACATTATTTTGTGGACATTCTGTATTGTGAATTCTGTTTAAAAAATAATGATAGCAAACAGTGGCGTAGCATGCGGGAGGCAGTGAGCAGGGGGGGAGGGGGGGGGGGGCGCCACGACGATTTCGCGAAATTGAACCCTCACCCCCCATTTCAATTCTGGCCAGGGGCGCCAGTCGCCTTAACTACGCCACTGATAGCATAAACACGAGGGGTTGAACGACCGCGTGTACCGACAACCTTGTAGCAGGCGCAAACCAGTGCCACCCAAACCAATGCGCACAGCAATGTGCAAGCCCCCAACCCCCCGCATGGTAGACTCTTTTCTACTCTGTCCAACTCTTCTTCCTGAACCATCCTTCTGTTTCCTGTAATCAACCTGCTTGCCAATAATGCATGAAATTTTGCATCCCGCATGTGAGTGCCCAGGATTTTCCCTGTGTCTATGCAGGTTTTACCTGGGGTTGAACTTATCTAGTTTATAGTCTAGGATAGTCATTGAGGGGAGTTAGTCATGGCGCCAATAGCTGCCATGGCTGGCCAATCCCCTCCTAGCACACGATGCATGCTCCCACTCCCGCATGGCTTAAACCCTGCATGATTAGAGCGTATAGGCTTCGGTATGAGACACACTTAGAGTCTCTCCCTAACCCAGACCTCTACCAAACACACTTAGTTTTCATTTAGGTTAGGAAAAAAAAATGTTGTCGCAGGCGGCGTGTACCACGACTGCTCGGTGCACGACATCGACATGCTGTGCTGGGTGCTGGGCGAGTACCCGACTAGGGTCGCCGTGTTCGGCCACGCCAACATCCCGGAGATCGCGCAGATCGACGATCACGACACCGTGGCCATGATCTTCTCCTTCCCCAGCGGCGCCGTCGGCATGACGGACCTCAGCCGCAACGCGTGCTACGGCTACGACCAGCGCCTCGAGGTGAGCCTGGGTTGGACTTATCTAGGTTCCTTAAATGATTCCGTGACAAACAGTGCAAACTTCAACGGTGTATGTCCAAAAAGGCAGCATTAAGGGGCCCGCCTCGTCAGGGGTGTATCTCGTGTTAGTGAGGCGGGATGATAAGCGCGACGCTCGCTGGTGCTTCTAGCGCGGTATCGCCTCTAAGCGCAAGGCTCTGGACTGGCGCGCAGTCTTCTCGTCGTCACAGGATAACTGTGAAATATGAGCGGTGACAGCAACGTTATATGGCGGAGAAATGAAGATAAAGGTGTAATGCATGTGTCCCTCAAGTGCTTTCAATGATCTGTACTGGTTGTTTTACGCCTAAAAATTACTCTGAAAACATGCGTTTTAGCCATTTTAACTCTTCTGAAAATACGGCTTAAAAACTTAATCCGAAATCAAAAGTACTTTTCGGCCCTCAGCGAACTCTTAAATGCTTTTCGTAAGCAGATTCCACTCGGATATCTTGAGTAGTTTTGAAATCGCGTTGTTTCTCCTGAAGCTCTGCACACCGTATGTGTGTCCGGGTAGGCGGAGCCCTTAATTAATGTACTTCTTTAGCCCCGTTACGAAAAAAAAAAAAAATTTGAGAAAGAAATGTTTAACGATGCGCGCGCACCATGCAACGAAATTTTCACAGTACGAAAAAACATACATAACTATTGTACAAAAAATAAAAATTATATATGTATTTTTATATCTAAAACTTTAGTAATTGATATTGAATACTGGTCCATATAATTAAAAACATTTATTTATTGTGAACATTAGTGAGGTTATATTCCCGAATTTATAATTTATTTGCGTTATAAATTATAATATTCTTCATTATCAATAATTAGAATCAATAAATAAGGATAAAAACTCAGAAAATTTATTAGTCTTCATCATTAATTAAAATTAATCTCTATTATATAACTACATTAATGAATTAATTTTATATGTGTGTTTATATTAATATATCCAATACTGGGTATTATTTATATTGTTTAATTTAACCGAATCTTTATTTCAGCAACAGTTTTTATATCATCATTCCAGTTTTTAAAATTATTTTATTTATATTACTTATTTGCATGCAAAATTAAAGTTAGTTTTTATCACGCCAAGTACGTACAACTTCTAACGCGCGTACATAAATACACGCACCTGTTTTCATTGCAAATGGAACAGATTCATTCATGTAAAATTACAGATATTTGTAAATTTGTACAATTACATAGAAACTAATGTGTCACTGCAAAATAGTGTTCGCAACAATACTGGGTTCGGATTCATACGCGGCCATTTATGTTTTGTGTTATCCCATTACCTCAAATAGTAAAAGTCATTTCTAAACCGTTCCCTGAATAGTGTTCCACTAGTAACTGTACACAAAATAATCACGACACAACCAAATAAGGTCCAATTGTTGAATATTCAATATTCTATCTTTTACATGATTTTAAAAAATTTTCCTCGAATGAAACATCAATTAAAATATAAAATTGGCGCCAATTTTCGAACGAAATACTAAGCATCATCTCGAAGAACGTATTTTGTAGATGAAAAAATAACCATATCAAAATGTTGTACTTTCTTGTAGTACTATCTAAAACTATTTCTTGGCAACTGATTTTCCAAAGTACATTTTTTTTTTTTTTTGAAGTTTCTACAGTACACGCAGATGGAGACGGACCTGTACGGATTAACTCGGCGATTCTGAACTTTTTCGTTTACGTTTCTCCGTGCGACCAATAGCAGGCGAGCACTTGGCCGCGGTGGTAGTCAAGTTTATGTTCTAAATACGTTAAAAATTGTTTCGAGTAAAAGATTATCTAGTGTTCTAATACTAGTTTGTCGTTTATTTTTATTATATATGTAAATTTTTCTCGTGATATGATCAAGAGTCATATACATATATATTTAAATAAAATTAAAACTTTGTAACCTTGAAATTCAATATGTAGAACGGGCTTTAGACATGCATGGCTGACACGTGCTTTACAAGTGAAACTTCACGCTTCCGTAATTCACTCGAGCGATAAAACTAAAAAGTAAAGTTCACAATTGTAACAAACATGACTATAAAATCCTGCAAAGTCTCTTCAACAGTTGTTTCACCCTCTACTTATTTCTCTCTCTCTCTCTCTCTCTTTATATATATACATATATATACACACACATCTACATCTCTCTTCCGTATCAACTCCTGAGCTTTGCACTTTTTGTTACGTTATAAATGAGACATCGCCTCTACCTACCCTACCGGCTGTAAACAATTTTCACTTTAAATTACAGATTTTTTATTTTATTTATTTTAGAGCTCGAATAACCGCTGGTCTGTCATTGTCTAACGTACGGTTTTATGTCAACGGCAGGCGATTACGTAAAATAATTAATGTTACCTGGAGTGTGTTAACTTTATACCAGACGATAACTGTGTAAAAATAATTGAAAATTCGATATTCATACTTTTTCGTGCCATTAATTAAGATAAAAATTAGGGCTGGAATTATAACAAAAAAAAACCAAAGAGGGTGAGACAGGTTCCCCTTTAAATATAGATGTGAGTATGAAAATTCCCTGGAAACATATCTACAAATGTTTTCCCGAAAAATTTTCATTTTTTCCCAACATAAACAAAGATTTACATAATTTAAGATAGGTTCATAAACTGAGATAATAAAACAATATCTCTTATGCTGTTGCTTGTACGCATTTATAGTATTTATATTTATCCTCTATTACGGCCTTTTTATACGCCACTTTTATAATGTGACTTTACCATTATATTACAGCTCATGAAAAAAAAAGAAACTTTGAATTTGAAACGTTAAGTATAAAACTGTGGAGTTTATCCATACGTATAGTAATTTTGTCTTTCTTTACCAAATAATGGCTCACTCCTTTAGTTATTTGGTAACGTTAGTATAAAACAGTTGAGCAAACCTACTTTTGTTTATGTGAAAATATAACTTGCGTTGCTTGGCTTCTGGGTTCTAGTCGCGCCGAAGGAAAGGATTCCCACCGACGTTTCGGTCGACCATGAAAACGCCATCATCAGGGTGGCAGTCAAACCTGACGATGGCCACTGCAAAGTCGACCGAAACTTCAATGAAATCTTCTCCTTCGGCGCGGCTACAACACATAAGCCGAGCAACACTAGTCATTGGCTGCCAGAGCCTGCGACCATTATTGGAAGTGTAACTTGTTGAAAAAACATTCAGGTCTTGCAGAAAATATTTTTCCCCAATAAACATCTTTAAAGTGATCATTTAGCTGATCATCAAGAACCGACTAGGGTTTGAACACCCAGCAAGCTGAATTCCACGACTTGCGACATGCCCAGAGCATGCCACAGTAATAGCACCAATCTTACACTATCTGCACTACAAGTACGTGCCACTCACACGGCGAAAAGTGGTCGGGGTAACGAGGGTAAAAGAGGCTTTCACGTCAACCGTGAAGTCATTACAGAGACGAACACTCACATACAACCGACATATCGCAAGGATAAATAAAGGTGCACTCACAACAACGCGACGGCGCGATGTAAAAGTGGCGATGTGACAGCACAATATCGCGTTAGTGTGAATATAAGGTGTTCAACCGCGTTTACAACCAAAAATAAACGATTTTACATAAAATGTATATACCTACATATGTTTGAGATAGTAATTTCTCTAATTTAAATTTATCATTCAATTGTAAAAAAAAATCACTGCGCATAAATAAGCACATTTCGATGGTTCACAGATAAGTTTAGCAAGTAAAACTTCATAAATATACAATAACAGCAATAGAATCCACCAATGCTCAGTTTAACCAACATTCTAAAACTAAATCCCGACACTCTTCTCAGTATCGTCGCCACGCGATGGAAATAGGAAATTATTTTTTTTAATGGGGAAGTTTGTCGTGTCCGCCAATATTTTTGTCGTCATGGATGTGTCGACCGTGATTGGTCGTGAAACACCCGCGTCGTTGCAGAAAGCGCTATTGCGATTCCAGCGCCACGCGAGTCTTGTCCATGTTATAAATAGAGACCCGGGAATTTCGCGGATTCATTTAGTCGCAAGCTAGAATGCAAACCTTCACACTCTCGCACTGTGTTCATGATCGGACCGCAGTTGTTTGGACACGCCCCTCTACGACCGCGAGCCAACGATGCCCAGCTGGGAGAGAAAATAAGCGAATCAAGTAGTGCCAAATAACAAGGATAAAAAATGTTCTCGCTAAGAAATCAACCAATGGGAAAGTAAACACGGGTCGAGCACACCTATAACTTTGAATTCTATCCTGAGGCCAGAGGAATCCGCGAAAATTCCGGGTCTCTAGTTATGAAGCACGGATCAACAGCAGCAGTTGCCTCGAGCTATTTGAGGAAACCTCGGGAATGAAGAGAACTGGAGGAAAGGAATTGCTATTGAGGAGTCCCGTGGTCCCGCCTGTGTGTCCCGACCACTGCACCGGCTGCACCAGACGCGCGACGCGAACGCTTGCTCCCACCTATCTTTGAATATATATACTGTATAGAAGTCGCGAGTGGATAGGATTTACTCTACGTTTTTCAGAAGCGTATGATGAGCAGCCTGGGAACTTCACCGCTGCAGTGCGCTGCCGTAACGCCCTGCATCGTCTTAGGTTGTTATTTACACGTTAGAGCGCAGCGCTGTCGCCCGCTGTCATTCCCCCGCACCCCCCACCTATCATTAACTGCAGTTCAAGGTCGTTCAACGGGAGGGGGAATGGGGTGTTTGAAGAGTTCGACACTTGTCCGCTAGGGACCACCACAAGTCGATGCCCTAGAGATGGTGGCGAATGCGGCGGTGAATTAACCAACTACCTCAAAACCCGTATTAGAAATTTTAACCTGGGCTGGCGACTTCTATACAGTGTATATATTCAAAGCACCTATGCACGCAGGCTTTCGGCCCGCGCGGCGTGCTGCGCTGCGACGACGAGAGACCCATGTCCGGCCTGAGCAGCCAGACGGGCCTGGACGGGGCCACCTTCAACCCCATCTACTTCTCCTTCCCCTCCCGCTTCAAGCTCGGCTACTACTACGAGATGGAACACTTCCTCGACTATCTGCAAGGTAACGCATATCGGAACAAGGAAAAAATATATATGTGAGAGCGAGTCGGGTCGTTACCACAACGCCGAACGCACAATAAAGCCGAATAAAATAACGCCGAATGCCAAATTGACCGCAACGCCGACAGCTAGAAAACTGCTGTGTACCACAACGCCGAAATACGGTAACGCCGAAAAATGTTGCTGCGGGGAGTGGGGGGGGGGGGGGGGGGGGGAGGGGGGCACACGAGCAAAATGAAAAACAACTGAATGAATTTGTGTGCTAACCTCACCTAACATAACCTTTGTGGCAGTCCTGCAATGGCATTTTTCGGCGTTAATGTATTTCGGAGTTGTGGTACACAGCAGTTTTATAGCTGTCGGCGTTGTAGTCAATTTGTCATTCGGCGTTATGGTTTTCGGCGTTATTGTACGTTAGGCGTTGTGATATTTCGGCGTTGTGTTGCGTCCCCGAGCGAGTCTCTCAGTGCTCGCCAGAGAAATGTCTTCCGATGAAGCGGTTTTGATAAATTATATTTTTGAAAGATTTTTTTAAATTTTAGTTTTCATTTAAAAACGGTAATACACGCAATAGAAAATCTTGGTGTGATTATAGTCCAAACTCTAAAGTATAATATAACCAATAATAAAATTTGGCCATGTTGCGAGTCGGTCTCGGAGCTAAGCGTCGCACGGTGTGGAGGTACGGAACACTTGGTGCGCGAGTCCGACTTCACTTGACCGGCTTTTTTAAAGTTAAATTTAACTGTTGAACCGCGGGTCGCAGCTAGTCCAATATAACAAGAACATTATGCAACGTAAATAATTAATAAAGACTATGTTTTTTAAATGTCATTATTAATTAAAATGAATTATAATAAAGATTTAGACTTGATGTAAGCTTTTGGACATACGCCATTGCTAAGCACATGCATGTCTGTAGAAGAAAACTACAAAAAAACCCAAATGACAAAAACACAAACTAAGCAAAAAATTGCTGTTGTCAGGATATAAACACCACTCAATACTCCACAACAGGAATATGGTCAACAAACAAAAGAGTCGCACATATGTTTGCGTACCATGTGCGTCTTTGCCTGAGGACGGCAGCAGATAGCAGTTCCCGAAACGTCGCTTGTTTCTGTTTTAGAAAACTGTTGTGTTTGTTTCGTCTTTTCGCTTTGTCGTGTTTTTGTCTCGTTTTGACTGTTGTGCTGAAATTTTTTGGGTTCAATATTTTTGTGCTGTCATCATTTGTGGGGGTTTTCTGTTTTTGGAAAACTATTGTGTTTGTTTCGTCTTTTCGTTTTGCTGTGTTTTTGTCTCTTTTCATCTGTTGTGCTGAATTTTTTGGGTTCGGTAATTTTGTCTGTCATCATTTGTGGTTTTTTTTTTCGTTCCGTTAGTCCATTTTTCTTTGTTTGTTGACCACATTCCTGTTGTGGAGTATTGTGTGGTGTTTATATCCTGACAACAGCAATTTTTTTTGCTTAATTTGTGTTTTTGTCATTTGTGTTTTATTGTAGTTTTCTTCTACAGACATAAATGTGCTTAGCAATGGCGTATGTCCAAAAGCTTACATCAACTCATGCACTCCCATTGCACGAATCTTTCAAAGATAATACAACTATCTATATTATAATCAATATGCGCGGCGGCGGACTGCAAACGAGGCCTTGTGTGTGTCGCGCGCAGGCAAGACCACGAAGATGCTGGTGGAGGACCACGAGGTGCTGGCCGTCAGCAAGATAGCGACGGCGTGCGACGAGGCCGCCAGGACGGGGCGCACCGTGGACATCACGTGGAGCAAGGACGAGCTGCCCCAGTGAGCGAGCACCGGCCCTGCGCCGCCCGCCGCCGCGCTCACGCCGAATCTCTTAACATTCACGGAGCACAATTCCCAAACGTTTTGCAAAAAAAAAAAAAAATAATAATAATAATAATAATGCAGTGGAAAAATAAGACATTAAATAACATCATTTCTTTCTGCGTTTTTTTTTTTTTTTTACTTAACATCTCCCAGAAAAAAGTATTTTAAAACCCGATGTACACATTTATCAGTGTGTTTAAACAACATAGCCTACTGTTACGAATCAAGGGTAATAAAGATCTGTTGGGGGGGAGGGAGATATAGCCCAGTTAATTAAATTCTAGGTCTATTTTGAATCATGAACTTCCTCTAAGTCAGTCCGCAAAGGCGTATACAGGAGTGATAAAGGTGGCGGGGAGGAGGGGAGAAAGCGAATACAAACAAAATATACTAACATATTAATTGTTGGTGTTTCAACACTTTTAGAGAAACTAAATATGAAATACAGACACTGCGACATTTGTTTATTACTATGTGGGGCACCACGGACCCTTCTGCCTAACGGAAAAGACCCTATGCCGAAAAATTGCTTCCCCTCTCCCCCCCCTTCCTAACCGTTTTGAGCTGGATACGTCATTGTCTGCCCACAACTGCAGCAGCAGCAGCAGCAGCTACATAAGTAGCTATGGTGGTTGTAACAGTAGTAGCACTAGCAGCAGCAGCAGCAGCAGTAGTAGTAACAGAATAGAAGAATAGAGTAAGTATCGCTAGAAGTAATGGAGCCTAGCTCGACAGTGTCTTCCTTCCACCGCTCGTCTCTGTCCGCGCACCACCGTCGCTCCACTCACTCTTGACGCTGCACCATATATTCCACTCTCAGACCGCTTGGCCCATCTGCTTGCCAGTCGTCGCCCTCCAACTGACTCATTAATAGAGAAAAATTAGCTGATGGATAAAACTGTAGCTAATCAACTGGGCTATCCTTTCCGGGACCTGTTTTCCCACTCGTATAAATATTATCTCATACCCTTCTCGAAAACAATTTTCATACAACCATTTATTCCTGCTAGGCGTAAAATATAGTGGTTGAAGGATAAAAAAAACTTATTTAGTCCCTTAAAAGGAATTTAAAAAAAAAAATTGATAAAATGAACCAATATTGCAAGGGGTAAAAAAAAAAGATTGTACGAGAAATATATATTTTAATTAGAAGAAATAATATCAAATCTGCTCAACATTTAAGTAATCCTTCTTAATATTAACAAAATATGTTATCTAAAACTTTTTTGATAGCTGCAAACCTTAAGCGAGGGGTGAATATATTTGTTTAGTGCTTAGTTGATTGGACCAAGTGGGTATGTTATTATTAGTGAGGTTATACAATGAGCACAGTACAAAACCTACCTACCTGCACCAGGCCTATTTCAAGCTCGCAACTATATCATTATCGAAAATATCCTAAATGGTAAGAAAATGCTAGATAGGTACATAGAAAACATTCACAACATTTTGGCTGCAGCATGCGATTATTTTAAATAGAATAATGGAGAACATATAGAATATTTTGTACATTGAAGTTTTGTAATATTTTAGAAGTTTCTAGAATGCTCCCAAAGTTTCCAGAACATTTCAAAAGAAATAAGTAGTTTTAAATCTACCTGCGCCTGTAGGCTACGCCGAAAGGATTTTTTAAATTTAATTTCATGAACCACCGTATTTGCTGCAGTCCTCTACCACAGTTGAAAACCAGAAGGGAAAAAATGGACAAGAGCGAAGAAACCTTGCAGCAAGCGTGTTATCAGTTTATAAGCGGTCACGTCCGGCAGTAAACAACTAAAGGTTGAAAGTGGTCCAAGTGATGCGATTTGTTGAAAAGTTTGTGTATTTTTTCAACTCAATTGTAGCCACCATGCTCGCCCACATTCAATAACCAATAACACAGAGTTCAGGCGGAATTACAACAGCCCGTCGCTTCCGTCCATTAGCCACATGACCTGCAGCCAATCAAATGGCCCTGAAAATTATATCCGTCCGTCCGTCAAAACCTTGGCATGGTCTAACTTTTGACGGGCAGACGGATGGATTACATCCATGGTTTCGGCCTCGGCAGTCAACTGTTACCAGGATCATTGAATATATATAATGTATAGAAGTCGCGAGCCCAGGTTAAATTTTCTGTCCGGTTTCTCAGAAGAATTGTTGTAGTTCCAAGCTCCGCCGCTGCGATCGCTTTCATCGCTGGGTATCAGCCGTATACGCCCCTGGTGGTGTTTGGCAGAACTTGGTTAACCAGCCCAGTCGTGACATCATCCTTCACCTCCCCTCCCCCCCCCCTCCCCCCCCCCCCCGGGCACACAACCAGCCCTTCGAAAATCCAAGACCAACGATTCAAATTACCCGGCAGGTCTTATCAGCATCTTTAGGCGACCTTGAAAAGGAGCTTCCTTTACCGTCGTTTGAGAATGATGAAATCCCAAAAGAAGCTAGCCACGGAAATCACTGAATTATGGGATTCTGTACCCGAGTGAAGTGAAAATTAGCTATTAAAACTTTGTATTGGGCCAATAGTCAGTGTTCCGTTCAAAATATGGTTTTATTTTTAAAATACTTATTTTAACTATATTTCGCGTTTGTACAAATTTACTTTTAGATATTGGCAAGGAAAATCAACATACCTTAAACAACCTTCTCTTATTCAACGTTATCTATTAAGTAGTAAAAGGGGTAGATATTATTTTAAAAAATAAAAAAAATGGAACTCACTAAATAAGTATTGGCAAGATATATATAAATTCAATAATAAAATACGCATATTAAAATTTTTTGTATTTAACTTTTTTCGGTAATAAAAATTCAGGATGATTTTGGTTTAATTTGTTTACGTATATTGCTATATTTTCTCAATCACATAGAAAAGGGAAAAGAGTACATCAGTGAAAATTCAAAAATTTAGTTTAAGTAATACTAGCCATACCAAAAAATCAATATGCGAGATAAGAAATTTGGCAACTGCTCTACATTTCAAATAAAAATGCATTGGTTTCATGAATACTGAAATGTATGCGTAATAAGGCATATTATGTTATTATCCTAAGCATGACTATAACTAAAAAAATTACAGTAATTTAAAACGATGGCAGTCTTAACATACAATAAGTGCGCGAGTCTTAGTTTATATTTTAATTGGCTTCTTCGTCAGATGGAAAAGAGTTAAGATTTCATCAAGGAAAAATATATTCTCAAAGTCACTAAACCGGGAGATAGAAAATAAGGTAGGTACCTACTTAATTTTAAATAAAAGTTAAAATAGGCTTACGCTAAACCAATTAAAAATAAGTCGTAAAAATATTTTTATTTATTAAATATGTTCTATACTTGACAGTTCTTTGTGTATAATTCTTCAAAAATCTTTGGAATTTAATACATATTTTTCTTAAAATGGTAGAATATCAGCAATACCCGGAAATTACGTGAGCAAAGCCACGGGTTATTAGATATACTTTTACTATAAAATAAAAACAACTATACATTTGTAGTTCACGAATGTGATATTTTGTTTATTGCTTCACAACATTCATTTGCCAGTCTCAAATTTCATCGTACCACTTGTCAGAAATGTCACCAAAAATGAGAGATAGATTTTTTTTGACGAATTTCAAATACGAGGAAACCTTTCGCAAGATTTTTTTCTTCGCAGTAGTCACTGGGACACAATTAATTTAAATCCACTAAGATAATAAAATTGTATGTATAATGATTTGTTTTTGTATATTTATATAACTTCCCAACTAATTTTTAATGATTTTCATGTGAATAAAAACTTGTAAAGCAATTTAATTAACTGTGTCATAATTCTTCTGATTAGATGGAAATACAAACTTTTCATCCGTAATATACGATGATAATATATATATATATTATTGCAAAATAATATTCACTGTTCAAATGCAAATTTAAATAGATTATTCATACATGTTTCCTGATAATTAATGGTTTAACATAATAATTTTTAGTATAAAATCCTTTTTCTCTTGTGTTAAAATGGGTTGCTAAAATGAGGAATTATAAATTTATCACTTACTAAGTCCGTTCACAGATTTACACAAAACAGCAATGTAGATAATCTTTTTTGGTAGTTTCTAATTTTCTGCCCTGAATAACATGAATTTGGTTGAATTCATACCAAAGTGAATTTTTTGAACAACTTAAATTGATGTCATAAATAAATATTTATTTTATATTAAAAATCCACAAACTGTTTTTAAAATATAATATTTATCACGCCAGATGGAATAATAAACAAAAAATAGCTGTTATATGTTGTCTGTGTTTAAAGAATTGTATTATATTTAATGGAAATAATATTTACCTTTAGGTTATTAAAATAAAATATATTTGTATTCAAAATACTTGCGCATCGTTTTTACGAGCATAACTTGTGTATCTAACCTCAAAGCAAGGAATATAAAGAGTGGCAACTCAATGCTATAACAAAAACTCTTATTTTCTTTGGAGATCCGGTAAATATGCGTTATTTATAAGCAACTTAACATAGTAAATCGTTAACTTTTCAGATCTATGTTGGCAAAATTGATTTTTTTTTAGTAGTCATTCGTTACTGGGAATATTCACCATATAACGTTTATGATTATTTATTTTGAATTACGAAACAACCAAAACATTATGTAAAAATGCTTCATCTTATGTTAAAAAAAATTATAAACTGCATAGCCACAAAGTATGACATCATACCATTAGTTTCAGTTACTAATAACATTACGTGCACGCGTTTGAACAGTCATCGCAGCCATAGTTGTTTCATAGCTACCAAAATCATTCAACGTTGTCAAGAATTATTCCAAATTATGTTTTGCCATTTTACTCAATGCGCCACTCCGTTAACACAACATTTTATAAATTCTGAACTACGAATGTCAGTATTTTTTTTTTTTTTTACGTTATTACGTTTAAGAAATTTCTGTAGTTTTCTTATAATTAAAACTTAAATTTTGATGTTGGCATCTTTTAACCGCACTTTTATTTCGGTGGCCGTACTCCTCCAATTCAGTTGCGCCCGCCGGTATCTAAGCGCTCGGATTTCAACAAAAGGCACCGCCTCTCGATAGAGTGAGACAGAGAATTACGCGCATGACCTTGAAAAAAGCGACGCTACAGCGCTCTGGCGTGGAAGCTGGTAACTACGAGCACCCTCTTGTGGAAAGAAGAGCTGTCTAGCGGCGGAGCTAACAACTACCACAGTTTTGGATCCGAAAATTGGAATAATAAATCCTATCCCCTCGCGACTTCTATAAGTTATATATATTCAATGCCAGGATGCAGGCCTGTGGTGTTTGTCAGCCATTCAGATGTTTTGTATAATACACTAACTAATGCCCAGCATGCGTTGCAATGCCCAATCATGTTTTTTTTTTTTTGTAATTTGTTTGAAGTAGGTACACATATACAAAGAATATCTCCATCTCTCTCTATCAGTCTTTACCTCTCTATATCTCTCTATATAACTTAATATATAGTTTTATCTATATTTTTACCTGTCATTGGTGTGGCACAGGTACCATATAAAAACACGCAATGTATTCGTATGGAAAGTGTTAAAATCTCATAATCGGCGAAGAACTTTCAGAGATGTAAGATTTTGAACGAACAAACATTTACATTTTTATTTGCACAGATAACATTGCGGTCATTAATCAAATAATTTAATCATGGCTATAAATTTCCCACAGGGAATGCTAATACAAAACGTACATAAAAACATCAATAGCAAACAAATTCTACATAAATCTCAGAGAAAAGTATTCTGGGAAAATATTCTGACGAACGAATGAAGTCAAGATGTGAGTCGCTTGGCTAGATGCGTGACGTTGATGGACAATGACGGACTAAATAGTGACGGATGGAGGGGACTGGCTATTGAAATTTTGCTTTTAGAAATTGTCAGGAGATGGCATGCTGTAACATGGTTGAAGTCACTTTCGACCCTCACCATTGACATATTGCAAAACTTGAAACGTTACGGAAATGGTGCTTGACCACTCCTGACGATTGTAAGTAAGTATGAATTAGAATTTACGTCTTTAAACACAGCCACTTCAATAGAGTACAGTCCTTAGAACTGTTTCGGGTGTCCCTAAAACATGGCGCGCACCATTGTTTCAAGTTTCTTGGCTTGTACGCACTGCAGTCGTCATCAGCTAATCCTGCTGAGGGACTTATTTTTTTCCCCCTAACCTAACTAAAAACTAAGTGTGTTGGGGAGGGTTCCGGGTTAGGGAGGGAGACTAAGTGCGTCTCAGGCCGAAGCCCATACGCTCTAAACATGCAGGAGAGGTGGCATGCATCGTGTGCTAGGAGGGGGATTGGCCAGCCATGGCAGCGATTGGCACCATGACTAATTCCCCTCACTGACTAAACTAGACTAAAACTAGATTAGTTGAGCGCAGGTAAAACCTGCATAGACACAGGGAAAACCCTGGGCTCTGACATGCGGGATGCAAAAGTTTAATGCATTAAAATCAAGCAGGAAGCTTACTGGAAACAGAAGGATGGATCTGGAAGAAGAGTTGGACAGAGTAGAAAAGAGTCTACCATGCGGGGGGTTGGGGGCTTGGACATGGCTGTCCGCATTGTCTGGGATCAATGTGCATTGATTGGCTAATCAACAGGCCCAGAATTCTGAACGGGCCAACCGGGAATTGCCCAGTGTGTCAGTTCTTAAGGAGCGGGAGATTTTGAGGTGCAAAAAATACGAAAAAAAAAAATAAAATAAGGGACGGGAAAAATAAGTTTTTTTAAACAAACATTTGGTAATGAATTGATTAAAAAAACATTTTCAAGGGGAAATGTTAGTGTATACTAACTATTGCAGTGCACTTAAAAATATTAGCACTTAAAAACAAATACTTTAGAAATAGATTTAAAACTTGTTTAACAATATGCAGTATCATATTATACTACGGTAGTTATAACTGTCTAAAATTGCAACAACCATTCACAATATTTAAATAAGAAAAAAAGACAAATAGCCCATGCCTTTGGAAAACCTTTGTATTTAGTTTCATAATTTGCTGTTTTA
Source organism: Bacillus rossius redtenbacheri (assembly GCF_032445375.1). NCBI lineage: Eukaryota > Metazoa > Arthropoda > Insecta > Phasmatodea > Bacillidae > Bacillus > Bacillus rossius. Next base: position 64,805,063 of record NC_086333.1, on the reverse strand, counting down.
AAACTGTTAGTAAATAAGTTTGAATTAGTAAAATTATATGATGTTTGGCCGTTTGGGGGGAACTAAAAAAAATTATCTGCCCAGTCGGGGCGTGCTACTCAGGAAACACACACAACTCAGACAAGAGTATATAAAGACAAGAGGACATCTAAAACCCTCAGTAGGATGCTAAGCTGATGATGGCGATTGCAATGTGGTTCAAAACGTCGGTGAAACCTTTGCCCTTGACGCGGCTAAATCCCGCAAGCCAATAAACGTCATTGCACTGACCATAAGTCAGACAAATAGCTTCCTGCAGTATCCATGTATGCGTGGTGATCCCTTGTTCAGTTACACTTTCCTACAGAAAAAAATTATGCTAATTCTCCTTTTGTTTTTCTTAATATAGTCCAGGAAACAAAACCCTAAAGACGCAAAAACCTGTGAAAAAATTGTCAGAAGCTTAAGGTAACTAATATTGCGCTAGCATGCTGTCACCAAAGTAGGTACTAGTGACCCTCTATCTGTGCTAGTTTCACTAATATACCATCCTAAAGGTTAAAGAATAAATAATAAATTATATTAAAGATTATTTTTATGTTGAGCCCTTCATCTTGATGTAAATATATTTTTTTTATCATTATAAGCAACTGTTTAAGTACGGTAATTGCCAGTTACAACTTAATATGTAATAATTACAATTAGTAGTAACAGGCTATCATTACACCATTAAAATGCAATTATTATAACAATAAGAAATACACCACTCACCACATACATTATATAAAAAATGATCTCAGCAAGGATGATGATTCATTTTACTTCGCACATGACGTCCCTATGCTTGCCAAGGCAGGATGATTCTTCGGTGGTTGGCCATTGCCTTCCGCGGGATATCGGTGAAAGGGACATCACAAACACCCAATCCTGAACCCAAGGAGAAGGTTTGAAAAATTCCCTCCCTGGCTGGGAATCAAACCCGGGGGCCCCTTGGCCCACCAGCCAGACACACCAGCCACTAGACCAAGTGGGTGGACGACTTCAGAAATAAGTAAACATAATTCACTTCAAATTAATACTTTATAAATAATAGATAAAGATATAATCAAACAAATAAATACACAAATACAAAAAAACTCTGTAATATTGTAACCAGTAGCGGATCCAGAGGGGGGGCTAAGGGGCTCAAGCCCCCTCCAAAAGCATCTGGGTCCACTATTGTTTTAGTGTTTGCCTTGATAAAGCCTAGCCTCAGCTGGGTCAAGCCCCTCCCAAACCAAAATCCTGGATCCACCACTGATGTGTAACTCAAAGTCGAAATCAGCTTTAGTTATTGAAAATCTGCTATTACTTGGCAGCAATGAACAGCAAACTCTTTCTCTCCCAATAAATAAATAAAAAACCACTGTACACCCATACCCAGCATGCTTTTTCCTGTTTTCTTGAAAAGAACAAGGGAAAGATTATTTGAATAAACTTTTTCTTGGTTGAAAAAATTCTAAAAGCTCTCAGGGCACTTTCTCTTCAGCAGTAAAAGTAAGATTAATGCATCAATGCATATATGTGTATGCATGAAATGTATATACGTTACGTTAATATAAATAAATACCTCACAGTAGTTACAAATGTTCTAATTATTTTTTGTTTAAATCACACACACACAATCTTCAGTCTACATATTCCATTTTCCCATGAGGGGAATCACAAACAACATTTAAAAGCAACATAAAAAAAAAATATTCAAAGAAGATTGCAAGTGTTTTAATAGAGAAAACAATTTATATTTTTAACATTACCATTTCACACACTGATAAAGTACATCAGTGGTCATGAACTTATTTTAACAGTAACATCAGGAAACAAACAAATTGTCTGCAAAAATGTAACACTTGAAAACATTAGCACACATACATTGTTACACTTACACTTGTTTTGTGGTAGAAATACAACATTTTGATTTTATTTTGCTTCTGTTTTCCACATACTATTCACAAATTTAGACTTTTGTTTATGGCATCAGCTTTAGATGTTTTTTTGAGGCTATAATTATTTGTAAAATTTCTTTTCACATAATTATAGTATTAAATGAGGAAATATGGGTAATACAAAAGCTTCCAACAGCTATTTAATAATGCCAGTTAGTAATACAGTTCTGTGAAAAAAAAAAAAATATTGTGAGACCAAGATGACATTTCATATGTTCTTCCAACATTCATACTTTTACTATTGCTTTAATTATCAATAACTGTAAACAGTTGAGATCATGATAACCAGCTGACACATATTTACACACTAAGTTGTGTATTAGTTGTCTGTGTCCAGTAAACAATATTATGTGCCACATAATAATTTCTTGCTTCTGACAAGCCTCATCAACTTATTGTTCATTCCTGTATCATTTTCAAATAAGGTTTGTATTGTTAAATCTCAATATGAGATTACCTTTATCCTTCAAGAAATAGCTTAAACACAGTTGCTTTGTTATATTTATGCACGAGTCTCTATGCCCACGACGCAAGATATGTGAAACCATGGAGTTACGAAGTTATGATTGGGATCGCCATATAATAATATCCTAAAATAACATGACTTTATAAGCTAATAAAATAAAAATTATATAGTCGAGTGATCTATGCAACTAGCCAGATCTACTATAATAGATGAACCAAAGCAGCATGCACGTAGCTGAACTATTTATAAAATATAAATATACCATGCGGATGTGCCTACGCGCTTATAGCTACATGTCCCATCGGAAATGAACAATAGTTGTACGTCGATGGTTTGTATCGCCATAAAAGTTTAAATACACAATAAATTTATAACACTTCACCTGTCAATATTATGCAATTTCCCTTTTTACGTCCAGTTTGTTGTTCACCCATACCTCATTAAGTTGTTTACAAACATATACCTAAATAGTTTTGGCAGTTATCTCATAGAAAAGAGCCTTGGCAAAACCAATTTACTTCGCAGCTTCAGAGATTTCACAGCATGTCCTCTGTATACTCCTAGCCAGAGCCGTCAAGAATATGTGACAAGGGAGAAAAATAGTCAAGGTTCGGGCACCAGAATTAGAAGGGGAAGGGAGGGAGCGTTGGTTTCCGACATTATTTAATGCGTAAGTTTATCCTGAATAGTATTAAATTTACAAGTTTTATTGCAAATAGAATTAACTGGAAAACATACAACTTATGCGGTACAATCTGATTATGTTTACAGTTGTATCCATGTTAACATTTACAGTCTTAAGATTTTTTAAATTGTGGTGTTTTAAAAAGTGTACATTAGGTAATGGGGAGGGGACCCTTAATTTGTCTTGACGACCATGCTCCTAATTTCATGTATCATGTATAAACGTGCCTATTTTATTTACACAAATAAAAACATTGCTAAAAAAAACAGAAATTATTGCAAATTTTGCAACTGAATGATCAATGCAGCCAAACTAACAATGATGAGGTGGAATGTATGAAAGTATAAGAATACCTATCCTTCATGAAACATATACACTCGCCTCTCGAAGTAAGCTGTTCTATTAGTGTAGTTTTGTAACAATTTCCTTTCACATGAATTTTTATATCCACGCGTGCACAATGGCAATAAAGCATTACATATAATGCAACAAATTAATAATTTAACGAATCAACAAACAATATTTTGCTTTTCCTTAGTAGCAATTCACTTTTTTCATTACATATTTATTTCCGACGCCCAAGTGTTTAGCAAAATTTTTATAGTCTGCTATCCCGCATGTCCACAGGGATAGTTCACCTCGCGCACAAAAAACTTAATATATTGTGATTAAGTAAATAAATAAGGGAAGCCTAAGATAACACCTCCTCATTTACATACACAAAAATCAGTGTTCAAAGTTGGGAACTGTTCTTCTGGAAAGGATAAATATTATTTTAGAAAATTACTGTAACCCAACCAAACCTGTTATGATCACCTGGACCTGTGAGAAAAAAAATTACATTCACACACACACCTCTACACACACACACCCCCCCCCCCCCCCCCCACACACACACCATATTTACCAGAAAATAACGTGACTCTGAATATAATGTGACCCAAAACATTTGGATTGGAAATTGCAATTCAAGTACATAGCATTTGAAAATTATTGTAAATTATTAAAATTATCCTATATTTACTAGACCTTTCTGATGCCACTTTCGATAGTACAGCATGAAACACTAAGCAGTAGTTAGTTTTATGACTGTAGTTCAAAAGCAGTGGTGGCTGTTCAGAAAGCAAAGCATGTGGTGATACAGGATTGTCACTTGGGAGGCTTCCCCAGCTGCCAGTGAAAAGAAGCGGATCGAACCCTCGACAAACTCCATCTCTCATATGTCACATCTGTGCAGAGGTCCAGAAAGCTCCAAACTAAAATGGCATGAGTGATCAGTTTACTAAGTGGAGGTTCAGGAGGAGGTAATTAATTATCTAAAGTGGCATAAGTAACACATTTATGAGACAGAGCCTGTAGTTCTTCAATTAAGGTGTTCCCAGTAGCAAGATACAAGTTGGCGATTATAATGCGACCCCCACTTTTTATTTTCCAGTTTTGGTAAAAATTGTAGCATTATGTTTAGATAAATACAGTAAATCCTTACTTACAAAATCTGGGCGTGTGACTAATGATGTGTTAGTGTGCATTTTACCTTTTCCAGCCAATAATCAGTTAGAGCTATAAGATATTGACAAGCCAAAAAGTGTGTTAGCAACAGGATATTCCCAATCACCATTATTCTCTTTACAAGACACAAACTGATTTTACAGCATGCATTACACAAGTGATTACACATAATTTTAATTTTACATCATCACCACAAGAACATGTAAAATATGGTGTTGTTAAAAATAAAATCACAAATATTTACAATAGTATTCATCTTTTCTACTAATGTAAATTATGTGATTAAAACATTAATATGATCAAAATTAATCTCAAGTCTTAAGAGAAAACAGAATCTCCAGATGCAACATAAAACACACACGTCAGGAACAACATATCTTTCGACAATTCTCATGTATCTTCATGTCAACGAAGACAATAAGGAGTAAATACTACTAGTTATTAATTAATTAAATATTTTGATGATTGGTACCACACAACAACAGTGCGACTTATGGTCACAACTCATGACAATCTTTAATTGGAAAATTATGTACTACTTAATAATGATAATGGACTAATGGTGTTGTAAGCACGAGGAAATTTTATAGGAGGGTTCTATTGTCATTAATGATTAGAATAACTGTAAAAATATCTGTAATAATGCTTTAATATTTTTTAACTTTGGTCGAGTGAAGCTACATTTTAATTTATTCAAATGCAACTGTAAATTTTTTAAATAATTTAGTGCATAGCAAAAATCAGTTAGTGCAACTACTTTTACGTAGCATCACTCAGAATGCTAAGATAAACATAATAAAAAAAATAGTTTGGACTGTTAATAGTATTTTATAATTATTTTGTTGGCAGCAACTCTCTAAGAAATTAAGTCCTAGTTGAAAATCCTTACGAATTTAAATAAAACACTTTGCAGTCACATTTTAATAAATTAATATTATAATTTTTATGGTTTAATTTACTTTTTTTTTAGTTCACACTATTAATTTAATATTTTATGTTTTATTTGAAAAACAGTATTTCAAATGTTATGAAAACTAACACACATCTCATGAGCCATATGTTTTGCCATGGACATTTAGCATAGTTATAAAAAAGTAAACACACAAAAGCTCGTCTAATTTTAAGAAATACCTGTTGCACTACAACTTTAAAAACTTCACAAAACTACTGCAGGGAAAAACCCACATCACACCACCACACTCAAAAATACTAAATTTCTTCATGTCCAACAATTATCGTAGGCCAAGCAATGGACAACTCTTTCAGTGCTAAAAATCAATATATTTCAAGTACATGTATAAAATATACTACATTTGAGCATTATTAACCACTGTTTAACATGTGAACACACTGAACATATAAAATACACTATGTACATTAAGAAACTAGCACAGTAAGTGTTAGCATGAGAATGAACAACTGTTTACTATCCAATGCACAATGTTTTTTATCTGAAGTTCTGTACATTTGAGAAAAAAAAAGTCAAACTGAAATTTAATTCCTTGCTTACCACTGTGATTCTCATCTCAATATAGTTGATGAGATAATGAATTAAATATTTATGTACAGCAAAATCCCCAATGGTCAATATGAAAACTAAAATATTCATATAGAATGTATCCACTCACAAAAAATGCAAACATATTAACACACATGCATTCCTACTTTCTTACACCTCATTCTGAAAACAATGCGAAAGTTGACTGGAACAAAATGTTTTGTACATCTTACAACCATCTACAATTAATTTATTTATTGCCTTATTTTAAGTCGTGGAATTAAGGCGGAATGAAACTGAAAAGTATATAGAAATTATCTGTAAGTACTATCATTAACTACCACATAGGTACAGTGAAAGCTCATCTGGTACGTTCCAGACCACAGCTGTGCTGGATTACTGATCTTTCGGAAGTATATAATATCAATATAACTTGAACAGGAATAACATGAAAAATATATGATATATCAGGGTGAATACAAATTGTTTTATGAACCAATTTCAGTACTTTTGTAAAACCTTTTAATAAAATCTCCTTACACCTTTTATTACATCACAGGGGTCACATTGTATTTATATGCAGAATTCAAAATAATACATAATAGATCTATTATTGACAAAATATGCAAAATTTTCTGTTTTCCCTAATCTCCTGGAAAATATCAAACCTGGGAGGCTGAAATGGTACCGGATTACAGAATAAGCTGAACTGAAGCAGCAATGAAATTATTTTTAAAGGAAACAAGGAACTTCACACATCTTCAGAAAGCAGAACCCTTTAACTACGCACGCAAACATTTTAAAGATAATTTTTTTTTTACAAATTACTATTAATCAAAACCAGAAGCAACCAAATAAAATTGTTGAAGAAGTCAATACAATTGTTTTAAATGCAATGAATTCTGCAGGAACTGCGTGCTAATTAGGTATCAAATTTTTTTTTATAGGACTGTTAAGCATGAAGATATACGAACACTTAGTACCATCTACCAAACAGATACAAGCTACCTCTATTACAAAAGAATATAAAATGAAAAAACACATTTTTTTAAATATTTCAGTCACGTGTGTTCTTTAAAACACTGTTTTACTATTTAGAATAATATTAACAATAGTTTCAATGCACATTAACTATTAAAATTATGTCAAAGTAAGGGTAATGACAGCATCAAATAACAAATATACCTAGGAAAAAATGAGAGCAGTACAAAAATGTACTACAATCTATAAAATAGGTCAAACAAACCTTATAAACTTTGGATGCCATATCAATGACGCACATAACAAACTGAAATGTGGCCAGCCAGGGCCATAGCCAGGATATAGTGAAGGAGTTCTGGTTTATCAATTATATAATTTTTTATGAGTAAATTTTCTTTATGATTGAAATTGAAAAGAAAATTGACTGTCACACTAAGCTCCCGGGAAATAGTGGACTTTTAGAAATCCAACGTTTACACACAGAAATTTAAGCAATGATTTGGCTTGAGAGAAGAAAACTGATCATTTTAAATTTTGGTTTTAATTTGTTTTATTAATTTGTTCTTGTGAAGGCATGACGGCCTATAATGGGGAGGATATACTTGATTGTAGCCCACTAAAGATAACCAAAAAATTTCCTTTCAAAACAATATCTCTGTAACCTTATGCAACTAGATTGCTATAATTGTATTAAGCTATTTTGGCTTTTTTTTTTTAATCCTAGGAGGAAGAGGTCTGGACCCCACAGCCCTTCCCTCTACCTCCCTCCCTGCGCCGGCATAAAATAACAACTAATACAGTACGTCCGTAAAGTTACAATGCACTTTCGACCGGTCACAGGAAAGCAACGAAACAAGACAGATAGAAATGAGAAAGCTTCACCAAATAAAAGGTAAACTCTCCTTTATTTGGCGAAGACTTCACATTTCTATCCATCTCGTTTCGTTGCTTTCCTGTGATCGACCGAAAGTGCGCCATGACTACGGACATACTGTAGATTATGGCTTAGCATATCATTAACATAATGAGCCTTAGATAAGAGGTGATGATCTAGGAAGGAGCATTGATGAAATGCATGGGTGAATGAAATGTGAGTACCCTGATAAAACACCCTGGCTCACTGCCACATCCACTACGATTCCTAGCTGCGGAAAAAAAACAGTAGTTTGACTTTCATAAAATAAGAAAGCTGCTAGGGCAATAAGAAGGTAGAGGTTGCATCCCTCTGAAATACTGTATTCATATAATGTAACTGCAGTGCAGTTTATCCTTCAAGAAAAACCGAAACAAACAAAAACCTACAACAATTACTGAAATTTACCTCAAGCAATTAATTCATAGCCACAGTTACAAAAATATTTTTAAGATTCTGATTTTAGTTACCATATTTTTTATTTAAAAAATAAGCCTGGGAATAAAAACAAAAATAGTTCTGAAGCTAACTTCTTCAATAATTTATTTCCAAAAAGATCTTATGAACACGGGACATGATTCATGTGAGCCTATGAAAAGTGTTATTTGTTAAAATATTTATTTACAATATCTACAAATTGAAAAATGAACTCCATAAAACAAATAATTTTTTTTTGGGTACACTATCACAACCTTTACAGGTATAAGTTACTCCACATTTAACAATCTTCCACACAGCACAGCATTGCAGGAGACAAGATCATACAGTAAGAACTGACTTAAGACTACGAAACACTGAAATTTTTGACACAGCAATATTTTTGCCGTGCAAAGAATTTAAAAAAAAAAGTATGCAACTAATTTTCTTCCCCGGCTCATTTGAATGAGAGATTCGGACTGAAAAGTTAACAAGTATGCTACAAAGTGAGTTGATTAATATTGTTACGAACGCGAGAGACCAGACCACGATGCCAGGTTTGGAGCTGGCTGCCCTGCACTGCCACTGGCGTCACGCGCTGTGTTACGTGCCGTCCACTGACGTAAAGCATGCCACGCGCGCCTGGCCGGATTACAAGGGTCGTCGCTACCCCCTCCCCCTCCCCCTACGCTCCCCAAGCATCATCCTTCCTCGGCGCTGTTATCTATCTCGCTGAGCGGCCTTGGGAATTCCGCGGGCTGCCGCGCGGAATGGCGTGAATGAGCACCACGTTTCTCTATGATTCGGGCGTCGGCCCGGCCCGGGATGACGCGACTGGCCACAGCCGCTCTTGTCGGTTCAAGAAGGGCGCCTCAGGTACTTAAGTAGTGACCCCAGCCTCCGCGGGGGTTCAGCGATGTGTCCCGCGACGAGTTCCGAGCGAGTTTGGAGAGTTCCGCGAGTGAAGGGAAGTGCGGCATCGTGCGAAGAGGGTGCGAGCCCCCAGCGGAGCGACGGGATCGAGAGAGTGCGATTTAGTGACGCCAAACTGTGTGCGGATAGCGCGAGGTAAGGGGCGAACCACTGCTGAGCCTAACTCCAGTGAAGAGTGTGAACTGTGGAACTGACAGACATTTTATAGAACAATTATTTGTTAGTAATGTAAATATTAGTACGTAATTAACAAAAAACTGTAATAAAACTTAATTAGGCTATCCCTTACCAATACAGTTCTCCTCACATTATAAATCGTAACAATATTAATTTTAACATTATACAGTCAAGTAATGAAAGGTCAGCAGCATTCTTATTTTATAATGTACAGTAATGCATAATCCTTATGCATGTGCAAATGATAGCATATGCCCAAATATAAAAAAATATACGAATACACAAACACAAAAGACAACATACAATATAAAAAATCCAAATAAATATGAACAGATATACTGAATTTCAAACCTTAATAAAAAACACAAATTTCAATGAAAAAAATTTCAATTACTAATTAAAAAATTTTCAAAAGATATATTTTACAGTGAGTAGTTGATAGGACAAGAGAGAAACCTGACTCTTTGCAGTTCTAGTTGAAGCCTGGTCTTTCAGACATATCCCGAGAGTCCACATTACGACTTGTTGCAAGGGACATCCCAAGGAAGGGTAAGAACAAAAAATCACCAAGGAGGAAGACAACAAGGAGAAATAACACACAATGGATCATGGCATGCACAGAGCATACATAGTACAGTAAAAGCTCAGTGTTGGTGATTTTGCCGAATTATGTAACGTCTCTGTAGTTTAACTGCGTAAAAAATTAATAAAGTACGATATTTAAAATAAGTTGTAATATCATGGTTCGTACCTTCTCGTCCATTAAAAAATTAAGGAGTTTTTAAGGACTCATTTACTTAACAGCATTTTTCACTAGAGAGGTAAAAAAAAAAAACTATTTGAAACATCACAAAATCTCTCAAGAAAATAACAATGTTAAATAATTAATGCACAAAATATTAGTTTGTTGGTTAGTTCAATTCTTACAGATAAGCTTCTTTTGTTCACATTTATCTCTCTTTTGAACACATATCTAACACAAGCCTAGTGATTTTCTGAAATGTGTAGCACTAATATTTAATTTGCTCAATAACAACATTTACTTTAGAAGTTACAAGTTAAGTCAGTACAACATACCTTTTAGTTTAAATGTGTGATACAAAATACAACAAAAAAAAAAAGAGAAAAAATAATCAAAACAATTAAACATAAAATCATTTCACATGGCCCGTAATTTGCCAACTGTTCTGCGCATGCATAAAACGTTGTTTGCTGCCAAGTCAGAATCAAAAGAACATGAAAATACCTGCATACTTGTATGCGCTATCAGTCTTTATTAAGTATTCTTAGTATTTTTAAGGACTTTTTAAGGACATTAAGGAGGTGTACAAACCCTGAACAAGCTGCTCTATGGCAAGACAGATAAATGCGAAACAAACTAAAAACAAGGGCAGTGCAGTGACTCAACCTGGCAGTCAAGGTCACCCTCCCCCCACCCTAAAGTATGAGCAGGAGAGGTCTGACGTGTGCCTGATTGCACAATAAGCTGAGCCAAAGAATGCCCGATTAAAAAGCCCTGACTGTATAAACAGGGTGTACACCACACAAATCTGTAGAATAATTTCCCTCATGTTTCCATGAAATTCTCATGACCACAAATTATGAATTTCCCTGACAATTTTTTTTGGATATTTCACCTATTTTGAAGTTTTCTATAATAAATGAAGACAATTCAGCCTCCACCACCCACATAGCTGTCCCAGTTAAAACAAAACCTCGCATACACCATTTTACAGTGTGTATGATTAAGCACTAGAACACTACCGTCAACTGGGGTGACTTTGTCTACCTTGGGTTGACTTTGTCCCACTACTTGGAAAAACATTTACCTGATGCTATGTCCTTTACCAGTATGAAGAACAAGATGGCAATCATGGATTCCACTAAGTAGAGTTGGTAGTATGAATAAAAAAAATAATGGGCGATTGCAATGTTTACGCAGTTGGTAGGTAATACTGCAGTTATGTTATTGTTTATGTTTTGGTGTTAATATCAGTGGAAAACTTTATATTGCAGCAGATGGTTAAAATTTATTGAGAAAACTGGTAAGTTGTTAATTTTATTCCGTAATATCTCTACTTTAAGAAAATATATAGAAAGTAGGTGTTTTCATTGTTTTATAAAATACAGTTTTGGAATTATCAAACAATAGCATTTTTGCCTGCAGTCAGGGGTGACTTTGTCTCAAACAGATACCTAGTCAGAATGTTTCATTTAAACAAATTGTAAATGACTCGTTTTTATGGGTAGGCAGCACATTTTTTAGGTTATGTTAGGTGGCACATATCTACCTTACTAAGTGTACCAGTACTACATGTAGATGTTTTTATTGTCTGTTCACAGTGACTTTGTAGCTATGGCGCGCAAGTATTGTCATGTAGTGGGTGGCCGGCCCTATAAAAATTATGACAAAAAAACACTAGACAGAGCCATAGATGATGTTGTACAGAAGAGATTGAGCCAACGGACAGCATCAAAAAAGTATGGCATTCCTATAACGACACTAAAAAACAAACTGAAGAATGTTCACACCAAGACACCAGGTGGTCAAAGAGTTTTTAATGAACTGGAGGAACAGTCATTTGTTGACCATCTAATAAAGTTGTCAGAGTTTGGTTTTCCAGTCGATGAAAGTGATTTTCGATGGACTGTGAGAAATTATCTACAGCGTAAAGGTGTGACAGTGAAAAAATTTAAAGATAACACACCAGGCTATGACTGGGTCAAAAGGTTTCTGCGGGATCATCCTGAATTGTCTGTGAGGTTTTCACAAAATATCAAGAAAGTTAGAGCAGTGTGTCAGCAGAAACCATCACGTCATATATTGATCATCTGAGTAAGGAGATTGAGGGGATCCCTCCCAGCCATATATTTAACTATGACGAAACCAATGTGTCAGATAATCCTGGAAACAAGCGTGTAATTTGTAAACGGGGAGCCAAATATGTAGATCGCATATGTAACCACAGCAAATCCTCAACGTCTTTGATGTTATGCGGCAATGCAGAAGGAAAACTGTTGCCGCTCTATGTGGTGTTCAAAGCTGACCACATGTGGTCTTCATGGATCGTGAATGGTCCACCAGGAGCCAGATACAACCGCACAAAAAGTGGGTGGTTTGATGCTGTTGTGTTTGAGGACTGGTTTTGTAGTCTGTTTCTCCCTAGCGTGCGTCATTTACAAGGAGACATTGCTCTCATTGGAGACAACCTTTCCTCTCATATTAGCACACAAGTGTTGCAAATTTGCCAGGAAAAAAGAATCAAGTTCATTTGTCTGCCGCCTAATGCAACCCACTTGCTCCAGCCGTTGGATGTAAGTTTCTATACACCATTGAAAAGAGCTTGGCGATCACTTTTATCGTCTTGGCGTGACTCTGCAGAAGGGTCGAAATTCACAAATATCCCAAAGGATAAACTGCCCAGTCTCCTGAAGTCATTGATGGAGCAGATTGAACAGAACAAAGAAGAAAATTTAGTTTCAGGATTCAGGAAATGTGGCATTGTCCCTGTTGACAAAGATGTAATATTGGCTCGGTTACCAAATGAAGAGGCAAATTCTTCTCTCATTGGAGAAGCTTTCATGGCATCACTTACTGCTCATAGGAACAAGGTGATTGGTGGTGATGCACCTAGGCAGAAAAGGAAGAAACTAAATGTTCCTGCAGGAAGAAGCATCAGTGTAGGGGATGTTGGCCAGTCATCAGTAAGTGAACCACCTAAACTGAAGACATGCAAACAGAATCAAGGACAGAAGACCCCAACAGTTCATGAAGAATCGTCTTCAGACATTGATGGGAATCATGAGGATATTGTCGTCAATGATTCAGATAGCAATCTAGAGACATTTTCCAACTCAGGTGATGACTCCGTAATCATTTATAATCGCGAATCTCTGAAATCTGTGTGCAGCATCAACGATTTTGTCATTGTTACATACAACAACTCACAATATCCAGGAAAGATTGTTGACATCACTGAAGCTGGTCCAACAGTAGATTGCATGGAGCAGGGGAAGAATTACTGGCATTGGCCTCAGAAGCGTAACATCTTGACGTATGAATGGGAGCATATTGTGAAGAAAATCGAACCTCCAAGGCAGGTTTCTGTCAAAAGAAACACACTGTTTGTAGTTCCGGAGTTGAGTGAATATGTTTAATAATAAATTATATTAATTTTGTTTTGTTTATATGTTCAATAATATTCTTCTTTTGTTAATGTGTTCAATCCGAGTTTACATTAGAAATAAATTTTGTTCAAATAAAAAAGCTAGTTGTGTTGTGTTCCTCCCTTCCCCCCCTCCATATGCCCCAATCAAATTCTGAATTTTTAATCCGAAACCATCACAACACTCAAAAAAGGCTTTTGTGCTTCCAAGCAGTGTAAAAATAAGGGTGAGATTGTCCCACTCGTCATTCTATTTGTATATTCAAGCAAAATCATGCCCTGAGACAAAGTCACCCCACGTTGAGGTGAGATTGTCCCACTTTTTTACAAATTATTTTAAAAGGTGAGGACATTTTTTATGTTTTTCATTGTGATGTCAAATTGTTCATTGGAATCTCTTCTATTACATAAAAAATATATTAATGTAATAACTTTTAGCTATTCATTGATTTATGCAGTTTATCAGACAAAGGCAGTGAAAAACGAGCCAAAGTCACCCCAGCTGACGGTACCTAGAAAAAAAAAATGTTTTTAAAGTTTGGGTGATGGCATACCGGACCATGAATTGTTCCCCTCAAATTACTATCACTGAGAAATTTCCATGCTTTTCCAGGTTTTAAAGTAAATTCTCCGATTCAGTTTGTCTTGCACCGAGTTTGAAGGCGAAAAAAAAATTGCAGCCTAGCTACAGAAAAACCTTTATTTTACAAAACTGAAGGAACCAAATTTATGATACCAAATTTTTATTTATTCCTGGAGTGTGTTTGCAATTAAAGTGCAAGAAATTTGTTCTTATCCCCTCTTTTGTTTACGAAACAGCTGGTTCACATGTTCTAGCGGCAAGTCTTACAATACGGTGCCAATTTATTTTATGACTTTCATTACTGATAAGTAGAGACCCGTGAATTTCGTGGATTCAATGACCTCCAGGATAGACTCCAATATCCTCTACACACTCGGGCAAATGCCAACTGTTCTTTGGCTGTTGACTTGCGAGTCGTCTCGACTGGGTGGCCTGTGATTCGACGTTTCTATGAGTGAGGGTCTTTAATTGGCTCTCAGTCCTCCAGATTAACAGAGAACCAATGACAGAAGCAGCACTAAGGTATAATTATTTGAATTTTAGCATAACACGAAATGAATCCGCGAAATTCACGGGTCTCTACTGATAAGTTTAAATCTTACAATGTGCCAGAAACTACAATATTTGTTATACTTTTACAAATTTTCTTACGTTATCTTTTACTATTAAATCCAACCTGAATCCTACCTGAACTAGAATGTATGCCTGCACCATCAGTTCAATTTTATTTGACAAAACAAAATGACTGGCTTTGTATTTGTCAAAAATTTTCTTTCCATGAGCTTCTAATTCTTAGTTTTTAAAATATAGAAATATTTTACAACAGATACGATAATTATCGCATAAAAGAATTGATATATAATTTAATTATTTAAATAACCATTAAAATGCTCTTCCATAAGAAAAGTAATCATAGCAATACTTTTAGGCTCAACAAACTACTACTTAAAAAATTTCAATTTGTCACATTTGAATAAAAAATTTTAAATTTCTCCATCTTTCACGTCATATATAAGTAACTAGCAATATTATTGTCCAAATATCAGTCTTAATATTTACATAATACAGTCATATATGTTTTTTGAAATTTGAATGTGAATACTGGTATTAATGAATGACATCACCAGCATAAATTTTTTTCTTATTTAGTTTCAAACACCAGGCAAAATTTTTCTTTGTTGTGGCCTTCAGTTTCAAGTTGAATGTCGTTTGTCATTGCAAGTTTTGTGTATGCGGCAAGTTTCTAATTGTAAGGCTTTTACTGATATAACTTATTTGTTACTACATTATGTTGTTATAATTAAATATTTTAACCAGGTTTTCATTAAAGTGTATGATTTTTCTTACAGCTACAGGTGATGAATTAATTACGGTAATAAGGGCTTAACGTCTCGACATACAGGAGATGGTGAAGAACGATGAGATTAGAATGGAGAGTTGACAGAATGCATTAGTGGGGAAAATGGGAGAACTCCCGGGAAAATCCACTGGCACACAGCAACGTCCACCATGTTTCTCACCTGAAAAAAATTTGCTCTGCTAGAAAATGACCCCAAAATGCCTTGATGTAAGGTGAGTCATTGAACCACTTAAAAACTCGGTACTCACATACAGTAAATAAATTAAATTTAAAAGAATCAATGTCAATAAAACCATTATGATAGAAAATAAATTGTCGTGTGCAGCAAAACAGAACCTTGATTAAAGTTCTAAAAATAATCAGTACCATACATTTACTAACTTACTTGTGTTCTTAGAATAAAGAGTAGGAAAGCAGTGAAAAACCAAAATGATGATGGCCAAACCAGAAGCCAATGGCAGAATCAGCTACAGAGAATAACCATGTTCTAGAACACTTGTTTTAATTGCATGCTAAAACTTCAATGTACCCATAATTTCCAGAAAAAAGTAGTGTTTGAAATCACAAAATTGAGAATACATTATAATAAAATATTACCATTAAAAAAATTTTCTGTTACCCACCAACAAAATGAAGAAGAAAAAAAGGTACCTGGTAATTTTTAAGATAAATTTGCATTTGGATATTTGGAATGTTTCTCCAAGACATAAAAAACTGTAATTCCCAAGAAGGCAAGCAGGAAAAAAAAATTGTCAAAGTTTTTTATTTATTATTATTTAAAAATGTTGGAAATAGAGATGGATTGAGACTACAGTTAAGTTTTTGGTACTCAGCAGGACAAGACTTAACAATCTTTTTCTTATAACTCCATAACATAATTGACATATGAAACGAGCATAAAATCACTTACCATTATTTTTCTAAGACTTTAAAGCATAATTTTGTATTTACAAAACAGTTAATTTTACTTAATTACTGGAGTCTGGAAAATGTTAAATGTTTATTCTGCTATTTACGTTTCAAAACACCGGAAAAGATACCATTTCTGAATAGCCTAATGTAGGTCATAGATTTGTAGCATAGCAAACAATCTACAAAGTAAAATATTTTGTCTGAAATTTACGTCTGCAGAGTCAATTGATAGTATCGCTGTTCAGCACGAAAAGGAAAGTGTTGCACCATGTATTGTCATATCTATATATGTAGTAAAAATGGGCATGGCAGATATCTTTATTTTTGTCTACATCTACAACAAAAATTATTATTTATTTTAAATGCAATTTAATGCCTTTTTTGTAAAGAAATTTGGGTCAACTTCATTTTATGATACCGGTTGTAAATAAAGTAGGGGAAATGTATGGCGTAATGAAAGTTGCAATGCCAATGATAACAAATTGAATTGTGGAACAAAGGAAAATATAATGGAAAAATTGAATCAAAATATTGGGAGGGGAGGGGGGTTAAGGAAAGATTTAGAAAATCAAACTGAACACATGGCACAAGGACAGAATAACCGAAGGCAGGATTAAAAAAATTAAATCACACAAACAAACAACAAAATGGATAAAAATTCACAGAACACTCAGGAAATGACGCTAGAGTTAGGCAATAAAATAACACAAATACAAAATAACCAACACTTAAATTGGAACAGAGGCATAATGAAATTCAGCAGGACGTGTCACAAGTCAAGCAGGAATTGGCTAAAGTTGTTAGTTAATTCACTACACCACATACAACATACGCCACAGAATATTCCTTGACTTACAAGGCTTTCACAACTTCTAAGCTTTCCAGAATCCAGTGGGAATAAAGACTCAATCCTAAAAGAAATCATAAATATGTATAACTGATGGTTATACATATTACACTGTTCACTAAACACAAATGACCAACTCACTGAAGACATATAAAAACTTTAGCATAATGCTAATGGCACATTAACATATAACACCAGGAACATAAAAATATCCTCTAAAATTTGAGCAATTATTCGAGCTTAGGTCAATATTTAAGAACTCGACTCAACTCGACTAAAAAATTATGAAGTGTCGACTCGACTGTATTATTACTGCATTCGTCTTGGCTCGACTTGACCCAAAAATTTCCAGGCTAATCCGTCTCTAGTTGGAATAATCATACAATACTGTATTAGAGTTGACTGCACAACACATGGATCCCATTAAATTCATTGCCCGTTAAGCATGAGCCAATACAGTTACAACGTAAAATATTATGAAAAGCAAAATAATACTCTGCAACTACCAATATTTCAGTGTTTGTATTCATACTGTATTACAACTAAGTTTGTAGAAAGATAATAAAAAATATCCATCTACAAAAACTGTGCATTGTATGAAATTGCCAGATTTACAAGGGAACAACGTACACTAAAATTTAGCTGATGCGAAAAGGGGTGGGCCGTGAGGGTGGAGGATGATGGAACGGATGCGGAATAAAGGGGAAAGCAACATTCTACTGCATTTTCCACATTTTAAATTAAAAAGCAATGAACTGGACAAGTGTGATACAGACACCTACAACAAACATTAAGGTTTGCCCCGAAATTGCAAACTATATTTGATGTAAATGCTCTTACTAATCAAGATACTAGCAGAGAGAGGTGTTTACAGACTGCTGTACAGCGATCTCTACAAATTACTTCCTTCTCAATATTGAAAATGACATAACACAACCCTTATCTTCACGAAAGATATACGTATGTTATAGAATAGGGGCCTCAGAGCTTATATGCAATTAGTGGCTAAGAGCAGTCTTCAAGTCTTAGTCTGAAAAATGACTCAATGCCATCACGGAGAAGTTTATCTGTTCACATTATTAGGATTTTTTAAGAGACATCAAGTTTCAAAAACGTTGGCAAGATGCACAATGATTTACACCACAAAACAAAAAAAATATTAAGAGGCATTTTAGACACACTGAAAACATGTTGCGTGTCATGTACTTCCAGCAGAGCGTCTTGAAGTCCTTCGCTGTGAAGTCTTGGGTCTGCGAAAGCTGACCAAGTGCGCACCGGAACTCGAACAACTGGCAAAGAGGTGCGAGAAATGTTTCTCAGGATTCCTGAAGCTCAAACAACTGAGGATGATGCCCAACCACAGTAGTTGGTTGCTTGCAATGCCAACCTGTGGACAAACATTAATTATTAGAGATGGACACCAATCACTTTTTCTTCTGAACATTATTTAATAGAAGTGAGAACTAGCTCTGAAAAAAAAAAAATTATATATACATATATAAAGTGAAACATCATTAAAGGCTCTGTCTCCCTGGGCCACATACAGTGTGCAGAGCTTCAGAAAAAAAGAGTGTGATTTGAAAACTGCTCAAGATACCAGAACGAGGTCTGTTTATAAAAAGGATTTAAGAATAAGTTGAGGGTGGATGAACAGTTCTGTTATCGTATTTCACTTTAATTTAAAACCATATTTTTAAAAGAGTGAACATGGCCATAACACGTGATTAAAGAATACCTCATTTTTAGGCATGTAACTCCTGGTAGAGATTCTTGAAAGCACTTAAGGATCTTACATTAATTAGACCTTTATCTTCATCCATTTGCCATATAATGTTATGGTTACTGCTCAAATCTTATAGCTGCCCTTGCGCTTAAGACACGATACCATGCTAGAAACACCAGCGAGCATCACACTTGTCATCCCATTCAACACATATATATTCTGACTAGGCAGGCCATTAATAGAAACCTTAAAATATCTGTGTAATTCACAATCATTTTTCTCTTAAATTACCAACCCAAGGAAAAAAACTATTTCATAAATAGTAAATCAAATATTTTGTCCACCAGACTATTGTAAAACCTAGAAAGTAAATGCCATTTTTGTATTTAAGAGTTTATATACTATTAAGAAAATACTCAACGTAGATAAATATGTAATTATGAAATGCTATAAAAAAAATTGTAACCCTTATTTAAGTATTGATATGACTGTGCACACATACAAAGCACTACAAAAAACTTTACATGTTATTTACTTTACATATTGAAAAGGAATAAAAACAAAATATTTCTAAATTTAGTCATATTCCTTTTACATATGCACACAAAATATTTCATGATCATAAAATTTTTTTTCCAGCTAAACAGTTAAATCCAAAAGCTAAATAGTTCAGGCCAATAGTACCACTCTCAGAAAGTTAACCACAAACATTCCCATTTTTTGCTGGAAACACATGCGGGTATAATTTTTCTACTATCACATGGTCACAAAGAATAATAAAAAAGAAGGCTCAGAACCAAAAATTCAATAGTATTAATAAATTTTATTTTATCTGTGTAGCCCAAACTCACTGGTGGTTAAACTGCTTGACGGGAGAGGCAGGGAGCGAGATCAGAACTTCAGGGACTTTGCGAACAACGCTGCCGTAGCTTGCGTCTTGTCTCCCTTGAACCTCCTGAGCTCTGCAATCACCTGGGGAAACATAGCACAAGCACCCGTCGTACGTCTACAAAACACTCGGGCAAGAAAAAAGACAATGCCTGTAAAAATACCTGCAACCATTCTGCCATCTACTCCAAACTATGTACATTTGAAAGGAAAAAAAAAAATTACTTTTAAGTTAAAACAGTAGAGTCCCGTTTATCCAAAACTCCGTATTATTCAATGTCCCACAGACATCCCAGGAAATCAGAGATGACATTCAAAAATATCATTAAACTGTCACAGGACTGAACTTTTTAAGAACTTAATTTTGCCTACAGAATATTCTGTACAAGTTCACTTTATCGGTTAAATATTTTATGTTGTTTTATTGTAAAACATTGCTACTAGGTTTGTAATGTGTAAAATTAACACATTTTGACTTTTAATGGCTTTTTTGTAACACCTCCCAATTATCCTACATTTTATCTTAACCTAAGTTCTGCGGGCCTGTTTGCGTCAGATAGGTGAGACACTACTGAAATACCAAATATCGTAATGTAATCCTTGTGTTACCTACCTCTAGATGATAAATAACATTTCTGTGATGTCATGTAATATTTACTTATTAATGGTAAATGCAATACAAAATCCCCTCTTTTTATGATTTCTTGTATGAGCATCACTATTAAATATCTGGGCAGACATCATAGAAGGGGTGCTGCCGCAGCTGTACATAACATCGTACTGCGAAAAGACAATGACAAACTGATGAAAAAATGTGCGTGCAGCGACAGCTCAGTTAGAGACCATTTTAATTAACTAATTGATGTGTAATCCGACATGTGGACTGTAAGTGAAGTAATTAAATATGAATTTCATGTTTATAAAAAGTCAGTGAAATTAATGTAAAAATAACTTTCATTTAATAACACCAAAATCACCTTTTAAGAAACGAAATTGTACTAAAAATAAAACCATAAAATCTTTTCTCTAATAATAAATCACCACAATCACAATACATAGAAATTATACCTTATCTTATGAGATCTCTTTTTTTTTTTATAAAAGTTATGGCAAACAACCTTGAGAGGTACCCAGAGATAACTGGATAAAGGGTTGTGTGGATTTTTGCAAAAAAGAGGGAAGAGCAGGAACTTTCGTGAAAAGCTAACAGAAGATTATGGAGATGCACTTTCTCAGCGTAAGGCTGGTGCTACGGAAGCATTTGAAATTGCCTCAGCTTTGGCAGGAAAGCTGATCAGTTTTTCTTACATTGCTCTCATGTAAACCTCCAAACCTCCAACGGAAGGTCAAAAAAATAAATTTATTATTATCTATCAATGGCAGCGAACCAGAGTGACGTAAAAGACAAATCACGTTTTTCGAGTTACGTCATTCTGGTTTTCTACCATAGTTTATGATCTGTAACACAAAATAAGTAAATCATATTTAACAATTGTTATAAGGTGTATAAATAATATAAACCCATTAAGGATAGCATTCTAGGTTCTCACAAAGATACAACTGTAAAAGCCATGATTAGCAAGCATGTCGGATGGGATGATATAAGAACTGATGATTCCACAATAACAATTTTTGTTTTTTGAAGTATAATCAACTGACGATAAAGAACCAAGACTTACTTAAAAACATGTTCCCTTCAACACAAACTTTAATTGGATTGTCAGTAAAACATCAAACTAACCGAGAAAAGTGTACGACAAATTGTAACCTGGAACTTTTCTCAAGGATCAAGGTTGTTCTTCAGCCCAATTTTCTTTAGGAGACGCATTTAAATATGTATATAACAATATACACACCGTGAAACATCTCCAAAATAGTTGAGGAATATTTAACTGCTGTTACAGCTGCAATACCAAAGCGGTAAGGGCTATACCTAGATTGAAGTCAAGATGCTGGAAACTATCCCATTAGTTCATCACCATGCCTAGACAGCTTTCAGAACAAAGGTAAACCCATTAAAAAAAATAATTACTTATTTTTTCTGCTTAATAATCTAAATGTATTTTTCCATAAATCAAAGTTCCCGCCTTTCACTAGTTTTTTTCCCCTTTAAAATACAGATCTTCCATTGTAGAATTCCCACTAATGATCCAAAAATTTGCACTTGTAGTAAAAAACAACAACCACAACAACAACCACAACAACCACCACCACCACCACCACCACCACCACCACCACCACCACCACCACTTGAGAAAACTAGTGCCCTTATTTAAAAATTTCTAAAACTAAAATGTAACATGCCAGTGATTGTAAGACACAGCTAATTTTTTTTGAGCCCAAAAATTGACAAAATGTGTTTTTTAGAATAGATTAATTTTAGTATTTTAACAAGCATCTGGTTAAAATGTTTAACTTTTACAGAGAAATGGACACCTACTACGTGATCTCAAACAGCAAAATGAGAGCTTCGATTGAGTAATAATCACAGCGTTCTGCATTAATATACTAAGTGGCTGCCTTAAGGGTTATCCAACAAAGGTGTTTGTCAACCGTACGGGTGTGCGAATATTTTCAAATTGAAAAGTAAATTTTTTTAATCAAATGTGAATGATTTCAAAGTCGAATAATGTCAAATTTTGCTCTTAAGTATAAAAAAACCAGCGGTAAACTAATTATGTTTTAACATTCAAAGATAAAGTTTCAGGGTAGCAACATCTACTGTTCTGGGGACTTAATCTTAATTTGAAAGAAACTAGACACCAAAGTGTCCAATTGTTTTTCTTTAATGTGGTTTATGAAACTACATACTTGAACTTTGCCACTGAACCATAATAATTAGCTAAACAAATTGACAATATGTTCATATAATGGCAAACCATTTTTCTCATTTGTTTTTAATATCAAGTTATACCTCACTACAAGAGACAAAATTATGTTTGATTTCACTTCACGGAATTTTGAATGAAATAAATGAAAAATAAATAAAATAGTAATAGTACCTAACCTTGCAGATAATTTTCAAAACATAGTGGCACTTTTATATTCAGCCATGTGCTTGTTGTTGGTATGGAAGTACCATATTCCACTACCCACCACTTTGCCCGGCATTCATTAATAGCAATATACCAGGTTTAACATTATTATTATTATTATTTAAAAAGACATTTTTAACCAAAACAATAAAAGTTGACCCTATCCAGTACCCGAAGATATAATGGCTGACTATGAATAATCCACATACCATAATGGATTTTCAATAATTTTTTTTCCATGACCAATGAATCCACAAAAAAATACTATGGTTCACTTAGAATTTTTTACGTGGTTACAAATCATGCACTAATTTTAAAGACCACATGAAATATTGAAGACTTTTATTACCGTTGTTCCGTTACGGTTAACAAAGTAACCAATGGAAGTTTAAACAAAAAATATATATATATTGAGAAGCACGGAAATTAATTTCACTGTAACCTCAAACAGCGGTGAGAGACAAAACTCCACGATTAAATGTGATAATCAAAACAAATGCAAAAAATGTTATAATTTAATAAAATATTTGGAACGTTTATTTCAAAATTTTAATAATTAAAGCAAATGTTCATAAAAAATAGACATTGGTATTATTTTTAAAATTCAGTTTCATTTGGATATGGCGCTGTATTTATCTTCTACCATCATCGAGCTACCGGGAATTGTTGATTTCATAAAAACAGTTTACTTTAATTTCTCGGAATAAAGTTTTTAAACATGCATTGCGGTAAATGTTAATATGAATATACTGATATATTAGAAAAGCAACATTAAAAGTTGACAAAAAGAAGTAGCATTTGGAACCATTTCGAGAAACAGATTTTTGATATTCAACATCCAAATGCGAAGTTTATTAATTGCTATTATCAACAACTATGCATTTACAAATATTTGCACATGTCTAGGCAACAGGCAACTCATCTCTTCTTTCATTCCCAGAGAAATGTTTCCTGGACATGCTGCATCCTATGGATTCTGTTTTTCTGGAGCTATTTCAAAACCAAGGTATACCAACATCCCAAAACTTTGGAAGCTCTTAAGAAGGTGAGCCCAGGAAGTTGTTGCCATTCCATCCTCAAAAAACTTCCAGTAATGGAAAAACACCACAAGGGACTCATCCAGTATATACAATGGAGACTACTACATGAGAAAAGTTTTGTTTAAAACACCTTGATTTAAAACTACGTTATGTTATGTTTAGGTACTTTCTCAGAATAAAAAAAAAAGTACTGTATCTTATTTTGATTTGTTTAGAATTCTCAAACTATGGAATTATTTCAGCTGCAAAAACTTTTTTAATATCTATAAAATACAATAAAAATATTAAATTTATTTTGCATAGTTTATTCACAGTTATCTGCAATTTTTTTTGTGCCTATTTACAACATGGAAATTGTTCTACACCTAAAAGTTCAGTACAAAATAATATTTGTAAAATACATGCATATTCCACAATAGAGACATAGAACAAATATGCTGTACATTCAGTTACTAAATCAATATTTCCAAAAAATTTTGAACCAGCTATAAACCAACATAAAAACATGTTTACATGAATAAATTATGAGCTCAAATGAACAAATGACGTCTTGAACTTTTACACTCAGTTGTCTGCCTGTGAACAAATCAATAAAAGGTACACAAAGACTTGATCCGTTTACTGTGTAAATTTTAATCAACATTTATCATAGAAATACAGCAAAATGGCCTTTTGGTACCCTGTCAAATTACTGTATTTAAGTTTGAACAATGGAGTAACATGGTCACGCTTATCTGCACGATTTCACAAAATTAAAACTTAACATAACTCGGCCCACATCCATCTAATACCAGAATACGCCAGCATTAGATGCTAACATCACATGAGACTAGATTGTTTGGCGGATAATTTTTGTGACGAGCAAGCCACTGGCCAATATCAATGTCAGAGGCTTTTCATCCTTTTGACTAGATAGATGATTCAATCAATGAGTTTTTTCGTCGTTTATTACTGGCTTGGGGTTGACCAGAATGTGTCGAGAGAGGCCCAATCATTAAGTACGGGAAAACTTCCTAAGTCATAATGTACTTCCAAAAAAAACACTTATTTTTGGTACTTGATAATTGATGTACGTACTCAACACGGAACCATTATTAAATGTTTAATATCTTGCAGGTTATGAAAAAAAAATGTAATGAAAAGTACTGTGTGTACTTTAAGATGACGATGATGATGACGACTTTGTGATGAGGTTAGATGCTTCAATTCCACTTTGATACAGACGAGTTTGCTAAACGGGATTTAAAAACTGCACACAACACAACTCGACAGGTCCACACACATTTTGCATAAATAAGAGTCACATACTGTTGGCACCAGGGGCGTAGCCAGGGGGGGAGTTTTAGGGGTTCAAAGTCCCCCCCCCCCCCCCCCTTAGCACCAAATCTTTCATTAATTTCTTATTCATCACTCAAACAAATTTCATATTAAAACTAATAAAAATCTTACCATTACAATATTTAAATTTTAAGTACCGAAAACTGCTAAAATAGCACTATTTTACACCTTAAAATCCCGGGGGTTCCCGGGGGAGGAATCCCGGACCCCCCCCCCCCCGCTTTAATACAGGGGGGGGAGGGAGGGGGGGGGGGGTGCACCATGCTTCTTAACACCCCCCATACACAAATTCTGGCTACGCCACTGGTTGGCATGAGCAAAGCCGGCACAATCAAACCAGAGACTCTGTCCACGTGGACTCCCCTGAAGGGGGGAAGAGCTCCAGGAATGGCCCGAGGGAGTAGCGCGCCTGGTTACCTGCTCGCGCGTGAACCCCAGCCCCACCAGCTCCTTGACCTCGCCCTCGCCGAAGCCGTCCGACGGCAGGACGGCGGTGGAGGGGTCCCGGGGGACGCCGCCCGCCCGGCTGGGCCCCGCCGCGGCGACCCGGCCGCTGCTGTTCCCGCCGCCCTGCTGGGGACCGCGGGGCTGTGCCTCCCGCGCCGACTGGCGCACGGCCTCCTCCTCCGTCAGCACGGACAGCCGCGCGCACTCGGGCAGCTCCCGCTCCGACAGGAACCGGGTCTCCGTGCCCGTCGTGCCGATGCGCAGGATGTTCCGGCCCAGGTCCACGATGCACTGGTGGTGCAAACCAAACACAGGATATCTACGGGCGAGAGGTAGGTACATACATACAGTGAAGCCTATCCAGTAAAAACCCTGTCAACACTTAACACTAATATAATGTTTTTTTCATAGTCCCTAGAAATTATGTATGTACCTAAGAGATACAATGAATTGTGTCTACCATACTAGAGTTTTCAAATTTTCTAATCATTTGTAAGTTAGGCTTGCAGTATACGAGTATAGAAAACGAGACAGGCAACACGTTGCAGTGTGACACATTGACACATCAAAACACACGGACAGACAATATACGTACTAAAGGGGTGAACTCAAATAAGAAAACTGCTTTTTTTTTTAATAATAAAAAAAAAGCCTTGATTGTTGGTGGGTGCATATAGCCCAGTTCGTTTTAATTGAAACTTTGGTCACCATACTTTCACAATGATACATCTAAGCAATGAAAATAACCGCCACAAGTAATCATCTGCATAGTTAGTAAATCCAATGGTAATTTTTATGTAACTTACATATCAGTGATCAATCGTAATGAAAATTCACCAATCTACACATTCATTAGGAAAATATAATATGATTATTCATGGTTTACATTTGATTCTTGTAAAAATTAACTTCTTAATTTGTGTTATTCTAAGTGTTGAACTATGTTGAATTTGTGTTATTCTATGTTGAATTACTTTAAAAATAAAGTAAATTAGTAATTATCCTAGTATTAAACACAAGCTATAAAACTTAGTAATTATTCATTTGAATCATATATGCCCTCTCACCCTCTGAAATAAGTCCTAGTGACGCCCATTCCTGTATAACTTATTGCAAATAATTTGCATGCCAATGGGCCAACCGCTTGTTTATTTTAGCTGCAGGTTCATAAATGTGAGTATTCAACATGACGTGTAGCATTCTCTCTGACCAACCCACTGACAACCCGTCACATGCGCTATTAACACACTCGTTTACTTTGTGCCGTCTGACAAGAGTGAGTGTGTTCCAACATTGAAACCCACAATGTGCAGCATACCACATTTTATATGCTTGTCTATTAGGGGCCTTAGACCGTCTAGTGACATGCAAAGTTGAGCCTTATGCAGTCACAAAAAAAAAAAGTCAAAGTTAGTTTAGCAAATTTAAAGAAACATGTTTTAATTAAATTGCATAACATTATACCCTTTGAAAAACTACGCCACCGCCATCGCAGATGATGTGTCGCATCACCTTACAAGCAATTGTCACAAGACGACCAAGAATAGCCTTGTTTCTCAGATGGTCAGCATATGTGTACAGATAGAGAGCACACTTTGCTATTGTGAAGCCTGCTGCAATTTTTTATACAACATGCATTTGTACATTGTTTTATAAAAGTCTAACTCAGAGATATTGTTTAGAAAGAAGTGTATATATATTAATCAATAATATTACAGAGTTCTGGGATAGACATTTAACAAAAGATAACTGCTCACTGGAGTTGTACACCATGCAGCATCCTACATGTAATTGCAGTTAAATGGGGATTACACTACGCTGCAGATACATACTACAATGGCACAGGTTGTATTCCAGCATTCTTTCAAAATCTTACAGCAATTGTCAAAAGAGAAAATAGTTTTTGACCTTGATAAGTGTTGCCCTGTATTTCAATTAATATCATGGATATTAAAAAAAAATATATAATATATTAAATTTATATTAAAAACCTTTGAACATTTAAAGCATTTACTTGTCAAATATACTACGAACGTGGAAAAAATGATGGTTTTCAAGCAGGACGAGGTGGAAAGGTAATTGACAGCTGCTGCAACTTGTACATGATGCACAAAACAATGAAATGTAGCAGCTGATATATTTTAATATTTTTAAAACAGTAAGGATGGTTGGTTAATCATTTACATACGTAGTTATACATTACATTGGTAATTCATAATGATCTTAAGTAATTTTAATGTGGCTAATGAAACCTAATCAAGCAGCCACACTATTTAAACTTTAAATTATTTAATATGTTGCTAACCAACCATCTACACTAATTTAAGTAGTCTGAATTTAACTAACCAAACCTAATCACTCATTAAAATGGTAAACTTTTTGAAGTATCACAACACCTTTTCAGAGAATGTTTGAAAAATATGTCAATAAATAAATAAATAAAAAGCACGTTTATTTTCATTCAGAAAAGAAGCTCTTCTTCAAAGTTACAGATAAAATATACACCTGATCAAGTCTATAACTTTCATAAAATTGTACCAAAAAATACTAAAATATCTTTCTTTTAAATCATTGACACATGGAAGGTATTAAAAAAAAAGCAAGAGAAAACTCCCAACATTTGGCATAACCTAGACTATGAGTACACTTCTAGATGATATACAGTCAAACCTCTATCTACCGAACTCGCATGTATCGATTGTCCGTGTTCATCGTATACTTTCTACGGTCCCGGCAAAATTGCCATACAACTAAGGTTAAAAATGTCCGTTTGTACCGATGTTCGAATTATCGTTTTGTCCGCATTGATCGTACAAAATATGTGGTCCCGTCACTAAAAATTATAATAGATGATCGTTTAACCATAAATTTTGCAGAAATAACCATTTCTTAGAAAGAAACCGTCATAAAAACAGTAACGATAGTATACAGAAGTAGTAAAAATCACCTTATATCTGCAGCCATTTTATCATAGCAACGAGTGAACTGTCAACAAACAGTAGATGGCTAGCATTGGTGCCATATTTCCGTGAAATCGACTTGTCACGAAACGTTGCCACACTATCGACTTGTATTTATGTACGAAACTTTTTCATGTCGGCTAAAATGGTAAAGTAAAAACAAAACATTTTATACCGTACGTATATAAAATCATTTCAAGAATAAACATGTCCATTATTATAACTGTGCATTTAGACGTCTCGATTATAAGGTACAAAGAAACCAATATGGCGTCCGCTATGGCGTTGAAAATTTATTGATTCCTGTCCAGCATCGTGAACGCATTTCTGTACGCCGGTATTTCATTGTTCGGGCATGCCATCCTAATCTATGGCACATGTTACATCCTGATTCTGATCGGTGTTTACTTTATATGTGCGTGAATGTTGACTTAATAAGTGCAAAAGTGAGGTTAACGTTTTAGAGTGATAAAAATGTCTCGGCATAGTAAATAAATGAGAACACTTGATGAACGAATTAGGATTATTGAAGAAATTGAATTGTAGGTCTATTGTGCATAGGCTATGTTTTTTTTAAGTTTAAATTGAATTAAGTAAAATGCTTCCATTTTTATATTTTTTAATTGATTAAACTTTAATGACAAGTAACTGATATATTTCTGACACTAATTTTGAGATTGAATTTTTTTTTTTTTTCAAAATCTAAGAGTGAAGTCCACATCTATTGAATGTCTGCATCTACTGAATTTTTTTGTTGGTCCCCTGAAAAACGATAGATAGAGGTTTGACTGTATTAACAAATTAAATAAATATAAACAAAGGATTGGGGCTAAACGTACATAAAACATAAAAATGTTTTATCTTAAAGTTAAAAATTATTTATAAACCTAAACTAAAAATTACGAAAACATAAACAAAAAAAAAAGGATAAGTTATTTCATAACATAAAACCCGGTATACTATAAATTGTGTAGTATTTTCTGTTGTAAATGAAGTCATAGTTTCTGCTTCTCAACCAAACAACCAAAAATATGATAAACCACAATGATGGCATCGTCTCTCCGAGACTCACCTGGTGCCTCTTGAGCATGTCCAGCCCCAGCAGCATGTCCATGGGCTGCTGCTCCAGGATGGAGAACGAGGTGGTGAGGTAGTCGCTCTCTATCTGTATCTGCACCATGTGGATGCGCCCCAGTATCTTCTGCACGCCCACGCCCTTGGCGATGCCGGCCCAGCGCGTGTCCGCCAGCCGCATGATGTGGCAGCGCTCCGCGCAGGCCGCCGACATGATGGTCGTCTGGGCACCTGCGACCACGAGAGCCACCCCGTCACCGCCCCGCTGTTCCCGCTTTGCTCTTCCCCCGACACTCCGGGTCACGGCATGCTGACCACAAAACTGCCGAACCAGCAGCACACGACATTCCGTTACGAAGTACAGTCAAACCTCTCCGAAACGACCCCTCACTGGTTCCCAGGAATTGGGTCGTAATAATAAGGGGGGGGGGGGGGGGGGGTCGTAATAGACGTTTTCCGAAATTTTCAGTTGCTTGAGCTGTCAAAAATAGACATCGCTGCGGCAGTTAAAACAAGTCGAGGCGGGCGTGCAATCCAGTCGGTCGCTGTGTAAACACGTTGCCGCAAAAACCTTTATCTCTGCACCCTGCCGGCAAAGGGACGTGGAATGGGGGTTGTTAAGCGCTGACAGCGGTCGACAGTAAGTGGTATCTATTTTTAGACATGCGCTGCCTACGGCAGTACAGCACTCGGCAAGGGAAACGCAGTAACACGCTACTCACCACAAGAAACTTATTTTCTGTCCGATCTTCTTCGGATTTTCGGCAATTTTTTCACGGTTCCTCGAAATCGGGTTGTAATAGAGAGGTGGTCGCAATAAATGGGGTCGCAACAAAAATGTTTTACTGTAGTTAGAAGTTTCTTACAGGACTTGAGATAAATGTTAATACTAGTAGTGATGGGTTAGAATCCCAACTTTCTCAAATCAGAATCTCAAAAGAGTGCCTCAAATCCACCACCCCTCGAATCCGAATCCTGGTTTCAATGGATCAAAATTGAAATCATGTGCAATAAATAAAATTTTTTTTAACAAAGACGAACTGCTTTCTCATAGCACTTGTTTGTTAATTTATAAATGATTTTACAGTATTTTAAATGTCGCTAACCTGTATCAACCAACCGATTTTACAATATCACATATATATTCCTAACTTAACCATTTGATAAAATGATAAAACTACATGAAGTATCGCAATGCCATTTTTCAGAATGATTTGAAAACATTATAGGAAATTAAGAAAAAATCTCTTCAAGGTTCCCCCCCCCCCCCCCTAATTGAACAAGAATCATTGTTTTTGCAAAAAAAAAAAAAAAAATTGGGATACAGAAACTGTCCTAAAAAATATACATATGATCATCGAAATAACTTTCTTAAATTCAACCAAAAAATTAAAGTAATAGAATCATTAAAATATGCGGTAGGTACTAAATGAAGTAGTACCCCAACATTATCTTTTGTCATAAACAGGACAGAACCTACAATTGTACAAACGTACAATGTGTACATTTCTAAATGTTGTATTTACAATTATAGTAAATGAAAACAAGTGGAAGGGACAAACGTATGTTGACGACATTGTAAAATGTCTTCACATACCATTAACAATCATTTCTCGGCCTAACCGATGGTTAACCTGCAAACCGAATAATAGGGAGTCTACTGTACTTCCAAAATAATGATATGAATCTCTGTGTAATAGAGCAATTAACAAACATAGGCAGCTAAATACGTCTAGCAAAGCAGTACCTGTGTCGATGAATGCCTTGACCGGGAAGCCGTTGACGTGGCAATTTATGTAGAGCATGACGACGGTCCCGAAGGACTCCGGGTTGAACTCCATGGCCGCCTCCATGTTGGCCTCGATGTTCTTCTGCCGGATCTCCTCCGCGATGAGCCGCTGGGCTTCCACGTCGAACGGGTGCGCGTTCATCATCCGGATCCGCTGCCGTTCCCGCTCTGCCTTCGCCTCTATCTGCTCCTTCAGCACCGCTGCAAACTCGTCTGCCAACGCGGCAGAACAACAACAGCTTTCAGAGCGCAAGCTGGAGCCTGATCAGCTTCCAAATACAATAACGACTGCTCAAAATACTGTGTGTGTGTGAGTGTGTGTTGTGTGTATATGAGTCCATAAATAGACTAAAATATTTCAAATAAATTAGTACTAGGTAAGATCCAAATTTACTTGCAACTAAATCTTGAATTTGGATAACAAAGAATACCTCTAATCTACTTCTCAAGTACTAAATATAGTTCTTTATGGTCAAAAATACAAGGATATTACTTTTTGAAATATTAAATATTTAACCCTTTAAGTAATCATTTCACCAACTAAGATTACTGAATCAAAATGTATGATAGTTCTTTGTACATAAATTACATCCTAAAAGTACAAAATATTTTGTAGAATGGTATAACTAATAGTAGGTACTTTAAAGGTGGTAGGATTGAATTTTTAATTTACATTTTCTCAAATTCCTTGTTTTAAAATATTTTTTATTGAATAACAAATGTTGCATATTCTAAAAATATTATGATATTTGAGGATTTCAGTGTCCAATCCCTATTTTAAATACATACTGCAATTAAAGGTAGATTAATAACCTCCATTTTGAATACGTACGTGTAATTCCATGGCGAATTAATGCAAATATGTAACAACATTGTAAACAGTCACCCGTTTACAGGTTGATTTCACTATTTCATGTTTATTGTAAATTAATTATTATGTATTTTTAAATATGCATTTGTATTATAAGTCGTACCAGCAACCACACTGATAGGGATAGCTATGGCAAGCCAGTATGTTTAGTCTTTGGAAACTGCCGCAGTTTAATAATTTCTTGTCTTCATTTATTATTCTTTGGACGCCAATTCCTTTTTCTGCAAGCTTTACATGAGTTATACACAGGTTTAATTACAGTAAATTTGATTTTTACTACGACTGCTTAGTATTCTTCCTCCTAGTTGCGAGCTCGCTGGTTGCGACAACAATCCTGGGAAGTGGAAGAGAGAGTTGTAACAAAAGGAAGAAAGAAAGAATAGAGGGAATTCCACAACGCCATGGTCGATAGAAGACGTTTCCCTTGCAATGTGTCGCCAAAAAACTTGGTGCCCGCAATGGAAACAAGAAGTAAGTGTCAACCACGACAGTTAAATACTACAGTGTTAGCAGAGTATTCAGATAGGAGAATTCTGAGTTCATCTACCTCAGAATACAGGGTATACGCCTTACCACGACATACGAGGCGTTTCGTGAGTGCTTCCAGCATCGCGACTTCTACATCTGATTCCTGTCATCTCGTGGTGAAAACTTTCCTTGTACCCCGTTTTCAGGACCATTTTGTATCGCTGATCCAGTCACTGAATCGTAGCCTACGGCCGTCGTAGTTGATTAGAACTCTCTTACGGCATCGCGACCATCCACCGATCTACTCAGAAGTTCTGAGTGGCCGAAGAACAAGATCTACCACAAAGAAAGTTAGTACCGGTAGTTTTAACCATTGAGAATTCAGTAATGATAGTGTAGTATCAAAACTTGACCCGAGTTCATTTATATCTAGCTATCTGTATTTGGTAGGTTACATCTAAGCTGGTGCAACTTTAGGGTATCTGAACATAATTTTTCTATTCAGACTTGTTCAGATCATGAGTATTCATTTTAAATGTTGTACCTACCTATGTGCTGAAAACTAAGTATCAATAATATATAGTAATATTCTGATATTGATTTACTTATTGGATATTATTAGTTTATGGTACTAACCACACACAAATACAGCCAACCACCATACTTTGCCAGCCAATTAATATGCTTTACTCTTAACATACACTACACCGTAATATCAAATTTGAGAAAACATTAATCTTTAATTACTCAAATATAAGTAACTGTGACATGTTAGCTGTGTCAAACGCAGTTGTAGTAGCTAGGTACATTTACAACATAACTTTTAAAATCCAAACAAATATATTAATAAAGTAAATTTTTAAATAAGTCTAATTTATTGTAGAATTAGGTACAGTGTACTGTAATTAAGGAGTAGGGAGCATATCACCGACAAATAAATAAGGACTTAACAAAAATAATTTTAGAATAATAATGATCAAACATAAAAACATGTAAATTCAAAAGTGATAAATACTCAAATATATAAAAAACAAAATTCACATAATAACATGAAGTTTACATTTTCATGTGTAAAAGAACAAAAATTTCAAACACAAATTTTAAAATGTTATCTGCATTACTTTTTCTAAATCGTTGGACGAGAGGAAGTGAATGTAAAATGTTCATGCGCACATACATACAAAAAATTAAGATTTCAGGTACTCTCACGTGCATAAACATATTCAACATGAGGACATGAATTTATTTTTATGTACACAAACTTACAAATGATAGATGTTTATAAACTTACTTTTTTTTATTATGTTAGTTATTTTGGTTCACATCATGTTCAAATGAAAACCATACAACATCCTGCTTACTACCACTCATAATGAAACAGAAAAGCTATAACATCATAACATCAAAGAACTAAAGTCCAGCAATTCTGCACAGTTGATTGGGACTAAACCACAGAAAGAGTATTTCCCCACAACAGTAGTGTCAGGAATTTTCCGCAGAATAGGATTAATAATAAATTTATTTATTTCATTTTTTTTTTACACTTTCGAATAACATTTACCATTTAATTTTCAAGTAGTATTTAGCCGGGTATAATTTACAACTTATTCAGATCATTTAAATGGTAAGATCTTAATTAGTTTTTAATTCTTTTTTTTCCGTAAATTGCAAGGAACATTAATGAGCAAACTGTTGGTAATAGAATGGAATTATACCTTTCATAAAATTTAGGACCTTCTATTTATAAAATCTATTTAAAAAAAAAAAAAAAAAAAGAACACTAGATTTAAACCCTGGTTTGAATCGGCCAATCCTCACAGAAACCCTGTACGAACGCAAGCAATCAACTGAACTGAAGTTAAGGAGCAGTACCGAGGTTCCCGGAGAGCAGGGCGTCGGCCAGGCGGGGGTTGTTCTGCTTCAGCAGGGACAGCTGGTCGGGGTTGGCCAGGAACATGTCGCGGATCAGCTTGGGGTCCTCCTCCGCGGCCCGCGCCCCGGCCGCCGGCTGGCTCGCCGAGGGCACCTGGATGTCGCTGAAGTCCAGCGCGGGCAGGCCCGTGCCTGCGGGAGGCAGGAGGGGGGGGGGGGGGGGGGAACAACATCAGGCCCAGAGCTGGAGGAGCCAGGGCCGGCGCGTCCACACAGGCGAACTAGGCAACCGCCCAGGGCGCCAAGTAGCTGGGGGCGGCGCAGCACGACACATAACAGCTGACATAATATGTTTAACGATTATTGAAACTAGGTGAAAATGGATTTTTGTAACAGTTTGGAATGTTTATATTGGTATAAGTAATTATTTAAAGTCCACGGTGACCTGTTTATGATTTGTAATAGTAATAAGTAAAAAAAAAAAAAAAAAAACACAAGCCTGCTTACATTTGATTGTTGACAAAATCTTAGGCTTACGTGATGTATTTTGAGGCAAGGAAAATTTTTTTTGGGGTGTCCGTGGGGGGGGGGGGGGGAGGGGAAATTAAGGTTTTTCCCCTAGGGCACCAATTTACCTTGCACCAGCCCTGGGAGGAGCACACGGGAATTGTTCCCTAGCACGTACCTACGTCTATGCCTCGATTCTGATGGCATGGTAGAGTAAATGTTTATTGGTACATGCTGCTGCCTGTTTTAATTTAGCCTGGTCAAACAAAAACTTGAACATCACAATACAAACAAATTGCATCAGTTCGTGTGGATTTTTTTTGTATTCAACTTATAATCATAAATTATTATTGGAAAACATGATTGAATAAAAGGGTGCATAAGTGAAATAAAAAAGGGCATTTTAATTTTTTTTTTAAATATTGAAAACAGACTTACTCAGTATTAAATTAATGACTTCTTACTGTTAGCATTAAATGGCATTAAATGGTGATTAATTAGTACAATATTGTAAACAAAAGCAACTAATAAAAATCTAATTGGAATATTTCAATGCCCCTTTCTAATAAAATTGATTTCATATGTCAATAAAATTTATTCTGTTTAGTTGTCTCACTTATATACCAACCAATTGCTGAATTTGTCAGTTATACATTTTCTGTTGATGATAAAAAATATATTTTTCATAATGATGCCAATTAAATATATATTTATATAACTCATTTACAAATTAGAAAATATGTCAACACAAAGTCATGCTGGTTAAAAAATACCCCATACAATATTTTCTACATGTCAACTATTCAAGAAACTGGTTCGTTCATATTCTTGGCAATAATTATGTAGTGTTACAACACAAGTTATGAAAATGATGGATAAGTACCTAAATGTTAAGTTGAATAATTACTAGAAAAATATAAAAACAATAGTGAGGTCATTGTCCTAGCGATTACTGTCGAAATCTGTTACCGCTTCCCCTCTTCGCAAATATTGAACTTCCCCTGACGAAAATAGTCATTTTCGCTTCGTCATGGTTCATTAAATTGTATTATATTAAAAATTTAATACAACAGATATTTACGGACATGCAATAACAGCTTTTATCGAAAGCTGATGCTCCTGAGCATCCTATTAACAAAATTATAATTAATAACTCTTATGCAAACGTTTCACATTATTATCTAACCTCAAACTCAATTTTCGTTTACCTGAACTAGACGACGGCAAATTTGTACCAGAACTTGAACTCTGCATATGCTGTAAAATAACTACATCACCGTCTCCAATACCCAAGTCTTTCAAAGATTTCTTGTCATCCAAAAGCGGCATGCCATTGAAAGATATCATGATTTCTGGAGCAGGAAATCCCGACTCTACTTCACAAAAAGCTTTAAAGTTTTCCAATTCCAAATCTTCACTGACATCTAAAACAAAAATATAGTCCGACAATGTAGTGACTGTTACTTTCATTTTAATTAAACACTAGAACTATTTAGACGCAAATTAATACCAAGCACAACAACAATCAAATCATCATTTTGTTTCACAATCGCAACTGAAAAGGAGTGCTCCAACAGTAAAACATTTACTGTATACAACAAATATAGAGTAACTTCCGTTATGTCATATCACCACTACCGTTTATACTTTAATAATTAATACGTTGTCGAAAAGTTGTAATAACAATTGAATTATAATTAAATAAATATATTATTTGGGAAAATATTAAATTAATATTTTTATGTATCCAAAACATTGTATGCAGTTGGTGTGCTACAATTTGAAGTCATTTTTTGACATGCTCATTAATAACAATGAATTTCTGTAGGTACCATAGATAGATAGCTATTTTTGGAGCACGTAACAATCAATTCTTAGTTTCTGGGTTAAGGCCAATTCCTCTTTCATGGACATGACCTTAACCCAGAATCCAGGAGGTAGGTAGTGTCTCTGGCCTAATATTATAGCTCTGGCTATGAAGGGCTATGTTCCAGATATAAAATAACTTATTAAATGACAATGTTTAAAATTCAACTAAATGTTTTGAATTTTATACCCATAAGTTTTTAGAAGTTATACAACTAACTAAATTGACTATAACGATTCAGAAAAAAAATTAGTTGTCTGTAAAGTCGGTTTACGGACGATAGTTTAACGTGACAGTCATAACAAAACATTGATGGGATGATTGATTCAGAAGAAAAGGAAATATCATATTCGGCCTGAGACTGAACCGTAATAGGTTTTTGCAACCAAACCATTTAGGCATTAAAATATTATATTCTTTGAGGAAGAATTTTTTTTTAATTTTTTTATCTTTTGTATGATAAAATCTACCTCTGCATACTTTTATGAATAAAATTGAATTATTTTTATTGAATTATCACTATTATGTATGGATACAAAGGAGTGAAATGAAATGTACAATTGAATTAATAAATTTACTTTTATTTGCATTCATTAATTCAAATATATTTATTACTCATGAAGTGTCACAGGGTCTACAGGACCCGGAGGCGTGACTATACTTTGACGAAGTTGATTCGCCATCATGCCAAGAAGAGCACGCGTCAGGCAAAGTCTAGGAACTGTCCGGTCCTGAGAGCTTGCAGATCCTAGCAGTTCTCGTCACGAATCGGGGGCGAATTACAGGAGATGTCCGTACGCCAAGGCGGGAATAAAATGATCGCCCTGTTGGGTCATTGAATGGTAAGACTGCGAAAACTTGAGGAGACAAGTCTGACAAAGGTTGGATGGGAGTGTACAGGAGGAGGAACAAGTTTAAGTTCTTGCAGCAAAGGAAAGACTGAGAACATTAATTAGGTTTGCCATCACCCGACCTCTGTGAAAGGTCCGGGGGGTACCTGACGGGCGCTACGGGCGTCGCGATGCTGCTGTTGTCCGGAGGGGCGCCAGGCTAGTGTGTCGCAGCCCCGGATATCACCCCCGTGATGCGGGTTGCGTAGTATTCTCAGGGAGGGTTCAGGCCTAGTGACGGGGGAAATTAACACTATCCGAGCTACAATGATGTTTGGACAGTTTGACCACAAGTATTTATTGAGCCCTTCGAATAATCTAGGTACATGGGCAATCCGCGGCACAACACCCGTCCCTCCGCGGAGTGAGGCTCGGCTGCACGTGTTTGGGGTTAGGCAGGCGCCAAGTGCGGACTGCACCCCCTGGTTCTTTATGCGAATGATGAACTGTCTCTGCCCCTTCCCTATGATAGTGAGAAACCAATTAAGTTGGAACGCCGTCGCCAGCGACATGAAGTCCGTCCCGTTGCAGCACGCACATGTCCGCCGATGTGCGCAATGTCCCGCCTCAACAAAACCAAGAAAATACTTATTTACAATTAAATTAGATACAATGACGACCGATAGCGTAATGCCCGTGAACGTGAAAGTCCCGATCGCCCGGATCCAGTCTCACCAGTTCTGGCTCACATCTCGCTGCCGCACTCGTCTCGCCGTGCGACCACCTTCCTCGGCCGCCAGATGACTACTGCCCCCTCCTGCCGCGTCTCTCCTCTCCGCCCGTCATCCCCCCCACTTCGCGACACGTGCAGCGCTCGGAGTGATTCCGGGTGTTGGCCTCGGCTTCGTCGCTCGGTTACAGCAATTAACATTATACTTTAGAAAGACATATAATTATAATAACAAAAGTTCACAAAAAAAATTTAATATATACAAATAATAAAATGACACGTTCTTGAATATAAAATATGTTTCACACAACACACATTCACTGCACGGGGCAGGGGAGGATTAGGGATTGGCACAGCATAACGGACTTTATGAGCAGAGGAGACACTTGGGTCGACGTCAAGCGGACTGCTAGGCCGTTGATGTTGGGTCGTGGGTACTCTGCCCCCGCGTGCCCCGCCAGGTACACGGCTTGAATCTAACCTGAATGGTTCTCCATTGACTGTGAAGGCCGCTCGGCCGTGTGGAGGACGGGAGACTACTGAAAATTATTGTACACGAGTTGGTGAGAATTACCTTTAATTTAGTCCCGCTACAAAAACTCTCACCAACACTTGGCGACGTCTAGCGGTTACACAATTAACAACAAAAAAACACAACACTACGCGACACTAATAGTTACCTACCGCGGCAGTCTCGCGGGACGTGGGTCGATGCTCGCTGGAGACGGCCAGCGCCGAAAGTTAACGGGTGCAGGGGAGGCTCGATGAGCGGGCTCCTAAGTTCAGAGAAACACTTACTTGAGTGCAGCCGGCAGGCATATGCACGGCGTCCTTAATTAAAAATACTTTCGCTGGAGTCGGCCAGTACCGTACGTTCCGTGATACGATACGTAGCGCGGTATCACACTGAAGATGGTCGGGATAGGCCTGGTTCCGCAAAATACGCGCCGAGTCGACATTGCCTCGGTGAATTAATAAAAGGATTTAAATTTGAAGACGTAGTACAGAATAATAATAATCAATGAAACAAACTTGAATGATGCCCACGGACACACGTCTGTTCCCGGGGCGGAGTGGTTGGAGACTGCCGAACATGGCCGCCTCGCAAGGAAGAGAAACTTTCTCTTCTTTGTGAGTCAGCACCAAAAACTTATAATAATTTAATTGGTTATATGATGAGTAAAAAACATGCTCCAGGTGCTTGATTAAAACTTTGCACCTGGTATATATTTGCCTAAGGCTTAACAATTGTTTTACTTGAATAATTAATTTAAAAAGCGGCACCAAGTTGGCGACTGTAAATTTAACTACAAATTGTCTCAATGTGCACTGTTTGGGTTTGAATTCCCTTAGTTTGGCTAGACCACTATCATAGGCCAATTAATCAAGGCCCGTAGCCGCTGTGGCTAGTAACGAGGGTGGTTTTCTGTTCAGTGCGAGCTGCGCACGCACTGAGTCTCTACGACGCACTTGCTTACTGCATGTGATTACTTAATTTCGTCCTAATGCTTTGTTTGGGCATTGTTTTCCGTAGTCGAGCCCCCGGGGTTTCGTGTCCTGTTGTTTTAATTCAGTTAATTGAGGTAACGCCCGGGGTGCTCGGTTGACTCAATCCGGCTGGGCGAGGGGCGCGCTCCGAAAACGGGATACGGTACTGGTGGTGCGGAGCACGGGCTTAACGGCCATGGTCGGTACGACGTCAGGTTTAAAAAAATTAAAATTTAAAATTGTGCCGAAAATATGACGCCGCCGTCGGTGCTCCCTCTGAGAGCACAGGCCGTTATGTGTCCTCAACACCTGAATCAGTGCTAGTGCTACGAACACGCCTGTGTGTGTAGCATAGTGCAGGGGGGAGCAGTGCCTTGAATGGCGTGACGTCAGTCACGGCCGGCTGTTTAGACGAAGCGCACAGCCGGGTGTGGCAATGCGCAAAAGGGAATTCAGTGCATATGCAATTTAAATAACAAACACAAACTAAAGCTTGTAACATGTCGAATAATTCTTATTAATTAATTAATGATATTGTAAACTCTTTTCATTCACAAAACTGGCCGGCATCATCTTCCCGCGCTCCGTGGTTTCCTGCGGATTTGCCTCCCCTTCCTGGCCGGGTTGCCAGGGAGAGTAGTCAGTAGCCTTCCAGCACTCACCAGAGCCGGCAGCCCCGCGCACTGGGAGCATCCAACTTTCGCGCCAGAATCCACATGTAATGTCCATAGGTAATATTTCAAAATCTACTTTCATCAGCTCCATGGTCGGCCCTAACCCAGCCGTATGACGTGTCGTACGGTCCGTAACTAAAATGTGTGACTCGACTACGAGTCTTTTTCGTGTGCTACATAAATTTTAGTGTTTTTAGGCAGCCCGCCGAGGTGCCTGCGCTTCACGCCTTCTTATCCCCAACCGGAGAACTTGTACATTGTCCATTGCCCACACAGGGCGGCATTGCGCCTAACGCGAAACCAAACTTTAGAGCGCATCACATCCTGGGATGTGCCACGGTCGCGGGTGAGTTACCACGTCAGGTACCACCGCGCCCATACCCAGCTTAACGTGGCCCACGCCACCACGAGGACGAGCCTCCATTAACGTAATTTCCCTTAACAGAGGAACTAATATCATCCCGAGCCCGGGACTTGCTCGTAGTAACTTTATTGTCAGATTTCAGTGTTAGTGTTAGTGTTCGCCTTCAACCATACGTGCATGTACATTTCAGTGTAATGTGTCATTTCTCATTCAGTAATTAGTGAACCCTCTGTATAACGCACCGTCCAGACTACCATGTGCTAAGCACTAAATTCGCCGCGCGCCTTAATCATCGTCGCCGTAGCTCTCATGATAGCCTGCACCCCTCGATGTGGTAGTCTCCCGGAATACCACCAGACACCACTCGAGGGCCATGTGAGCGGAGATGAGGTTGACGATGATACGGCCAGTCACGTGAAAGTGTATTATGCGAAGTGAAGTACTGTAATGTGTGTCACAACAATAAAATCAGTTACGTTCACGTGTGTTATTTTAATAGTACGGTGTCCTGGATGGCCATAACACCCCAGGGGGCCCTTTGTAGACGCGTCCCTGCCTGCAGCCACGAGGCAAAGAACCCCACCCTTGAGACCAAATTCTAGCAAACGTAATTTAATTATCATAATTTCAGGACAGGCAGCGGGGACGGCGTCAAATATTAGTTGGCGGCACATTATGAACCGAGTTCGTAAGACACTAGATTAGTATTCCAGAAAACACTGGTTCAAATCCCGGCTGGCCATTGTCATATCGTTTTGATGTGAAGCATCTTAAAAATCACAGCGAAACATATGGGTAACAGAACAGACGAAAAGGTTTGTATCATCTTCCTTCCTTTAACATTTTCCTAACTATATAGGCTTCGGCCTGAGATGCATTTAAGAGTCTTCCCTACCTAGACCTCCCAAATAGGGATTTAGGTTAGGAAAAACATTCTGTTCAGTATAGCTCACGACTCAGATGTGATAGCAAGGTGATTCGTGTGTTTGTCTATAGAGAACCGACAACACTGGGCAATACAGATTACACTAAAAGCGACTCGCTGACATAGAAGTTTCACGTGAAACCAATGGCCGTGAGTCTCGATACCTACCCACCGATTTTTTCTAGAAAATTAGTAGGATGGTTCCTTACTGTAGGTCATGGTTAATTCCTTTCATATTGTCGCTCTACTGTGGCGTTGTGTTTTGTCGTCTGCATTGACCTCGCTATTAATATGATTACGGAGAAGCAAGCATTTCAAATAAGAAAAATAATATCGGAAATAGGCTATTCTCCTAGTAAACAATTATACTAATGATTTCAAGGCTTTCAAAAATTAATATCTTGAAATGATTTCGTAGTCATTGCGCAGTTAAAATATAAGCCTAATGCCACAACTACTTAATACATAAAACTTAAACAATCGCTCTCACTATTCCGTATTCACACTTGTGATTGTTTTGATCTATTCTTAATGGCAATTGTTTTTCTGTACATCGATATGTCAAAATACTTTTCTAATGGTTTTCACAACACATGCTAAAAACATAATGCTGGAATCACAATACCCTGTAACAGCCCCGAGTTGACAAAAACAACACCACAGCCATTAAGAAGTAAGGTGTTAGTGAATTCAGCCCCCGAAAAGTGAACCCCAACAGCCCATCAGAAACATAATGTGGGTATTATTAATGATGTAGTAATGTTGCCGTCGTCCGGGGTCTCGGACTCGAGTCCCGGTGTGGCTCCTAGTGGGAAAAGGCGGTTCTTGCTACGTATTGTCCGGGTGGGCGCCAGACTAGCTCGGTTCTAGTCGTGAGTTTGGGGGTCGTGGATGTATGTGCCCCTGCGTGGCCCACTAGGGCCGGCGGCGGTGTTGCGTGAGATGATTTTAAATAAGAGGCGTGGAGTTGAGGTGGTGGTGTCGTACCTTTTATTCATAGGAACGAGTCGTACACAATACAACACTCTACAGAGGTCCCCGGGGGGGTTTACTCGTTATTCCGTGGCGCCGTATGGTTTGTGTTCCGCGTTACGTGGCCTCGGACGCTGTTACGTCTCATACGTCTCACTGGTTACACAGGTAACGTAATTTCGTAACACAAAGGCGGGACACAAAATACACTGAATTAAGGGGGTGCGCACAAGTTACGTTGCACTCGTTACTCGGGTAACGTAAGTTAGCAATACAAAGTACGGGACACAAAAATACACTGAATTAAGGGGGCGCGCACAAATTACATGGCACTCGTTACTCGGGTAACGTAAGTTAGCAATACAAAGTACGGGACACAAAAATACACTGAATTAAGGGGGCGCGCACAAGTTACGTGGCACTCGTTACTCGGGTAACGTAAGTTAGCAATACAAAATACGGGATACAAAAATACACTGAATTAAGGGGGTGGACGATTGGAGACGGCCAATCCCGTATGCAAATGTCTCGGCGCGGGTGTTGTGCCCACTGTGGTAAAACACGCACCGCAATTAAGTTTGTCCAAGTTCCCTTGCGGGTTTGTGGTCAGCGCCGTGCGCGTGACCTTAAATAAAGTTCTGTAAGTTGCGGGAGGCGGCCCGTGCCGTATACTGAAGAGCAGCCCCGCTGACCAAGTGTGGTGCGGGGTGTCTTTAAATTGATGCGGCCGGATTAGGTCCTGGACCGAAAAAAGGGACCGGGTACTCACGGAGAGGTTAAGTAATAAAAGGGGTTCTGTTAATTAGTGACTATATTTACCGGACGTTACTTTCGATGTAGACAAAGGATGTTGCCTCTCCGTGGGACGTAGGTCCGCCCCGGTCCGTGAGCTGCGCTGAACTGCCGAACTGGCATGGCGTCCGAGGGAGGCTCGGCCTCTCTCGCGCCAGGCGTGACCTCATTACACTAGACTCCAAACGGGTGTGTCTGGAAGAGATTTTATTGTCGCTAAAATCCTAATTTAATGTTTTAGGAGGAATGGGTACGGTTCTTCTCTTGTCTACTCAGGTTTCCGCGGCTTTGTCTTTGATTGCTGTTCGGGTCGCCTGACTCGGGTGGGCCATGGCCAGGGGTGTGTTCCGTTAGCGGGAGCGTATACTGGCGGGTGCAGGTCGGGCTCTGGGGTGGTCGTCGGCCAGACGACGTCAAACGCCCCCCCCCTGT
The DNA here is from genome assembly GCF_032445375.1 of Bacillus rossius redtenbacheri. Lineage (NCBI taxonomy): Eukaryota > Metazoa > Arthropoda > Insecta > Phasmatodea > Bacillidae > Bacillus > Bacillus rossius. The sequence continues at coordinate 64,760,566 of NC_086333.1, read as the reverse complement.
GAAGCCCGACCTTGCGCCGCTTATGGTCCCGCTAACATGGGGCCACCCCTAGCTCCGGCCACTCCATCCCGGCGTGGTTCGCGGCTCAGCAGCTGGTTGGCTCCGCGTACTGGACCTGGTGATCAAGGCCGACTGGGCCAGCGTGCGCGCCGCCCCGGTTGCCGTCGTGGCAGGCGTGCCGGGGGCGGCGTCGTGGCGCCTGGGTGGGGTCAGCGGCTGATAGGGTCAGCGCACTGGACCTGGTGAACGTGGCCGACTGGGCCAACGTGCGCGCCGCCCCGGTTGCCGTCGTGGCAGACGTGCCGGGGGCGGCGTCGTGGCGCCTGGGCGGGGTCAGCGGCTGATAGGGTCAGCGCACTGGACCTGGTGATCATGGCCGACTGGGCCAGCGCGCGCGCCGCCCCGGTTGCCGTCGTGGCAGGCGTGCCGGGGGCGGCGTCATGGCGCCGGTGTGGGGTCAGCGGCTGATAGGGTCAGCGCACTGGACCTGGTGATCGTGGCCGACTGGGCCAGTGTGTGTGCCGCCCCGGTTGCCGTCATGGCAGGTGTGCCGGGGGCGGCGTCGTGGCGCCTCCTAGCTCCGGCAACAGCCCCACCCGGGTGGTGCTCGCGGTGGCCGCAGTTGGTAGGGCCCGAGCACCTGTCCCGGGTCGTCCCACGCCGAACATCCGGGGGTCGACTCGTCGAGGTGGCCTGTTGACGTTGGCCCTCAGCGTCTGGTACGGCGTGGATGGGTACAGCCTCCTCTCCCGTTCCGGTGTGCCGGGCGGGTTTGGAGTAGAGGCCTCCTCGTCCCCGTCGTCCAGTTCCATCATCATGTGGGTGGTGTCGGCGTGGTCGTTGTGCGGTTGTGCCCTAAGCACCTCCCCGGACTCGTTCTCGGGGGGTGACAGTGGTTCCGAGTGTGGCTGCGGTGTCTTGCAGCAAGCGGCGGTGCGGTGGTGGCCAGGGTGCCGGCCGGCAGGGGCGGCGGCGACCAAGGTCAGGTGGCTCTCGGCAGGCGGGCAGCAAGCGCGGGCGGCGCTCGGCACGGCCCGGCTCAGCCTTGCTGACATGCGGGCGTTTCGCGGCTCGTCTTGCCAGACGGATGACAGGTGTCATCGGCCGAGTGACGGTCACGTGCGGTGGTGGGGCGGTCGGGCGTCCAGGTGCCGTGGCGTCGACCTGCATTGCGTCAGGCAGATGCAGGGAGCTCAGGCGACCCGGTAGCCGCGGTGACGTCACGGTGTTGTGGCGCGGCGCCTGTGGCGACTTGAGCGCGCGTCGCCTCGGCGGCTGCTGTGGCAGGCTGACCGAGGGGCGGCGTCGTGGCACCTCTGGTGGCTTGAGCGCGCGTCGCCTCGGCGGCTGCTGTGGCAGGTTGACCGAGGGGCGGCGTCGTGGCGCCTCTGGCGGCTTGAGGGCGCGTCGCCTCGGCGGCTGCTGTGGCAGACTGTCCGAGGGGCGGCGTCGTGGCACCTCTGGAGCACAGAGTGCGCGTCGCCTCGGCGGCTGCTGTGGCAGGCCGGCCGAGGGGTGGCGTCGTGGCGCCTGAGCCTCGAAGCCAGGCGGGCACCGCGGGGCGAATCCAGGCGGCGGGGCCTCGCACAGGCGTCTCGGCGTCGTGGCCCTGGGCGTTGCCTTGTCCAGCTGCTGTTTTGAGACCGCGTACTCATGTGGCAGTGAGGCCGGCTGCATGATGTTGAAGCTAGGCGGTGGCGACGGTGTGGCGCGACGTGTCGTTGTCGAGTCTGGTGGCGTCCCGGATGAGGCGTGTGTTGGAGACGATGCGGGTTGCGTCGGAATGGTCCTTCGCGGCACGGTGACGGTGGTCAGGTGCGGTGGCGAGGCCATCCCGGCGTCGTGAGTTGCCTCCGACACGAGGCGGGTTCGTGACGTCGTGACAGACTGCGGTGGGACGGTCGGCGTCATGCGTCGTTCGGTCGGCTTCGGCGGGTCCAGCGTCGTCACAGTCATGTTGAGTGGCGTCTGGTCTGCGAGGGGTGTTGAGGCTGGTGGCTTTGGGCCCGGGGGTGGATGGAGCAGGATTGGCGGCGAGAGGTTGACGAGCGTCGGCGTCGGGACGGAAGGCGTCCTTGGTGAGGCGTAGTGCGTCGGCGTGAGTGGCGTCAGGTTGATGTAGCGTGGTCTCGCTGGTGACGGTGTTTCCGGACTTGGGTCGGGAGGCGTCAGGTCTACGAGGGATGCCGAGGTTGGTGGCTCCGGGACAGGAGGCGACGGGAGCGGGATTGTTGGCGGCATGATGAAGGTCGTCGGCGTCGGGACGGTTGTACGTGACGGTGCGGATGTCGTCGGGGCGTGAGTTCGTGATACGTCTTGCGTCTGCGTGAGTGGCGTCTCGATGTCGTGAATTGTCGCGGCGTATCATAGGGGAGGAATTAGTAGCGCTGCTCCCGAATACTGCACTTGGGTGGCTCGTCCTGCGGTACATCGCGCGCACGTGAACGTGAAGGACTCGCGCCTCAAAGTACCTTCACGCTCGTTGGTGCAGTCACGATGCCATAGGTCGGTACACTCGTCGCAGTGGTAGCCCATGCTACTTCCTCCAGGACACGACCGGCTTCCACACATCGTCATCCCGTATGTGCGATACTCTTGACAATAGCCACACTCGTACCCCGCGGCGATCCTGCCGTTTAAGTACCATCTCGGGTAGAGGTGGTAACACCCGCTGCATTCGTCTGCATCCATCTCTTGTTATCGTGCGTGTTCAGCTGTGTCGAGTCGTGTTTTTCACTCGTGGCTCTGTGCGCGCTGTGCAAGTCTGCGCGCGGGGTCGCGCTCGCCGGCTAGGCAGGTGCCCGGACAGCCGCACAAAACAGAGGCCGAGAATGGCCGCGGCATGGGCGGGGGTGCGGGTGGGCGTGTGAGGCGATGGCCGAGAGCGCCCGGACAGCCGCACAAAGAGGAGGCGAAAACGGTCCGCGCGGGGTGGGGGTGGTGACGTCGCTCCGTTGCTCGCCTCGCCGTGATGACGTGTGGAGGTGGGGGTGGTTGGAGTGTCCTTTGTCCGCTCGCCTCGTCGCGCCGGTCTGTCTGGCCTTCGACCCTTCCTGTGTCCAAAATGGCCGTTTCGTGTCTCCGCTGTCGCCTGTTGGTGAATTTATTTCGAAAATGTCCAGAAGTGAGAAAAAACAAATTTTTCACGTTATTTTCTGCCCCACGCAGCGGGCGCCAAATGCCGTCGTCCGGGGTCTCGGGCTCGAGTCCCGGTGTGGCTCCTAGTGGGAAAAGGCGGTTCTTGCTACGTATTGTCCGGGTGGGCGCCAGACTAGCTCGGTTCTAGTCGTGAGTTTGGGGGTCGTGGATGTATGTGCCCCTGCGTGGCCCACTAGGGCCGGCGGCGGTGTTGCGTGAGATGATTTTAAATAAGAGGCGTGGAGTTGAGGTGGTGGTGTCGTACCTTTTATTCATAGGAACGAGTCGTACACAATACAACACTCTACAGAGGTCCCCGGGGGGGGTTTACTCGTTATTCCGTGGCGCCGTATGGTTTGTGTTCCGCGTTACGTGGCCTCGGACGCTGTTACGTCTCATACGTCTCACTGGTTACACAGGTAACGTAATTTCGTAACACAAAGGCGGGACACAAAATACACTGAATTAAGGGGGTGCGCACAAGTTACGTTGCACTCGTTACTCGGGTAACGTAAGTTAGCAATACAAAGTACGGGACACAAAAATACACTGAATTAAGGGGGCGCGCACAAGTTACGTGGCACTCGTTACTCGGGTAACGTAAGTTAGCAATACAAAATACGGGATACAAAAATACACTGAATTAAGGGGGTGGACGATTGGAGACGGCCAATCCCGTATGCAAATGTCTCGGCGCGGGTGTTGTGCCCACTGTGGTAAAACACGCACCGCAATTAAGTTTGTCCAAGTTCCCTTGCGGGTTTGTGGTCAGCGCCGTGCGCGTGACCTTAAATAAAGTTCTGTAAGTTGCGGGAGGCGGCCCGTGCCGTATACTGAAGAGCAGCCCCGCTGACCAAGTGTGGTGCGGGGTGTCTTTAAATTGATGCGGCCGGATTAGGTCCTGGACCGAAAAAAGGGACCGGGTACTCACGGAGAGGTTAAGTAATAAAAGGGGTTCTGTTAATTAGTGACTATATTTACCGGACGTTACTTTCGATGTAGACAAAGGATGTTGCCTCTCCGTGGGACGTAGGTCCGCCCCGGTCCGTGAGCTGCGCTGAACTGCCGAACTGGCATGGCGTCCGAGGGAGGCTCGGCCTCTCTCGCGCCAGGCGTGACCTCATTACGCTAGACTCCAAACGGGTGTGTCTGGAAGAGATTTTATTGTCGCTAAAATCCTAATTTAATGTTTTAGGAGGAATGGGTACGGTTCTTCTCTTGTCTACTCAGGTTTCCGCGGCTTTGTCTTTGATTGCTGTTCGGGTCGCCTGACTCGGGTGGGCCATGGCCAGGGGTGTGTTCCGTTAGCGGGAGCGTATACTGGCGGGTGCAGGTCGGGCTCTGGGGTGGTCGTCGGCCAGACGACGTCAATGTAAACATTTTTTTGTGAAATAATTCATGCTTAAGTTTATTTTATAGTTCTTTTGATAGACATGGCATAAAATAAATTTAATTGAATTACTACCTCAGTACCTACTATAGATGACTATACACCTGATGGTGATAAGTCGTTTCATTTCAAACATATAATATAAATTATGCAATATTTTACTTACTTAACCATTGGTTGTCAGGTAATTGTAATTTTCGGTCACTAGATTGCATTTCTCTTCAAATAGTGCCCTGGAGTTAAACATTAATTAGAATCACAAGACTTTGTATGCTACTTATTTCTACAAATTATTTATAAGATAATAGACATAATTTAATAATGTCGTTCGAGTATTAGGACTGTATGATCGCGTTTTAACTTATGGTAGTTTTACACTGTGGCACTTTTCCATCGCCCCCGGTGGAATTCTTCCATTATGGTAGTCTTACAGTATGGTAGTCTTTCAGTATGGCAGTCTTCCAGTATGGTATTATTCCAGTATGGCAGTCTTCCAGTATGGTAATCTTCCAGTATGGCAGTCTTCCAGTATGGCAGTCTTCTGACGACCCCCGTCAAAACAGGAGGAAATGTGCCATGATGGAAAACTACCATATTTTTATTTTTACATATCGTGGTTATAAGTATACAGTGCTGTTTCCTATAACCCATTTTTGGAAACATTTGTTTATATTAGTGAGCGATCTGTTGAGTTGATTTATGACTGGAACTACAGAAAGTCAGCATCAGAAGTGCTATCTGTAACCTTTTAAGTTAACCTAAAAAACAACTAGGGGGTTAACAGCGCTACCTAGCGACGTATTCTTCACACTACTTCGAGAGAAAAGCAGCTGTACTCATTCCATGGAGTGTATAAGAAAATTTGGCAGAATTCCATCTCATACTTTGAAATTATGGCAGTTTTCCGTTATGTTACTTTTCTGCCTTTTTCGAAGAGGCCAGGCGGAATACGGCCATTATGGCAGTTTTCCAGTATGGTAGTCTTTCACGACCCCATCACTATTAGACATTTTAGTAGAATATGATTGGAATATAATCATAATATTTTCTGTGATTCAAAGATATTTGGTGTAAATGTTTGCAATGCATCTTATAGTAATCATCAAGTAAATTAGGTTTAGCTCATAATGTAAGTCTGATGGTTGGAACATTTATCGTAGATATTCGAAAGAGGTCTTCTTGTAAGCATGAAGCATGTTGAATACATCCGCACAGTAGGTCTTGTGTTTTGGAGATATTTGGCCTGTATGACTTGATGTAAGTTTTTGGACATACGCCATTGCTAAGAACTTTTTATGTTGAAGAAAAACTAATAAATAAAATAAATAAATAAAAATACCCAAAAAAGACAAAAAAACACACAAAATTAAGCAAACAATTGCTGTTGTCAACAAGGATATGAACACCACAAAATATTCCGAAACAGGAATATGGTCAACAAACAAAGAAAAACAAAGAAAAATGTACTAAGAGAACGAAAAGAACCCCACAAATGATGACAACACAAAAATATTGAAACCCAAAATAATTCAGCACAACAGTTGAAACGAGACAAAAAAACACGACAAAACGAAAAGACAAACAAATACAATAGTTTTACCAAAACAGAAAAAAGTTGTTTGTTGACCATATTCCTGTTTCGGAATATTTTGTGGTGTTCATATCCTTGTTGACAACAGCAATTGTTTGCTTAATTTTGTGTGTTTTCTGTCTTTTTTCGGTATTTTTATTTATTTATTTATTTATTTTATTTATTAGTTTTTCTTCAACAGAAAAAGTTCTTAGCAATGGCATATGTCCAAAAACTTACATCAAGTCATGCACTCCCATTGCACAAATCTTTTAATGATAACATTTGGCCTGTATGTCTGACATTTGACATGGCCTGGTTGAAAGGAGTTCCTAACATCAATAAAGAAGGCCCCATGATTTAGAGACACTTGGTCTTTATGTTTGTAGTTATCACTCTAGAAACCGTAAGGCACAATGAATATGGGCTACACTGCAGGTATAATGATATTAAGTATCATACATATGTATGCGGTTGAGTAGTTGTCTTGTATAAAATCCTTGTTTTTAGTGATATTGATTAATTAAAAAAAAGTGGTTTTTAGAGTCTAAACTACTTTTTTTGTGTGTGTCAAACAATGATCCAACCAAGGACTGAAATTAATCTAATTAATAAATATATTAATTAGTACTTCTATGGATGATTTTTAGAATATTTTTCGAATTTGTAGGTTGTAAATTACAGATTTTCAAGATGGTGGAGAATATAGCATCGGCATCTTAGTGAAGCCTTGTAGATGGGAAATTTAAGCTGCTTTGGGGACATTTTACTATAATTTATTTTATAAGTCTTTGTACCATATCAAGTACAGGAATCGATCGAATCAATCATTATTTTAATAATAGATTTTAAAAATGATTTTTGGATTTTTTTCCGAATATCTAGGTTAATAATTACAGATTATCAGATGGTGGTCTAGGCAGCCAACAAGATGGCGGACGCCATGGTAACAATTCTACTGTACTCTAGTGGCTAAAAATTAAAATAATGTTATGGTGGCAGTGCACACTAGCAGACAAAAATAAAATGGTGGATCCAAGATGGCGGCCTCCAGCAGAAGAAAACAAGAAAGCCGTTATGAAATCATTATGGCTGATGTAATATTTGGCTTTGCTTTAGTTGTGGGAGGTCAGTCTGCTAGTGCGTTCCGCGGAGGAAAAATCCATCGCCATTTTTAATCGGTTGATCTCATCAGGTTTGAAACCCAGTACCTTTTAATGAATTTAATTATCAAAATTTAATGAAGTAATTTTGACATGACGTCCAATAAATCGATGAACGCCAGCTGCACGCACGAAAAAGTGTCCCTTTACGCATTTTGTCCCTTTACGCACATTGTCCCGTTACGCTGTGTCCCGTTACGCTCAGTGTACGCTTGCGCCGTATTTATCTCTCTTCCACTCGATTGGAACAACCATCGATTCGACTTTTTCGAGGCACATTAAACTTGAAACACTCCCATTCGTTTCCTACTTTTCCTATCATCGTCCTATCCTTAACAGAATAACACAGATTGGAAGAAGTTAAATAGCAAACATGTATAAAAGTTATAGTTAAAATAATCTCTTCGTTAAAGTAAAAAACATATTTGAATTAATGAGTGCAAATAAAAGTGAATTTAACATTTAAATTGTAGATTTCATTTCACTCCTTCTTTGTATCCATACAAAATAGCGATAATTCAATAAAAATGATTCAATTTTATTCATAAAAGTATGCAATCATTTCATCAATGTTTTGTTATGACGTTGTCACGTTAAACTATCGTCCGTAAACCGACTTTACAGACAACCAATTTTTGTTTTTAATTTTAATATTTTCCCTATTTTTTCTAGCTTACAAAACACAGTCTTTCAATAGGGCAGACAAATATAGAAATGCGGAAAACATGTTTTCATTACAATTTTATTATTATAAATTTTAAAATTTCCTTTATTTTATAGCCTAAAAATTACGAATATTCAAAATGGCTGCCATAACTAAAATTGAAACATTCTGGGATTAGGAAACTCAATTCAAATATGGTGAAATTCAAGATGTTGACTGAGATAAAAAATCAAGGTCAACAAGGTCATCCAAGATAGCTGTAGTGATGTCACAATCCATGATGGCGACCCTAACAAAAAGTGCAATGGTGATGTCATTTAAGATGGAAAGTAAGTACCTTACGTCGACTCTATCTCTGTTCCCACAGGTGATATCACATCGCGAAATACAGTATTTCCATAAATGAATGCGGCATTTATACATTTTAATAGTGTCAACTGTAAGCATTGTTGCAACGGAAGGCTGTGTGCGCTGAAGTTATTGGAATGTCTACCCCTGTTGTGCACGACATCCGCCGTACAGCAAGGTAGCGCGGGCTGTCTAACCTCCCGGCAAGTTTCCACAAGAGTAGTTCGAAGTACGAGCAAGGCTGGGCAGTGGTGGGGGGCATCACATGACAGGTCAGGTGACCTACCTCCTCACCGTCTTCCCCCCCCCAGGAGAAGGTAATGGAGGGGCGGTTAACTGGTATAAATAGGCCAGTCTTCGGCGGGAGTCGGGGGCGGTGAAAGTAAGCAACATTGGACTAGCCAATGATTGACATGCCCAGGCTGGCAGCACAATGTGTCGGACATACATGGCCGCGGCGGCTGGGGCAACCTGGGAGCTGCGGTCATATAAATTATGTTCTTTTAATTAACTTGGCTGGCAGCCTGGCGGGAAACAACGATAGTCGCCCTCTAACAACCAGTTATGCCCAAAACCCTCAATGCGGACAAAAATGTCCAAGTGCCCGCCCTTGCTTAGTAGATATTTTCTACTCTGTCCAACTCATCTTCCGGAACCATCCTTCTGTTTCCTGTAATCAACCTGCTTGTCAATAATGCATGAAATTTTGCATCCCGCATGTAAGTGCCCAGGGTTTTCCCTGTGTCTATACAGGTTTTACCTGGGCCCAACTTATCTAGTTTTTAGTCTAGAATAGTCAGTGAGGGGAGTTAGTCATGGCTGACCAATCTCCTTCCTAGCACATGATGCATGTACCCTCTCCCGCATGGCTTAAACCCTGCATGATTAGAGCGTATAGGCTTCGGCCTGAGACGCACTTAGAGTCTTTCCCTAACCCAGACCCCTCCCAAATACACTTAGTTTTAATTTAGGTTAGGAAAAAAAATTGGGAGTCAGGGAAGCACTTACCCGTCGGACATCGATATCTGGCGTCACGCTGCCCGACTGCGCGCCGATTTGGACTTAGCCTGCAACTCTAATAAGCTGGACTTAGTTCGGACCTTAGTGCAATCGCAGGCAAGGAGCTCAAAGGACTTAGCCCCACGAAGAAAATAACAGGTTTCAGCCAACTCACTCGCTAGTGCAACTCGTGGAGCGAGTTTCCACTCGCTGGGCGAGACTCCTGCGTGGAAAAAAAAAATCGCTCTGCGGAATTGGACCCTTTTGAGTGTGGGCAAACATCGCCTGAGGGTGGAAAACGCTTGCCAACGACCGTCGCTTTTTTTTTAATCGTCGGACGAGTAAGCTAGTTAGCGATATCAAAAAAAAAAAAAAAAAACCGAACAACAAGGGTTTATGTCACACTAATGATGAGAGGTCATTGTGTTTTGAGACTGAGCAGCAAGTGACAGGGATGGCAGAGTTTCTGAACTGGACTCAACGCAAATTACGACAGGAGCGACCTAGTCTTGGAGTGAGACGGACTGTGCTACCCTCGATGTCGCCTATGATACGAGGAGTAATGCAGTGTCTTGTGTAGACCCTCCGCCAATGCAAACGTACAAGGGTGACAGGTCGGCTCGTGCTGTGAGCTGTCCCATACGATTGGGTTCGCGGCCCTTCTTCGCCGATCTGCGCAAGCCTCCTGGGGGACACCTCGTGTTCCCAACGGTGCGTCGCCGTCGGAGACTGCGCGGATCGCCGATTGCGAGTAGCGCGTGACACGGCTGGAGACAACGAAAACAACTTGCCACGGCAACGCCCTGGAGTGGACACTCAGACTTCGGACTCGGAAGGGAGAGTGCTGGGCTTTGCATTACCTCAACACACGATGGGTCTTTTATGGTATCTGCTCGCAAACACATGAAGGGCACCAACGAGGGTCTTGGAAAAACTTCAGTGTAGACACAGGACTTAAGATCTGTAGCTCTTTATGTTAGTATTTTATGGCGTTATTCGTTTTGTTCTGGTGACAATAACCAGTCTAAGATTCTTTCATGGTTTTATTTCTTAGGACGTATACACAAATGATAGTTTATGTAAATATTGAATGATTAATGTATAATGAGTTTTGGTTGCGGTTTCAAGTTGATCTATAGTAGAATGGTTTTCTATTGAGCCTGTAGTATAGTTATTTGTTGGCAATGTAATAATTAGTTTTTTTGAGGAGCTTCAATAATACGAATATTCTAGTATTGTACTTTGTGATTAATTTTGGGACAGATAGTAACCAGAATAATTCTCTGTTCATAGTTCTTCGTGGCGGTTTACTTACAGCGAATATCGCAAGAATCATAGAGTCTCAAGAATGCATTTCCTCGCTCGTAGCTTCACCTGTGTTAAAATAATATCTCTTTCCCCAATTAGTAAAGTTTGAACCTGTAAAATTTATTGGGCAACAGGATGGAGCCCCTCCCCATTACGAGAGTGGTTGAATGTCCAAATCCCTGGCCGTTGGATTGGTGGTAATGGTGGAGACGACAGAGCTCTTTTTCGCTGGTCTTCACGTTCACGTGACATAAGGCCATGCGATTTTTTTCCTTTGGGGCTTTATAAAAGAATTTGTTTTCTTTCGACGCTACCTAATGAGTTTCCAGATTTGAGACACAGAATTGAAGACTCTATTGCTTCCACTACTCTAGACTTGTTCACCAAAGTGCGGGAAGAACTGGACTTTAGGTTGGATGTGAGCCGTGCAACTAAAGGTCCACATTTTAAACATTTTAAGGAAAAGTAGGTTTGATTACCTCCAATTTGATGTTATGATTTGTTGTAGATAATCTAAATTAAACTATTTTAATATACCCTTTAAACTAGGACTTTTTTTTTTTTTTGGAAAACCTTTCGGGTGAGATAAAATTCTTTCGAAAAGAAGAACGATTCTGTTCATAATTTTTGAGGTGTGGGTAGGTGGGCTCTTAATAGAATCGACGCCTGTGTAATGGGTGAGTAAAAGTACTGTATCACTCGCGATATGTTGGGCGATTCCTGAAAATATATCACAATATAGTGCTTTGAATTTATTGTTACGATACGGCTACCGACGAGGCTAGCTTAGGGCGACTCCAAGGCCAGGCAACACAGGGCAGACCCCTGCGCCTAGAAGTGCCCCGCGCCTAGCAGGACTCCGCGCCTAACAGGACCCCGCTCCTAAAATGACCCTGCGCCTAGCAGGATCCCGGGCCTAGCATGACCCCGCTCCAAAATGACCCCGCACCTAGCAGGACTCCGCGCCTAGGAGAGCCCCGCGCCTAGGATGATCCCACTCCTAGCAGGACCCCGTGTTCATCAGGACACCGCGCCTAGCAGGGCCCCGCGCCAAAGAGGATCCCACGTCTAGGATAATTGCAGCATAGGGGACCAGTGCATCTGGGATGGTGTTGTGTGCGCGGCGGACGAGCGAGTGGTTGGGTCGGAGGTGAGCGATAAGAGACGAACAGCAGAGAGCCACTGTCGAGTCCAGCTCCGGTGGGGAGACTGAATAGTTCACTCACTACAAATGTGCTCACTTAGTGAACAGACAAGTCAATTGTTGTAATCTAATTAATTGTGCAATTATTAGGTAATAGATAAAATTACAATTACATAATTAATTGGGCTATCATTTACGTAACTGTATTCCCACACTCGTAACATTATTATTTGGTGAAAGAACTTGTCAAACGGTATTTTTGAATTGTTATTTTAGAGTTGTGAAATGTTATGCAAGGGCACACAGCTAAGAACACTTTTGGGACTTTTTTTTGGACGTGATAACGTCTTATAAATCGATGAACGCCGGCTGCACGCACGAAAAATTGTCACGTTCCACCTGAGCCGAGCGTGCAAGAACCGGCCAACCACCGTGCGAGAAAATCTTCTATAATACCAAACAGGTTAAGGCGGGCTTTTTAACTAATTGTTCGTGATTATGTTTAAACAAATTATTTGAATTAAATTTTCAAAAACTGTAAATAATATTTGAAAATTAAAAAGTATGCAATTTTTAATCAATGTTTTCTTATGACGTTATCACGTAAAATTATCGTCCGTAAACCGACTTTTCAGACAAACGCTATTAGCTAACACTTAGCAAATGCGTGGTGACACAATTTGAAACTTAATATACAATGAAACTAAAATGCCGTAATAAGTTTGTAGAAATTGCTCTTATGTAGTAGTAATGATGAGGACACGAAACAAACAACTGGACATGCAAGCCCTAACCATTTTAAGATGATAGGAAAGGTCGCATCATGCGTGAATGACTAGAATTTTATAAGAAACAATAATAGTATCTGAACGACTTGGCAGAATGCGATGGGGTTTGTTTTTTCGGCTAGATATTTTCACTACGGAGACTTGAATTCACAGAATTAGTTAATACAGTGAATAGTTTAAAACAAGTGCAAAGGGAGTTTCATAAAATACGGGCTTGAAACAAAAAAAAAAACTAATATAAAAATTTGGCTGTAAAATTAATTAAATTACATAAGAGAAACTTCTATAATAAGATAATATTAAAAACACTATATTTCAATGATAATCTTTAAATTTGCATAAAAAAATGTTTGAATAATTTAAAATTAGCTTAAAAAAGAAATATATTTCGTTGTAAGTTACGTTGTACGTGTACGTGATGTTTTTAGAGATGCTTAGAACTTGTTTATAAACAAAAAAGTAAGTTTCCTTGAAACCCGAAACTTAATTAAGACCTCAATTAATACCATTATAAACTACATAATTTTAAATTTATTATACTTGGTTTGTCTTAGTGTTCAGATCAGGAAAACACATTATGCCTTATAATTTATGTAATGCCTGCCAATCTCCCAATTATAGGATGGTGATGATTTAGCGGTGGCCCATAATTGTAATTTTTATTTGGCAAGAATGCAAATTCTTTGTAAAATATCTTTTCTTGGCAGCAAGCCAGACTGTAAACATTTTTAACAACGTAAGCGCGTTAATTACAGCTGACATTCAGTGAAGCGGCAAAGTCAAACAAAAAAAATCCGCGATAGGCGTACAGTTGGTAATTAATTATTGTTTTGACATAATATCAGACCTTGCAACGACAGCTTTGTAATGGATGATATGAGAGACTCGAATGTTTGTGAAACTGTGGAAAGTATTTAATGCTACTGTTTATGTGTTACATGGTTTTACAAATGCGCAGGGCACAGCCAAGTAAGTATAGAATTACGGAATTATTTTTAATGCAGGAAATATTTTTTTGTTTAATTTCTGTTTCTTTCATGTGTAACAGCAGCTAGGAGTAACTTCGTGGAACGGAAGTCACATGGGTCGGAAATGTGTAACCACGGTGCTACCACTTGTGGCGGATGGCGCTAACCAAAGTTCACAAAGCCAAAGGAAAACTTTATATTACTAACGGTTTGTGGAATTTCAACAAGGTGGGCAGAATTTTAATAAAATTCCTTGTCGAAAATAAGATCCAGAACAGGGGTTTAGTATACTTACAAGTCTTTTTTTCGCTTTTATCGGACACGTTTAGTTATATAGTTCAAAATTTCGTTCTGCGAATCGAATTAATTGATAGTCGACGAAGCTGCTCCGGCAGCGAATTCTATCGGCTGGTGCAGAAACTACGTGTGATTCGCGTCCAGAAAATTAGTTGAAAACACAATTTGCGTATATTTATCACGTTAAGCGTTATTTTAAAGAATTCTAGGTTTAATTTTCTTTCAGAGTTTCGTAATATAAGTGCATTAGTAAGATAAGAACACATTAATTTGCTCGTTACCGAGGTTTTATGTTACACGCCTCTAGCAAGTTACTGATAGAATCGCTCACTTTTTTTTTTAGAATTAAATTTGTTATTATAACCATTTTATTTCGTACATTAAATAAAAATTCATTATGTAATAGTTTTATTTTATTATTGTTAATATGGATATTAAAAAAAGTTTAATTCGGTTACTTTAATTTTTACATTGTCCTGTGGATACTCAAACATCACCGTAGTCCACTCAGACGCAAATCGAAGGAACCCCCCCCCCCCCCATCTGCCATGGTCTTATGATTGGACTTCGTCACAATAGTCGCACGGCCGGGTGATAAGGGCGAACTTCCCCTCCCCATAAACACCTTCCCCAGATATAAAAAAATATTCTAATGGAGCGCTCTCTCTCTCTCTCTCTCTCTCTCTCTCTCTATATATATATATATATATATATATATATATATATATATATGATCACTCCTCACCTTTGTTGGTTCAATTTATTTTTCGTAAAAAAGTAATATTTCATTTTTAACTTTAGTACTACTGGTTTAATTTATTATGTTATTTATCATTTTAAACAGTTTAAATCAAACGCACTTAACATTTGGACTCAAATATCTGTCATGTTAATAGAGCAAACAATTTGTTATTTGTAACATAGAACCTATTATCATTCGTGAGTCTAATTAACTAGGTATTATAACATAATTATAAATATTATGAATGCTAGGATGTGTTTGTCGACATGAAGTAAAAACGTACTTTTGCCCCACCAGTGGGGCAAAAGTTCGCATGTTACCATAAAATTGTAAAAGAAAAATTGAATTGTATAATTTATTTAGATTCATATGAGTTTTACTTAAGACACTAATTCATTACAATTTAACACTAATAACACAAAAAAATGGATTTAAGTGGCAAACGTTAGCATGTTATCAGCTTCAAAAAACAGTAGGGCTTATAATGTATTTTAACAGTTATCATAAATAACATCTTTCTTTGCCAGAACCATTAAAAATTGTGAGTTTTTTTTAACTTTTTATTTCGTTGAACTCTATTTTATTGGTGCACAAATTGTTTTAGTAAACTTACTAGACGTAATAATTTCCTTACTAAGGGATTCTTACTTGTTTGAGTCTTTTACGTAGAGTGGCCTCTGAAATGCCATAATCTGCAGCTATTCTACGTTTAGAATCTCGTTATGCAAGTCTCTGTTGAGCTATCGTCAAAATCTCTGGAGTACACAGCTTTCGCTTCATTTTCCTCTGATAATTCCTGCAAAAAAAAATGGTTGTCTGTAAAGTCGGTTTACGGACGATAGTTTAACGTGACAACGTCATAACAAAACATTGATGAAATGATTGCATACTTTTATGAATAAAATTGAACCATTTTTATTTTAATAATAAAAGAATAAATACTTGAAATTATACTAGTAATCAGATTTTTAAAATGCAAAAATAATTAACCTTTTTTTGTCGAAATTGTTGTTGTAATAAGCAATGAAAACCACATTAACTTTTCACTTCACTTTATAAACAGTCGACGAAACAGTTCACGTGTAGATGACTTGTAATTAATTTTAAAAACTGGCGTTTAGCTATAAAGTTTAAATATAATTATAAAAAGTTTTCATATAAATAAAGTGTAATCAAATATTTATCATCAATTATATGAATGACCATAATTTTTCACGTTAAACTATCGTCCGTAAACCGACTTTACAGACAGACAGCCAATTTTTTCAAATAATAAAGTTTCAATGTTAACAATTAAAACTTTAGTCAATGTTTAGAAATGAAATCGGACGCATAGGCCAATCGAGTGGAAGAGAGATAGATGCGGTGCAAGCGTACAATGAGCGTAACGGAACACAGCATAACGGGCCAATGTGCATAACGGTACACGTTTTCGTGCGTGCAGCTAGCGTTCATCGATTTATTAGACGTTGTCACGTCAAAAAAGATCACATTACAATCATTACCCACAATATTTTAGAGGACTGTAAACTGCAGATGTGTATGCGGGGTTCGCATTGCGAACTTTTACCCCTCTTATACTTGCGTACTTTTGCCCCCGCAATACTTCTCTTCCATTTCCAGGAATTGCTGCTCTCTGTGGTATGCAATGCGAACTATCTGATACTTTACGACACTCGGGAAAAACCACTTTATCAAACAGCCTAGCGTATTATTTTCGTACACTAACTCCTTTCTTGATAAACTAGTTCCAAGAAATCTAAATATTACATCAGTATCATGAAATACAATATTTACCTCATGGTTTTGATGCCGTTCGTACAATCCAGCTGTTCTTACGTGTAACGATGCTCCACCATGACACCTTTAACACCCACTTAGGTTTTCCAATATAATATTAGTGGGAACAAATATACCAGCACTGCGTACTTTTACCCGCCGCGCACTTTTACCCCACTCTACTCTACCTCTATACTGTATACAATTTTTTAAAGTTTAGCTCACTAAATTGAACTAACTGGAATTGGAGAACGAAACGGCTCGGTTTTGATCAGTCGCACCAGGTTCCTATGTGTTTAGTGATCACGTGTTTAGAGCTAGGCCCAGGAAAATGCCAAAGCTGATGTTTATACATCAAGCTATCATCCATTTTTCAATAGTAATGAAAAGTGAAGGTCATATTCATGCTTGCGTTTGAAAAGCCTCATTGGATTGAATAAATCGGACAAACACAGTGTATTGTACGACATATGCGAAACACGATTTTATTCGGGCTTTAAAGTGTATTGAAATATAAAGAACCTGATGGGAATACAAATTCCATTACATGACATGGCAACAAATTATTTTCAATTAATATTGATAAAAAAAACATAATTCTAAATTAATTATCTTAATAAAGACTAATGTGGCAACATCTTAAAAAATAATATGAGCTTTTGCAATTTTTGAAAATTTCGAAAAATTATTATTTCCAGTAATTAACAAAAATACATATTTTGAAAGCTAATTTTATCAAACTTCCCGCACTCTAAGTTAACTGGGAGGTATTCATTTCATTCCTACTGAAATCTTTTTGTAATCATCCATCCCCCATTTAACCCCATACCCGCCCTACAAAAATCGAAGCTGCGTTTATCACTGCATTTTCTTGCATGCTATACTTACTCAACGATTGTCGTTCCTCCTTCCCTGTCATTCGTTTGAATTTACCACTACCTACAAAGGTGCAAAATGCAAATTCTAAAATTCATAGCACCGGAAAGCTGGGAGGTCAGCCCAGAAACCATTCAGAAGAACCCTGAAAGTTGTACAGGAGTTTCTGCCATCAACAGGATAGGTTGCTGACGATCCAAACGGCCAGCCACACTGTATTTGTTTTTATAAATTGAACATAAGTATTCATGTTAAACTACAGGTATCTGTACATTTACATGAAAACAACAGTATCACTACTAAATAGTGTTCGCAGTAATACTGGGTTCGGGTTCTTATCGGACATTCATGCTTTGTGTTGTTCCAGTACCTCCAATAGTTAAAGTTATGTGTAAACTGTTCCCTGAATAGCTTTCCAGTATTAACTGGGCGCATCATAAGCATAATAAAACAAAATGATGTCAAAATTTATTTTTACCAAGATTTAAAAAAACTATGCTTGAATGTAACATCAACTGGAATATAAAATTATGTGCCAATTTCGTAAGAAAAGCGTATTTCATATATACAAAAATAACCATATTCATGTGTTGTAAAAAGATTCAATATAGTTATTGACAAACTGGTTTACAAAGTAGGTAATCTTTTGTAAAAGTTCATAATTTTTTTGAAGTGACAACTTCTAATAAATCGATGAACGCCGGCTGCACGCACGAAAAAGTGTCCCGTTACGCACATTGTTACGTTACGCTGTGTCCCTTTACGCTAATTGTTCCGTTACGCTGTGTTATGTTACGCTGTTGGCGAGTGCAGTAATAATAGGTTATGTTACAATTGACTAAAAAATTATGGTGATTCATATAATTGATGATAGATATTTGATTACAGATTATTTATATGAAAACTTTTTAATAATTATATTTATACTTTATAGCTAAACGCCAGTTTTTAACATTAATTACAAGTCATCTGCACGTGAACTGTTCCATCGACTGTTTATAAAGTGAAGTGAAAAAAGTGGTTTTCATCGTTTATTACAACAACAATTTCGGCAATAAAGGTTTAATTATTCTTGCATTTTAAAAATCTGATTACAAGTATATTTTTAAGTATTATTTATTCTTTCATTATTAAAATAAAAATGGTTCAATTTTATTCATAAAAGAATGCAATCATTTCATCAATACTTTGTTATGACGTTGTCACGTTAAACTATCGTCCGTAAGCCGACTTTACAGAAAACCAATTTTTTTTCTTTTTTAATTTGCGTTCTTGAATTTTTTTGTGCACAGAAGGTACTCCGATTGACAATCTAAAAGACCGGCCTTCAAACCACAGCCTGTCATTTTCATTTAATAAGTCCGGGTCATCAGTTTTGCCGTCTACTTTCACACGTTAGAGGTGGACTTAGTCTAAGAAATAAATCTGGTTGCATTTATGTGACTGGTTGTTGTATATCGGACGCATTTCATAACTTATGCATCCTAATCAGAATTTTGATGTTAAAATTTAAATATAATGCTAACACAATTATATACCACATCTTCTTGGTTTCAGAAAAGTATTTTATGAACTTGGAAAAAAAAAATATTGGTTAGCAGACCTGAAGTAACATTTGAAGGTAAAATATTTTTTTGACTTGACAACGTCTATTAAATCGATGAACGCCGGCTGCACGCACTAAAAAGTGTTCCGTTACGCACATTTTCCCGTTACGCTTTGTCCCGTTACGCTCATTGTACGCTTGCGCCACATCTATCTCTCTTCCAATCGATTGGAACAACCATCGATTTAACTTTTTCGACGCACATTAAACTTGAAACACTTCCATTCGTTTCCTACTTTTCCTATCATCGTCCTATCCTTAACAGAATAACACAGATTGGAAGAAGTTAAATAGCAAACATGTATCAAAGTTATAGTTAAAATAATCTCTTTGTTAAAGTAATAAACATATTTGAATTAATGAGTGCAAATAAAAGGAAATTTATCAATTAAATTGTAGATTTCATTTCACTCCTTCTTTGTATCCATACAAAATAGTGATAATTCAATAAAAATGATTCCATTTTATTCATAAAAGTATGCAATCAATTCATCAATGTTTTGTTATGACGTCACGTTAAACTATCGTCCGTAAACCGACTTTACAGACAATCAATTTTTTATAATGAGGTTTTGACTGTTGTATTGGCAATTGTTTTATTATCCTTCGTATATTTTTGAGTAAAAATAATAGATTTATCTGTGAAATCATTCAAACGCTAAATTAGCACTATACTTACATGTTTGATAAAAAAAAAAGACTTGTAGACGTTGATGAATGTCGTATGCGTGGTGCGCATGTAATGGCGAGAAAATTTTTATGTATAATTGTTTGTTATTGTTTGTTGCAGGGGTGAAAAAAATTTATTTTAACTTTATTTCGATATTATCACGTCCTTTGCATAGCATCCGTTGAGCTTCTGTGATTCCGGATTCCGGTGTGTATGAGTGACGAGTTTCAGCGGAAAAATAAAATCTTAAAAAAAATCTAGATTATTGAATAAAGAACCACTAAAAGAATAAAGGAAACAAGTATATACATATTTTCCAAAATTATATTTCATAATCAGATCGCGTGTAAGTCGGACATGGGGATGGATAGAAAAGTGCAGTTTGCGGCTTAATGTTCACACACACCTAAAGTTTTGTTCTATACCAACAGTTAAAACAAATCTCTCTTTACTATTTTTTTTTGGTCTGTGCAGTTGGGGCATAGACAAAGATGGACACCCCACAGGAGGTGGTGCAGTGTACGGAATGGTGTATGGAGAACAAATCTGCCACCCAGGTCTGACGACACTTCTGGACACGGCACAGACGTACACCCAATCACTTTTTTTTTGTCAGCAAGCCTGGGTCCTCCTCGATGCAATTCGTAGAATCTCAGTTGCAAAAATCTTTGCGCTTCGGCCTGTCATCAGGTTTAAGCTTCAGTCGCTCGTGTAGCAGCACCCTGTGCGCACCTTGGTCGCTGGTAGCTGCAACTGTCGAGACTCTTGACAGATCGATTTTGTTGGGGACCGGATAAAAATGCCTGTAGCACCCGTTCCACACGTGCTTCACTCGTGCTCTGCGCCACTTTTAGGTAATTTATGGCACGTTTTAATTTTTTTAGTTTTTTTTTGGATGTTTAAGTTATTATTTTAGGATTATTAAAGGGATTTTTAATTTTAACATGATTATATAGTTCTCCCTAGCCTTTCGGCCCGGCATCTTCAGAATCCTGTCGCCAAGCGGCAGTGTTCTTCTTCTTTCTTTTAGTGCTATTCTCAGCATTTCCTGCATCCCGTGCAAAAGCGCATGACGACACTCTAAGGGCGGGATTCATAGTCGAAGGCTTGTTTGGCGAATAAGTAATACTTTATAAAGTAGTGCTTATTCTTCAAGTAGTACTTATTCCAGCAATGAATTCATAAAACTATACTTGACGAAGTAATTTTTGAACAAGCACTACTTATATTGGCCATGCTGTACTTGATGAAGTATCTCAAAAAGTAAAGGACGAATTTTGTGTCAACGTAACGCAAGCAAATATACCGCTGTAAATACATAGTTTACCTGTTTGAAAATAAAAATGCCCACGTTTCAAACCATATATGCGATTAAAATAATTAAATTAATAGGTAAGATGATATTTATACTTTATTTGATAGTGAACTTGAATAACATAAATATGAACATGTATTAAAAACGAATTTACAACTACATAAATATGTTTTGAATGTTTGTGTTGTTAAATTATGTTGGCCATCTTGTGTCTGTGATCTATAAGCGGGTGACGTTAACCACGTGGTAGCGAAACAACTTTCGTGATTCGTGATGGCTAGTGAAAAAGAAAAGAGAGGAAAACATTATACTGATTCGAAAAGAATTTTTTTTAAGCAGATGGTCTTAAAATACAAAGCAGTAGTTTCTTTCCTCAGTGCAGGTTCAATTAACGGCATGATAATTTGGATGACTGTGTTCTTGCTGAATCTGAAACGTCGCTTGAACTCAGAATCACTATACCATTCGAAAGGGTTTAATGCATCTCGTATGTAGCGCTTTGGTGTCCGTACATTGACATGGTCCTCGTAAACTTCATCCGAAAGTTGTTCAAAATCGTCCCACTCACCAAAATCCATCACGCTAGCTGCAGAAGAGGTTATGTACGTAGCCTGTATTGTTTACAAAACTAAGCGGCAACGATTTGTTTAGTTTCTTTTCGCCAAATTGAATTTGTTTACCCTCTCAATTTTAATTTAATATACCTATGGAAAAATTAACAGGAATTAATACCTTACATAACCTATTCCTCACAACAAACAAATTCGTACCGGTACTTGAGTCACCTAGATAGCCGACTTCATGGAGTATTACTTATATCAATGAATTAGCATGGCTTATTTGATTATGAATACTTGCGAAACAAGGCAAACTTATTTCATGACTGTGAATTCGTATTGAGCAGTACTTATTTGACGCAGTGCTTCGTGAAGTATTACTTGAAGTAGTCCTAATAAGCAGTGCTCTTTTTGTTCGCTATGAATTTAATGCCATACTTAAGCATGCATATAAGCAGTACTTTTTTCAAGTATTGCTTATATCACCACTATGAATTCCGCCCTAACACATTCTCCCCTCCTTCCTTCGAGCGCGGTGCTGTGCTCGTGCAAAAATCTTTCCCCGTGCCCCGAACCCTAAATCCTTTTCGCAACTCGGCGTCGTCCTGGCCTGCCACACTTTCAGCCTTCCGCGAACTACTTCTTGTGAAGTAGCGTGTCTTATCCTCTGGCCTCAAATACTCCCACGTTTGACCTGCCTCGACCTCTCGCGCTACTTTCGGCTCCCTGCGCACTGATACACAAGAGTTTCCCGAGTCCCTCGGCTACCGCCGTGACGTCACAGAGCGAATCCTTCGCGCAAGACACAACCGCCGTGATCGTCTGAGCTCTCTTGTTGTGCAAGTGTGAGTGCCGGATGTGGATTAAAATGTAGTCATTCCAAGATAGGATAGTTTCCCAAATTTATTTAATATAATTATGCAATTATTTTGCCGGCATCGTCCTTATTTTTTTTTTAAATCTTCAAGTGAGTAAAACCACGCTTCTAAACATAAACACTAACATGTTCCAACTTCTCGTCATGTCTTGACGAATTTTTTTTTAAAACCCACAATATTGGTAAGTGGAACTTCAAGTTTCTTAACGTCTATATCGTCACTTTTATTTTGTGACGTAACGACCTTGCGGCTGGTTTTATGTCTTTTATTTTTGATATTAATACGCGGCATTATTTTTATTCTGCAGTGGGTTTCGCGATTTTTACGAGTTTCAAGATGTTCACGATTTTCAAGTTTTTCAACTCTTTTCTACTGCATTCCAGAGGAAGTCCTCTAAATGCGCAGCTTACGGGACATCTCCTGAGCTGCTGTGTTAAGGGAACCACCTACTTTATTTTTTATTAATATATCAGAGAAGCACTGAAAATCCGGGACTTATAACCATTTAAAATAAATAATTTATTATAATACAATTTTCTTACATTAAGTACATTATATACAAAGGGCCCTTTCTTTCTATTCATTGCTTGATAATGTTGATAGTTCAATGAAGTATTAAAACGCTTGTAAAAACACTCCAAGATAAAAGACCAGAAAAATACATAATATGACATTTAAGGGTGTTTTTATTTTTATTTATTTAACTGCAAATCCTTAATCATTTTGAGTACTCAGAATCACTGGGTAGTTTTGTAACGTCTATCTCAACGTCTGTATATTTGCATTTGTTAATTAATTCTTATTTATCACTGTGCTACAGACAATACTCTGTTCTTTATATACATATCTTTATTACATGTAAAATGTCCGTAATACTTTAGCATAATAACACAGCACAGTAAGTTTAAGCGATCCGACACATCTGAAACGTTCATAGGTTAAAGTGGTTTTGTACGTGATTGGAGGTACGTCTGTAATGCGTCCTTGTGGCAGATGTGGTTTCTATACACCAATCCAAACGCTGGGAGTGGCCATCTTCGTCTATGCCTCAACTGCACAGAGAAAAAAATAGTAAAGAGAGATTTGTTGTAACTGTTGTTACATAATAAAACTTTAGGTGTATGTGAACATTATGCCATAAACGGCACCTTTCTATCCATCCCCATTTCTGACTTATATGCGATAAAAGTTGGTCAGATCATTTTGGAACACTCTGTATAAAGGGTGAGCATGAATTTGACTGACAAACGTAGGCTGCAGGTTCATCAGAAAAAAAAGTTGAAAACATCTATACGGATTATTGTCTAAAATGCTTCCAAATACTAGTATACGTGTGAACAAAATTTTTATTGTAAATAATGGGGAAAGTATTTCTAATATAACACTAAACTTGTGGATTATGTTTAACTGAACAAAGTTCTACAGCTACAGCAAAACATGCCGCTGTAATAAAATGATTTAATTGAAATAATTAAATGTAACGACTGTATTTTCCACATATCTTTATGACTTGGTTCTACCCACAATTATATCAATTAAATTATTTTACAGCAATGACGAAATTCGCTGTGGTCGAAAAACTTGGTTCAATTAAACACAATACACACGTTCAGTGTGTTCTCTATTATTTCCAATAAAAAAAATATATTGTTCAGCTCTAGCTTCAAAATCGCATCCCAGGTTTGGAGAAAGCACTTTGGAACCTTGTTTGTAAATATTATTTAATCTTTGTTTTTTTTTTGTCGTGCTGAAACTGCAACCAACTTATGCTATATACATATTTCCCGAGCAGGCACCCCATTGTAGGCAAGGCTACCTGGCGAGCGGAATTGTGACGTCACTCGGGCTGGAACGAGAACAGGGGCTTACCCACGTTTTTGGCAGAACTCACCGGTCCAGCTTCCTCCCCCCTTTCCCTAGATATTTATATGACCCCATAATACAACTCTCCACGTGCCAATACGAAGGAAGCGGAATTTTCAAGGCCAACAGCCAATTCACACCTGAAAACTACTCAATATTCCAGTAATAAATCTGTAACTCCTTTGAGCATATAAAATAAATCATACAAGACGAATCAAATACCATCAATCAGCATGTATTATGCACCTTTATTTAAGCTTGGATAATAGCTATGGTTAATACATATTTGAATCCGTTCCATAAATAAGTGATAGTCTCCTTTTAAGATATGTGTGCGAGTAATTAAATGTTATACATATTATTTTATTTTTTTCAAGAATTGTAAGGGTATTAATAAACACAACCAATAAAAAAAAGTGAGCGTGGCTTCCACCCGTGTTATAAGTTCGGTTCGACAGTATCTCTCTCTACAGTTCGTGTATTTCCACGCACCACGGTCTCAACACGACACAGAACCCGATGCACCATCTTCACGCACAAAGCCTGCTCGTCGCCCGCTATCGCTCGCCAAGGTATCACTCACTCTCTTCACTTCACCACTCTCGAGTTCATCCACCCCACATATATATATAATTCCCTCCCGAAAAATAAAGGTCTCGTAGCCCACCAAAGTGGCTCGTCGCCAGAATCCCCGTCTTAACACTCGAAGCTGCGAGAACAGTGGCACCCTAGTTACGACAATTCACGCAGATGCGGCTCTGGAAACGTGTCGAACACTCGAGAGAGGTAGAGAGGTACCGCTGCTTATCTGATTAGGCGTGTAGCGGTGATGGAGGGACGGGCGCTACCTGTGTCACGCCCCAACCGCAGTCGATTGGCTGGCCAGCCTCGTCCCTAGCCGCGTCGTAAAAATATATGTACATAAATAAAAACGTAAATGTTCGTTCGTTCAAAATTTAAAATTTCTGAAAGTTCTTCACCGATAGATTTGAAATTCGGACATGTGGAATATGCGAGTGTTTTTATATAACAATGTCACACCTGTGACAGGTAAATAGATAAATAAAAAATAATGTTAGGTAAAAAAATGAATGTATGTGAATTCGTCTTCTGTTTGGTAAAATTATAAATTTAGATAGGGAGATATAGACTCAGAGATATATAGGTATAGAGAGGTTTAGAGATACATAGAAAGTGAGATATACAGATATAGAGAGAGATATAGCAATGGATATATAGAGATATATAGATTGCAATATAGATAAAAATATATATACATAGAGAGATAGCGAGGAACAGAGTGATGCGGAGATATATGGATATATATTTATTTATATAATAGAGAAATATAGTGAGATTTATAGAGGGACGTATTTAACGAAACAGAGGTATATCTTTTGTGTATGTGTACCTACTTCAAATTAAAACAAAATAATTGAATGAGGCATAGCAACGCATGCCGGGCATTAGATAGTATATAATATTATTTGATGCGTAGCCTAACGCACAACTTATAAAGTTGGCTTTTGAATAAAGTACATATATACTCGCTCTGACATGGTATTCTGGTGGTGATCACTTTTTTATGGCATTACGTCACTCTAATTTTCCAACACCACAGAGACCCCGAGTATTACAGAATTTTGGGAAAATCCAATTTATATTAATTTATAACTAATATATATATATATATAATTAAAACAATTGAGCGATTCATTCAATATTCGCCCGTGACGTGTAAACATCTAACCTCAGTAACGAGCAAATTAATGTGTTCTCATGTTGTTCATGTTGCAAATAAAATTATAATACGAAACTTGGACACAAAACATAACATATAATGCTTTAAAATAATGCCGAGCATGATAAGTATACAATAAGGTACTCATTTTAGGGAGAAACAGTAAAACATCCCTTCCTTTTAGAACCTAACTATAACTCCGTTGAACAAGATTGTACTATTGATTTCTCAGGGCTAGACGAACAATAGGAGTACCCAAATGCGTCGCATTTAAATGCCTCAACGCTGAACCATGTGACGTTTCCCCCATGGACTGGAATTATCATCGCCTGCGTTTTTAAGGCTATACTTCTTTAGGCGCGTTGTGGGCGAAATTTTATTATTCACCAGAAAAGCAATGAAATAAGCGCGCATTACACAGAGAAAATTTAACAGGTCGAAAGTCCAAAGCGTATGTTATAAAACCATGTGTCGTAAAACAGGTTGGTTATAAATTTCCAGGGTCGTCGGGACTGTAATTCACTCAGATAACCTTGCTGTATAAAACGCCAATCGCTTCTCGTGAGTGACCGCATTTGCTAGACACGTGTCCGCAAACGACAAGGAAACTAGTGTTCCCAGCCTGCAATAATTTCGGTTCGTACAACTCCCCACCCCTATAAACCTGATGAAAAGCAGTTAACCAATTGGACGTTTTGAATTAAAACTACTTGACGCAAAACAAACAATAAACACGTGAGCGAATCTTGCAGATCTCGCCAGTGATGTGTAAACATCGAACCTCGGTAACGAACAAATTCATGTGTTCTCATGTTGCAAATGCACTTTTAATATTGTTACGAACGTGAGCAAGGCCGCGACACGTGCAGGTGCACAGCTGGCTGACATCATGTGGCCGCGCAACATGAGACGTCCCGCGCGCACCTGGGTCGCCACTTCCCCTCCCTCCAGCCCTCAGCTCCCCGCGCGGCGCTGTTAGCTGACATCCGAAAAATGACAGCTGCGGAGTTACTCGAGCCGCCGACACGTGTTTCGAGAGATTTATGCCGTCGCGTCGGCACGGAATGACGCGACTGGCCCCGGCCGCGCTCGTGAGTTCTGTAATTGCGCCTGGGCCTATATATATGCCAGAGAGGAGAGTCAGACTTCAGTCGGGAGTTCTCCCGCGGCGGAGTTTTTTCGGGGCGATAGTGCCGCGGGTACGGCAGAGTGGCGAAGTCATTGGACGAAGGTTCCAGGGCAGGAAGTGAGTGAGTGAGTGGAGTCTGGAGTTTTCCCGCGGTGGATTTTCTGTGCGATAGAGCGGCGAAGTCCCTGGACGAAGGTTCCAGGGCGAAGAGTTCAGTTCCGGGCGATAGTGTCGCGGGCACGGCGAATTCCCGAGCGAAGTTCCGAGCGGGGCCTCGAGCGGATCCTCGGCGAAGGCAAGTGCGTCGGCGGTGGCGGAGTGCGGCGGCGGAGTCCCGCGGCGGAGACCCACGAGGGGTGCTGCGGCGAGAGTTGCGCCAGAGGTGCGGCCCAGCGAGGTGTGTGGATTGTAAGAAACGAGTGACTGGGGAAGCAACAACATTTTTAAGTACAATATTGATTAATTGTCATTTTTAGATTATTTGCTAGTAATGTAAATAGTGGCAATAAATAAAACTGTGTAGTGATAAAATCTTTAATTGGGCTATCCTTTACAAACCCTGTAAATCGTAACAATATGAAACTCGGACACGAAATTTAACATAGAATTATTTTAAACAATGCCGAGTGTGATAAATATATAAGAAAATTGTTCGCTTTTTTTTACTACATTTCTTGACGTAAATCACAAGTAGTTTCCGCACCCGCCGCTAGAATTCGCTGCTGGAGCAGCTACGTCAACTATCAAATAATTTAATTAGAAGACCAAAAATTTAAACTATACAACGAAACGGCTCCGATAAAAGCGAAAAGGCTTGAAAAAATTTACTAAACCCCAGTTTTGTGCGTGAACTTCTACATGAAATTTTATTAAAATACTGCCCATCTTGTTAAAATTCACTAATCAGTTAATAATATATAGTTTCCCTTTGGCTTTGTGAACTTTAGTTCGCATCTTCCGCCACAGATGGCAGCACCGTTGTTGCAAATCTCCATCCCATGCGACTTCCGTTCCATTAGCGAAATTTGTCCTACCAAATGACGTACACCGAGAGCTAAGATGATACACATCAAAAACTAAAATGTAATCAGTAAAGATTGCCACAAAAAATAAAAATAAAAAATCAAATGGAATTTCAGCGAAAATTAGCACGAGATTGTAACACTTGTCGTGAAGCAGCACTTAGGACTAAGGGCGAAAATCTGTAGAATTCACAGAAGATTGACCCGGGGGGGGGGGGGAGGGGGTTTAGGTTGACTGTGACTTCAGTCTACATATATGTATGCAAGTAGCGGAAAATTTAATAATGTTTAAAAAGTTTTTCTTAAAACTGTGGCGTTATTATTACGTTTATAATTGCAGTTTCACATTTTTGCTTGCCTCCACAATGAAGGGCTTTTTAATTAAATGAGGGCCTGGAATTCCCCACCTTCTCTACCCAGGATATACACCTATTTTAAGGATACGTTTTATTGCGTTTTAAATTTACTTAATTGAGAGTGGTGGTGATTCGTAGCCAAATACAGGCCTGGTGGTCTCGATGTCTTAAGGCTGCGTCTCACACGCCAAGTTGATTTTTTTTCTCTCGCCGTTGCTACTATTTCAGGGCTATTTATGAAATTCATACTGATTTCGACAGTAGTTCACTAAGTGTAATATAATGGATGTGAAAGGTAGCACAAATTATCGTAATTAGCATCACTTGCGCGACATTCTGCACCCATTATAATTACACTCAGCAAATATCTGTTGAAAACATTAGTGACAGTATAAGAATTGCAAGGGAGGTATTGCATTAAGATTTTAGAAATAGCCCTTAAGTAGTTGTGATGACGGGAAATTGAAAACATGGTACCGAGCCTCTGGGAATTGCCTTGGACGTAAAACAAAACTATCTCATTTTCCCTCATTTTAAAACAGTTTTCATTCCAACGCTAATCACTAGAGTTTTTAAAAACCAGTTTAATTATTTCTTCTGGGAATAAGTTTTCCTCGCACGCGTAACGCAACGGTGAGGAATATTTTTTATTTTAATTGGCGAAGTTAAACGAAACAAGACGAAACAAACACAACAGTTTGTTGACCATATTCCTGTTGTGGAGTATTGTGTGGCGTTAAATCCTGACAACAGCAATTTTTTGCTTTGTTTGTGCTTTTTTTTTTTAGTTTTCTTCTACAGACATACATGTGCTAAGCAATGGCGTATGTCCAAAAGCCTACATCAGGTCATTTGGCTTTACATTAAAAAAATATATTATAATGATATAATTAAAATTCATATACGGCCAATTTTCTGGCTGCAGTGAGTTATCAATTTTAACCAACTGTAAATGTAATTTATTATTTAAGTTTATACTGCTAAGCAAGGTATTTTTTTAAATTTATTTTGGCTACACAAAACCTTGGCAGCCTTGCAAGATATGAAGCTACTTTCAAAACGCGTATTCATAAAATAAAAACTTTAGCTAGGTTACTTTTTCCTCATCGCAAATTTTTTTCCAAGCCTTGACACCTGAATACTTAATGATCCTGCCGTCGGAATACGTTGCTAGGTTGCGTACGCGAAATCCGAAACGAGTTAAGACGAAATAACTTAGTAGCTTCATCTTTCATCTGCACTTAATTTATTTCAATATTCCGCTTGCACCATCGTGATGTACAATTATACCATGAAGCAGCGAGTGTCCTCTTGGTGTCCTGCGAACGATTTCCTGATAATACAAAGTGTCATGTGCTGTAAGCACAACAGAGCGATGAACGCGAACCGAGAAAAAATATCAACTAGCCAATCAAGTTCGACACATCTGTGACGTCTGCGCGACAAAATTCGTGACAAAAGTCAAAGCAGTGGGGGTGCTGTGTCATTGCCGTGTCGATGTCCTGTCGGTGTTCTGTCATTGCAGTAGGGGTGCTCTGTCAGTGTCGTGTCAATGCTCTGTAAG
The DNA here is from genome assembly GCF_032445375.1 of Bacillus rossius redtenbacheri. Taxonomy (NCBI): domain Eukaryota; kingdom Metazoa; phylum Arthropoda; class Insecta; order Phasmatodea; family Bacillidae; genus Bacillus; species Bacillus rossius. Next base: position 64,730,691 of record NC_086333.1, on the reverse strand, counting down.
TGCTCTGTCAGTGTCGTGTCCATGTCCTGTCAGTGCTCTGCCAGTGCCGTGTCGATGTCCTGTCGGTATTCTGTCAGTGCCGTGTCGATGTCCTGTCGGTATTCTGTCATTGCAGTAGGGGTGCTCTGTCAGTGTCGTGTCAATGCCCTGTAAGTGCTCTGTCAGTGTCGTGTCCATGTCCTGTCAGTGCTCTGCCAGTGCCGTGTCGATATCCTGTCAGTGCTCTGTCAGTGCTGTGTCGATGTCCTGTCGGTGCTCTGTCATTGCAGTAGGGGTGCTCTGTCAGTGTCGTGTCAATGCCCTGTAAGTGCTCTGTCAGTGTCGTGTCCATGTCCTGTCAGTGCTCTGCCAGTGCCGTGTCGATATCCTGTCAGTGCTCTGTCAGTGCTGTGTCGATGTCCTGTCGGTGTTCTGTCAGTGCCGTGTCGATGTCCTGTCGGTATTCTGTCATTGCAGTAGGGGTGCTCTGTCAGTGCCGTGTAAATGCTCTGTAAGTGCTCTGTCAGTGTCGTGTCCATGTCCTGTCAGTGCTCTGCCAGTGCCGTGTCGATATCCTGTCAGTGCTCTGTCAGTGCCGTGTCGATGTCCTGTCGGTGTTCTGTCAGTGCCGTGTCGATGTCCTGTCGGTATTCTGTCATTGCAGTAGGGGTGCTCTGTCAGTGCCGTGTCAATGCTCTGTAAGTGCTCTGTCAGTGTCGTGTCCATGTCCTGTCGGTGTTCTGTCAGTGCCGTGTCGATGTCCTGTCGGTATTCTGTCATTGCAGTAGGGGTGATCTGTCAGTGCCGTGTCAATGCTCTGTAAGTGCTCTGTCAGTGTCGTGTCCATGTCCTGTCAGTGCTCTGCCAGTGCCGTGTCGATATCCTGTCGGTGTTCTGTCAGTGCCGTGTCGATGTCCTGTCGGTATTCTGTCATTGCAGTAGGGGTGCTCTGTCAGTGCCGTGTCAATGCTCTGTAAGTGCTCTGTCAGTGTCGTGTCCATGTCCTGTCAGTGCTCTGCCAGTGCCGTGTCGATATCCTGTCGGTGTTCTGTCAGTGCCGTGTCGATGTCCTGTCGGTGTTCTGTCATTGCAGTAGGGGTGCTCTGTCAGTGCCGTGTCAATGCTCTGTAAGTGCTCTGTCAGTGTCGTGTCCATGTCCTATCGGTGTTCTGTCAGTGCCGTGTCGATGTCCTGTCGGTATTCTGTCATTGCAGTAGGGGTGCTCTGTCAGTGCCGTGTCAATGCTCTGTAAGTGCTCTGTCAGTGTCGTGTCCATGTCCTGTCAGTGCTCTGCCAGTGCCGTGTCGATATCCTGTCGGTGTTCTGTCAGTGCCGTGTCGATGTCCTGTCGGTATTCTGTCATTGCAGTAGGGGTGCTCTGTCAGTGCCGTGTCAATGCTCTGTAAGTGCTCTGTCAGTGTCGTGTCCATGTCCTGTCAGTGCTCTGCCAGTGCCGTGTCGATATCCTGTCAGTGCTCTGTCAGTGCTGTGTCGATGTCCTGTCGGTGCTCTGTCATTGCAGTAGGGGTGCTCTGTCAGTGTCGTGTCAATGCCCTGTAAGTGCTCTGTCAGTGTCGTGTCCATGTCCTGTCAGTGCTCTGCCAGTGCCGTGTCGATATCCTGTCAGTGCTCTGTCAGTGCTGTGTCGATGTCCTGTCGGTGTTCTGTCAGTGCCGTGTCGATGTCCTGTCGGTATTCGGTCATTGCAGTAGGGGTGCTCTGTCAGTGCCGTGTCAATGCTCTGTAAGTGCTCTGTCAGTGTCGTGTCCATGTCCTGTCAGTGCTCTGCCAGTGCCGTGTCGATATCCTGTCAGTGCTCTGTCAGTGCCGTGTCGATGTCCTGTCGGTGTTCTGTCATTGCAGTAGGGGTGCTCTGTCAGTGCCGTGTCAATGCTCTGTAAGTGCTCTGTCAGTGTCGTGTCCATGTCCTGTCGGTGCTCTGCCAGTGCCGTGTCGATATCCTGTCGGTGTTCTGTCAGTGCCGTGTCGATGTCCTGTCGGTATTCTGTCATTGCAGTAGGGGTGCTCTGTCAGTGCCGTGTCAATGCTCTGTAAGTGCTCTGTCAGTGTCGTGTCCATGTCCTGTCAGTGCTCTGCCAGTGCCGTGTCGATATCCTGTCAGTGCTCTGTCAGTGCCGTGTCGATGTCCTGTCGGTGTTCTGTCATTGCAGTAGGGGTGCTCTGTCAGTGCCGTGTCAATGCTCTGTAAGTGCTCTGTCAGTGTCGTGTCCATGTCCTGTCAGTGCTCTGCCAGTGCCATGTCGATATCCTGTCAGTGCTCTGTCAGTGCCGTGTCGATGTCCTGTCGGTATTCTGTCATTGCAGTAGGGGTGCTCTGTCAGTGCTGTGTCAATGCTCTGTAAGTGCTCTGTCAGTGTCGTGTCCATGTCCTGTCAGTGCTCTGCCAGTGCCGTGTCGATATCCTGTCGGTGTTCTGTCAGTGCCGTGTCGATGTCCTGTCGGTATTCTGTCATTGCAGTAGGGGTGCTCTGTCAGTGCCGTGTCAATGCTCTGTAAGTGCTCTGTCAGTGTCGTGTCCATGTCCTGTCAGTGCTCTGCCAGTGCCGTGTCGATATCCTGTCAGTGCTCTGTCAGTGCTGTGTCGATGTCCTGTCGGTGTTCTGTCATTGCAGTAGGGGTGCTCTGTCAGTGCCGTGTCCATGTCCTGTCAGTACTCTGCCAGTGCCGTGTCGATATCCTGTCAGTGCTC